>NW_027045448.1:3180610-3816732 GCF_025399875.1 Dalotia coriaria
GAATAATTAAAATTCAAAAACATGCGCGCCGTTTATCCGCAAGCCTCGGCGTGCCGTATATCGGTGATGGCGATCGAAAAATTCGCATGCAAATGAGTTTTTGCAATTTTTACAACGCATATGTGCGTACATGGTATAAATAACAAAATTGCGAGTACAAAAAGGTGTGAATAAAATTGATGATTAAAAATGATTAAAATATAGAGGCTGAAAAATGTATAGTTTAATATTTATCAAATATTTATCGCGCCGCGTGAATTTAAACGCATGTACTCGCATTATTATTCATCGGACGTTGGGCGTATAATTATCGCTAACGGTTTTCGTAATATACAAAATGTCTTACTAAATTTGCGCGCGTGTCATGGCAACAATTTATTAAAAACAAATAAAAATGTTATGGTGGCTGCTCAGCTCTCGACTACTCATGAACCGTCGACAAATTCCAGCCGCCATCTAGGGCCGCATAGTTGTACTCTTAATTATCACCCGCAATGCGTTGGAATTCGTGCGTCCAGTGCTGAGACACGAGTGGTATGTTGAAATATATTTTTGCGCATTTTGCGAAACCATATTCCTACTCTCGGCGAATGCATAGAATGTCGACGAAATAGATAAATATATGGCCTATTGTTTTTACTCGCTGTTTGTAATTGCATAAATTAACAACATCGTAAATTTCGTTATCGCCGCACATAAACGCCACAAAAAGTGCGCTCGAAAATTCAATGTGTTTATGGTAAGCATTTTGACGTTTTGTAAAAATTAAGTAAACGTCGGCAAAAGTTTGCGCCGCACATTCATATTATTATTATTACATATTTATGCATTTACAATAATTTTGCCGCTTTGGAACGCAAGATAATGAAACATTTCAACTTGTTTTTTTTTTAATTTCACATTTATTTTGACTAAGCGGCGTTGTTAGAAATCCAACGTTAATTTTTACGTTGCAAACCACACACTTAACAGCCCCAACACGAACATTGCTTATAGTGATAAATTTGCCTGGTAATTAACGGCTCTAAACGCGCATAAACAAACAGCTAATAATCGTAATACCCCTTGAACGCCTCGTTTAACTTGATTAAAATTTAAATAATACCTGTATGAACGTTATTGGTGTCCTTCGGCGCCGCGGCAAATTGGATTACAAGCTCGCGGACATTTTTTTCTTGATTTGTTGAACGTTCGTTGCGTAATCGTGTCGTGTTGACATTTCACCTTGTTCCCCGTCATTGTGACTCGCTTGCCATCGAACAATTGTCAACAGGCAATTTGCATTTTATTTATGACGTGCGCAATTACATCGTAATTGATGCGATAAGAAGGCAGGAATTAAAAAAAGTGATTTTTTTCCATGCAGATTAAAAACTGCCCCATGTTCAGGATCACAACACCAAAAATAAACTGTAGGCTCGATACGATGCTTTCTTTGTTGTATGTACGCAAATATTAATACAAATGACTAATTAGTAGTTAAATAATTCATATTTAATACTTATCACAAATAGTTGCACTTAGTTTTGAAGTTTTTTTCTATCAAGATTTAAAAACTAAATACATCATAACAAAAGTGCATAATTTATAGTTGAGACGATAACACAATAGTTTGAGATGTTTTCCATTACAAGTCATGCGATAAGCATTCATTGCCCATCGTTCG
Source organism: Dalotia coriaria (assembly GCF_025399875.1). NCBI lineage: Eukaryota > Metazoa > Arthropoda > Insecta > Coleoptera > Staphylinidae > Dalotia > Dalotia coriaria. Next base: position 3,182,277 of record NW_027045448.1, read on the forward strand.
TTACATTTCCCTAGCGTTATATATTTATTAAAAGTTTAACAAAATTAAATGTACCAAGGAGCAGCAGATCATTATCAAAAAATGTATGCGAGCCATGTAGGTACCGGCTGACTACATGAATCGTACTTTTGTTCGGCGTACAATAACTTGGCGAACGCTTTTATTTTCCCTCATACAGGATGTCAACATTTTAAAAATCTTAACGTTGCTAAACAATAGCAAAAAATGTAGCCAAAATGTTTTAATCTTGAATTTAATTTTTAATTTTAGCTGTTTCTGTTTGGTTTTTTATGATTTCAATGTGTAGGTAATAATTAAAAACAGACGTTTGATTCACCCTGTAGCAATGATTAAAACTTGAGATGTGTTACAATGTGCTAGTCTACGCTGGCGCATTACGAACATGGCCGAATTAGTCGCACAGAGTTTGGCAAACGCAGTTGAACATGAAATTAATTACAAGTTTTGGAACCCGCAATACGTAGGTAAGCTAATGTAATGTGTGCTCTCGGTACGCCTTCGAGATATGAACTACACCAACGTCTACAAGCGCATTGTGTAATGTGTAATTTCATGTATAATATAAAAATATGTATATAAATTTTAATTATAAAATTCATTAGCGGCTCGAAACGAGCTCACCTCAGGCATGTTTCAAATTTAGTAAAATAGGAAAACGGAAAATGGAGCCATGTTCCAAGCGACCAACATATTTGAATTTTGTTCTTATTGTTAGGGCTTCACGCGATACCGAGACTTTTCTCGTATCGTCTCGGTCTCGTCTCGGAAAAGCGAGACGATACCGAGACGAGACGTGTTTTATCAATTTCTCGGCGATACCGATACCACAGTCCGAGTCTCGTTTTTGGTCTCGTTATTGGTCTCGTTACTTTTTTTTATGAAGTTGTTATTAGAAAAATGGGAAAAGGTCCAACATATGAAATCCAATATATGACCATCTGTGAAATATTTCTTTTGTATATTCAAAATAACAAGTCAGTAACCGAATATCATGACCTTTTTGACTTTTTGAAAGTTTTATGAAAATTTTGTCTTTGTTTACACATCCGGAGACATATTTTTGTGTTTTTCTGTACTTCTTGAAGCAAAGATATTGTATACATCTGGGTAAGTTAGGAATTGTAGACGTGCGCCGCTTACTTTCAACACAAATCAACTCGATTATTGTACCCTAGTATACATTAACGTTTAAAAATTTGAAACATTAAAAAATATATTTTCAATTAAAAGTGATGCAATTAAAAATTAATATTTTAAACTATGTATGTATTTTGGATTTACTTTACAATACATGCAATTGACTAAACTTTTGAACTGCAAAGATCTAAAACTGAGTTCTACTTAAAGCTTCACACGATACCGAGACTTTTCTCGTATCGTCTCGGTCTCGTATCGCTTTTGCGAGACGATACCGAGACCGAGACGATACCTTTGATAGTATCGTCCAGTCTCGTCTCGTGTGAAGCCCTACTTATTGTGCAAAAATATATTTCAAATGCTGAGTTCGTATGTGGGAGTATTATTCACTTTAATTATACTTGCGCTCATATTATATTATCCTGACCGAACGTAATTAACAAACGAAGCAACAAATCACTATGCAAGTATGACGTAGGATGCTCAAGGAGTCTTTTCCGTTTTGTATGTTTTAAAATCTTGATTCATATATATAGCTATTTCACGAGTGAAAAAACGCGTGCGTTTCCGTAACTGAAAACATATCGTCGACATTTTGTTGCGTATCGCGCGGATATGCTAATGCCGTTGTTAATGCAATTACAAAAACGCCATAAAGATCGCTATCTGAGAGCGCGCGGTCGCCGTCATTAATTTATATCAAAACGGCGTGGCCATTGTTTCGTAATTATAATAACAACAAGACCTATAAAATTTTATTTATTGCGTGTACAGTACGACGGATCGCAAATTAAACGATTTCGTTTTTCTTTCATTACAACAACAAGAAAAAACGGTTTCCATAAATTAAAATCTTTTGATTTAAAACTTTCTTCAAATATGGCCAAAGAATAACATTATTCAAATAATTTTCGTTGACCCTTTCAATGCACACTATGAAATAAATTAAAACACTTGATTATTTCTTCTTCGATCAGATAAACAAAGATATAGATAAAGATAAATGAAGCGCTTGACTAACACTATGCTCTCAGAACACCCACTTAATGATTAAATCCGCCTAAATTTGAGAACTGTACAAACAAATAATGATAATTTCACCCGAAGTTGTGCCAACAAGTTGATCCACCTCACAAGTGAGTGTTCCACCAGATTAGATTAGATTCAAAATTTAATTAGGATTAAGAATTTAACACGTTTTTTTTTAAATTTAAACAAAAAACTTAGTTTAAACTAAATCAGCACATATTCTTTTTTTTTAAATTTGGTAGATTTTTAATTGTTTCTGCTTTCTTTTAATTGCCACAAGTGTTTGCTTTGTTCAAAGTCTCATTGGAAGAAAGACAAATGAAATGTTGTCATTCTTTCATTCAACAAAAATCAAGCATATAGTTTCATTGTTTCTTAAGAGTGTATCGTCTTTGTGTCGTTGTTTTATTGTGCTTTTCTGATACCTCATGGGATAATCCGTTGGCATATAATAACGTCAAAGTGAAAGTCGCCGATTTGGTTCTTGACAATCTGATATTTTTAGGTAAAAACAATTTCGAGAGCAATGCATTAACTTTTTGATGGAGTAAATTTTATTGTTTTTACCGTTGTATACGTTTTTTGCAGTTTGCAATTATGCCATGTCAATGGCCTTTCAAAAACCCTTTCTGACAAAGAGGCACTACGGACGAGCGCACTCCAGACTCAATGACAACATTTAAATGGTTTTAATGCGATTGGGACTTAAGTCAAAGCTTTCTACAGTTAGGAAGTTCAGTTAGTTAAGGTATAGAGCATTAGAGCACGGCAAAACGCCTTCGTTAGCGTTGCAGGTGCTTTTCTTTTGCTCTTTCTTCATCACGGCTCGTAAAAAGTACTTAAAACAAAATAAAGTTCTTTCAGTGCTAACGCTTCCAAATAACAACACATACAAGTTTCCTTGTCAAGCAGCAAAAAAAGAGCATACATTATAAGAAGGATAGTCATATAAACGAGTATTAATGTCCACTCCGGAAGTCAGTTAATTGCGTCAATTCCTCAAACTAAACACGTGTGATAAATGTGAACAAAGATAGTGGTCGTTATGTTATGTTTACGCGAGAATAGGTAGGTTGGGCTGAGGTGGAAGTAGTGCTAACCCTATATTTTTAATTTTACACGCAATATGATAACGGTTTGGTACTGATAAAAAATCGGTATTTAGTACGTATGCCACTAACGGACTAATTATAACAAGTTTGAAAAGTGAATGAATGAAAGCCAAAGCAGCGTCAAATTAGTTGCATTTTAACATCTGGACACAAAACGAGGTATCTGGCTAAAATTATATAGGTTCATTAAAAAGACAGAAGTTTATATATCAGCCAGTATTTTGAGTGACTTTGTTTTACTTCTTCTCGTTTTGCTAAGGTTTTTTTCCCGAAACCAAGGATTTGATGGTCTTTCCCAAGTGCCCAAGAGTCCGAACTCTTCACGTAAGTGGAAAGTAAGGAAATGAACAACGGAACAGCTCCTTTCTACAAAACCCTATTGCGACTGGTAGAACGTATAAGAAAAACAGGAAACACAAGTGGTGTGTTTGAAAACCACACAGGACAAACATTTTCGTCTAAACTGGCAGTGCTCAGGCAGGGTTGCTAAAGCATGGTTATGTGTCGACAATATCCCGAGCACTTTGTATTGAAAACGACCGCTGCTCTTCGAACATACAACACTACACAGCGTACGACGTGCGACGACGCTCAGATTTATAGCCACATTTATCAATGTCGTCGAATCAAAAAAGACGCGCCCATTTTTTCCCAAAAACGAGCTAAAGCACAGCACATCCAGTGGATATCGATATTTAACCCCTAAAACTAAAATAACTCCAAATAGTGAAAAATTACCTAAAGGGATTGTATTTTTAGGCAATTGTAAAGGAAAATCTAATTTTATAAGTCATGGCATTAAACCCTAACTAAGCAATCAAATGTTCAAACAAAAAATATGAAACAAAATTCATGGTCCTTCAAAACATCAATTGTGGTATATGAAAACTACTAATTGTAGTAAAATATTCGCTATACTCGTAAGTCAAAACATGAGCTTTTATAGCTCGTGTTACTACGTGTTGAGAAATTTCAAATGTGCAACAAAATTCACACGTAAAAAACTCAATTAAACCGCAGCTTTCGAAGCTAAATATCTATCTCAACACGTTCGCATCCGTACATCAATAAACTGAATTTAATTTCTATCAAACCCGGTGCTTGTTCTCGGTGAACGTGCCGCAAACCTACTTTAAACACGAATAGACAAATTCTGAAAATTTTATGTGCCATTTATGACCAGTGTAGAAAAAAAGGTAAGCAATAACATTCGGAATCGGAGAGAGAGAAATCCGTATTCCGTGGCAATCAAATAAATTAGATTAACGTTAGCGGTCGAAATTAAGCGTGGCCAAATTCAATTAGGCAGAACTAGGCATAAAGCGTAATTTATGTAAATTACACGCGCCGCAATCGCTGCGCGCGGCTATAAAACTGGGAATGCTCACACAGAAAAAAAGCGCACACTCGCCGCGCGTCGTAAATTTGTCAATCGTTTATGCTAATCATGTCTAATCAACAAAATTCGTCGTAGCAGTGTCGACTGCCCATTATGCGACATCGGCTTTTCGTCACTCTTCTATCAGATTAGTACCTACTTTACATTACTTATGTTATTTTTTATTAAAATTGCCCACTTTTGGTTTCTTAGCAACTTCAATTTTGATTTGAATATTGTCAAGTGTGTTAAACGTGTCGAATGATAAAATTCCAGATTCCACCTTTTTTTACTTAAAAATAAAAATGTTAAGCTGTCAAACTAAGATTGTAATAAATTAAGAAAGAAGTAAAAAAATAAACTCCAATGTTTCTCCATGGTACAACTAAAAAGGCAATAATTTTGTCAATTTCACACTTTGTTACCCAATTATTTTGGTTAATACCTATATATGCAATATGTGAATTAAAACTGGAACATTCACTGAACTAGTATTAAAACTTCAAAGCCATGTTTTACAATCTTATAACAACGTAGGAACAACATGAATTCATTTCTAACGGCATGAAATAGTTTGCATACGTAATGTTTAATACACTGTTGTGTTCGGAGGACGTTTAATTTTTCGTGTTCGCTCTGTGTGGCTAATTAGCGATGCAATAATATAACAAAACAGTTTTGGTGTTTCGTGCCTCCTTTGCATTTTGTTGCCGCTTGTCTTGTTGGCAACCTCTCAGTTGGAAGAAGCATCTGCTACCAAAAATATATGTTTTATAAGTATTTTAATTCTCCATGTTTCTGTTAGAAAAACACGGTCATGAATTTTTAATTCCCTGGCAGTCAAAATTTTAAGCGTAATTATCATATGTTGAGATAGTAAAAAGTCTTCAATGTCCATCCTTTAACCCTCAGGCAGCGTAAAAATTAGATAATATTAGATAATTAAAAATGAGACCGCATTAAAGTTTTATAGTGGTATGTTTCATATTCTTTAATTCTTTCATTTTTAGAATCTACAGTACTCTAATAAAATTTCTGACAGATTTTTCCAATATAATAAGTTTAAGTTAATTTGCAATTTTGGTTAACCAAATCACTAAATTAAAAAAGTTGAAAATAAAGATGAAATAAATGTTGTGTTAATATACAATAAATAAGTTTTCAATGAATTTTATCATAATGCATTGATCGCTCTCCAAACTAATTAGTGTGACTGGTTTTGTCCAAACGAATTAATTAAATTAAGTTTAATGTGTTTTACGTTGTAAATTAAAATATATTTCGATGCCTCGCGGCCTTAGTGCCGGTTTTCATCTATTATTTATTCGTTAATTTGTGTTTTACGATTATTTAGACGATTTTATATTAAATAATACGCCGTGCTATCACAAATAAAAGCATTTATCTCTTTATTTGCATTTATTTGTGTGAATTTGCACGTAAATTTTTCGTAGGTATGGAGATTATAGCATAAATAAATCGTCTTCTTTTTTGTGAATCTCTGGGGATTGTTTTTAATGCGCGTATGAATCGAATAGAGATGTTCAAAATGCAATGTTCCCTTGTTAGCGTTTGTAATTTATACTTCATACCGGATTAATAAATTTTCGCAATGCGGCGACGCGGTCGCAACACGCACCCGAAACCGCTCGTAAATTAAATCGCCGACGATAGGCAATGAGCAAGTTTGTAGCTGGAAATATTAAAATTAATATTCGACAACGTTTCCGTTTCTTCGCGTTGTACATCTGTGGCGTCGGGCACGACCAATGTGAACCGTTTAAACTTTATCATCTCGTGTATCTGCTGTTCGCGATTGATAATAAATTGTTATTTAATGGAATTAAACATTAAGCGAGCTCTCGGATTGCATTGGAAAAATTGGACGCCGATTGAAATTTATATTTGAATTTGGCGCAACACCGAAAGGAGGCGCACAACAAAACACGACTAATAAAACCTATCGGAATTAATGTATCCGTGAATATATTACGATAACGACATTGTATCTTCGACTATATAAAACTTGAGGGCCATAAAGCATGCAACGATTTGGGATATGTTCAGCGCAGCAGCCAAATGCAGCCATAGCGCAGTTTATGAATGGGAAAGAGAAGAAATTTATGACGGTTGGTACCTATGTTGAATATTTCGAGTACGAGTACCTACACTTTTTGCATAAAAAAACGCGATGAAAGCACAACATAAAAGATTATTAATTAACAATCGAAAGAATCCATTAGTAATTATACTATTTCATTGTCGAAAACCGAAAAAAAGTTTATGGGCTTAACAAATTTATTAAAACTGCAACTTGTTAAGGAAAACGATGACGTTCAATGTTGGAGTTTTACTAAATTTATAAAAACCATAACAAAATTTAATTACCAAATCTTTTAATATATATTTTTTTAAATTTTATTTGTTATCAAGACGTTTAAACATGCATCAGCTTCATCATTTTTTATTTATTAAATCTTAAAATACTTCTATCTGCCAATGTAGGTAATTAAAAACTAAGGAAGAATTTTGATAAGCAATCACTTGTTTTCTGCAAGACTAAAAAATTTTACTCACAATGTACACGCCAGACGTTAATTAGGGGCGTGTAAATATTTCAAGCTCCAGTCTCAATCATCAGATAAGCGCCTTAATTGAACGCAAAGACTTGTCACCTTGTTTTTATTCCGCGTTTACGAGAACTAAATTTTGCTAATTTCTTGAACGCACCTAATTATTATATTGAACGCATCTAACAAACGCCATTGTTGGCTTTATAGTTAATTAGCTGGAGTGTAATAATTGGTTCATTTTCAACAATGTACAGCGTTTTTTCAACAGAGTGTGCATGCAAGTACAACACACTTATTTTACCAAACGCTGTGCTGTCAGCTTCATCATCAAAGCATTGAATTCATTCAAACTAAAATTGTCGTATTAAGCGTTTAATGTGTTTTGATGTTGGAAGAAGTCAATGAATGTCTTAATAGTTTAATTACTCATTATCAAATATATTCCTAGAAATAAAGTTAAAATTTACCGCTTTGGTGTGATTGTCACCAAGTAAATTATACAAAATTAAGCTCCAAAATATGGAATTACTTTTGTTAATCACAATAATGCCTCGTGTTCGGTGTCGCGTTCTGTTGGTTCTCGATGGACGGAATTTTATTTTCAGTTGTGCTTTCATGCCGGTTGCGTATCTATGACGAATCTCATTCGTGTCGGCTATCACCCAAAATTTGTGATAATTAGGCGGCGAGTTCTAACAGTTTTTTTGTTCTAATAGCTAATAACACCATTTTGCGTTTTTTGTTTGGTTCATTGTTGATAGCACCGATTGTTATCTTTGTGCGTGTGTACTCAAATGAAAAACATTTGTTTCAACACCCCAAAACTGTTCAAAATCTGAATCACCAAAATGTTTGCATAAAAAACTGTTAACAGGTGCATACTTCAACGGGGACAAACTTCAGAACATAGTTTGTTCTTAATTACTTAGTAAATAATCTAAAGTATAGCACTTGGGGCGGTTTTGTGCTTCCAAGTTTCAAGTTGAACGAAAGATAGAAATATTACGCAACGCCTTGTTGTGAACATGGCGCACTATAAAGCAGAGAGTGCTTGCAAATTAATTAAACTTTCATATGCTTTAGTTCAGGACGATGGGATGTGTCAGAATATTGTTGCGCGTAAAACTTTGATAATATTAAATGTATCACGAAATAATCAAATTATTTTGTCAAAATTGGTCAGTGTTATGTAGAAGTATCAGTATTAGCATTTCTACAATTTTCTATTTTAAGCAAATAGTGAGAACGCGCAATTGAAGCAAAATCTTTATATGTGGTCGCAACTCGCAACTTCTTATACTTCCATATAAACTTTGCTCTGCGCGTTGGTTGCAATATCCCCACGGATAGTTTTCCTTTACGATTCGCGAATTGGAAAGACTCGAGATGCAAAGTTAGTTCAGGTTTACAGTGGAATCTGTCGGAAATTTTCGCAAAGTTCGCTTTCATCGAGCATATATTACGATATTTTACGACTCAGCTAGCCGGCATAAGGTGAAAATTCCAAATTATGCGATAACTTTCCAAATGCGTTCCTAAGTTTTTAAGACTCCTAATGATTACTCATTGCGTTTGGTGTAGTAGCAGATACCTTCTTTCCTACCACGAGAATCACGAAACTAAATGAACGATTGTAGTAAAAGTTTGTTTGTTCCTATTTGCTTCTTCATAGCACTGCAATTGCTACTTTGATCCTCATGTCGATTGTTCCTGGTTAATGTTTCGTCGAATGTCGATGTATGTGACTGTTTTGTTCAACGCTTGAAGCCCATCCTGCCGCCTGGTCTGCGTGCACTGTTCGCCGCTTTGCGGCGCTATTTAGTTTGGTTCATAATCTGTAGATTTATAATTGAAGGAAGTAGCGACACGCGAAACGCGGCTTCCTCGTTATTCTCTCTCTGAGCGTGTGCAGTTAGTGTGTACAAACGCGGGAAGGTTTTACGACGCGGTGAGGTAAAGATTGTTTCGGCGCGATAAAACGCGCCTCGCTGATTACTGGCGATAATTATAAACAATCGAGTTTTGTTTTCGTGTACTGTCGCAGCAACTGCAATAATGAGTGTGACACATAACACTTAGGAATCATTATTCGACCATCAAATTCATCTTACTTTTCATATTAATAATAACGAAAAAAAAATTGATTAAATATTTATCAAATATACTGAATTATTTATATCTAAAACTAAGTAGGACGAAATTACCTGCACGAATGAAAACAAATTAGCTACAATGGAAAATATTATTACTTGTTTGTATGTTATTAGCTTCTGGTAAATAAATATTTTTTCCAGGAAAATAAATAATACCAATAAGAGTTTTTATTGAATTTCTAGTCAATTTATAATTCAGCTGTGAAAACTTTAAATAAAAACCTCCGATTTTATAAAATTCCACGCCAAACACGGATTATCTTTTTTGAATCGTTCGTTCGTCCTGCGTGTGCATGCACGGTGGAAAAACCCTGCAACCATGAAATAAAAAAAAAACTAGAAACTATTACAACGGACTATGGACTCTCAGCATGGACAATAGTGTGGCGTGTCGCGGAAAAACAAACTGCGCAAAATAAAAAAAAGGAAACACAACTAGAAAATGTCGTTTCGATGCACAATGCGCATGCAAACAAACATCGAGATTTACTATGTATGTACTATTCCACTATCCTATATGTTTATTTTGTTTTGTTTTTGTTTTACGTGACGGGTGTTACATCTATATTTTTGTGTTTTCCGATCGAGCTTGGCCAACTTAATAGAGCTTCAACGAAAAGAGTGCCGCTTTGAATTTAACGCCAACTTAACGCTACTTGTATTGTATTCCCGAGATGGAAAAAAAGTGTTTTAGTAATTTTGCGTAACCCGTAACCTATCCAACACATTAAAATTAAGTAGTCAATTTGTTTGCATTGAATTTTAATAATGCTTTGCAAGAATTTGCATGCGTTCACTTTACGCATTTACCGGTAAATGAAATTATGCAAATGAAAAATTTAAGTTATAAATCAAATACTTACGTTTATACCAAAATTTTAAACTATTGATTTGATTCTTGTCATTATGTAGGTATTACGAGTAGGTATAACTGATATTTGAGTATAGTTTTCAGCAGGTACCTATATATTCATTTTATTGCTGTACCATAATTCTATTTAAATTGATTAGATAATATAATAATTTCCAAGCAAACATGCATACAACAACAAAAGTTGTAAAATGTTAAAAAAGCATAATTTCATTCCTTTTAAATAGCTAAATATTGAAGCAATGATTTTATGAGTAAATAATTGTAACAAAAAACTGTCATATTGTGTTTCATGCAATAATGCAGTAAATACACCCAGTAAATATTAATTTTGGTGAGTGAATTTTTCACGTAGATAATGTGGCGTGCTGCGATCTACTAAATTGTAAGTATAACGATGCTTTTGTGCCTTTTGTGGTTTGGAAAAATAGCGTCGTTGCCATTACAGTAGCGCTTTGTGTCCAAGCCATCCGCGCGCTGTTCAGTCTTAACGTGCAAGCAAACAAAAAAAAAACATTATTATGCCTACTAAAAATCATCATTAATACATTTTCACAATAAAACGGATCACGAACGTTATACGCGCGCTTATAATAAGGATTTTACGCGATGTGTCACGGTATGTTTTACTATATCATTGGCTTATATTTTTCGTGAGTTTGTGGTGTGTTGTTGTCAAGCATTCGACGGCATTAACGAATCGTAACGGTGCGCTTCTGTTTTCCGCCGTTCTCAATTCTCGCTATCGTCGCTTGGACGTTGCTTTTAATGGCGATAAAAATGTGGGAAAACGTATAGACCGCGCGACCGCTTATCGACAGGACATCTAATATAATAACCGGACCCAACGCGCAATCCTACTTTTATACGCGGCGACAACATAACAATAAAAGTATCAAATGAAACAGAAAAGAAACACAAATAACAGAGCAGCAAAACTTTGTAACATTGTAATTGGATCGAATTCGGCCAAGTGCGAGCCTGTCTCGAATTGGTCGACGTTGAATATGAGTTATTCGTATAATGATGTCTAATGGCGGACCGTGGTCAGAAAACGCACGCTAAATTATTCCGTACGGGCGCCTCACGGAGGGCATTATCTTGCTCGATCTACATGTGTGTTCTAATCAAATATGCAGAGCGTGGTGCCCGAATGAAATGCATGAAATTCAATATATAGTGACCGCGAGCGCCACGTTCGAATCATTGTCTGCGCAAACATTAGCCAACAATAAAATACAAGCTATTGACGACAATGCATAAAAGGAAACAATACCAAAAACGACACTTTTCATTATGTTAAATCTGAGCAAAAGATTGAAATGTTAGCGACAAATTTTGCTTTTTATGTTTTTTCTTTTTTTTTGAAAACGTGAGGCATGGACAGCTTATTCTTTCGGTAAAAAAAAGATTAAACGGTAATTGAATTTTAAACAGTTGAAATTTAAGTCAAATGTTAAATTTCTTTGGATTTGAGATATGGAATAATTTAAATATCGAAATATTGGCATCATTTTTTCTTGTGATCATCGTAAATTATCCTAGGTTATTTATTCATCCTCTGTGCATAGGAACCTCCCAATTTGTAAATCAACATCTCCTCTAATGTCGGAACACAATTTCCCCCCAAAAAGGACCTAAGGGTTGCGCGTTATATTTAGCTTAACAAGGGCCAACATATACATATAAATTAAGGACCAGGTAGTGAACCCACACAGCCCCGGATAGATAGCGAACATTTGCCCCTTACCTGATTCGCATAATAGTCGTTGCGATTCATCACGCCGGTGGATCCGCCGGCACTCCCGCCCGGATGCTGAAGGTGCATGTTGTTGTCGGGGGCGCTAAGCTCTCGCCCGAGATGGTCGCGCTCGAGGTCCTGCATGTCGGCGCCGCTCATATCTTGCGGTGGATGGTGCGGCATGTTCGTGTGATGCTGCTGCTGCATACCCCCGCGTTGGAGCTGCTGATGCTGCGAATGTTGCGGATGTTGGGAATGCTGGGCGTGTGGCGGGCCGACCCCCATGTCGGGCGGTTGCATATCGCCGATCCCGCCGCCGCCGCTCATGCCCATAATTAGTGGCGATACGTTCGACTCCCAGGTATCCTCCATCTTGTCGGTGGGCGCGCGCGTTTGTGTGCGTGTGCAACTCGACGTAACGCCCCCGTAATCGTAACGCACCGGCGAGCACGGAATCCCGGCCTACGCGGACGAAACACGACTGAGAGTTTAATTAATTTATGTCTCCGAACTTGATGGAAGATATTCTCGGTTGTGCGCTAGGAAAATCTACTATTGACACTTACGAACAGATTTCACAAAGTTTTTACGAATTTTATCAGTCACTTAAAGGTCTGTGTATGTGGTCCTGCGATAACACAATAGACTATAAGATGTAAAAGTTCATTTCTTTTCTTTCACTGGAGTTTTCTGCAGGTACGAAAACACTTGCAAAAACAGCATGCACTATTCCACAGGTGTTTCTTTTATTCTTATTCTCTGCGTGCGGTATTGTCGTACCAGCGTGTCACCAACGTGTTTTTTTCTCCAAATTTGATCCGCAAAAGTCAAAACACACACACACCACAATTTGACAAGCACTCAATTCAATTAATTTAGAAAACTTAACTCAACTTTACGAAATTTGTGCATCAAGAACAGACGTGGAGTACCTAGTTGAGTGCAAGTTTAGTTCACACTCTGCGATTATTAATACTTAATGTCCAAGGCGGCAAATCCTTAAAGTCTTGGCGCGTTGTTCGCAAAGTTAACAACGGTCATAAAACTTGCGCAAACACGAATTATTCGTTATCATACCGCGCGTAACACTCGAATGTTGAGCACTTTGGCGCGCGCACTGACTCCGCCGAAGGTGGCTCGCAGCGGAACTAAAACTTTTGAATTTCCGCGGAGACGAATTTTTTGTCCGCCGCCAACGGTATGAATCGCTTCTATGGTCGTTGTTGCTCGCCGATTAGCTGGGCTACTTCGAAGCGGCGCTTATTTTTAGCACGTGGCGTGGTGATGCGGCAACGCGCTCGTCCATAATCTAATAAATCACACCGCGAAACGGTGTACAAGCACTGGTTCAGGTTTGAGCAGGTTTGATAGAAGCGAGCTTCAACTCGGTGCGCGCTGGCTTTACCAAGAGGTAGGTGTGCGAGCGGCTTCGACGGGCTTAATGGTAACAATGTGCTGCCGGGGCGCCTCTCCTCCCGTGTGTGCCGTGCGCGAGTATGCGTGTGTGAGTTGTGGGGCACGTACATGTGCGGACAGCGGCGCCGACGGCGGGAGCGCGCGCTCGAGTAGACTGCGTGCGGTCGTCGGTGGTGACCGCCCCCCTCCATCCCCACTCGGCTCCGGTGCTCTCATGCAAGCAGCGGGCGTCTGTGTGTGTGCGCGAGGATATAGGTACATTTATGCACACATGGTGGCGTAGTGCGCACCTTTCGAGTCTGCCACCCCACAAAAAGTCAAAGGCGGCAACGGCATGCTTTATAAATAAGGTTGTTGTATTTTGTGCCGCTTGTTTTAGCCGTGGGAAAATTGTTTCAAACTGTGCTTTTCCACTACCATTTTCTTTTCTTTTCATCAAAAGGACCACACAAATTTACTCAAGGGTAGTAAATTTCATATAGTTAAATATTTACATACTTAATCTTACTTTATTTTGAACCCAGTACCTAATCATTTAATGCATTTTTAAATTTTAATTGAATTAATTAACATTTGACGTTAGATTAACATTTGCACGTTTTGAAAGCGATCTTTCAGAATTGATTCAATTTTATCGCCATTATCAGATACCGTTGGTCACTTAACGTTAACACACGTCATTTGGCAATATACCCATGTGAATACAATGAGATAAGGATTAATTGCAGGTGGGTTCGGCGTTTATAAAGTGCCCCGTCGATTGTCTTCGCTGAAACAATGCGACGGAGAAGCATCCGAGTGAAACGCGGCTTTGCTCGCCCGCTAGGTGTACGAAATCGGTAGGAAAACTAGAAAAAGTACTTGACAACTAAATGTACTTGTCGTGTAACCTTAATTGCGATGCACTCATTTTACATATAATTATAAAACGTCGAGTTTCGTGTGTGAGTGAGAGTTGGTCGCCGCTGGTCACTTGTTGAAGTCGTCGCATGAACTCGTAAAATTTATGGTGCCATGAGTGAAGTCAGTCAAGTGAATTGTCAGTCTTTATGATCGCCGGCGTTTATGAACAAGCATAATGTAAGCTTAGAAGTTGGTTGTAAATTGCGCAAATCTTAATGCAATATGTCACATTTTGTGATAATCTTTTAATTCAAGTTGGAAGTCAGGAATTTTTAATTTTTCACATTGAAATATTTAAAATAACTCAACGTTTTCGCTAGACTTTCAATTATTCGTTTGGAATGTGAAATACCAAGTTGAATACGTCAATTTTGTCAAAATATTTACGTTTTCCAGTTATCCTCAATTCGAACAACGAAAAATCCAAAATACGGCTTTGTAGTATGTTAAGCACGCTAAAAATCTGTTTGTTCTAATTCAACGTCAACAATTTGTTGCTGCAATCGTATGATGTGTGCGCACAATTTGCAAATATATTTAAATGTTTAACTTTTTTCTTGGTTTTGCATAGACTATATCATAATAAAAATGTTGAAAAAATGTAGCAAATGTTCACGGTACCGTTTAGTATGTCGTTTGATTTTTATTTAGTTTTTGCAAGCCGCACGCGCCGACGTATCAACATTTTTACCGATTATTCAAAATTTTATGTGTTTTATGTGATAATGCGCGGCTCGATAAAATCACTCAAGGATGCACGCATTGAATTTTTAAACTACCATGTTATAAATATATGTAAAGCCGGTAATAACGTGAAGCGTTTTCGGCGCGACCCACGAAATTTGCCCGTCGCGGCACTTTTGTTGCTCCTTCTCAGTTTACGACATGAGCATTGATGAACGCATATTATTAATCGGTCGTTTTCAAATGTGTCGATGCGCGTCGCCTTTTTTCACTTTGAGCGTCCGAAAGTCAAAAACGTGAAAAAAAACCAACTTAGTGAAACGTACGAGTTGGGAGTTTGAGCGATAAAGAATTTAATATAGGAAATTTAGGTTTCGTGTTAGTCCTAATTGGTGCGATAAATCAATCTTCTATCGTGCCAGACATTATTTGGCCTCTGACACGTTTGGATTTTTTGTTTCATTCGCGCCCGAAACGCAAAGCCGGTAAGCAAAGAGTTCTGGGACTTCGACTGCGTCCACTTCGCGGTGCAATCAACGTTTTCGATCTAAGTACATTTGTAGTTTTTTCGTGGCATGCGCGCTTAGAGAGTTACACAGAAAAATAAGTGCTTATACATATATTTTCGTGCAATTTAATGTAATATTCATAAATGCGAGAAATAATGTTGCTCGCCGCGACGCGAACCACAAGAGCGATGCATGTTCAAATTTGTGTTTATGGTTATGCATGTGAGTACGTCGGCCAAGAACGAACACGGTTCTTGTGAATTTGCATAATCTATTAGCCTAACAGGTGAACTAGTTTGGATGACTGTTTTGGGCTTAGAGGTGCTTCTTTATTGTTGTTACGTAAACAACAGTCTGGCTAAAAACCGCGAGAACATTTCAAATGCTACCAAATGCAATAAACCTTGACGAATATTTGTAGAAATGGTCATTTATGGATGTATGTAGCCGATGTTTTACTTTTTGTTGTTTTTATGGCGGAATTATAAAACTGGGTTATTCTCAAGAACTTTTTAAATGGGTTTATCCAAAATATTACCTAAGATGCTGGTAAAATGACAAAAACTTAAATAAATGATTCATTGATATTCAATACCAGAGCACCAAATCTATTCTGATATGCAGCATTATCGTACAGCGTCAATCTCTCTTAGTCAAACCACCTTAAACACAGAATTAGTTCCGATAAGGTCGCAAACCGAAGCAGGACGTGTACGCTGCAATGGCTTTCGGACCGCACCATTGGTTCCAGCATGAGCACTCGTATCTTGACGTCAACGAGCTTCGGTTTGCAAAATGTCACGATAATACAGCATCGAGCATCGGGTCGGCGTTGCAGCTTGTCGCCTGACTCGCCCGACTTCGGACACGTCTTGCGCGCGCTAGACCAGCGCCCTCGGCGACTCCGCCATTGCTTAAAATCGGTTGGAATCGTTGACGGGCGAGCGGAATGCATGCAAAACAAGGCGAAAATTTATTGCAGGAAATCTAAACAGTCACCATGCAAGGCGAGTGTTGAAAATACACCAAGGAGAGACGATTTATAAGACTTGTGAATATTGTAAATATGCAATCTTCTAATCTTTCAACACCTCGCGATGTTGTTGCAATCGCGCGCATCTACTGATCTTGTCAAGTTTGAGAGTGTATTTAAGATTCGGATTAAAGCAAAAATTACAATTAGTAACAAATAAATTCATTCTATAACAATACTATTCATTCTGTAGTTCGCCCGATTGCTGATACTTTATTGTTTGATCATGTTTGGTTCCCGCGCACTTAATTAACCAGCCCGAAATTAAATTAAAACCGCGGTGCTTTTGTAATATCGGGCGTACTGTTTCGTCTGATGAATTATGGATAAGGAACCTACCACAAATTTATACAATTATATTGCCTATACCTATATGCGCATCTGCACGCACTGGCGAAACTCAGAGCCCTGATCCGGCGTTCATAGCGATTCAATTATTAATTCCAGATTATTTACTTACGAGCTTAATTCTTAATTTAATGCGCCTCCACTGAAGACTAGACTTCATTAAAAAGCTATAATGTCATTCGGCACACACTCGTACCCGACGAAAATTAATTGGATGATTATGTGCAGACAACAATGAGCGATGAGTTAATTATTCAAATTTTTGCATACAACACAAACATCGGCAATTAAGCACAGCAACGCACTTTGCCAACAAAGTTAAATACATTTCTTAAAGCTTGTGCTTTAATGTTTAAACAAGGCAGGTATTACCTACTACCAATTTGCTGAACAATTAATTAAATTATCATACCTACATAGAAAGTGTTTGCAAAATGTTTTAAATTCTGACAAATTTTTACTGAATATAAGAAATAATCATAAAATTATTCTTCCAACAAAGAAAAAAACTTAAATGTTATCCTAGATGGTCTTAATACTGATTTGGCACGGATTTCCTATTTTGGTATTTTTTCTAATCTGAGATACAATTAATTTTGAGAGATGAATGCATGCGTGGCATTTTCTACAGGAAATATAAATCATATGCGTTTCGCGTGCGTGTTGGTGGCGGTTCATTATGTTTCTGCATTTCGCGTATGTCGCAAACAATTGTGAAGATTGCATGCTGTTAATTTAATGTCATCATCAGCGCGCCACGGCCGCCATATTCTCGTTGCGGTGCCTGCGCTTGTATCGCTTGCATCGGTTTTAATTATCGCTTCTTTATGTGCGTCCACAGCGCGCCGGCGGCCGTGCACGTTGGCATTGTGTTTGTCCGTTCGTGTTTAATTGATTATAAAAATAATAAAATGCAAAGTTGGTATGAAAACAGCGTTATGTAAGAAGATTTGGCCTTTATTTGCGGCTTTATCGACGTGACACTTCCCATATTGTTTTGTGGCATGCGATCGCACCGCAAACAACAATAATCGAACAATGTTTAATAAATCAACGCGACTATGTACATTATAAATAGGTTGAACGGAGGACAATGTGGTTGGTATTATGAGTACTGTTGACAATATGACAGACAAGAAGGTTGCGAGGCAATTTAATTAGTACACTAAGAGATTTTAGCTAAATTGTAGTTTGTATAATAATTTCTGAAAAGTTCCTAGCACAACTTGAGGGTTTGTATGAGTAAAATCACCGTTAAAATATTTTTTAGTTTTTCCACAGTTTTGGAATACAAAAAGTAGTACTTTCCACACAGAGTCCTTTTCTGAGGACGTGACTAAAGTACTTTAGTCACAGGGCAGAGCTTGTGCCTACGCATTTGCCTACTGCTCGTGTCGGCGCGGCACGACATTTATAACCTTACATTAACTGCTTTAATACTTTAATGATTGGTTAAAGTGCCCTTTAGCGCACTTGATTCTTAATACACTATAATATACTGTTGACAATCGTTTGTAATTCGGGTGCTTCACTATTTAATTTTAAATGTTAAACAATTTGTCGTTTACATAGCTTTTGTAAATATTGAACACGAATCATTCCTAGCATTAATCTTAATTTAGGCAATACATCCCTGCATTTAAGCCGAATCGTATAAATTAAATACCTATCTCTAAAGATGACGTCAAGTCCAAGGTAGTAATGCCGGTGAAGCCTTGCGATTGCAATTAAGTCGATCATACATCGCATCGAAAAATCGCATAACGCTTGCATATGATGCGGGGTGCGGAAATTGTCGAAGCCGGTGATGGTCGGACGTTTAGCAAAGCCTCGGACCGCGACTAATTGCAGGTGTCGCGGCATGAGGCTCTGGCGCAAACCGTTGATGCTACGGCACGAAAATATTTAATTAAATGCATTTCCCGTTGTAATATAATATTTCGATCTGATAAAGACGGCCGCGGACCAGGCATTTCGGACATCGCGGAGCAACCTTTTTCTCGCTTCCTTCGCTTCCTTTCTCGCTGGCGTACCACAATGAATGGGAAGGTGTAGTAGACGGAAAGTTTTGCGTTTGGAGCGGTTTCAATCAAAAGATAGGAGAGACGTAAATTAACACCGGTCAATATATATGAAGATGGACA
This sequence comes from Dalotia coriaria, assembly GCF_025399875.1. NCBI lineage: Eukaryota > Metazoa > Arthropoda > Insecta > Coleoptera > Staphylinidae > Dalotia > Dalotia coriaria. Next base: position 3,201,329 of record NW_027045448.1, read on the forward strand.
TTAAACGAATTAATTGACTTTGAAAAAAATTGAATATCATGCATTACATTTACGATGGTTTAATTTAAAGATTTTATCTTTTATTTGAACATAATAAGAATTGCATTAGTGTACTTATACATATTTAATGTGGTAGGTCCATCAATGATTAAACCATTAGTTGTGAAAAATCCTTCTAAAATTTGCACCAACGTTAAAAATCACCCAAAATCGTGACTTTGACATTTTTGACATTTTGACATTAAACATTTTGATGTCTTTCTTATTGTTTGTCATTCTTTAATCAATGGTAATTGTTTTATTTTAATAAAATTGTTACAAGTTTCGAAACATTTTTGCGGTACATCTTAAATTAATGTACTAATTCAATTTTTTTTTGAAATTTGAAAGCGCGCGCTCTTGCTTAGTTGAGTATTGGCAACACAGCCCGGAGTCGGATCACTCTGCTCCGCGCACACAACCAAACAGGTATGTTCGGTCGGTGTGACAGCAAGCCCGTACGAACCTCACTTTCTAGTGCGCGGACTATCACCATATTCAAGTAACGCAGTAAAATGTAAGTGGAACGCAACGTACTAAAAATCACTACGATGGCAAGCGAATTAAGTTTTGATGAAATTCACAAATATCTGCTTCGCAACGGCGGACGCGTGCCGAATGCCGAGATTGTACGACACTTCAGCCACTATCTGCGAGATCCGCTCACGAAAGGTACGTTTGTTTACTTCTGTCAAAACAACACAACATAGCAACCTGTTGATTTTCGAACTTCGAAGTAGTATCCACAGCTTAGGGATTATGAAATAGATGCTATTGTCAGTGGATCTGTAAATGTTGACTGTTGGCATCGTAAGTTACGCGAGGAATTGATTGGTTTTTAACGTTTGTGGCATTTGCGGGTTGAGGAGGTTAGGTTTTGTATACACAACTAGACTGTGTAGCAGAACGCAGCGTAAAGGAGAAGGCGAGAACGCAGTGAATGGGGCCGGAGTAGGGGAAACCGAGCATTGGGTAAGCCGCCAGAATCGAATGCATTTGTCGAAATCGTCGAAATCATGCAATTCTTCAACAACATTGATAGAGGTTAATATTGTCGATTTGATAGTTGCAAAGATGAATTCTTCAGTTGTTTTCAGTTTGTGATTTAATTTTGAACGATGATCAGCTTATTTATATTATATTCTGTTTACTAATATTAACTGTGTTATCTAATCTTTCTGAAATTTGGAATCATATGATTCATTTGTGAATCTACGTTATCATTGTCAATTTTAATTGCATTTTCAGAGGATGCGAAAATAAAGTTTAAAGCCTACGTGAATGAGCTGGCCTCTACGCGACAAGACGGCGGACAAAAGTGGGTCACCCTTCGTTCTCATTACCAACCCGCACCATCAGTTCCGGAACACCCTCGATCATACCAGCAACATTCCTCACCTAAATACGACCCGCGAAATTCCATTGGTTTACCGACATCTCCACATAATAATATTGGCATTCCAATGTCATCACCAGGAGTAGTGCAAGCTATAAATCCCTTTGTATATTCCCCGCAACGTGTTCCACCCCCATACAGACCGCCTCCACCAGTACAATCTCCAAACACATCTTTATCAAGTGATAATGTATCCATATCATCGTCCATATTTTCAATGAAAACGGATCAAGCGCCAGTGGTACCGCAAGCACCGCCTCGAAGAAAAAGTAGTGATAAACTTGTAGCTGAACGGCGGGAAGCAGCTGAAAATTCAACATCTGGTTCTGGGATAAACAAATATGCAGAGGCAGGTAAAGAAAACGAACGTCCCGATTATGTGAGCAAGGATATGGAAGTGGATAAGGAGCAAATTGTCAGCGTAAAAGAACGCACGCAGAAATTTAACCGGCTTGCTTCGGTGGAAGATGACAGTCCAAAGATTCAGAAACCCAAGAAAACGCCAGTGAGAAGTAACAACAAGGTGAGTGTGGGTGATTCTGCCCGTTTGTATTTAATGTAGATAATCTCCGAACGATTCAATCAGCGTTGGCTAAATGCTTATAACGATATTACACAAATACTGTCTCCGGGGTGTTTGTCCGTGCCTCGCGCAGCAATAATTTTGAATGAGTAATGGTGTCTAAGATGTGCGTCCGATTAGGATGTAATGTTTGATGTAATTTAGTGGCGCAAGCACACGGACGCACACATACTGTCGCCGGCCTTACGATAATGTATCTCGCGTGGAATATGAGTAATGACCGACCGAGTCGCGTCCGAGCGAGAGCGCGAAGAATGTGCGCTGTCATTCTGGGCGCATTTGCTTCGGCGAGAATCGTCGCGCAGAGAAGGCAATATGTTTGAATAATCCCGCTGCGATCACAAATTAGTTTACGGGTAACCCACGTGCCACAGCAAGGTACGGGGAACATCTTCCATCGTCCTGTTACACGACGATCCTTTGGAGACTTTTTCTCTCTTTCCTGAACATGTTTGGCTAGACCTGGCATAGGGCAAAGGCAAACTCTTTGCAGTCGAAGTGTATTTTATGATATCAATTATTGTCTTCTACATGACTTGCTGGGTTGTTTGCTAGGAACGACTACGGTCTCCAACGTGTGTATCGCCCCGAGTGTCGAGGCATATCCAAACGAGGATATCGAGATAGACTTTCGAACTTTGGTACGTTTTACTGGGATTTGCTCTCCGACTGCTCGCAGCTAACAAGCTGGTTGCTTGTACCACCTCGTGGCTATGCCGATGAGTCGACATGGCAATTGAGAGCAAAATAAAATCAAGGCTTGGCTTAAATCAGTGTGATGAAAATCCATTAAAGTCGTCAGTTTTTTCATTCCATCGGTATGTTTAAATGTCTAATATTTTGTCTATGCTTTCGCGTTTGTTTACATCAAGTACTAGCAAATGTTCTGATGGGCTTTCAATACGTATAAAAACAAACATTGAATATTTAATTGAAAATGTTCAGGCTGGGGGCCGTGCAATGTTTCAATTATGCCTACAGCACACGCGTGTATGCCGCGCACCGCGCACGCATACGAATGTTGAAAAAGCGTGCAAAATAATAAATTTTATTTCCTGGGTGTAGAAGAGGCCCGCGTACTCGTACACGAAACTCATTAGCACGAAATTAATTTAGAAAAAACATTGCGCCCGCCGCGCCGCTCCCGCGCGGCATATATCACATTGCACATAGCGAATAATGTATTGTTGGCAATAAATACGAACAACACGGTGCACAAAAACGGCCGCACGTCAATGGCTCGCCGCTTGTTGGCTACGTTTTGCATGTGAGTCGTGTCGAGAGTATGAATAACGCGATCGCGCACGAGACACACTTTTCAAAAACACGGCCTGTAAAATTTTAATTCATTTTCATGTTTTAATTTTTGCGCCCGCGATCCCGTCTGTGCATGAGTCAGTTACGCGTGGATGAAAAGTTGATGATTTAGTGTTGTTTAATTCAAACCCTTTGATAATTGTATGTTCGTATATACACATATACGTTCTCGCGCACACACACACATACAAATTGCTGGAAGGTACTTGCTGTGGGTCGTGTTGGATGTGCGTTTGAAGTAGTGATACTTGTGGAATCCCTTCTCTGGTGATCTACCCTCGTGTGACGCGCGCGCGCCGAGGGGGCGTTCTGGGTGCGCGCTGCCGCCGCTCGCTCGTTTTGCGGTTGACAGACACAAACCAATAACCCTTTTGTTTTATTATAATAATGCTCGTTCGCGTTGGTGTCGAGGGCAGGGGGGAGCGTACAATGTGTATGTATGATCCTCCTGCGGGATAATACACTTGCCTCGTAGATGGTGGATGGTGGAAAACCCACACTAACGAACGCTTCACGCAATGCAAAACAAATGCGGAACACTGCATGGTAGTGGTGCGACAGGCGGCGGCAATTCGATGCCACGGCGATGGCACTCGTTTTATTTAGCGGAGCCCCGGAACATTTATTTGTCGCGAATTGCTTTTACTATTGGTCTACATGCATTTCTGTCACCATTCATTTTGCGCTTAATTTATCGGCTAATTATATATCACATGCGTGCGTTTGCTATTTTAAATTTACGACTTTATTTCGACGGCAAGAGGCGTGTGTGTATGTAAACTGGCGCAAATGGCAGTGGAGTACTGAATCAATACTTCTTCGTAGAATACGTAATACATAGTTATATTTACTTAAAATTGTACGTGAATTAAATTACATTTTGTTTCGAGAATACATGTTTTGCCTTCAGGGCATCGGCAGTTACAGTTTTACTAGGTTTTAAATAAATACTTTACTTTAATATACTATTTACTGTAAGCACACATTTTCTCTGAAAGGAATAACACTAAATAATTTGGGTAAAATAAACAACAATAGAAATTAACTTTGAAAAGCGTAACTAAGCGCCTGTGGTGGTTCTTTGCAGTGACGTGGTTGTAGACGCGACGCATGTTTCCAATTACCTAATTGAATTCCAAGTGCTTAGTTGTACGATGCCGCACTTTGTTCGAGTATAATGTGTTAAGTTAATAACAATAACAACGGGCTAGTAGCATTGATCTATCATGCGGCCACCGTACGTGTACTTCACAATCGACATAGGAAAAGGGCACGTGTCGAATCGAATGCTTTGTTCTTTTAAACAAACGGCATTATTCGTTAACATCCCATCAAAGTACGCCATATGCATACTCGAGTACTGGGAACAAAAAGCGCGCTTTTGCATTCAGCACGAGAATATGATAAAACCACATAAACTTTATACAGATTCAGCTTTTGTTCAGAAGTAGGTATGTATTCTAACGAAAATGATGAAATTCGAAATGAGCCACTAGCATGGGAACAGGTTTTGCATCACTCGACCAAAAAAATAGTCTTTACAAGCGATGGGAAATGGGAACAGCGTTTGCGGGAACCTTTCATAGCTTGCGCCACGAGCTCACAGATTTATGCCAGCAGATTAAGGCGAGTTAATTAAAATCGTCAAAATGTTCAACATGATATTCAGTTATACAAATCTTCCGCGCCTGGCGCGCGACTGGGCTACGATCTTCGGTTATTTAGTTACTTCATCTCGGCGTCCGTATCAGCGATGCACCACGTACGCGTATAATTGAATGAGTATGGCATATTAGGCAGACGCCACTAGTAAATTTTGCTTGTGGCCAGCCCCACGATGTGATTTTATCGGCCCTGTCCATCTCCATTCTGTCTCTGCGATAACAAGCACTAAATTGAAAAGCTTATAAAATCGATTCTTGTTCGTTCATTCACTGTGTATCCTTCTCTTCAGGTCAGACACAAGTCCAGAGAAAGGTGTCTGATCGTCGGGAGTCGCTCAGGTGATTGGATGACAGTTTATTTGACATTTTCTTGGACCCAGAACTAAATACCCATCACATCATCAATTTATGATTTCTCCTAATGTGAACTTGCGTTATTGTGAGTATGTATTTTCTTGGAACGCCTTCCTGTGGCATCTAAATTTAAAGACAATAATTTAATGTCTGTCTTTATATAAATGCATTTCGAAGAAGAGAGCAGCAGTTGGAGTTCATATTTGTGCAATGAAGTAGATACGTTGGCACGCATGCCCAATAGCTCCAGGGTGCGCATCAGTCACCCCTTGACTAACATCTAAATATTCTCACAGGATTGAGCCTATGGTGTTTATTTGCAATCGAATAAATCCACGCGGCATATTCGACCAATGCGAAATGCAAATCTATTCGTTGTCCGTGCGCCGATGCGAATGTTTATTTAGTTAATTGTGCGAATCGTAAATTAAATTTATAATACTTTGCGCTCATGCAGCCAACAGATTCTATCAGCAACATTTATTTATATAGGAACGTGCGAAAGCTTGCGCTTTGCATGCCGGCGTCATACGTTTCACGATCTGTGGAAAATGCAAATGTGGATACGCGCACCACGCATGATTTACTCATATCGTATTGCCGTCCGCTGTCATAATTTGACTTGTTCTCTTATTTATTAAGCACGCTATTTGCACTGCAGCATGGCTTGTGAGATATGCACCGTAAAATGTCGTCGAGGATATGTTACTGGTTTGCTAAAACCTTTCGTGGTGCGCGCGCTCCTCGGTTGCGACCAATATCGCGTTTACATGCCTGAGTAAAACACGAAAATTGATAAATCGTAACTTGAAACTTTCCAGCTTCTGCCAGACGACTCCTAATTGCCCATATTGATTTTTTTATGGCCTTTGGTGCCTTGCAATTGATACTTTTGAACACTGGGTCGTAAAATTTGTTAAATAATGTATAAATTTAACGTTTTGGTTGCTGCTACCAGATTTCAGAGTATATTCTTTATTGTCGTCTGGATTAAATTTTTGTTGTGCATACATTTAAAATAATGTCCAAACAGGATATTTTCAATTTTTAACGACTAACGACTAATTTAATAAAAAGTTCCTATAATTTTTCTATTGATTTTCGCTTTCGATGTGTGAAAGCAAATTTAATATTAGAATTAAATGATTGTGGATGACAGAAGAACGTAATCTACCTGACATCATTCATTCGTGCCGCGGTTCACATAAATCTCTTTTACATTTTGAAAAATTTCGTTTAGCATAAGCTCCCGGAACGTGTCAAACACGATGGCGCAGCGCTACAAACCTATGATCTATAAGTTTCACGGTCGATCCTTTGTTGGCGCGCATTATGATGAAAAAGCGACATCGTAAAATATAAATGCCAACGAAACATCCAGTTAATGAAGAATATATGTCGTCGTTTTTTCGGGGTCGAAATTTACGACACGATTTTGATGCCATCCAATATGACAAACAGGGAGTTTGTTTTTGGAAGGCAACCCTAAACAGTATTTTTGTAACTATACAGAAAACTGCATTGATGTACGAATTAGTTTAGTTTGTTGGCCCAAAGTATATACTATACGTGTAGTACAAATATGTACAATGAAAAAGGTTGGATAAATGGTTGGTAACTTTGAAATGTTATTTCTAACTTTTTTTCAAATGCAAGTTTATTCTATATCTCATTTTCCAAACCAATTTGGAATTTTTGATAAAAATAGAAATTGATTTTCTATTATTATTTTTATATGATTTAATTAATTTTAGCATGACGTGATAGCATTTTATAGAATGTTATACATGTTTCATCTTATCAGTGGTCTCTACATCAGTTAACTACATAATTCTGAAAAAATAATAAAATATATTTAAAGTCTTGAAAATAGTTTTTCATATGTGAAGAATTATCACCGTACCTATCGCTTCGCTACGTGGTGTAATTGTTTCCTAAAAATAATCGTGTTAAGCTCGATGCACTTGCTGATGTGTACTGTTGAGAGTTGAGTACTTTTTTTTGTGGATGTGAGGAGAGGCCACTTATGAGTGACCTGTCTGATTGTGGCTGATTGAAATTTAAACGCATTTCATGTCGTTTTATAATGCGCCTTAATCAATTATTGACCGCGGCGCGTGCACGTCGCCCGTACGTGAAATCAATTTATATTGATGAATATATTATTATTAAGATGTAACGCAACAGCGAACGTTCGGTCCTCAACGTCCCGGACGTAAAACCACCGAGGAGCGTTAAGAGCACCTTCATGATTGATGAGCTGGAGTTTCGTTCGTAATATGATAATTTCTTAATAGATGCAGACTTCTCTGCACGGAGAGACTGGACACATGGCGGCTTGAAATTATACACTAATTAAAGTGTGATTGCATAAATGATATAAAAAAAATCGCACATTAGTTATTCGATCATTTGTCATAGTTATTGATTTGTCTTGGGGACACCCGAAATATGGTCTGTTAGGGGCATGCGTTAATTTTAATTGCTGTTTTGTTTTGGATTGTTTCGTGCAACTGCAACTCGTTTTAATGTTAAATCGTTTACCAATGGACTATTTAGATTGTGTCGAACGCCAGGCAAGCGCGATAGGAACGAACGAAAGGCAAACGTTAATAAAATCCATTATCGTTTGCGGACGGACAAATTACCTGGACTTGTCCCATGTAATTCGTTAATAAATACGGCGTGACTCCGCGTATCTTTAGCGGGCGCGCGCCTGTCCTAGCGATGCTATCGTGGCCATGGTCGGGCGTCCGCGCCGCAGCGCCCGCTAATTTATACGCCCTGTGCTCTTTTGTTTAACCGTTGTGTTCTTGTCCGCAGGGGGTCGACGAGGATGACGGTGCTTCGGTCACTTCGGTGAGTACACACTTCCAATACTATTCCTGCATTTTTTATATTTTCAACTTATCTAAATCCATTTTGTTTGAGTCTACAACGTTTAAATGCTCACGCTTTTTTAACTACGAGTATATTTAACAACAATGAGATCATTTTCCCTGGAGGATTGCAATTAAAGTTTCCTTTATTGTCTAGACGTATAGTAATGTGCGGCAGTCTCTCGGTTGGAGGGAATTGTGTGACAGCTCGTAAAATGTGTGATATATTTTTTTTCTTCGACAGCTGGAGCCCAAGAAGTGCGTCGCATGGATGGTGGCGGCCGCCAAGGGCGACTATCAGGAGCTGGCGAAGCTCGCCAACAAGGAGCCGCGTCTCGTCAAGCTGAAGGTAAGTGCCAATGTCGAAAATTTAGCGCCGTAATCGATCTCTTTTGTCGCCGATTTCAAGATTCTCATCGAGAATGTTTCCAATTCCAAATTTGCGGTTTGTTGGGTTGCCTTTTACTTTTTCTGTTCAATGGAATTGATGAGTCGTGTTTTGAAAGAACTTTACGCAAACGTGTGGATTTTCTTAGCGTAGTAAGCGCTTAACGCCCCCCGAACAAGCAATCCGGTCACACCCAAACGCGTTCTATTGTTTTAACTCGAATGGAATAAAATTCGGCGCAGACTTGAGTCTTTACTCTCACTTTGCTCTGCCAAAGGAAATCTTTTCCTGATCCGCAGGTAAACTGGTAGATACCGCTGGTCATTGATAAATTTCCACCCATTTGGGACACGAAGAGATGAGAGTGAACCGGACAAATAGGTTTATCTTCTGATCTATCTATTAAAAGTCTACAGCTAGAAGTATACCTTGTTAGTTTTATGTTTGGGTGTTTCAACAACTTTCGAACGGTTTTCGTCTAAACTTGTCTAGACTCTGTTAGGTCCGGAGGGTTTCAAATTATGTCTGATTTAAATCCTAGTTATGAGAAAATCTCTGATAAGATAAAAGTTGCGAAACTTTTGTGGGGTGTACCATGCCCACAATAAAGTGCTGATTGATTTATGGACATGCATGTGTTTTAACATGCTTGATAGTCGAATGAGAAGCATAAAAAGTTGTACTATGATTTAAATAATAAATCATAAACTCATTTAGCCGTATTCAATTTTATATCGACGGCAGACGACGGCAATTTATTTCATTTTACCTACCCGTTTTGTTTATACAAGATGGTTTTAATTATTGCGCTCGATTTACGGCAATGTCAAGAAGGAGGATTTTTTAATCTGAAATATAGGTACTCGTCATTTGAAACACATTGTAAAATGAACGTTCATACATGTAGTAAACATGTTTAATATTACATGAGTTTTTTCACTGTTGTTGGTCTCGCTTACTAGACCTCTAATAAATTAATAATTATGTTTCTTGAGTTGAGTTCTCATGCGCCTTGTTTGAGAAAACAAATAACTAATAACATACAGCTTGGGGATATTTTAAAACAACCGGTAGTCGAACATATTTTGTACTAAGTAGATTTTAATTACAATCAATAATATATTATCTTAATTTTGCTGAAGGTTGGGTGTGAAGCTCGAACGGATGGGCGCATAGGTGGGCGATTGTTTTCTTCTCCTCTCATTTCTCATTCGATTTCAACGATAACCGGATAGACATCATGGCTTTATATATGGCTTTCTATTTCAATGTTTGGAACTCCCTCTGATCACTGGAGTATTTTTCATTACCAGAAGTGGAGTTACCAGGAAAAACTAGAACGAAATTATGCCTGTGCTAGTGTAGAAACTTGCTATGGTTATTTATTTTTTTGGACATATCAACGCCGACATGATATTCGGCGGTTCGACTGTTACAGTATATAAAAAAATTAATTCATTTATTTGACCCTAGCGAGTAATTTATTAAGTTCATTGTTGTTTTTTTTTTGGTTCGCATACATAGTATGCAATTGCCCTCTTCGATTTTTTCTTCTCTAGCAAATTGCAAAAAATTTATTACAATTAAAATTTATACTAGTAAAAATTTTTTGTACCCCATAAATTAAATAGTTTTCTGAATATGTGTTAAGTACTTTACATCTTCACATCAAAACTTACACTCCTCTAAGGAACTTTTATCAACTAAATATCTTATAATAATTACTTAATTTACTCAGCTGGGGTGGTTCTTACGAGCATATATACCTACTAGTGCGGCAACCATATTAATGCAGGCTGTTCGCGTAACACACTGAATTAATCATCATAGTTATGTGATTTGTTTAATTTGCATCGAATATTCATGGGGACTTGCAATTGACACTTTACAACGCACCGATTTACAATTTACTATTGTATAATATAACCAACACTTTGTCCGTTTCCGTGCACTAGATCTAAGCTTGCTAAACCAAAGCAATATTCACTTATTCAACGCATGCGGTCGACCCTGTGTGTCCAGTGCCCGTATTCGTATTGCAAGCTCGCCGACGTCGTCTCCATCGTGCATGGCATGCATGTTTGCAACGGTTGCGCCGTCGACACGACGGCGGCTCGAACGGCGCCTCTCTGGTCGCACAACTACAATAGGCTCTAACTTGGTGGATTCGGTAACGCTTTTGCATTTCTGCCACTTCGTCCCGCAGCGTAGCGCATACCACGAGCAAAAAATAAAACACATCGCAACATTCACGGAATGTTTCCAATTGTAACGCGGTAACGCTGTTTCCAGATACTCGGAGACATTTATCGAACTCGCCGATAAGGAATTCTCTGGGTTCGGGCGTCTTCACCTCCAGGCCAAGTCTAATGCGGATCGGCCTTTCCGTCTCGCTTGGCGCGTGAGCCAGCCAGATCGTGCTGAAGGTACGAATACGGGAACGTATGATTTTTGACGGTTGACAGGTGAGCCGGCTCGCGGCCATCCATCCCTGTCACCGCGCGACTGGCCTGCCAACTCAGCTACCAGTCTTGGCGCTCAGCGGCGGTCGGAGCCTCATTACCAAAGAGGTTGAAATACGAGCCGCAACTTAATAACACCTCGTGTAGGAAATAATTGGCCGGGCACACAAAACGCTTGTTCCAGTGCGGTGGTCCCGACTGTGTTACCTCGCTTCACTTTTCGTCTTTTATCTGCGTTGTCTTTTTGGTCAATTTGTACCCAATGGTGGTAATAGAAATGCAATCAATTTCGCCGCTTTTTGTTTCCCAAGAAGAAGCCGAATCGAAATGAGACATTCCACGCTTAATTTATTTAGCTAGCCCGAAATGAGGCTGGTTGAATTCAGATGCACAGGGCAAATGTTGCACCAGCGATTTTCCCGGCGGACTTCTACCGTTCCGAGTCGAGGCTGATTGTTGGGGTGCGCGGTGTTTCATTAAAGTGGTCGTGTTCCGATGTTTCGAATCCGCTACCAGCGCTACCGCCGTTGCGCTGGAGAGGGCGAGATCGACTATCGGTCTCGATATATCTGTGTGTAAATTAATTAATGAGTTCATTTATGGCTAGTGCCGTGCGAGCGTGGTTGGACGTCTGCCGGTGAGCCCACCAATTTGGTGATGCATCGATTGCAAAATGCTTCAATTCCCCGCGCCCCCGACGTTCAAATTTTCATAAATTACGTAGTACGTTTGGGGGACACGTAAATTTTGAGCGCAAAACATGCGTTTTTCGTTGGTTTTGGTTCTATTGCGGGCGCACGTAAAATAATAATCGTAATATCGTGCGCTGGGAAATAAGATAAGATTTACGGACATCATTAGTGGTTGTAACGTGGCGAGCACCGGCCGTGTCGCGCAACTCGCGGGTCGGTTGTTCTTGCCGGCGGGTGGTCCAACGTATGCACGCACGTTGTGAAAACAATAAATTATCCATGCAGAAATGCGAAAAATATACTTGCATAATGTAAAACATGCTCTAATCATATAAATATTAAAAATTGCATTTTTTTATTCCTTTTTTCACACTACTTTGAAGACATCATTGCTTTCCTTATTTTGCGTTTGGAAGTTTGCTCTGTGTCCATGATTGTTTGTGTATGCATATAGAGCTTTTAGTATTTTCATTATCTTACTGTTAATCTGGCTCGTTGTGCGAGTGGCGCCGGTGAACGTCCGTGTTGCAGATCTTTTTGGATTACATCGACTAGACAAAGCATTAAAAATAAACGTATCATCTCTACCTACTTTTCGCGTTCTCGTTGGGTTGCTGGGTTGGGTTCTTGGCATCGAACGTTAAGTACAAGATCAATTATCATGGTGTGGGTCAAGATTTCGATTACGTCAAAGGAACATCCTGCATTGGGTTTGAAATCTGAGACTTGTTATCGGTTGAAAAATGTTTTACCTTTTATTTGTGCATATCGAGAGCGGAACAAGTTGCACTGAATGCGGTTGGGAGCAAGCCGTGCCGAAAAAGTGAAAATAAATACTTGCCCATTAAACTTAGCAAAATGGTGAGGTATGTACCTACTATTTTGAAATGTGTTACTTAGTTATTTTTAAACATGTGATGTTAATGAAGGAGATGTTTAAAGGTAGCTAAATACACATGTTACTGGATACTACCCGCAGTTGTTATTTATTTGCTCATAAATTCAATGCAGTACTACAAATGACAAAAGTGTATCATTTTTTTTAGTTTATGGTGTACCCATAAGGGCGTATATATTGTTTTTTTTAAATTTGTGTATATGTCAAACGTGAAATGAGATCTCTAGGTGAAACATTGGCTAGTGATATCAGTTTTTTTAATTGTTAGGTCTACCTGATGCCACCATTAAATGACAGTAACATGAAGTGTTTTTAAATGAATGGGTTTCCTTAACTTGTAATGCGACCGCGAGGACCCAACCCACATGCATCCGAATCCCATCATCGTGCTCGGCTTTCCGTTTTTAAATAGGATCCACTCGCATATGGAAAAAAAAGTCTAAAAAGTGTAGTCGACGCATATTTCACGCAACGTTTTCGACTCGACTTCCAATTACGGTGCTTTACCCGCTTGGCGGTAACACTGGGCCGAATAAACTAAACATTGAGACTCTCTCATCTCCTGTACGCCAAGTTGGTGAGATTCTTCCAGCGAGCGACCTGAATCTATATCAACACGCGGCGCAGAGTACTACAGGTATTAAAAGGGTACAGAGTATTTAAATTTGAATAAACAAGCCCGTCGCAAAGGAATGGGCATCGGTTGTGAATGTGCTTGGTGGACTTGCGCTTTCGCTTGGGGAAGAATTAATTTCATGTGACGTCGACGGGCTGGACCTGTATACAAATCAAACCAACCCACGCCGGACCACCGCATTGGCGAGCGCTTCGTTGCACTGCTGCAATATAAAATAAATTATCGGCAAATTTTAACTAATGTTGGTATTTTATATGCGCAATACGCCCACGAGTATTTGCATTTCGCCGGAACGTTGTGTTCACCACGCGGTCGTGATTTATATTTTGATTATTAATGCGATCGCTCTTTTTCCACATAATGAAATGATGAAATTGCGCACTGCAATTATTTCACCCATCGTGTTAGGCCATGAAATAGCTTTTGAACAATGGCAGTTTCTATTGCTAGTCGTCAGGCGCCAATTTGATGGGCAGAAATGTAAATTGAGCCTAGTTTGGTTTGGATCTTTGATACTTCTATAAATCAAATTGCATTACACATGTCCTGGGTGTAAGATATCCCGTTCATAATAAAGACTACCCTCAAGTTGATTGTAATTGCTGGGAATTACTTATAGGCATTATTTTAAGTTTTTAAGTTAAAATTTTAATTCTAGCTAGAATTGATTGGCGTTGTCCTTTAATGCAAGTGTGTTTTCAATCGTTAAGCACTACCGACCGGGGGTTTGAGTTCCCGGATGCCAAAATGTTTACTGCATACATATTTTTAATTCTCAAGTGGCTTGCTTCCTCTCAAACTTAAATTTAATTATGGTTAATGCGAAGTGGACAAGTTAACATTTCGGGTAGCCGAGGCTCTGCGTTCGGAGCGAGTGCAAGAATCTTGGAACTTTATGTCTTCCAGATTCGTTTTTAATGAAGCTTTGACTTTATTTTTATGATTATTGCTTGGTAAATAATTTTGTTGGGTGTTCGGATTCGGTTCGCTAGGCATTTTCCCTCCTTCTCGTAACACACGATTCGCTCGAAGGCGAGCATGGTACGGGCACAGTTAAAATTAACTCACTCAAATGGACTCTAATTTATGTCGTCATTATATCATTAATACCTACTTTTGTGCCACACTATGTCAATCCTTGTAATTTAATTGCAAGCGCGCGCGCGTTTCACAGCGCAGACCAATTTATCGCCGCAGTGCTCGTAATTGGGAACATGCGGAGCTAAACATTGCATAGATGCCAAAGAGTACCGCAAGAAGCTACATCTTATACCTAAAGCTTTGGAAGTTAAGCAAAATTAAGACATGTCAACGGTAATCATAACATAACTACCTAATTCTATATTCTCGGTATTAATCAATTTGTTGAAGTCAATACGTTTGTATTCCGCACATTTTATCTTATGAATTCTTCCTTTATTGATGCTAATAAGCACTTAGCATTCTCTGTTGTTTTTTCTTTGTTGATAGCAGTTTACGTTTGTTGCTTGTTATTATAAATGTACCTATATTCGTATCGCGTCTGTATGCAAATGTGTTTGGTTTTTGTTTTCGGATGTGTCATTTCGCCTGATTCGTCTGCATATCATATCTGTTTGTTCAACGAATGTTTCAAAGCAGGCGTAATCAGTCGAACACGAGCCGAACAAACCGGCCGCATTTCGTATACATCTGCTCGCTAATTATAGCGAAATGATATCTGTGCGCGCTGTGGTACATTAGAATTTTGGCAAATTGCTCTGTATTTAAGTCCGAAATGCAAATTAGAGCCGGAGCTAATTTGACATCTGTTTAGTTCGGATTCGTTGCTGTGTGCAGATATTCAATGTGATATTTTTGGCGATTGCTAATTTCGGGTTTTTGCTTTCGCAATTGCAAATTGATCAAGCGGTGATGGTTGAGCAAACATGCTTTGTATTTTTTTGTATTTTGTTTTTACATAATTCGAAGCGCCACTTGCGACACTCGGGAAACTTTTATTTCGGACGACTGTCACAAAATACTTGCATTATTTGCAGAATCTAGCAAACTAATCAACACTACTCGTAGATGTTACTCCATGTATCTACTGGCTACAAAATAAAACTTTTTCTTAAAAAAAATAGCCTATATGAAGTATTAAGCGGACGTTTTTGCCACGAGATATATTATGAGCTAGGTAGAGAGTTTAATCAATCGAGTGTTTAACAGTGTTTAGCGACGTGATGCGTAACTAATTTTTCTACTTCTGCTCTATTTCTACGCGTAGGTTTTTGTATTTTAAATTTTGACTGCAGTCGCCTTGGCCACTTACCACTTTTTGTGTCTTAAAACCGTGGAAAAACTTTAAAGATACTTTAAAGATGTAGGTAGAAAAAACCAGTTACCCATCAAATTTTTATTTTAAGAGAAATGTAAATTGTTTATTACTTGATGATATTGAACGGGTAAACTTTATTCGGCTTACCGTTTTTTTACGCATTTTCGTATTGGATGTTTTCTACGAACTTTAGACCATGTTGTAACCATTTTGTTTTAGGCCGCATGCATTTGACTGTTGTTTAACTGATTCTACCGGATATACACAATTGAAAATATGATTTATGCCAAAAAGTCTGCACTCCAACTATAGGAACTGTAGTGGTTTGCCGCACACCCATATTGAGTGTCATGTTAATACAACATGCTTATTGGAAGTTGAAATTTTTAACACTCTGGTGAATTCCCAAATGGGCTCGTTAGAACATTTTAAAATTTTACAAAATACACTTTACCGTGAGAACTGCCACAAATGGAAAACGGTTTCGTGGGTTACATAGTTTCGAATGTTGCAATAGCAAATGGCCGATGCGTTTTATTGCCTATCGATACATATGTGTCCGCCGGCACACGCATTGCTCAGGGCCATGCTTAAAAAATATTTTAGTTAAATAAATAAAAGCAAGCGCTGGGCGTAAAGCACCAATGCCGAACGAATTAAACTTATTTATAGGAACGGTGGAGGCGCATGCTCGCGCCGATCGGTCGGGCGCGTTTGCCGGTGCATTCATTGTGTGCGAGCGTATAAATAAAGCTAGTGAAGCGATCGCCATTAAATTATATGCGCCTAGAGCTCCGCGATCGCTCGCGGACGCGACCAACATGCGCTGCGTAAACGTAATATATCCTCGCGTGAAGCGAACGTTTCGTCTGTGCATGCGAGGGACTCCCGTGTACCGTTGCGTTTGTGCACAATGCGCCCACCTATCTGATAAAGCAGGGCCATGCTGCAGTGTTCACTGTGGTTTTAATTAAATTTACAATTAGCGTTACGACGTGCACCCGCTAATTAATACGTGCGTCCTCTCTCAGGGAGGGAACTAGGAAATCGGTCTGACCCGACTGAGCGCCGCCGACGAGAAGAAAATATTAGCGTCGAGTCGGAAACTAAAGTAAACGAAAGCTTTTGCTAGTGCCCTTAGTGAATGGGAGGCAATAAATTTGCTTCTTGCTTGCCGTTTGCAGCCGTTCTTACTAATTGCATACAAATCAAGGGGGCAAAATATACCGCGTTTTACCTTAGCAGAGCGGCACTATCTTAATCTGAATCTGCTGATTTCAATTGAATCGATGCGACGCAAATCTAAGCTATTGCGACGATTGTAGGTATAATAATGGTGTCGTGACATTGTCGTTTGTTTCTGTTGCTTACTAAAGATTTCCTGTAGGCCCCAGATTGGGTTATCTGTTGTCAGACCATTGACAAAATGGCGAAACAGCGCGACACGAGTGCGTGCACGCGCGAGTTAAGTGATGGAAAGTAACAACACGCTGACGAGCTAACGCGACAAAAGACCCTCTCCGGTCTTTTTTGTGAAATATGTGCGCTCTACGTACGCCTCTAGTGCAAGCGGGACTAGTAACGTTCATCCGAAACACAAGGTGATCGATTCCCATTCGCATGTCGCGCCGAGCACGCGGCGTTATACTTTTTTCGCATATTCGGATCAAAGCGACATGTAAATGCACTTAGCGCCGGACGGGGTCGCGCTGACAGCCTACAAGAATGCACTTATGCAGAACACATCTGTGCTAGGCTACACGCGCTTTTACTACTTTGCAACGCGGCGCGGCTAGGAGAAACGGATGCAGGATGCCGCGGAGGAGGTAGTAGTCTGCGAGTAAGCGTGCGATATGCTTGCTGACTCTTCCTCTTGCCTTGATTTTGTTTAAACTTTTTTGATTTCTATGTCGAATTTTGTGAACATATCGTAAGTTGCCTTCGACACGGATAGGCAAGGCATACATAATTTTTTGATGTGTAACTGTTTTTCTGGTTTATTTTTTAATTCGTACCTATATTTGAAATGTAAGCGCATTCATTATTATATCTTGATAGCGGTGGTCCGAATGGATGCGGAGGAGTAAGCGCTTATTGAGGCCAAGTATCTTCAGTCTCGTGTGTCGCCGCGCGCGACCCCACGGACCTTCGACTTATTCTAGATTATTGTTATCCTCCGCCACACACGGCGATTGCCCGATGGCTATCGACGTTTTTCCATTGAACCATCGTTTGTTGCTAATTGATTTCACTATATTATCGACTGCTACCACCCGATTCTTATTGTGATATATATCGTGCACACGCGCTTGTTCCCGCTTATTGACTTCGACCTTTGTGACATTTCAACCCAGGAGCTTTTCATTGCAGAATTACATTTATGATTACAATTGTAATATATAGTCAAAACTCTTGAAAAGTTCTTGAGTTTTAAAATAAATTTTAAAAATGAATTATTTTGAGTTTTGACGCCTTGCACGAGAGGGAAGTGGAGAACACCGACGTGGAACGTTGTAACCGAACAGCGTGCGAGATTAAAATTCCATCGAAGATGAGAGTACACATCCTGACGGTGGCTTGATTAATCCCTGTTCTATATTTATAAATTGCCCTGGCATGTGAGCGTATTTACAAACATCGAGCGCGACCGCGTCGCGGCGATTTGAACGTCTATAAATTGTACATAACTAACGCGGCGGTGAAATTAAACTGTTTTGCCGTTTAGGCGATATGATGAAAAAAGAAAGCAACGCGAAAAAAGTGTCTTGAAAATTCCAAAGGCAATATATCTTTACTTTGACTCTGAAGATACTAACATTACTAACGGAGACATAAATTTCTTTAAAAAGATTGTGTACGACAGAATTTTTTCAACTCCTACAAACATTAAACATGTTGGCTGGCTGGGAATGTTTGTGTGCTCTCAAAATTTATGTATATATTAGGTATAATAAAGTTATTATCGATTAATTATAACATTTGCAAAAATATCAGTGAAGCAAAACGATAATAACAGGGCACATTTAATAAATTCTAGTGTTTTACTGGCGCATTGCATGCACTCTCCAATGTTAGTAACATAGGAACGTCGACTATCCTGCGTTTACGATAAAAAAAAGTCGAAAGTGTATTAAACTCGCATGCGATTATTGACGGACGCGCACCCTACTTATCTTTACGAGTATCATTTTAGTTATAAATTACGTTGCGCAGAATTATTATTATTAATAGGTGCTTTAGTAGCGTAGCAATATACGAGTACATTGTTTGCGTCCTACTCATGTAAATACTTTTTGATGTTTTGGTCACTTTTGCTCTTGTTCTTGCGTTGTCCCGTGAGGTGCCCGGAGGTGCGCTCATTGTGGCTTGTATTGCCATTACCGCACCATTAATGCCGGATATTTGATAATTACCCACGACGCAAGACATTAATGGAGGCATAACTAAACTCTAATGATTTAATTATTTAAATTTTGAACCATTAATCGGTTGCGTGTTTTGCGCATTCGCACGCTTTGCTAAAGCATAAATTGCATCTTAACGGCACTTGCGAATATTGTGAGTGCGCACTGATATTGTAATAAGTAATATTCGATGATAGTGGTTGGCAAAAAGTTTGTTGGTCTTTTCAGTCATGGACTGAAAGTGCTGTCCGCGAGGTGTGTGGAAAGAGTATGCCGAAGTGGTGAATTACGATTATTAGTAATTGAACATTGAACGGGGAAGGTAGGTACGGGCGGGTACTCGCCGGGCGACCGGTGACTGCAATAAAGTAGCGGCTTTCGCGGCATACAAGAAGGATCTAGCTGGGCTGTTGAGAAAGAGGGCGCCGACTGTGTGTGTGTCCCCGCATGATAAACATCAGGGCCGTGCGCGTCTCGTTTGTTTGTTTATTGTAGCTTAGGCCGCACGCCCCGACGATGAAAAACGAACAAATTAAACTTAAGAAAGTCGTTAAGTAAGTGGGGCTGCATATGACTATAGTTTGAGCAGAACCCACAAATTAATTTTATTGCATTCAGAATATATTAATCAACAAGTATTTATTAATATAAATGCACTATTTATTTATTGCAATTACAAGGTTTAAGCTGCAGGTATTTGTTTTCATAACACCCTGTTTTTTGGTAGGTTGTAACTTGGTACTGCAGACGATGCCTAAATTCGATCACTGACAAATTTCTTATAAATCACTTCGATTGGTGCCCAGACTCATGGACGTTTAATTACAATGTCGAAATGCAATTATGATTTCTTTGAAATTTATAGCTTTTGTTATTTATCAATTCTGGGCGTTTGGACATGCTTCCGTTGCGCGGTCGCCTCGAGGGCGCCCTCGCTAACTAACCACATTACAATATCAATATATAATGCTTATAAACACGAATATGTTTTTTTTATTGGGTTTCTCTTGATTGCCTTGATTATATGTTGTTATATTTGTATATGTCAATAAGCCGCGTTGCCAGAACCAGAGATCAGTGTAGGGCGTGCCCATCAAGTAATGACGAAATAAAGCCTATTCAGTTTTTACGCAGTTAAAAGTCATTCGAGTTTTTCTTCATTGTGCGGATCATTGTTTATCTTTTTGAGGCTTTTGATGCCACTGTGGATGACAGTATGGCCAAATGACCAATCATGACGGCTGTATATGGGGGAGACCAATTAGCGTGAAATAATGGTGTTGTTTTGTTGGAATCATGTGACTCGCTGATCTGGACGAATCTGCTTGTATTTTTTGTGCACGGAGGGCTACAAGCACCCTAAAAACAAAGAGCTAATGACAACCAAAAGAAAATGCCCGAATAATGAGCGCGCTTGCTTCTTTCCTCTTTGTGAAAGCACAACGTGTAACCTTCCGGCTATAATTTCACCTACGAGTACCCTCTAACACTGGAGTTCGAGTAATGGGCGCGCATCTTTCTCTACGGAGCTCGTCGTACATGCTCATTCATTTAAATTTCAGCTCTTGGTGGAAAGCAAGAGCACTCCTGTGAGCATTTGTGCCAATAGAACACAAAATGGCACCGGCGCGGTAATATAGTAAATTTTAGGACAATGTTGCAACAGTTGAAAATTGTTGGACCTGGCGGCAAGCGCATAATGCATTCGTTTTGTGCATGCGCTTCGATATAAGAGCAGTCCTGTAAAATGGTGCCCATTGTTTCCACGCAGTTCGTATTTTACACTTTGGCGAGTTGGAATTCCCACGGTGCGCTTAGTGCTGCGGAGCAATCGACATAAAGAATGTAGTCATTTTTAAGCTCCTACTTTATGCCAGAAACACAATTTTTTTTTATACGCAGCTCAAACAATTATGGAAGAAAATGAGCAATTTTAATAAAAATACTGTTATCAAACCAATTTTATTAAAACCTCACACACGTGTACGTATTTCAAGGTTTACCGGACTTACCTACACAAAGAGATTTAGGTATTCTTTTACATTGGTTTTTAATCGTATTCAATTCCGCGCTAACTGAATCATTGATGATAACGTGGCGACATTCAGATTCTATTATTATCGTTGCCATGTCTTATTAATATGCACCAGAAATAAAGAAGTGCATCGGTAGCGCGATGTGTCAGGGCAGATAAATCGGACTTTGGGGGCCTGTCGTTGTCGGGCACATGCACATGCACTCTCATCGCATTCTCGACCACAGTGCAGCGCTGATGCGACGGTAATTTGTCGTGCGATTTGCGCAGGAATTAAGCGGGTTGATTGAAGGGCAGGAGTGTTTAGCGTGACGTGCGGAGTTCACAAATAACTCAACTGGCGCGCCTGCAACGCTGGCGGCGGCGGCGTGGCGGCACGAAAGGTGGTCGCGTTCTTTAAAATGCTCGCGGCAATACGTTGACACTCCAACACAAATTTTGAATTACTGGCTCCGACAGTTTCAATTGGTTCCTGTTTTCTTTTGTTTCTGCTTCGCGTAGAATAACTCATCAAACACACTCACTGGAGGAAGCGCGGCGCTGCGCGGCAAAACGAAAGCAAATTTTTCTTGTTCGATGCTTTTTTAATGTCTCAATATAATCGTTTCGTTTGTTTGTGGATGCAATTGTTTTGATGGTGCGCGCCGATGAAGAGATGGTTGCAGATATTCGCGGCTGTAAAACGTTGCAACATAATACACACGTATCAGATCGTTATCTACGGCGCGTATTGTGTGCATAATACGCTCTTGGACTGCCGTGCACACGGGTATCGGCAATGGAATTCGATGGATCCTTCAAACAATGGATCGCATTTCCCCGGCACCACGGTAAGATCTCTCTTGTACGATACGGCGACACGGCGCAATCTCGCATTTGCATTTTCTGCATATAAAACTGTATTCTTATATATGCTATGGTTTTTCATTTTTTGCTTGTAATTTTTAAAGTTATTTCATGGTTTTCTGAGATCCCTTAACGTATATCGTTTTAGCGACCATTTTTTTTAGTTCTAGACATAAATTAGTCGATCAAGTATCAAGTATTTATAATCATGTTTACAGATTTTCATTATTAATTATATCAAAGAAGCAAAATCAAGCGATTTTTATTCGCGCTTCCATGTTTCTGTGGTTACACTCAGCCCACTGAAATATTCAAATTTCTTGTCGACGACGTTGAGGGCGTGATCTAAATCTTTTAACGTAATTTACTAGTTATTTATCCGCAACATCAAATTCTGGCAACGCGCCATAATGTCACGGTGTTCTACGCCTCGACGCGAACGACCGAGCAACTAATTTATTGGCCGTGGCGAAAATCTCAAAGCACATTCTTCACCCGACTCGACTTTCTTTTTACCCGACTTGAGCTTTTTTCCTCCACGGAGGAGCACTCTAGCGAATGGTAGAGCCGAACAGCTATCAAGCCCCATTTACTTTTCTGTGTTCCACCATAGATAGTTTAATTTCGGCGAGCTTACGCGACTATGCTTAAACATGATCAAGGTGATATTTGGTGCGCGCACTTGCCTATAATTCACTCGCGCCGATTTCTCAGTTTATTAAATCTCCGAAGCGGTGTATAATTGCAATACACATGGTCGCATAAATCATGCGCGATAAACTCTAGACATTTATCAGAACTCTTGGCATATTGAGAAGCTGAATACGCTTTGGGCGAGCAGCTACTGACTTGAATTACATACTGAATAATTCAATTCTACATCGTATTGCGCGACAACCGACGATGCTTACAAATGAATTCTTCGACACTTTCTAAACACGAAGAAGAGTTTGTGTGAACAATTTGATCTAAAAGAATAAAATGACTGTAACCATAATTTTTTTTTTAAAACATTAATCCATTTTGTACAACATTTATACTAACTAAATACAGGTTTGGAAAATTAAACATGGCGACAAGAGGCTTGCATAATCTCATATTTTACTAGGTTTTGACATTTTACAAGTGTGAAACATTTGTGTGATAGTCCCAAGTTCTTGTACACACGAAAGCATTACATAGTTCTAACTAAATTTCAACATTTTTTGTACATCTTGTTAGCCGAAATTAGATAAACTCACTCCAGTTGCCGTAATGCTTTGCCTATTGTGTGAAAAGCGTGCGGTCCTTGGTATGCATGAGAGTGTATTGTCGGCTTGTAAATTTAGTACCTGCGTAAACAAGGTGCTAAGTCAAATATTTAACTTAGCATCTTGCCAAAAGCGTCGTGGCGACAAATAGTGGGCAAACGCGCCTGATATTCGTGAAATCTCTTGATGTCATTCTCGCGCACAGATGCTGGCGGCGCTTTGAACATTCCAACACTTCTTGAAATATTTTATGGAAGTATTTACTAATCTCACAAATTGTTGCATTAATTTGCATTGGTTTCAATTTAAAACACTAATGTTTTTAGTTACTTATATTGCAAGATATTAGAACATGTTGGATGTGCGTATCAAAAATGTCTTAAATGTGAATGTTTTTATATGAACATTAATGTTCTTGGCTATCGAGCGGCTCATCTTTATTAATATGCCATTGAGTTATTTCCAAATTTACATGTTTCAAACTGAAAATAGTCTGCACTACACGAATGTAGACAGACAGTTATCCTTCCTGCTTGAAAGTCAGTTTTATGTTTTATGCGTGTTTTTGAATGTGCGGTAATGTGTGTAAAGCGCGTAAGAACGGTGTATCTGTGCCACTTTGGCGTTGTTTGCATGTAAACGTAACGGATATGTGACTCTCAATCTGTCGCGTTGCATGCTCGTAAAGCTTTTGCCCGATGTCCCCTCGTTCTTGTGGGGGCACCTGTTTTGTCATAAATGCGCTCATTTAGTTGACAGATTTTCGTGCTCACTTACACGGCCTGCGTTTTTAAACGAAGAAGGAGGCGTCACGGGTTGTTTTCATCCCTGGGCAAAAAAGTGAACCTGATGTAGATGAATATCATACGCCTAATTAGCCACATGTGTGGTGTCTTTTTATTGCCATCTCTTCTTGTTTCTTCTCACTTCTCTGCGAGTGAAGTTTTTTCTTTGTTTGGTTTGGGCTTAAAAAGTCTTGACAAGCCTAGCTCGTAAATAAACTTTTGAGTTGTTTTTAATTGCTTGTAGTGTGAACTATGAACCCAAGGAATGGAATAGGTACATCTAATGTGTCAAAATATATGTAAGATATTTCGAATAGATGAATTTCTATCGAATGGTTT
The DNA here is from genome assembly GCF_025399875.1 of Dalotia coriaria. Lineage (NCBI taxonomy): Eukaryota > Metazoa > Arthropoda > Insecta > Coleoptera > Staphylinidae > Dalotia > Dalotia coriaria. The sequence goes on from NW_027045448.1 coordinate 3,225,596, forward strand.
ATGGAGAATCTTTATTCCTTCGTTTTATCGAAAGAAACGTTTATATTTGAAAATGTTAATTTACTCATTAATAAAAAAACGTGTTTCGCTTTAGATTCCTTGATATAAGTGTCACTTTTTCTTTTGCACGTAATTAAAGGCAGATGAATTTTTATGCGTAGGGTTGGTATGCTTCGTCGCCCTGCTTGATGTAATTCAATACACATGTAATTTTTCACAAAAATTAAAACGCATTTGTATACGCCTTAGTGTGAGTGGCTGTACACATGCTCGGCGCTTACAAGAAATGATAAATTGCCTCCAAACATGTCATAAGTTTTCACTACTCACCGCTCTCAGAGCTTTGCTCACCACCACTCCGGTAATAGATCCGTTCGCCAACACTTTTTGCTTGCTTCTTTCCGAGCTAGCAGCAAGTAAGTCGTGCATTGCGAGTTTGTAGATTAGTACTTAAAGTTTTACATCAACATGTGCTACTATGCTGTTTACATAAGAAACTGATTTTTCATGTTTGCAATGGGTTTATTTAGGTTTAACTGTTATTTTAGCACGATTGAAATAATCGCTCACGACAAGAAAATCGTCAACACTACTTTACTGGCTAAATATGTTGCACAATTTTGATGATTTGCAATTTTAATGTGAGCGGCGACAGGTGCGCCAATTTCGAATCTCTTCGCTAGGGATAGTGCAGAAAATACGGTACAATATAATAATTGACAGGTGTCAATTTGCTCTGCAATGGAATATGTATTTTTTCGGACTTTAGATACAGATTAGGTTTGTAATTTAGATAAAAAGGAAGACGTAAATATTAAATTGACGTGTAAATATTTGTGAGTTAAATGACATATAAATTTATTAGTATGTACAGAATACATATATTTAGGGTTGAATGAAAGGTGTAGAATCTGTAAAGTTAATATCACTTTCAAATCATTTTCTTTTATTTGTCATGACTTTTAATTTAATTATGCTTCATGTGCTTGTTTTGTTGACAGTCGTTCATTTTATCTTGAAGTTATCTATATCTAGTAATGTCTCCGCTGGATTTGGTTGATGCACAGTGAATTTTACGAGTATGTAAAGTCAATCTGAGAAAGCATGAATGGTTGTTCGTGTAGTTGTAGTATTCGTTTATCTATTGGTTCCCTCCTGCAATGAAGTCAATGAAATCTACGATCAATTTGGATATTTGGGACTTTCTTGAGGGAACCGGTTGAAATCAATCATTATAGAGCATAGGTCCTAATAAAAACCGGTTAATGAGAGAATTGAATTTGGCTACGCACCATCCTCTAAATACTATTCTATTTTTGACGATTGTGACAATGAAGGATATAGGTGTTTTAAACATTAGAAACTGGGCGTGGGCGAACATGATATGTTTTGGTCAACGAGAAGGGCAGACGTTGAAATTTGGGGAAAGAAAGAGATACCGTGTGCGGGGCAGGCACACAGGAAGTGGCTGTGCGGGGGTGCCGTAAATCAGGGTGAGGTGTGCGAAGCTAATTGGGTCCCGTCTGGGTCTGGCGCCATGGCACTCCCTTGACTGCATTCCCTTGGTCGTCATCGTTGTAAGGTCGATCTTGGTCCGAAGTAACGGACCGGTCGAAAATCTATACTGGCCCGGTGCGCCACGACTTGCTTCATTTATATCTGACATCATGCGCACATAAAGTCTATCAAACCTTTGACACGTCCAACATGTACATCCCATCCCGCCGCGCGAAGCACATTCGGTTTTGTTGTTCATGGCGCGAGCTGTCGATAGAAGCGTCAGAAACAAAACACGATCTCTGTCGGGGATATTTGTTTTAGTTCGCTGCGAAAAAGTGCTATCGTCATTCGATGTATTGCAATGCACGTTGTTGTTTTTTTTTTCTGCATCTCATTCATTGTTTCATTCATGGTTTTTATTCCTGTAGCATGTCGTCTAATGTTCAATATTTATTCAAATGGAATGTCCAATTGGGATGCTAGTTTATTGATTTATAAGGCAGCAGTATTCAAATTACAGCATTTTTAAAGATCTTAACAAATTATTAAGCATAGGAGCTTTATCAATCGTTCTAATTTATTATTCATTAAATCTTCGTGGAACTTCTGCATATTATAATTACAAATATTGTGTGTATATTGGACGACACGGTAGTTGTGAGTCTGTCGCCTATCGGTTTGGCTGAGGCAAATTAGACCGATGCCGGAATGATGAATGGCGGGCTCGCTTCCCATCAATATCACTTCCGAGCAAATGATTAACACATACAAACTCAACTTTCAGGCGTTGGCTTGAAACCGATACTATGCTTGTGTCTCAGCGCCTAGTTTACATGAAGTCGAGGAAGCTAGGCTAAAAATTCTTAAGTTAGCATGACCTCCTAATTCTCGGGGGGTGTATTTGGCTTTGCGCCTATGGTATTTAGTGTTTTTGTGCCCTTTTTAGTTGTCATCTTCTTTCAAGCCTAGTCAAATGAAAAGAAACACATAAGTTACCAACTATATGAAGAGCCAGCCTAGGTTTATGCTCTATAAGATACATCCTTGACTCTGGTATTGGGTTTTCGTGGGCGACGCTCGTAAATTATATGGCGCCACCGTCAAGACATGTGTCACACTATGCAACCTGAGGTCGTATTACCCTTGTCTCAATATCTTATGACTCTCGACTGTGATCGATGCTCAAATTATGTCTCAAATTTGGAACTAACTCAGAAACTGGAAGAAATTAACATCTTATCATCTCAAGTTTCACAATTTTGCTATATACGCAAGGTTGAGAATCTGATTTATCTGAATTTTTACATACAAAAAAAAATTGTTGTTTCTATTTATTTGAAAGATTTATTTCTTTTGCGAAACTTCCTTTTGTCATTGAAATTTTCCTTATAATCAGCAGTGGAGTACTCACCTAAATCATTTTCTATGAACACATGTATCATGTGTACCAACACAAGACTTCCGCTTGTCTCTTGTATTTTGTTATACTTAGAGTTTTTTCATGATATATTAGCTTTATTTCTGCATTAATTCATTTTTGCATATGATTGGATCTATTTTCTGTTCGTTGTTTCATGCAACTTCTTGTTTATAATTAGCTTGCGACGAATAAGCGAAGAGCATCAGTTTCGAATAAGTCATATTTGTAAAACTTGAATCGTAAATCGGCGAGGCCATCAAGCCGATGTGTAGGTAAATCAATCTGGCTTGTGTTAAACGCTGGTTGAGTCTGTCTGTCGTGCTTGTGGACATAAACACACATGTGTAAGTAACAAGTCGACACCTTATTTTCGACTCGAAATAAATCCGTCTATCGAAATGGGGAAGACGCGATTTCCGCGCTCGCTATCTTAAAGAAGTGTCAGTGACAAAGCGGACGCACTAAAATAATCCTGCGGTGTGGCAGCTGCGTTAAGCTGCGAAAGCTTCAGCAGACCGCGTGTGTGTTGTCATCGCAACAAGATATGAAATCAAAACATACCAACTTACCTTAAAAGTGGAAGATCGGCCTGACTGCATGAATCCGAATTTATGGAATTTAATTAGCAGTGAGGAAATATTTTAGGATAGTAAAATTGATAAGAAATTTTCAAAAACCTACCCTATAGATATATATTTTGGATATTAAGATAATTTATTCAGGCGGTTCGTTCGATCATGCAGATACAGGTTGATGAGTTGTCCATAAATTTAATAATTACAATTTTAATGCTCTTTTAATTTTTACTTTGATCAAAGTTTTAATGAATGTTATAAATTATTTCGATTCTAAACACATTACGAGTAGGTACCTATATCTGATTGGAATTCTTGTAATTACACTTGAAAGTTGGTAGCGCCTGGCTACGAAAATTGCTTGCTCTAATTTTCTATTGGAAACGTATTGTGCTTGGAGGTAATGAAGGTTTGCGTAAACATAAAATATCGTCTGAAATTGTAGGTCTCAATATATTACATCGGTTAAATTAATTCGTTCGATGCGCCGATCTGGCTATCATGGCTCTCGTTTTGTTCGATTTGCGGGCGCTGATGATCGCATCTAGTCCGACATTGGTTAGAACGGTGTGAGTTACCGTTGGTTTTGCTGGACGTGCGACCATAAAATCGCTGATAAACCGTGCGAATCGAGGTTTCCAAGCGGTATGATCCATTGTGCTGAGCGGGGTCGTCCTGCGCTTCTGCGGCTGGTTTAATTTTGATTCGCGTGTGCGTCCGAGTTTGGCATCGGGCGTACGCGACCACAGCTTCCGCCGCTCTGCCTTGTAATCAATGCGAATCGAAACCGATTATTGGTAATCAATGAACCGATAATAAACGGTCATGGACACGCACTGTTTATAGTGCAATTAGGGTATAAACGCAAACGTTTACGGACACTTCATCATATCACGGCTCGCCTCTGTCGAGCACGTTCGGGTGCATCATTACGGATCGACGATGCTTCCTATGCAATTTCGAACATTGATTGCAATTTAGAATTTAGTGATTTTCTGGGGATTACTTTTTGGTCACACTCAATTGAGCTACTTAATATTTCAACGCATTATTTTACTAGATCAACTTTGGTGAGGCCATTTTATCAATTGCTATTAAATTCTTAGGACATTTATGAAGAAAACTACTTTTTTATAACTATTTGGCAACATAAATATTATTTGAAATAGTTTAGTTTTTTTTATTAACACATCTGCTAGTTTAATATAGTGTTAACCTAAATTGTTCTTTTTGTTTGTTGCAGGATCCGTACACGGTAAGAATATGTCCCACTCGATAGTGGCACATCAATCATTTTCTTCGTAAGTACAGCCCACTTTGTCTTGTTAAAAATAGCAAAGACAAAACGGGCATGCGGCAACGAAGTGTGCGCGACTACGGTTTCTGGTGAAGTAACAAATGACAGAAGTAAATTAGGGTACGTTCGGAGCAACTAATCAAATTCACAAGTCACACGAATTTTCGTTTAGCCTCTCTTGGCTACGTCTTACACCGAGCTCTTGTAATAGAAACATCGATTAGGGAAATCGCTCTAGAAGTTGCATAGAAATATCAACATCAACACACAAAGATGTCATTTGCCCTTCCTTTTTCTGTTAGTTAGTCTACCATACGAACTGTACCAAAAAGTACGCAACTAAATAGTTTCGAAATGAGTACGTCATAAATTACGGTCAAATTTATCGGTCGTTTATTCACCATTAACATTCAACGAGCTATCAAACATCAGAAGATGAATTCTACTCGTGTACGCACGATTCGTAAATTCGTGTATTTTCGAGATTATACAATAAAAATTGTGAGTGGATGTTTGTTTCTACATCGCTGCACGTCACGCATTTCCACCACATTTCGGGCTCTGACAATCAAGTGAAATAGTAAGCAGTGGCCGTTTTTTCTCCGTTGAGGTATTAATTACCCTAAGTAGAGGCAAGGAGGCAGGGAGCTCTAATTAAAAACTCATTTCATTAATAAATTATAACTTGCGTCATTGTTCCCAACTGTTGGCACGGCAAACAGCGACAATTGATGATTTTTGTGTGTTTTGCGGGCCTGTGGTATAAAAATGGAGACGTAGAGAAAGAAACGCAAACGGTTTTTACACGCACGCAAGTTGCTTCCGAGCTGTGAAAGAATGATGGTAGATATTGTATCTTTTGACGCGTTAATTGCCGACATTTGATTTGCTAATCGCCCAAGTGCTTTCGATATGGTTAGTGCTTTCTTATTGTTTGGAGAATTGTACAAAATGGCGGGCGTCTGTACAGTTAAAATGCAAGGTTTGTTTTCTATTGAGCTAAGAAATTATTTGGAAACATTTAAACTTTATAAATACCTAGATTGATTATAAAATTAATATTTTTCGACTGCATGAATATATTTTTTCTATTTTGAATATTTAAAAAAATATAAGATAATCTAATCTCATCCGACAATCTAGGTATACTCGTATAACAGTGGGTACATAGTCGAAGGAGCAATTACAAATTATTTTTGCATACACGTATGTCACGTATACCAGCGCGTTGGTTTGCATTATGCATATATAATGACGCGTCCCCAGTAATTACTCTATTAAAATCAAAAATAATAAAAAGGAAGGAAACCTAGCGGCATAATGCCGCTGTGTGTATGCGAGCGGAATTATGAGCGATGGCGCGCACGATTCGTGCGACATTCGAAAAACAGCAGCGATTATCTGTCCTTTTGTGACAACGCGACGAGGATCATCCACCATGAATGGCCGTCCGTGTTCGTGTGTCAGAAGCGACGACAACGCGGTCACGCGATGTTCCAATCTTTGTGCGCCGCGGACAGGAACTGCAGAACCCGTCAGTTTTCCAGCCTTTTTGCTTCACGTTTTTATCCTATTGTGAATTTACGTTGGCATTGGAAAAAACTACAGATACGCCGTAGTACTTCTAAACCGGTACAAGGTTTGAAACAGAATTAGATCCACATTGTGCAAACTGGCAACTTCCAAACTGCATTTCCCAGTCCTTATTAATTAATGTCCAAAATTATGGTTTAAGGTATGCTTGTTATTCTGTTTAATGAAATACTGTTTCACCAAATGTACAACTCTAATGTGTTGGGCAGTTTAATATGTCAACATTTTTCAGACCTACTTTATCCGCCAGCATTAATTCCACTAATTAAAGTATATTTAAATTACTATTTTTTGTTATTATGTGCTTGTCATCCACCCTAAATGTTTGTTAAGATTAATTGCTCCTCACATTTTGTTTGTGTTTTTGTCCAGATATATGGATGTGTGTTAATGATCATATTTTTATGGTTACATTTTGCTATTAATTTGAGCACTAAAAATTATTTATTGATTAATGATGCCTGTAAAACCGAGATCATTACATGCCTATAAATATTTTTTATTTTTCGTTCCATGTCATCGCCATGCTCTGCATCACGAATATCGGGACCATCTTGGATATCTTGGATTGATTATGTCTATTCCTCACGTTACATCATTTAATCGCCTTGTCACATCAGGCCGTAAGTACTAAATATTTTATTTGTTTACTCGGAATGTGTTTGACTTTACTTTTACGCTCACGTTTATTACATTCAGGGTACTCTGCTAATTAGCGCCGAAACAAAAGAGCCTTCTTTATTGTTTATTAATGGAGTTATTTATGTACCCTACGTAGGAAAATGTTTGCTTTATGTTTGGGTACTTTTTTTTGAACTTGCATTTCCGGGAAAAGTCTCAAAGAATGCCAAGAAGAACGCGCAGCGACATAATGAAATTATTATAGTATTACATGGACGGTACATGCATTTCACACACGCATTACCGAAATTTATTTTAATCTAGTTGACGATAAAGCACCATGCCTTCAACACACATTCAACCCAATAAAAAATAAAGCCATACTAAAAAAAACAGTCACCAGAATGGAGTAGCTTTAGAAAAGAATCTGGAGGTGGGCAATAATTCATTTTTATACGGTTGTAGACGCTATTAACTTTTTGAAAATGGTAATCTAGCAAATAGGTTATTCATAGTAAAAATTGGAATTATTTGTCTGTTATTTTTTTGTTTTGTCCTTTGGGTAACATGGCAACTGAATGATTTTGGAAAACGATTTAGTATCGAAACAATATGAATAAATCGATCGTCTTGACCACTTGAAGCGACTAAAATCGAAATTGTCATCATGCAGAGATCTGATAACACGTTGTCGTTTGAACGCGAGGGGGCTTGGCGGGAGGGCGCGCTGTTCGACCGCGTCGTGGGGCGCCCTAAAACAACAGCGTACTCCGCGCGCATTACCGACTCACTACCCGGGACCCCAAGCGGATTTCCTACTGGGCACATGCACCACTCTTGCGGGCACATCGCTACGACTCCACGAAAGAAAAGTTGCTGGATACTATTTCGCGTCGTGTTTCAATAGTTATTCCGTCTGCCACACTCATAATCCCAGATTCCCATATCATTACTCAAAAGAGTGCTATCTGGGTACGTCACGAGAAATTTAATATATTACTCAATACTTCAAAATAAAATGTGACAAAACAACCGAATTCCTGAAGAGCTTCGGAAATATATAGTAAATGCATTATTAATGGATATTCAAAACTACTCCGAGGTGCGTTGAATATTACTATGTAGTAGCAAGAGGAATCGCTGATAGAAAATTAAAAACTCATATTAAATATGGGTTACGGGAATTCAGCGCCCCACTCATGTCCATTTACATAATGATGATTACCACATATTAACAAAATCAGCTGCACACTGCTTTAGGCAATTATTCATTTCGTTCAATTAGCTTCTTTTCCAGCGTATTTTTTTTTTGCTTCGTACTTTGGGTCCACGCGTTTGCACCATATTCATTCCTGTCACCGTCACCTCGTACCACTCACCTGTACCCCTGCACCGCTTGCCGACGTTACACCTGCCCATCTTACACCTTAAACGCACACGCGTCTGAAAGTATTGAAAGTGCATTAAAAACGCTTTTATCTGACGGTCGAAATCGATACCGGACGCGTCCCCATCGGTTTGGGTGTTCGTTTGATTTATTCGCCTTGGTAAGCCTTCATGTCCCTATCACTTTGAAACTATCAATTTTAGCCGCAGTTTACGTGGATAGATTAGATGACGACTAATTTCATCAGTCAATATAGCCTAATATCATTTTGGGTGATGGTTAAACATCATTTTATATTTGTTATGTCTTGTTGTTGTGAATATTTTACCGACGATGCATTAAAATTGAAATTAAATCTGCGTGCCAAGCGTTTGTTTATTAGCATTTATGCAAATGTTATTGTAATTATTACCCGAATCTGATGCACTTTGCATATATGCATCAGGTAGGTATTTAGCTCGCCAAGCATCGCTCTTTAATATTAGTTTGTAACAAATTGTTCCCACTGAAACGTGAAAAATGTGCGAGATAGATCAGAAGAATGGAAGAACTGACAAAGAAAAGCGATAGCGTTTTTTTTATAATTGATGTACAGTTTGTTTTTAATGAATGTAATTTATTTGCTCAAGAAAATACAGCAAGTTTTATGTTTTATTTACATACTTCATAATTTCAATATTTTCAACATACACATTTCGAGAAGAGGCGAGCTAATCAAATTGCTATTATTTTATTAATGATATTTGCAATGATGAGATTTATTTGACGCATATTGGCTTTGTGCCCGAAATTGTTTTTTTCTGCAGAAAATAATAACGTTAGTTTTCAATTAAAATATATCCACGTGCAAAGTACCCAAGAAACATCCAGTGCATAGTGAGCAATCGCAGTAAATATCATTTCTGTGCTGCCCTGTAAATACTTCATACCGTTTACACATTTTTCAACTTCCTGCCTGGTATCTTATAAAGTCGATCGTTATTCTTATATAATTGTATATTATTTAAATATATTAATATGTAATCTTTCTTCTTGTTTCATGAATGCGTGTTTTACAACAAATACAATGGATTCCGACAGTATGTAAGTACTAAAAAGAAACATTACTATTAACTTTGAGTGTCCCGTATTAGCACTACCACTATCAAGGTATCATACGAACACACCGCTGCTTGGTGCTTTCTATGCGTGACTCCGGCATCGCATCCCCCTTATTTTGAGCTAAATTGTAGAACGTGCTACAATAATTTATAGTGATGTATTTCAGGCGTTGCTCGACGGTTGGCCGCGAGGAATGCGCGACGCGCTCTGCACATTTGCCAAAATCTGTTTTGCAATTGTAATGCATGCAAACGAGGATGCGATGCGTGGCGTAGTGCGGATGCGAAATCAAATTGTCACTTAGCTCTCGAACGCTTTTCGAGATAATTAAAACCCAATGTTTGCGCGAATGGCTACATATGCAAGTAAATATGTGTGTGCGAAAATGTGAGCGGGTTGCCCGTCACTGCCTCTGCTTTATCAATTCGTTCAGGAACTCCGGGACGTGCGACGGCGTACGTTTTCAGCCGTTAAATGCACGCCAGCCTTTTTTGCACTTTGTCGTCATTTAGCCATGGATAATTTATGAATGCGACCAACCGGCTGGCCCGGCCGCCAACCGCCTTGTCATCCCAATTGTCGAAACACATTAACGCTTAACATATTTCAAACATTTTCACATTAGACTTGTTAAATGCATTCAGTTTCGCAAAATGTTACCAGTCAACACACTATTCCGAGTAGAGAGTTCACACAGGAAGTTGTATTTCGTCCCTTAATTCATTTTACAACCGAAACTAAATTTATACATGTGTCGCCTTTGCTTGTCGATGGCTGGCTTGTTGATGGCTTTTATCTTTTCGAGTGTGGGTTACAAATCTTGGTAAAGAGTCATGTTTCCCGTCCACATTGTCACCTTTTGTTTATTTTCGACGCGCGTTCATCTCAGCCGCATTATGAGAAGAAGGTGTTGATAACTGTATCTTGTGGTAATTTTCAGACCGTTTTACATTGGGGCGCAAAGCACGGCAACGCAGACATCATAAAACTCTTCGCCGGAACATATAGTGCCGATGTCAACGCCAAGACGAACGGGGTAAGTCTCAATTATTCCAAATTACTTTCTAATACTATCACACCAGGCAATCGTTCAAAATATTCGGTGGCAAGGGAATACAAAGGATTGGGTTACAAACCGGACATTCCTGGTGTCGAAACGATACAAGATCTCAGATTTATTCACGCAGGGCGCTGATAAACTTCTGGTTTATGACGTTTACATTTGTACTTACGAAGCATCTTATCGTCGTCGTCGTCGCACAGCTTATTAATGTCCCTTGGTGTACGCGCAACAACGTGCGAGCACGACGAGGACGACATTGCACGGAGACAGAATTTGTGTTCCCATATTTGTAAAACACAATTTCGCTTGTTTCTTTCCAGATACGGATCGTGTGCTCTGTGCGCGCACACGGTGCCTTTTTAATGCCGTGAAAAATAAACTATAGAAAGCGTAATGCGCGCGCTCGTTCGGGCTAATTCACGATCCGAAAATTACGCTTCGACATGCGAGCACAACATTGGTCAACGTAGTAATTAAAAATGTATTCAATTTTTAGGGCTATACGCCGTTGCATTTGGCGGCGCATTTTGGCCGCACGGACGTCTACAAACTTCTCATTGAAGTTTACAGTAAGTTTTATACGCATTTCATTATTTTTACCTCAAATTAAATTGGAATATACTTTACAGAAGCAGATGATAGTATTCGTGATTACCGCGGCAAGAGGGCAGTTCAATTGAGAGAAGCCAATAATCAAGTGCGGAATAAAATTACCGCAAGTGAGTATGAAAGCAAGAAGCCCAAAATCAAGCCGAAGCCGAGAATTCACAAGCATGGCACGTTTATGCGCAAAAATCTCAACCGCGTCAAGCTAACACAACGCTAATCACTTTTTGACTCAACATGATTAACGTAGATATAATCTACATTATGCTAGTTTTTATCGTTAGTTTGAACTTTTTTATTGCGTTGACCATATTTAGATATATTTATGCATTCTATGCTTGTTATAGTATTTTGACGTTATCGTGTCATAGTCGAGCGTGCGTTTGCATTTATTTGCATGTTTAATCGCATCGCACTGCATTAAAAATTGCATACACTTGATTTATCATGGAATTAAAACACAATTAAAGTTTTTACCGTCTTTTTATGCTGATGCACTCCTAGAGACGTTAATAATTACCTAACGACGTTTTAATATAGCAATGAATTTTTGCATGTTGCATGTCTTGTTTGCTTTTAACAATTTACAATTTGTTTTTGGGTTTCTGTTTGCATGTTGTTTTTTATATTATCATAACGTATTGTTGAATCATTACTTGCCTTTAAATATTTGGTTTCTTGTTTTTTAAATTTGTTTGTTAATGTCGGCTTTTGTTTGTGTGTGTTCCAGAAACCAAATCTCGCAAGAATAAATACGGAGGTACATTTGTTTCATCTGCTATTATCTACATAAATCTTCTAATTGCTTTACATTTTAGATAAATTTTTGCGTGTGGGTTCCCTCAATGTGCGCGTGAAGAAAACCACCGAAGCTTTTAGTTCCTTTCTAGGTGTCGGCGGCGGAGGCGGTTCACTGAGCACGATTGAGCCAATCTCGGAGAAAGTACACAAAGGATGGGGTTCCGCCGATAATGTGGCGCAGGTATTGTGTTGCATTTCTCTTTTATTTGCTTGGCAATTACATTTTGTGTTTTGTGTTTGCGATGGTGGTGTGTTATTTGTGTGGGCTTGTATGCTTCGACAGGAAAGCGTAATGCCGGCCCCCAAAGGCTACATCACGAAACTGAAACCCAGGCGACCTGCGGATGCAGTGCGCACTCATAGCAATCCTGAAACACCCAATCAGCCCCCGAAATTTATTCAGAGACACCCCATGCAGGATTCTGATTCGGATTCGGCAGCTGGGTTTGATTCCTCGTGGCAGAATTAATTCAAACTAGGCAATTAATTATGTCCTCTAATTTATTTTGTGTTTGTCTATATTGCATTTTGTGTACGTTGCGCTTGTTTTAAAAGGTATGTTGATATTTTTCCTTCGCTGTTAAATTTTAATAATATCCTCATTCAAATATTACATTGTTCGAATTATTTAAGCCAGCTATTTCGAAATATATACTATTATTAAAATGTTATTTTTTATCTTTGTTAAGAATATGAGTATTAATATTATTAATAAGCTATGATTTATATAATAATAGTGAAATTGAATAATATATATTTGAAAGGAAAGTAGAATTGCTCTAGTGAGGTGTATATTTGGTTGCATATGTTAAAGTACGCTCCGCACAGCTGATTTCCGAAGCATTCTGATGGAAGTCTAACAAGCTGCAACCATGTACAACTGACGTTTTATGCGAGTCGCAGCTGATTTCAGTCTTTGTCAAACTAAAGAAATTTTATTCTATATTATATTCTTTCGATTAAATGTGTTGTGCGTCCTTAGATATTTACTAAAATGAGGATAATTTACGTGGTCACCGTGTGTTTAACATGTATTCAATATGGTATGGCAAGCATTCATCACCAATGATCTCCTGGGCAAGATAACAATAACGATATATTTCAGTTGTTGCGGATTTTCGATTGGAAATCAAGAATTCCGGTCCAACTGTAGCTGGTGGCAAAATTCATTTTGTTGCTGAGCTGTTTGATGGTGATAAAAAGGCAGATGGAAAATTCCTGTTTGAATGGCAAGATAACTCTCTGTTAAGACACCATAGAGAAGTACATTAAATTTTATTTGTCATATTTGATAACATCCCTGTTATATTGTCTTGACTAGTTTGATACTCGGCACTGTAAATATTTATTACTTTGCATCTTTTAATTTTAATTTATGATTTTATCTATGTAGTCCTGTCTTGCCATGGATTTGTTTTCATATCTGTTAAACATTATTTATCATGGCTGTCCAGAAATGACTCATGCAACTATATAATATTTAGAACTAACAAATATTGTGAATTTTAGAAACAGACAACAGGCTACCGTGACTCATGGACTGTAAGCTATCCAAGGGCGGATTGTCCTCCAGGAGTTTATGTAATGCAAGTGATTGTTAAAAATTACTGGTTTTTTGTACCTGTGGAGATAACATCACTTAGGATTAATTTTGAGCTAACAAGTAAGTCATAATTCATTTAAATCATTATTTCATAAAATATTGAACATTTTATCATTCACATATTTTATTTTCATAACAATGTTATTGAATTGTTATACAGTTTTTTAAAATATGATATTTTAGGTACACTGGGGGGAAGTTTAAATCTTATACAAAATAATACAGTTCGATCACAATATGTCTCCAACACTACCACTGTTCTGCACAAGGTGCAGTTGTCTTCTTCAGATATGGAGTATTTGAATACCACTGCAACTCAAATCTTATCGTATTGGTTTGTGGATTGCGTTTACTACGGCATTACACAAAACATGGAGTTTTTAATGAACTACGCCAATGTGGATGATTCACATGTGGTTGAAGCATTCATAATTCCAAATTTTGATCCGTTTCCAACGGAAGCACCAACAACTACTACAACAACTACTACTACTACTACTACTACTACCACCACATCTAAGCCTCCTGCAATATCAACGACCACTTTGAACCCACGGGGAATAAAGCTGAAACGATCCGCGACTGAATTGATTACTAATTTTGATCCAGTCAGTATGAAAGATATCATCTATAAGAATCTGTCAACATTCACAAATAGAACTGTGAAATACAATAATTCGTTCCCTTTCATTTGCAACAATCATACAATTGTACCAATACTGTCTGACATTCCATATGGCTATTTCAATCGAAAGTTTACAGTCCGTGGTTGGTATCGCTTGTTATTAATATATTGATCTCATATGTTTGCTTATATTGAGCATTTTTTAGATCCAGTTCGAAATATTTCTGTGTCGGGAAACAATTGGATTCAACGTTCCGAAGTTTTAAATCTTGATGTAAATTGTAAGGGTTCTAGTTCGTTCACTTATTGTTTCTATTTTAAATATGGTACTTATAATGCCACCGGGAATGAAACTTGTCCTGAGGGTACGACCTACGAAGCACAAAATTGCAGCTTTACTATTCATCGATATTTTTATGATGACGAAAAGAGAACTGCCGTTATTATTATTAATAACGATGTTAGTACTGGTGTATTTCCAGTTGCAATTACTGTTTATAAAGGTAATATTTACTCACCTATTTTTGTTCGAATGTTGCTTCAAAATGAGTTATCTACTCTTTTACTTCAGTTAATAAACAAGCCCAACTATCGGTCATCGTGGTGCCAGTTGGTTTTAGTTTGGCTGCAATCGTTTTGATAATTTTTGGATTAGCCTTCTACGTTCAAAATAGGCCTAGGTAAATTTCTAGAAACTATTTATACATATTTAATGTTACTTAATGTAATGTTATTTTTCTGGGCAGATTCTTTGTCGAAGTGGCAGATTTCAACTTCGGGCAACACTACGACATGGAATACAAAACGTTCACGGAACGCTTAAAAGAATCCTTTACGAATGCTTTTACAAGGGCAGACACCCCAACTGGATCATCGGAAGGTGATCCTGTATGGCATACCAGCGAAAATAATTATGATAGCATATCGTAAACATCTGAATTAGAACGCGGTAATCCAATCTAAATTTATTTCTGATTAACTTCATAATGTGATAGACTGAATTTTTCGAAAATGATGTGTGTTGATGCTGATGAGTGATACTGGAGCTGGTTGCAAATGTGATTTATTGTATGATTAATCTGAGATTACTTCAAGTGCTGAATAATATATACGAAATTGGTGTGGTATGTTTTCCAGATAAAATTATTGTTGTAGAAACTATCTGTTATACACATGACAAAGTTTAAATTGAATGTTGCCGAGGAATGCAACGCACTACATAGAATTCTATATGTGGGATTATATTAATTGCTTTCTAAACTTAATTTAGAACATCTAAACAACCCCATTATATGCCCTGTATAATTTAACATTTATAATGTGTTTATGTAAATTGCTTTTTATTATTTTTAATTGCTGTTTCTTATATTACATTAATAAATTTTAATTATGTGTTTTATTTACACTGTAGATGACATTTCCCGGAGCTGCAAGGAACCATTTCTGTACTGCTGTTATATAGGAACCTCTATATACCTAACATATATCAGGGGATTGCAGGACGCGATCATCTGCTGCTGTCTCAATAACTTCCTCAGTCACTTTTTAGGTATAGTCGAAGCTACGCTTGTTGTTTACGTACTTTAATAATTTTTATATACATAATTTATTTTGAATTTTACGTTGGTGCGAAAACGCACATACCTCCAGGTATAATTTGAATGTCTGACTTGGGGCAGGCATAACCGAGGCGGACGGCGGCGTAATGTATGTAATTCGTATGAATTGAGTGATATATAATCATCAACAGGCAAACTTTCTTAATTGCGGTTTTGCGTTAGGAAACGGCATTCTTTCATACACTTTGTATTTTCTTGAGGTACTCAAAAGTAACCTTAGATGTCGTAATAATGCATGTTTTCGCTAAAAATGTTCCTGCGAGTAAAAGTCGGCGTGCCCAGTTGTTGTGTAGCCGGCACGCACCTCATACTTCGTGCGATAAGTACTAATACTTAAATGGATATTTGTGCTTCGTGTCGTAAATTCGTTACATCGCGTTATATTTGCCGGAATTTACTGTTAATAGACGGGCTTTAGTCGCTAAATATTTATCACGTGTGTAATTTTCGGGATTCAATGTTTTGTGTGTTTATTACAGTTTCGCGTGTATCTAGGATCGCTTGCCGTCGGACGCCATGTTGAGTGTTTGTAAATAATATTTTGGAGTTGTGCGAATCATTTTTGTCTTCTGCAGAACACGATGGGCGGCTGTTCTACCTGGTAAATATTATTATTTAAATAATTATGGCAAATAAGACAATTTTTAAGGCAATTTTTGGGTTCCTCCGGAATTCGGATTAATTTCAACATTGTCCGAAATTGTACAACTAATGTTTTGTTTCTTGTTTATTTCAGTATCTACTCGCATTTGATTTACGGTGTTCGATACACTCGTGAGTGAAATTTTTCATCGTTCTTAGTATTTATTTTTCGATTTTACAGTTTTCCTGCAATTAGAGAATGAATATCTTAAACTTCCTTTTACGGAAATTTCGGTCAAGCACTTTATCATAGTAAAATTTTACTCTAGGACTCATAGCTTTTCCGTAATTTGACTAAATGTGAACTTACATTTTCTGGAGAAAAATTAAATTTGAAGTTTTTATTTCGGAAGTTGTTATTATAGATGGTCTCCCTGAGCATTTTATTTTAATAAAATTTTACTTTTGTACTCATAGCTCTCCTGTACTTTGATCAAATGGGAGGTCACATTTTCCTCAGCAAATTTAAATGTGTAAATTTAAAGTTTTTATTTCGGATGTTGCTATAGAAAGTCCTCCTGAGTATTTTAATTTAATAAAAGTTTACTCTTGAACTCATAGTTTTCCCTCAATTTGATCAAATGTGAACTCACATTTTCCACAGAAAAATAAAATTTGATAATTTTAAGTTTTTATTTTGGATGTTCCTAGAAGCCGTTCTCCTGATCATTTTATTTTAGTAAAATTTTACTGTTGGACTCATAGTTTACTCGTAATTTGGTCAAATGATATATTTTTCAGCAGAAAACTTTCAGTTGAAATTTATAATTTTTTCTACTGAAATTGCAACAAAACGTTTTTACGAGCCTTTTATTTTAGTATAAATTGTCTTTAGAATTCAGTTGGAATTGTTCATTGATAAAATATAAACCTAAATAGTATAGCAATAAATGTTCAAATTAAATATCACTTAAATATTTGATGGAAAATCGGTGAATCTTAAAACATAAGAAATAATAATTTCATGATTTGAATTTTATTGTTTTAATAGCGGACCCAACAGAATTCGTTCGGTCCAAGAGATTTGGAATGTGGCATTTTTTTTTGGTCCTACCTATTGTATAGTTGGCGCAAAAAATTCTCCTGAACAGAACCGTCCCCCGGTGAGTATCTTCGTTTCCACGAACTTTGGCACCCTTTCAAGAACTAATTATATTAGACTTAGACTTTAACGAACATTAAAAAAAAAGAATTGGCCAAATTGGTCTAGGCGTTGTTGAGTTATGCGGTTACCAACAGATTTTGTGATTCATTTTTATATTATAGATTAATTTTATTAATCCAAATTCCGGGACTACTATCTGTAACATTCATAGATGGCACTAGGATGTACAAAAATCATAAAATCGAGTTATACGACTTATTTTTATATTTATCGACAAACGTGGCCACGAGAATAATTTTGTATACAGTGCTGTTATCAGCGATTCGATACAAACCACTTTTTATCGCATGTGGCCCGTGCGCCGTCTTCAATTTGCTGCATGCAGCATATTCTAGTTTAGTTTAGATCGCAGGTATCGTGTCTATTGCAAATCGCGCAGGTATTCTTATCATGAATTGTTGCGACCTTGTTTGCTTTGCTGCAGCACATCTTGCAATATTTTAATACTTTGTCTTATAGAGAATTTCTCGTAGATTAATATTTTTCAATTCGTTCCTTTCTACCGCGTTTAGTTTGCGGGATATTCGCAATTGAAAGAATTGAGTTTTTTTGCCGTTTTATCCCCCGAAAATTTTTCACCCTGAGAAATTAGAATTACACAACTCGAATTTTCATTTTTGATTAGTTTTAATAATTTTAATTGCAGGACTACTATCTGTAACATTCAGAGATGGCACTTGCCTGAAATAAAAATCATAAAATAGAATTGTATTCTTTATTTCTATATTTATCAGCAAACGTTGGCATTTGATTCGAGAATTGTGTTTGTTTTGAACACAATTTACACTTTGTTATCGAATGCCCGTGTGTCATCGGCGGGCCGCTTCGCGCATCTATTGCTTTTATCTGCGGGGTTCATGCTGCAGGCACATTGTCTTCTTGGGGACTGTCGCATCGTTGCTTGCGCTATCGATGGATTGTAGCCAGTTTCGTGCCGGTCGCTGGCGTGTCTAGACGTATTTCGCGTGATTCGTATCGTTTTATCCAGTGGTTCCTAACCTGGGGGTAATTACCACCGCAGGGGTAAAACGGAGATTCTAGGGGGTAACACGGGATGGCACAAAATAGTATTAAAATAGCAATAAACAAAATAATAGTACGGTTAATGGTAGCACGGCGGTATTGTCAAATATCTCCCTTCCGCCTTTTTGTCTTTTGAATTTCGGGGCGATGTACAAAGCGCTACAGAGCTCGTATCTGGCAAGTCTATACATGATTTGAAAGGTCTAGACATGGCCTACAAAAGGACGCTATGCATGATTAGTTTGGATATTGCGTGCAACAGTTATAGACGTGTAAACATGGAGTTCACTAACGCCGAAATTCGCGCTATTTTAAAGTTTTCCTTCGTTAAAGGCAAATCCGCTAGAGAAACGTTCCGTGAGATTAATGGTGTTTTGGGGGATGGTGCTCTCTCACTTCGAACCACGGAGGAATGGTTTCGACGATTCAGAGCCGGTGAAAACGACACCATGGATAAGCCAGCCGGCGGAAGACCTGTGACGACAAATACCGATAAAATCATGGAATACATCGAGTTAGACCGGCATGTGGCATCTCGTGACATCGCCCAGGAGATGGAAGTTAGTCACCAAACCATTTTAAACCATCTGCAGACGGCTGGATACAAAAAAAAGCTTGATGTTTGGGTGCCGCATGATTTGACGCAAAAAAACCTTCTGGACCGAATCAACGCCTGCGATATGCTGCTGAAACGGAACGAACTCGACCCATTCTTGAAGCGGATGGTGACTGGCGACGAAAAATGGATCACATACGACAATATCAAGCGAAAACGGTCGTGGTTGAAGGCCGGTGAATCGTCCCAAACAGTGACCAAGCCGGGATTGACGGCCAGGAAGGTTTTGCTGTGTGTTTGGTGGGATTGGAAGGGAATCATCCACTATGAGCTGCTCCCATATGGCCAGACGCTTAATTCTACCATCTACTGCGAACAACTGGACCGCTTGAAGCAGGCAATCGACCAGAAGCGTCCAGAATTGGCCAACAGGAAGGGTGTAGTGTTCCACCAGGACAACGCCAGACCACACACTTCGTTGATGACTCGTCAGAAGCTACGGGAGCTCGAATGGGAGGTTTTATTGCATCCACCATATAGCCCGGACATAGCGCCAAGTGATTACCACCTGTTCCTGTCCATGGCGAATGCCCTTGATTGTGTAAAGTTGAACTCAAAAGAGGCTTGTGAAAAGTGGCTGTCCGAGTTCTTCGCAAATAAGGAGGGGGGCTTCTACGAGAGAGGTATTATGAAGTTGCCGTCTAGATGGAAACAGATTATCGAACAAAACGGCGCATATTTGAACTAAATCCGATCACTGTAACACTTTTTATAAAGCATTGAATAAAGAGCAAAAAAGCGGAAGGGAGATATTTGACAACGTAATATGACTTGCGCTACTCAGCGCATGTTTGTTTTCTCCGATGTATGAATATAATATTATATTGTATGCAATGTTTTTATTTTAACTTATGTTTTCTTTTAATTGCAGTACTTGCTGTGCCCTAGCAATCTAATGAGCACTGCATTGGTAAGTTTTTATTAAGTTATATTATTTGGTCAAATGTTTTGTGACCTGCGTGTTGCAACAGCTCGCGAATTAAGGGTACCTTGTTTATTTTAATTGCGGGTAATATAGAAAACGAAGGAAACGACAAAATTTGCCCTTTTTCGCGTTTTTTAAATCACATGGTGGAAAACAGGCTATATCTTGGGAACCTTTCGTGATATTTTAGATTTTTCTTTATTTTATGATAGGACAAGAGTGCACATTTTCAAAATGCACCTCTGAACTCCTGCGAAATTTGATCGTAACTGCCTCAAAATGGCCGCCAAAGTTACGCCTTTTCTAGCAATTTTCAAAATACGCGATGGAAAACAAACCATATCTTGGGAACCCTTTGTCATATTTTAGTTTTTTCTTTATTTCATTGTAGGGCAAGAGTGCATTTTTAAAATGCACCCCTGAACTTCTGCGAAATTCGGTCATAACTGCCTCAAAATGGCCGCTAAAGTTTGCCATTTTCTTGCAATTTTCAAAACACGCGATGGAAAACTGGCCATATCTTGGGAACCCTTTGTCGTATTTTAGCTATTTCTCGATTTTATTATAGGGTAAGAGTGCATTTTTAAGATGCATCCTTGAACCACCGTGAAATTCGGTCGTAACTGCCTCAAAATGGCCGCAAAATTTGCCTTTCTTTGCAATTTTCAAAACACGCGGTGGATAACTGGCCATATCTCTGGAACCTTTCGTCATATTTTAGTTATTTATCGATTTTACTATAGGCTAAGAGTGCATTTTTAAGATGCACCCTTGAGTCCCCGCGAAGGTCGGTCGTAACTGCCTCAAAATCACCGCTAATATTTGCCAGTTCTTGCAATTTTCACGCGGTGGAAAACTGGTCATATCTCGGAAACTCTTTGTCATATTTTAGTTATTTCTTGATTATATTATAGGGTAAGACTGCATTTTTAAGATGCACCCTCTTGAGCACATTTCCTTGATTGCTCTTTGTGTTATGTAATTGTGTATGTAAAACTTGAGAACTCCTTTTATTGTGTATATGACTTTGCTGTATTGTCTTATGTATTAATGTGTACATACATGTTTGTTGTACTGTCCACGTAGAATTCGTTTTTATATGTAAATGTTTTGTATTGTGTTGTAGTTGTTTGTGTTTTAATGTTTGCTTGCACCTTGTGTTGTGTGTTTTAATTTGTATAAATAAACAACGTAAATGCCTGTTGAAGAAGTTTAGGAGTACTTGTGCCAAGGAGTCAAGGCAAGTTTTACTTTCAGGAGATTTAAGAGCTGTCTAAGATTTTCGATTTTAAATAAATGTATGTAGTTTTTAATGTTGCTAATAAAACATAATGTAATATTATATACTTCTTCATATTTATTTCTGATTTCCCCTTTGCCATTTGCAGGATTGATGTCTTAAATCATATTCTATATAAATCTTAAGTGCGTCGAGCGTGTACAATATATAGCTGTTGTTTGTGTTGTGTTGTTGTTTATAAAAAGTTGAATAAAGTAGAATGATAAATAGAAGAATCAAATAACAATGATAAAATCACTCGGTGGTCGAGTGGATACGTGCACCTGCTGGCATGCTAGTAGACACGGATCGAATCTCAGGTGTAGAAAGCATTTTTCTCAAATATAAAAATAACAAGTGTAATTTGGGTTGCAAATATGGAACTATACGAAATATACGAGAAATTGAAATACAAGTGGAACGGGAGAACAGAGAAATAAAAGAATGAGAGTAGTAGAGAATAGGAGAATATAGAAGGAAGAGAACAGAGAGTAGAGTAGAGAAGAGGAGAAGATAGAAGAAAGGGGACAGGGGAGGATCAGATTTTTAAATTTTTTGGCCACGTGTCGTTATAAGACAGTCTACTGGTCGATCGCCCACTGCTTCGATGCGTCCATTGCTCCCGGCCCATCCTACAGCTACGATGTCTCTGCGCTTCATCCCCGAAATACTCAGGCATATCAACAATTTTTATGGTGGGGGATCACTCCCAGAGAGAGGGAACTCCTTATATAGACAATCCTTATAAGGTTTTGTAAAAATATTTCTAAGTTTTAAGTCGCCTCAAGAGAGGGGCACTTAAAAATATTCTTACAAGTTCTGACCTGTAGCTGAAATGAAAGAAGGAGCACACAAATCACAGAGGATACCTTAACAATTTTTATAGTGGGGATCATCCCATGAGAGAGGGAACTCCTGGACAATCCTTATGAGGACTTGTTTAAATATTTCTAAGTTTTAAGTCGTCACAAGACAGGCGACACTTAAAAATATTCTTACAAGTTCTGACCTGTACCTGAAATGAAAGGAGGGGTGCACAAGCCAAAAAACATTACCATTGCCTTTAACATTTCTTTATTAACAAATTACATACAATAAAAGAGAACTTGCAAATTCAATACCTGACGTCATGACGTCATTTTAAAACATGTTTATGACCTGCATAACGCGCTATGCTAACGGCTACCAAATTACAAAAGATAACACTAGAAAATAGCAAATTGCACCCTGTTTTCGCGTGACATTATTTGAAAATTATATACAGGGTGTTACCAAAACAATGTAGGTGTTACCTACAATGTAAAAAAAATGGAACCAAAACGATGGGGATTGCCAATTTTTAGCTGGGCATAAAGGAAAAATTACATACATGGTGTTGTCAAAAGAAAATAGCCTATATTAGTAAAAAAACAGTTTAGAAGATAATGGCAATTGACAAATACTTCACGCAGTTTATATTTTATTATCTTGTTCTATAAAGAATAATCTGATATTTTATAATTGTCAATCGTGATTGGAAAGTAACGGTAAAAGCGCAACAAGTTCTACGGCGCATACACACAACTTTCAATATAACTCGTATTACAGAATTTTGTCGCAAGAAATTCAAATACAGGGTCATACCGAATTAGATTCCACATCTGGGAAAATTATTCTAAACTTATTATGACACCGCGTTCGCATGCTATACTAAAAAAACTACAATTCCTAGCGCAACGAGTACTATGGCGCATACACACAACTTTCAATGTAACTCGCGTTAGGGAATTTTGTCGCAATAAATTCAAATACAGGGTGATACGAAATTAAATTCCGCATCTGGGAACATTATTCTAAACTTATTATGACACCGCGTTCGCATGCTATACTAAAAAAACTACAATTCGTAGCGTAACGAGTACTATGGCACATACACACAACTTTCAATATAACTCCGGTCAGGAAATTTTGTCGCAATAAATTCAAATACAGGGTGATACAGAATTAAATTTCGCATCTGGAAAAATTATTCTGAACTTATTATGACACCGCGTTCGCATGCTATACTAAAAAAATGGTTGTTTGTAAAGTAGGTTTACGATCGAGATGTTTACGTGATAACGTCTTATTGGTGATATAAGTTTTTTTTGTTGCAATTGTTGTAACACTTCACTTGCACTTCACATTTTGTTTCACTGTTAAACATTCAACGAAAACTTAACCGCACGAGAAAATCTCCATTCGTTTGTATGCCGCTAGAGTGAGAGAGACGGAAGATCGGTCCACTCACTCGAACGCTATGCCTGCCTCCGCTCGTGTGGATTCCGCGTGACAAGTTTCACGGAATGACTGGCAGCGCTCGAGATGAGACGGGAGATCGGTCCGTCTCTCTCTCGTTATACCTGCGATCGGCCTCGTGAGGTTTTTCGGCCTCGTGAGGTTTTGGTGTGAAGTTTCTGAACATGTCACCCGACTAAAACGATTTTAAAGACGTTATCACGTCAAAACTACAATTCCTAGCGTAACGAGTACTACGGCGCATACACACAACTTTCAATATAATGGTGCTATTCTGAGCAGCACCCGAAGTGCTATAGTGTCGAACGAACGCAAATTGCAATTCTGAGTGGCCAACGGAGGTCTTTTGGAGGGTTCGGGTCGCCTCAATTTTTCGAGCAGCTTGAGGGTGCCGATAGCTTTCGTAACATGTTATACGCATGCGCTGCTCTCTTGGCGCGGGTGAAACTGCCTTACCGCAGCTCTTCGTTCTCACTCGCACCCGCACTCGTTGTCGGCTGTCTCAGTCTGCCTATTCATCGAAATTGGTAAAGTGGAATATTTTGACGAGCCGTGTGCTCAGCAGATGTGAAAAAAGATGAAGATGACAAGGAATTGTACGCATCGAGTGTATCTGTATTTTTCAAATGCAAATATCCACGTTTTCAAGCAAAAATTTCAAATTTAAAAAAAAACTCGTAAAACCAATAAATTTGAGATGAATATTTTGTCAATTTTTCACAAGTATTTGCTGATAATGAGCCAAATACGTAGCATATAAAAGATTATTTATATTTTTTGATTGTGTTTCTTCAAAGGTAATTTAAAAATCAAAGCAATGAACAATAACAACTTTTGATTACGACTTTTCAAACGTCAGTATAGAACCGGAATAGAAATAATAAGTATTAACACATATTTGTTGCATATTTGGATAATTGAAGAACCCATAGATTTGAAACTCGCGCGCTTTCTGTCAAATTCTATCGTGCAGCGGGGTTGACTTTAGGTAAAGTTACAGATGAGCGCACAGAATACCACTTAAGGCCGATCCATAACTTCGCCGTACGAATCGCACCATAAGTCGCGTTAGGGAATTTTGTCGCAATAAATTCAAATGCAGAGTGATACACAATTAAATTCTGAATTTGAAAAAGTTATTCTGAACTTATTATGACACTGGGTTCACATGCTATACCAAAAAAACTACAATTCCTAGCGCAACGAGTACTATGGCGCATACACACAACTTTCAATACCTATAACTCGCGTTAGGGAATTTTGTCACAATAAATTCAAATATGTAGTGATACACAATTAAATTCTGAATCTGAGAAAATTATTCTGAACTTATTATGACACCACGTTCGCATGATATTACTAAAAAACCTACAATTCCTAGCGCAACGAGTACTACGGCGCATACACACAACTTTCAATATAACTAGCGTTAGGAATTTTGTCGCAATAAATTCAAATACAGGGTGATACAGAATTAAATTCCGAATGTGAGAAAATTATTCTGAACTTATTATGTCACCGCGTTTGCATGCTATTAATAAAAAACTACAATTACAGGCGCAACGAATACTACGGCGCAAACACACAAGTTTCAATATAACTCGCGTTACGGAATTTTGGCGCAATAAATTCAAATACAGGGTGAGACAAAATTTAATTCTGCATCTGGGAAAATTATTCTAAACTTATTATGACACCGCGTTCGCATGCTATTACTAAAAAAGCTACAATTACCATTAAGTGAAATATATACACCCCCCCTAATTCGCGAGCTATTGCAACACGCAGGTGAAATGTGATGAAACAGTTTATAATATAACTTAATTATAAACTTACCATTGCAGTGCTCACCGGATTGCAAGGGTACGGCAAGTACTGTAATTAAAAGTTATGTTCTATAAGTTAAAACAAAAACATTTCATACAATATGATATTATATTCACACATGGGAGAAATCAAACTTTCGGTGCTGAGTATCGCAATGGTCAGATAAAAGTAACTTACTCAAGCACGAATAGTTGGTTTTCAATTGATCTAGCGAGCGACAACGTCCCACAATAACCGAAATATTTGATTTGAAATATAAACATAAAAAGCAAGTAAAAAAACATTTATGCACATTAAACGTACAATTACTTATTAAGAAAACACTGCAGATGCATATTACGACTAAGTCGATTGATGACCGAATATAATGTAAACTTTGAAAATAGAAGTCTGATAAAACGAACACGTTACGCGATATACCTCTGGATACGCTAGAGTCCGGCACGAAACAAGCATATAGAGCATGCCGAAACTGCGCACGCAAGGAAGTGATAGTTCACAATAAGACTCTGTGCCTGCTGCATATACCCGGCAGGTAAAAGCAATAGTTGCGCAAAGCCAGCGCGTCGATGCCACGCGACCTTGTCCGCGAATTGCTATTGACACGGTGCCTGTGATTAGAACTAAACTAAAATGTGCTGCATGCGACATCGTGACGAGAATCTTACACGTAGCATCTCGCACGGCGAATGCGATAAGAAAGTGGTTTATACACAAACGCTGATATGACTCAAAACGAAAACAATTCTAATTTAAATCATGAAATTATGATTTATGATTTGAGTTTAATTGAAGCATTTATTGAAGCAAAGAATTCCGCAAACGATACCAATTTTCTAATTGCAAGAAATCAGGAAAACAGATACTATGAATGATAAAAATTTTACTTACCAGTGCATCGAACACCGCAAATCAAATGTGAGCAGATACTGAAATAAAGAAGAAACATACATTAGTTACACAATTTCGGACAATGAGTTCCGGCGGAAAACAAAGTTTACCATAAATTTCGTCTTGTTCTCCATA
Organism: Dalotia coriaria; assembly: GCF_025399875.1. NCBI lineage: Eukaryota > Metazoa > Arthropoda > Insecta > Coleoptera > Staphylinidae > Dalotia > Dalotia coriaria. The sequence goes on from NW_027045448.1 coordinate 3,252,187, forward strand.
ATTATTTAAACTAGTATTCGTACCAGGTAACACATTGAGCCAATCAGTTGTGCAGAAGTCAAAAATGGTTCGCACAAGTCCAAAATATTATTTATAATCACACCCAAAGTCGGCCGACCGGCGTCCGATGACAACCGATCAGTAATCCACGCAAAAATGTAATAAACACACAAAATATTGAATTTCGATTACATACGCAATAAATATTTACCGAATCACCAAACACGGTAATTAACACTAAATTCAATAAAATATAACGCGATATACAAAATTTACAACTCGAAAGACTAATACTCGACGGAGTATTCGGTATCACAACTGTGCACGTCGACTTTCAGTCGCAGGAATATTTTTAGTTAAAACGTGCATCGTTGAGCTATTCTCTATTCTCTATTCTCTATAAGATAGGATAGGTAAAACGGAGATCTGAGAGATGAAATTTTAAGTCCTAAAGAAAAATTGCCAAGGATAATTGATTTTTTCGACGATTTTCGATAATTAATATCTAAAAGCGACAGCAACCAACGAATTGCTGATTATGAAAGATTGAAAAATTCTCTATCAGATAAAAATATAAAATAATATTATTTCCAACAGTAAAAGGTCTAAAAACGCCACTAAAAGTACTAAAAAGTGACATTTTTCAATTTTTGCCCATTTTATTCAATCGTGAATATCTCGTAAACTAAAAGAGATATTTAGGATCTGATCGCAGCGTCTTAATCTATAGGCTATTCTCTATAAGATGGGATAGTTAAAATGGAGATCTAAGAGATAAAATTTTAAGTCCTAAGGAAAAATTGTCAAGGGGGGAGGTGATTGATACTTTTTTTCGACGATTTTCGATAATTAATATCTCTTAAACTAAAAGCGATAGCAACCAACGAATTGCTGATTATGAAAGATTGGAAAATTCTCTATCAGACAAAAGTATAAAGTAATTATACTTCCTAAAGTAAAAGATAGAAAAAAGCGACTGAAAGTGCTAAAAAGTGACATTTTTTAATGTTTGCAGATTTTATTCAATCGCAAATATCTCGTAAACTAAAAGAGATGCATAGGTACAAATTGCAGAGACTATTCTACGGACTAAATTTTGAAATTTTAATTCTTAAGAAAAAATTGCCAATGGGGGCTTGATAATTGATACTTTTTTCCGACGATTTTTGATAAATAATATCTCTTAAACTAAAAGCGATAGCAACCAACGAATTGCTAATTATGAAAGACTGGAAAATTCTCTATTACATAAAAAAATAAAATAATTATATTTCCTACAGTAAAAGGTCAAAAATATAAATGTTCGAAAAAAGTTGAAAAAAATAAAATAAAAAGCAATATAATTATAAAAATGCACTCTTGTCGTTTCATAAAATAAAGAAAAAAGTAAAATATGACAAAGGGTGCCCAAGATATGGCCTGTTTTCCACCACGTGATTTGTAATTTGCAAGAAAAGGCCTAACTTTGGCAGCCATTTTGAGGCAGTTACGACCGAATTACGCGTTGGTTCAGGGCTACATTTTAAAAATACCCTCTTGCCTCAGGCCTGCATTTTAAAAATGCACTCTTGCCGTATTATAAAATAAATAAAAAACTAAAATATTGCAAAAGGTTCCCGAGATATGGCATGTTTTTCAGCGCGTGTTTTGAAAATTGCAAGAAAGAGCGTAACGTTGTCGGCCATTTTGATGCAATTACGACCCATTTTCGCAGAGCTTCAAGGGTGCATTTTAAAAATGTACTCTTGCCAAATAATAAAATAAAGAAAAAACTAAAATATGACAAAGGGTTTCCAAGATATGGCAAAAATTGCAAGAAAAGGCGTAACTTTGGCGGCCATTTTGAGGCAGTTACGATCAAATTTCGCGGAAGTTCAGCGGTGCATTTTAAAAATGTGCACTCTTGTCCTATCATAAAATAAAGAGAAAACTAAAATATCACGAAAGGTTCGCGAGATATGGCTTGTTTTCCACCATGTGATTTAAAAAACGCGAAAAAGGGCAACGCAGGTCACAAAACATTTGACCGAATAATATAACTTAATAAAAACTTACCAATGCAGTTAAAAGAAAACATTAAGTTAAAATAAAAACATTGCATACAATATAATATTATATTCATACATCGGAGAAAACAAACATGCGCTGAGTAGCGCAAGTCATATATAAGTTACTTACTGAAGTACGAGGGGACCTCCCAATGACGGGAAACATCATGGCAACAATATGCATTTGGAATGTAAACATCAAACGCAAACATGGATATTAAAAGCACAATTAACCATTAATAAAACACTGCAGATACATGTTACAACTTAATAGTCAATTGATGACCGGATACAATGCAAATTTTGAAAATAAGAGTCCGATAAAAAGATACGAGTCGCGCGAAATACGTCTAGACACGCCAGCGACCGGCACGAAACTGGCTACAATCCATCGATAGCGCAAGCAACGATGCGACAGTCCCCCATAAGACAATGTGCCTGCAGCATGAACCCCGCAGGTAGAAGCAATAGATGCGCGAAGCGGCCCGCCGATGACACACGGGCATTCGATAACAAAGTGTAAATTGTGTTCAAAACAAACACAATTCTCGTATCGAATGCCAACGTTGCTGATAAATATAAAATAAATAATACAATTCTATTTTATGATTTTTATTTCAGGCAAGTGCCATCTCTGAATGCTGCAGATAGTAGTCCTGCAATTATAATTATTAAAACTAATCAAAAATGAAAATTCGAGTTGTGTAATTCTAATTTCTCATGGCGAGCGTAGAGTGTTTAGCTTTTATCTGCAGGGAAACAAAATCACGGCGCCCACGACATTTTACGAGGTATACTCATATCAAAATTGATCTCTAAAACTTCAATCAAAGTATTATCGAAGACGCCAGCTACTGAATTAACCAGTGGCAGATTTCAAGGGCGCGAGCCTTCATAACATTTGTAGCAACTTGGCGAAGAAAACAATTCTGGAATCTGGTACCCCAATTCACGATCTTCAACGAATTAGTATATAAAGTATCATGTGAGCTAAACTTAATGCAAACTCTTGACTAAAGTACCGTTTAGCGCAATTGATACTTAAGATACCATTATTTATACGTGAATAAGAGCAATTTTTCTGTTGAGTCTGTTTCTAACGATAACCTCGAGGCGAAACATGTATACTCAACAAAAGAATTGTATATCATATTCACATATAAATAAAACATTAAACATGTTACATATTCACATATTCACAAGTTACATATTCAAAAACGCAGATAAATTTAATTATAAAAACTACTGTCTTCCAAACATCACCAAGTTTTCTCGGTAAAATATTCGGCCCCTCCTAGATTTATTAATATCCTTGAAACAGTTAGCAAAAAAGATGAGAGTCAAGATTTGTTTTATTGTTGCGGCGAGCGACGCGGGCAAGTGTTAATCATTTTAATAGCGTCTTACATCTATGTAGCGGCGTTGTCCTTTTAATTTCTTTCAATCAATTGCCTTGGTACAAAGTGTCTTATAGTATAATGTTATTTTATTTTAATTTATATATTCAAAATAAAATATAATATTAATCCTTCGGGAAACTGACAGAGTTATGGGATAGGTCTCTCTCCCTTAGCATACTTTCTAAATCAGAAACAGCAGCAGAGACCTGAAACAATCTTCCAAACACATCACCCAAATCATTGTCCTGATTTGTAATTACAAATGAATCTGTAATCAACTTATTATAATTCAATTCTGTAAATATCATTTTCAATATCAAACTTACCAGGCCTTTCTTGGACTAATTTCTTGCAATATACATTTGTAATCAAGTCGATTTCATCCTCAAATTCCACACCTTGACGTTCACTGCTTAAGTGGCCTCGGTTGTGTTTAATGAATGAAATGGCTGTGGACCACCTTTCGTTAATAATAAAATCGTAGAGCGATGACTCCAATTCTTCAATTGTTGCATTAGATGGAGACATTGCTGTAGAAGACACAGGAGTTGGAGTTCCACTATCTGCCTCAATCTCTTCAAGTGTTCGATTCAAATTGCTTCGAATTAATATTATTTCATTCGTTACATCCTTAAACTAAACAATTAAAATTAATTATCTGTTATGAAACTAACTCGCTACTATACAAAATTTCTAGTCTACATATTACTAATAATTACGTTAGAGGATTTCAATGTCGCAGTTAAAGTAGAGATCATCTTGTTTGCAGCTTCAATCAGTAGAAGGAGTTGAAAATGTAACTTGTACAATGCTTTAGATAGATCAAGCAAATAATCCTCCAGTCGATCAGGCATTTGCACGCTCAATTGTTCAAGTTTTAATGACGTTTTTATAGAGTCGGAAAACTAATAAAATTTTAATTCATTAATATTTTTGTATAGTAATAATTATATCAGCATTATTAATAATTCGATAAACATTACCATTGTCGCCTGTTCCCTTTTATCGCAAAAAGTTTCCAAGTGCTCTTGAACTTCGAGAATTCCATACCGCAATGTCTCGTTCAGCTTGGAAGAACTTAAGACCATCGAATTAAACCAAATGAAATGTGTTGGTAAAACGCGAAGATTCACAATATCAATCATAGAAGTAAGTCGGGAACTGATTAGTTTTATAATTGCAGTGCTACTCGATTTGGTCAGATGTGTACAAGACTCGCGCGTAATTATAATGGACGAATTCGATATACTCTAAAATTAAACAGAGCAAAAGGTAACATAATACCAAATCAATTCAAAAGCATATTAACTATAATTATAAATCCCCTTACACGTATTAAGCGTTGCAATTGATGAAAGAGTGCAAGCGCATTCGTCTGCGAGAGATTTGCTTGTACATATGCAGACCACGTTTCCAGGGTATCGCTTCGGGTTAAGGGTCGCATCAAAACCGACAAATTCGGCGATGTATTACATGGCGTTACATCCCCCATATCTCCAACACTTGATCCACTTGTGTCCGAACGAGCACTGGAATTCTGTCTACTTCGAGGTAAGTTCAATGACATTGGAGGAAAAATAGCACTTTCAGTATGGCTACTGGTATCAAACTCGGAAGCAGCAACAATTTCATCCAAAGGAGATTCGGAACCAATTTCATCATCAGAAGACTCTTCAGCAACGATTCTTTTGCGTACCTTTAACACCGGAGTTTTTTCGCTGATGCTGTCTTCCAAATGTTTCAAACTCGGGTGCTCCTCCTCGCCTTCACTAAGTGGACGACGACGCACGCCCCAATTAAAGTTGTCAGTACTCTCGCCTTCAATGCTTTCGCTTTCATATTCCAAAAAATCAAAGTCTTTAAAAACACCGAAGTCAGCAGTATGATCATCACGTCTCGATCCGCCGCTATGATCATTGTTTCCAACAGAAACCTCCTCTGTACTGGAAGCCATACTTGATTGCCGTTCCAAAATGTCGGAACTTTGACTGAATATGACCTGCAAAACCACATACCTTAGGTTTTCTTAATTATCAATCAATTTGATGTAAAGCACGTTTTGAGAAGTGCAATTTAGTATAATGATGTGCAATATACAATGTAATAATCTAAATCAAATAATTATGGTGTGACGACAATAAAACTAGACCAAATCATGCAATTTACAAGCTTGGAAAAGCAGCAATGTGCACATGATTACTAAAAGTTCAGCAAAATATATCAGTTTCATACATGGACATCCAAAGAATTTAATTTGCGTTAGTGTCATAAATAGTGTAGTGAAACAAATCAGTAATCGAATGGTAAAAGTCGTCAAAAAAAAAGAATACTTAAAATAAGTAATTGTTACCTTTGAATATATTGTACTAATCATATCGTCCTATAATGTGAACCATTAGAGAAAAGAAAATTCCACGATTAGTATGTTATATAGTTGTTTATAGAGAGGCTCGGTTTTCGAGTCGGTTAGTGTTAAGCATTTGTTGTTATTGTTAGATTCAAAAATTTGAATAACTTGATGGTGACTTTGCAATAAAATAAGAAACAATTAATACTAAGATATGATTGGCATGGCATGCTAACATGAATTCAAGCACAATTTACTAGTAACGATAAATTTCTCATGAATATATATATATATATATATATATATCATGCTCTCTAGTAGCTAATAAAAATCTATTACTTACGGAAGGGCTCTTTGGCAAACCAACTCGTTGTCCGCATGTAGTCAATAAGTTGACTAGGCATTCACGCACACGTCCCTATACAGAAATTTTACAATTTTAAGTTGTCTCTCGATAATAAGATGAGATATTTTTTTCCTTTGAGTTTTGTTGAGTTTTGTATGTATGGTCTGTAAGGCATTGCCAGTACCAAAATGGGCTTTACAGTGTTGCAAAAGTTTTTGTTATATGTGTGGACTTTACGGTATTTGAGTGGTAATAAGGTGTACAAAGCCTACTCGAAAAATATTATGCAATTTTACCTGTGACAACCACGACCGTTTCCAGCCGGATATTAAACCAGTATCCGCAGGACTTAAGGAGCATGAGCGCCGGGGAGAAGCCATCACAGTTAAATTTTCCTCAGGCTTATTCACTTTCAAGAAACGTCTACCAATCACAGGTGTTTGAGAAACATCAAAAGTAAAATCCATTGTTCTTCCTGCAATGCCAATGTTTTCCATTAGTTAACTTTTAGGTAATTAGCCTGATAAAATTTAATAACTCGTGTTTCCACTTTAATAGATAATATGTAGATTCTGTACCGAATTATTCCTTCCTACCTGGCAATTCCTTCTTGCTAAAAACGTCAATATCACTAAATGATGGATGAGGCACTGATGTAATATTACTCTCCCAATAGCTAGTAATATGAGTTGGTGGAGCCACCAAACTACTAGACCTAGTTACAACAAGTTTCAAAATCTTCAAAGATTCTTTCCAATGAGGGCCTTCGATATATCTAGCTATAACTCTTAAGAGATCGGCATTAATCGGTTGAGAAGCCGCAGAGGCGAGATCCACGTAATGCAACATGCAGTGTAAAATATTCAGCACTGGTAGTTGTAGATTGGTTGGACCTTTTTCCAGTACTTCCACCAAAAATGTAAGCATATTCAAAGATAGATGTGAGTAAGTGTCGTAAAGATATTTTATAACACATTTTGTCCACTGAAAACTCTCTTTACTAAAAGTCCGCCGACTATACAGATTCATGACGGTACCAAGATTCTCCAGTTTCTTGCTTTTCTCAATACTAACTTGTGCAATATTATCAGCACTTTTGATGCAAAGTTCATTAGCATCTTCGTAGTTGAGCAACATATACGGAAGCAACGCAATAACATTCATAGGAAATGCGATGCTTTGTGATGGATCCACGACAACCAAATCCAGTAATGGTGTAAATTGCGATAGTAGTACTACTACAGCTTCATAAATATTAGGGTGGGTACAACCTTTCAATAGTAAAGCATGAACACCTGGAAATTGAGCCCAACGCAGTTGCGCTTGAAGCTTTTCCACTTTATCTCTGGCATCTGGCCTGTCCAATGGCAATCGATGCATAACTCGGGCTAATAATCTCAATGCCAAAAGAAATTCGTGCTCGTAATCGCTCTCTAAAAGCGACACCGAAAGCCAAAAAAGTTGTGCTAAAATTGTCATTTTATCATCCTGACTGGCGGAATCTCCCATTAATTTTAAACTTTGTGCACTTCGAGATCGTGATAGATTAGAAGAGAATTTAGTCGCAGATGTACGATTCTCTACTTCCATTGAGTTCCGCGAACGCATCTCTTTAGTATCACTCGCGGGCGACCCGGAATTTTTCCTTAATCCATAACTTACGGAATAACTCGTACTTCTGGTATGACCTGTTTGAGTGTGGTGCAAAAGACACGGTTGCATATCTCCACCAACGATATTACCATTGTTTGATCTCTTTAAAGCACAATCCTTATTGTTTAAATTAGGAGTAGATTTAAAGAAATCGCGCATAAAGTCGAGCGGACGGAAATCGGACTCAAGATAGTCTACTGCTGACTCCAAGGTTAGCAACAATTCAGTAACGTATCCTTGCATATCTTCGCCCTGTTCAGCTACAGTCTCGACGAGTCGACTCAAAATCTCCGATAACATTCGTGAAGTAATAGGCACGCGTAAAGCTCTATATATTTGTAAAGAGCGCCCTGCATAATGACGGGAAGAACAACTGAGGCCAAGCTGAAGTGCCGTCTGAGCCCATCGTTCATTAATGTGCGCGTTTGGTAAGGAATCTTGAAATAGTCTTAGCACATGCTGCAGGAAAATATCGATCTGCTCAGCACTCCGCACCTGCCACAATTTTGCTGTAATATCTTCATACGGCCATAAAGGTTGATTTTGACGAGTTGATATAAAGTGAATCAGTGATTTTATAGCATCTTGAATCGATAAGTTAGGGCCCCCTTCAGATCCAGACCAAATCAATTGGTCTTCAGCTGTTACAATAACGGGTGGTCCAATTGCTTCCTTTTTATCGTCTATTTTTGCCAAGAAAAGGAAACATAAGAATAATAAGATTTACAATAAATGTTGCCAATAAATTAAAGCGTACCTGGTACATTCAATTTCGTGTTGCATTCAACTTCGCCAGTTCCGGGTGTTTCTTCGGTAAAATTGAGTGGAACTGGACCTTGTAGATAACTGTCAAACGTCGTATCAGGTTCTATGGAAAAATCTCTATTAGAAAATACGTAATCCATGATATTGATAGCTTATTTTATTTATACGTGTTGAATTACAATTATCCTGATATTACGATATCCTAGAGGCATAACATGTCATCTCAAGACACCAAAACTTATAATTCAGCACATATAAATAAAATAAAATAAAATAAAATACAACAGAAAAATATCGTCAAAATAAAAGTTGTATGGAAGCAATATGCAAGATTGATATAAGTGTAATAAAACTTTCACCTGTAAATGTGTGCTTCAAAACTGGTAAAATAGGCGTAGGCAGTCCAAATTCCAAATTAGTTTTACTGTTCAATAGTATATGTGCCACCACAAGATGGTCATTATGTTGTGCTAAAACAATCAACAAATTCAAGAGCAATTGTTTGCAGTGCTGATGAACTAGGGGCCTTGTGTGATCCAAACCCAAAAATAGAATATGAAGTATAAGCGGTACATGGACTGCCCAATCAATGTCTATGCCGTCGATTACGACATCACAGAGAAGCATAACGGCAACATTACATCGATGGAAACCGGATATAGGTTGGGAGCTGTCTGGCAGATATTCCGTTAGTGGCGCAAAGTAGCCACCATATTCGGGCATTGGTAGGGGATGAGGCTGTGGAATTGATATATCATTTTTTTTCGGTTGTTCTGGTCGAGCCAGAGAAAACAAATCATCAGAATTCTGCGAAAGATAAAAAAATTAATTAGCACCAAAAATTGGAAAAGAAATAATCCTAACAACATACTTCATCAGTAGTTGGGGTGCAGTCCTCGGATATGTTTCCGTTATTGTGGTGATTTTTTGGAGAGCGCATATCGTGCAGCATCGTCGCATAAGATATAGCAAATGAACCCTCTGTGACATTTCCGTTGAGGCGAACACCGGAATCAAAGTCGTGGAGCAACGGATCCATTTTCGGCGAGCCGCACTTTGTCGGATCTTCGCCACTATGCCTCTTGGTGTGAATTGTGCCTTTTTCCACCCCTACATTAAATATAAATATATGTATATATTAGTGCAACGCTATTGTTAATAATACTCTAGCTCAAAATGTTCTCGATTTTATTCACTAATTATATCGTCTATTGTTTTCTATTCTTTAACTTTTCCCTGCTTCTTATTACTGTTCAAATCACGATTGATATAAAATACTACAATTATACGATTTTATTTGGTAGTAGCCACAAGATGAACACAAATATTTTAAAATGCCAAACCGGCATCATTGTATGTTTCGACAATTTTTGTGACCGAGCTGATATATGCAGCAGATCGAAGGTCCAAGCCAAGCTCGTATTTTTTCGCTACTTCCTGTATGTTCATAGCGGCACGCTCCATTGTAAACTGCAGTCCTGAGTTTACAATGTCCTTCTCGGAGGCACACTGTAACTTTGCATCCAGCTCATCAGATTTGTGGATAGGGACGTCTTCGCCAAAATGTTGCTTAAGTGACTCAGCCACAGACTGTAAAATCAGTTTGGACGTGTCCTCTTCGTATTTGAACGTCAGTCTACCAAATGACACGTGGTTCAGATCTTTCAGCCACTCGAAAAATGATACAGTGACGCCCCCAGCATTATTGAACAGATCAGGTACAACGAGTATATTTCTATTTTGTAGTATTGTATCCGCTGCGGGAGTAGTGGGACCATTCGCTCCCTCCGCGACAATTTTACAGTTTAATTTCTCGGCATTGCTTTTGGTAATAACAAGTTGTTTAGCAGCAGGAACGAGAATATCGCACTCTTTATAAAACAATTCATCACCTTCCATATCCGTTGACCCTTCAAAGCCTTTAATAGAACCGGTGGCCTTACGGTGTTCAAACAATGCCATTGGGTCGATGCCTTCTGGATTTTCAATTCCCCCGTCAACTTCAATAACGCCTATACATTTGGCACCAGCTCGAACAAAATACCGTGCTGCATGAAAGCCGACGTTACCAAATCCTTGAACTATAAATGTTTTGCCCTTCCAACCCGGTTCTGCCAGTCCCACCTTGTCAGTCCAATATGAGTTTTTAATAAATACGTCAACACCATGAAAAAGACCGCGGCCAGTAGCCTGGGCACGACCATTGATGCCACCTTGATTTATCGGCTTGCCAGTTACCACCGCATGAGCATTGATGTCTTTATAGCCAATTGTTTTTGAATATGTGTCAGCAATCCAAGACATCTCCCGCTCGGATGTACCCATGTCAGGTGCGGGGACGTCAATTCCTGGCCCTATAAAACCTTTCTTTGCCATCTCCAGCGCAAATCTTCGCGTGATCCGTTCTAATTCCCCCAGTGAATATTGTGTCGGATCAATTTTTAAGCCAGCCTTTGCTCCTCCAAATGGCACTTGAACGCATGAACATTTATAAGTCATCAAGCACGCTAATGCAGTAACTTCATCTCTGTCAACATCGCTTGCGTAACGTATACCGCCTTTGGCTGGAAGCCGATGCATGCTATGTTGGGCCCGGTAACCTTCAATAACTTCATACCTGCCATCGTCGCGACGTATTGGAAAGTTAAACTCGCCGACATACAAACATTTTTGTAGCAGAGCGAAAATACCCGTGACTCGAGCTTTGGCCTGCTTTTCTGTCAGTTTGCTGCCCTTTTGGGCAAGCATGGAATGTATTAGATTTTCTTCAATTTTTGCAGCCGCGGAATGAAAAAAATAACTGACCATTTCAAAGAATTTGGGCGAAACTTCATCTGCAATCTCCTTTATGTGATCAGGAATTACGTGTTGACTCCGACTTGGAACATTGAACATTTTAAGTATTTGCACTAATGAACGCACCTGACTCGAAAATAAAGAGGTCATACTGAATACTTTGATTGTACTAAAAGAATTTTAACAAATTTGGAGCCAGAGACTCGATTTTGAAAAAAAATGTAGAAACTTAATTCAAATAACGTAAAATTTTACGACAATTTTAGTCGACATTATTATTGGTTTCCTTGGAAATTAAAAGAACACGAGATCAACAAAATGCATGTAATGCCTACCTAGATCGCTTCGACTATTCGTATCAGTCTGTCCTGCAACTCCACCTGTGCCGTCCGAATGACTCGAAGTTTTACGCATTACAGTGAGTCTGTAGAACGGTGGCGTTTCGGTGCGCTCGATAAGGCAATTCAGTGTCTCCACAGTTTGCAGCTCAAACATCATTTCGTCTAGTAATCTTGCAGTTTGTACTCGGGCCAGGTAAACAACCACGCGTTTGGCCTGCCAGGAAATAAATACAAAATGTTTAGGCGAATATGTGCATTTCATTCGTATTCATTATTCCCGGAGTTTTGAAGTGTGTGAAGTGAATTAAATGGGCTAAATAACTAACAACATATCCGTGCATTTTACTTAAAATAGTATGCAAAGAATACTTACATATGGTAGCAATTCATTTGGCGCCATACCACTAATAATAATGAGATATCGAATAATGACCTTCATGTTATTAGGCCATGAAGTGCACAACGTGGCCCACACATGGTCCATTTCTTTCGAATGATTATCACCAAACTGCAAACAATGTCAATTTTATTCAGGAAATGCCAATATCAATTTGAACATTTCGTAATACCTTTGCTGTAATATAGAAAATATTATTCAGAACCATTTCTGTCGCTTCCGCTGAACCCCATCCTTCTTTCCGAACCCCCGCTTTTGCAGTCTCATTTGCATAAAACTAGAAAATTATACAATACACACACCATGTAAATAAAGAAAATACCGAGTGTAGATAAGTACTACTACTACATAAAATTCGATCGAATAGACCCTATAATTTGTAATTTTGTTTCTATCTTCCACCTTTAAAGCGTCAGTTTTCCCACGGTTTTTACACACAAAAGTGGTATTTTAAACACAGACGGCTAAGGCCGTGAGTAAAATTCTTTACTCACGGGGCGCCCCTTTAGCCACTTGATACTTAATGTACTATTATCCGATAAGTACCTGATAATAAAAACTTGCATTCGTTGGTGGTACATTTGGATCCACGAGCTCCATGTTGTGCAACCATGGCACCAAGTACTGCAAAAGCAATTGTCGAACATCTGGGCGAGCCGTTTGAAAACGGTGAGTAATTTCTATCAAAGTACATAGATTAATGATTGCCAAAAAAATACGATTTAAAATTACCAGAAAACATAGGCATAGTTAGCTCCGGATGAAGTTGAGAGAGTTGGCTACTCAGATGAATTTGGGACCGGCAATACGTTCGCGCGAGTAGAGTGTCCAGTGTGCTGCGCCCTTTATCTCCCTCAGCTGAAAAATGTAGAATACGTTAAATTAAGCAAAAAAAGAAAACTTCTGTTACCCAAATCCAACAATATAAAATAAATTTTTGAACACTGACAATTATCATTGCTGGATTTACTCATTTGCCAAAATCTTTACTCTCTGTTAATATTTTATTAATCAATTTAATCAATTGTTTTTACTTCGTTTTAACATACATACTTGCAAAATTGAAAATATTCCATATCTGTATGTTACGGTTAATGAGCGATGAGAAGTAAATCAAGACATTTGCCAGGTAAATGTAAACATTTTACCGATCGCTGACACTTGCGCACACTTTTATCGAAAATTAATGGGTCTGCCCACATATACCATATTATATTTTATTATATAATATACACTGATAATGACATTACAAAATAAAGCCGACCCTGTCCAGTTCCACCAAAGCGCAAACATCCGGTATATGACATCGGAAAAAACAGAAAGACAAAGTTCGTCCGGCATAATGGAGCCAAATTTTCCATATAATGACGAAGAACAAATTTTAAAAATATATAAAATAGAAAAATATTTATCCAATAATGTATTGGATGTACCTACACGCAATGTAAACAAAAAAAGTAACAAATTACCTCAAAGTGTTAAATTATAATAAATAAACAACTCAAACCTTCAAAACTACGCATTAGTCGTTCATCTTTGATTGAATAATGGAGAAAACCGGAATATACTGCTTTTATACAAATTATGTAATGTAGGTGCTAATAATTAGCCCAATTCTGGAAGATACCTAAACTGCATGTAATAATGAGAAGAAGTCATTTAGGCATCAACTCAAAAAATAATATAGAAGATTCAGAATATTAATCGTTACCCCACAATTTGCTGCAATTAATACAACAATGTGTAAAACTCCGATTTAATTCAAGTGAATGGGCCGTGTTCTAAAAAATATCCCGCGCCTATTTGATTCGACAAGCGCCGCGAGCAATGAAGGAAGAGCGTCCCGACGCATTCAGTTACCAGCCGACCGATGGTTTGCGCAAATCGGCGCCGTTAGGCTGCAAAACACACGTGGTGCCGCATGATTAATTAGTGCCCTCAAGTGCAAATTTAAATCTGTGCATGTTAGCAAACAAATGTTTAGATTGATTAAAATAGAAACAATCTGCAATATAAAGTAAAGAAAATCTCTGCAACAGTAGGTATGCGATAATTGATGTTATTTTGTTGCTTCGTACAGCTTTTATTTCTAGACTCGAAGAATTGAATTGTTGCAATGAACGACTCTTTGGAAGTAGAGCCGTCCTTGTCGCGATATTATGTCGAACAAACCCAATATTACGTGATACCATTCTTAATAACTTTCGGCATTTTGGGAAATTCGCTCTCTGGCTATGTCATCCTTAAAACAAAATTGAGGCAACTTTCATCATCCATCTATCTGTTAACACTCTCCAGCAATGACTCCGTCATGCTGATCACAATCGGTATTCAATGGCTTAGCCAAAACGATATCGACTTGTACAACCAACCAATATTGTGCCAAGTGATAACGTACGTGAGTGATTTGTGCGCCTCAATGACTGTATGGTTAATAGTCGTATTCACTGGCGAGCGCTTCATGGTAGTAAAATACCCCCTTCGAGCAAAATTTCTCTGCACTGTGCGACGAGCACAACTCATAATAATCATTCTTTTTATCACAATGCTAATATTCTATTCTCCGCTCTTATTCATCGCTGGATTGGAGTTCAGCAATCACGCGAACCGCACTGTATGCAAACCGAAAAAGGAATGGCACCGCGTGGGTGTAATATTTAATAGTTTCGACTTCATTCTAACTTGTATAATACCTGTGCTCATTATTTCCGTTCTTAATTCAATTATCTGCCAAAAAGTGTGGAAATTCACCAATCTGAGGCGGAAGATGACCGACGATTTTCAGATGAATAATTTAACGCGTGGGACGCATGTAGTGAACCATCTGTCCGTGAAGGCGGACAAGACGTCATATAAAATGACCAAGATGCTACTGGTCGTGTCGACAGTTTGTTTATGCCTGATTTTGCCAAGTTTCATTATGCGCTTCATAGTGCATTTAAACACGGTGAGTACATATATTTAATACAGCTTCACGCTACAATCGTAATTTCAATATTTATTATACATTAAAATAAACTTTGTGAAAATCAGTGAATAGTAATATCGCGACCATCACTATCACTCGCAAACAACAATGTGATGGCTACATTTACATTTAATTTTTTTTTGCCATTTTTGAGGAAAATCCATTAAAAGAAAATTGCAGCACCACATTGCATGAACTGATGTTTGAGCTAAATTTAATTGTTTACGAAAAACTTAATTAATTATTTCCGAAAGGTTCATTCATAAAATCGTAAACATGTAATAATATAATTGCAGAATTAGTGCGATAACTACTTGAAAAATGGTAACAATATTTTAACAAATATTTTCATGTACATCATTTTATAAGAGTAATGTAATTTTTCTGCTTTACGGTTTTCCAATTTTAGATTTATTAGCGTGTTGTGCTACAAATTTTTGGGCGTTCATGTGCTACGCTAAAGTCAAAATAGCACTAACTTATTATAAAATTTATTGGGAACTTAAGAAAAATTAATTTGAAAAAATTTCATTTTAATAAATGATTTATAATGTTTAAATATTTATCCCAAATATTTTTTAGTAAATCATTATAAAATAATAATATTAAATTAGCCACTAATTTGACATAATCTATCACAGACCCACGTTTATACGTCAAGTCTAGTTATTCTAATTTATTTTCAATTAAATGTTATATATAGCGGATCACAAAAATAAAATTACTTTAATTATCGAATGCATTTGCATCATAAACAAAAACTTAAATCAACAAAATGCTACTGTAATTAAGGTTATATACGCGGCATATCGGAAATATTCCAGATTTCCGCACAAATTGCACACAATCTGTTTATTTTTGCTTGATGTTATCGTTAAGATACCTTAAAGGTTTAAACAACACCGTTTATGTTAGTCGGCGGGTGCTGCTATAAATTTAACTTGCTCTTGAACGCTTATACAGCATGCTGGACCGGCGGTCGTTTGAACATTTTTCATTGAAACTAAATCGTTAATAACGCAGAAATAATAAGCAGACGCCTCAAAAAGCGCTAGAATTTATGCACTATTAGCAAAGAGCAAATCATCACCTCAATATTCTACAAACAACAATTCATGTTACACGCGTTGGAATAATAACGTGACAAGAGCATATAACAATCATACGTACTTGTATCTATGTCTTTAAATTATCACATTAAATAATATAACAAAATATTTATGTTTAGTTGGGACTCGTCATTATCTCTGACAACTTTATAACTGCGCAACTGTACGTGCAATTTCTTTACTACTTGACATTCGGCATCAATTTTGCGCTCTATTGCATCAGCGGCCAGAACTTTCGAAAGGCCGTATCGGCAACATTCTGCAAGTGTAGATTTCGACATAACACCCGAAACACGGTTACAGGAACTGGTAATGGCACAGTTTATCCTAACAAATTATAACATCAATAACATCCAATTTTAGAAAGAACACAATATTCATCGCTATCCACTCATCCAACGATCTTCCGCAACCGAAAAACTATGGGGGTCTCGGATATATCGATCTGAATAATCCTCAGATTATATGTATATAATACTATATAACTATAGTGATATATTATATTTAATATAAAATAATATGTAAAATGAACGTAATGAAAATGCCAATTTAGTGTGTATTATCAATTTAAAATTGGTTTAAATTATATCAAGTGCCCGACAAAATCAAATAAAGCATGTTATTAGGTGTGCGGTGTTTCTTATGCATACAATAGCCGAAGATTTCAACATTTCTAATTAGTGGATGAT
This sequence comes from Dalotia coriaria, assembly GCF_025399875.1. NCBI lineage: Eukaryota > Metazoa > Arthropoda > Insecta > Coleoptera > Staphylinidae > Dalotia > Dalotia coriaria. Next base: position 3,269,046 of record NW_027045448.1, read on the forward strand.
CACGCCTTTGTGTCTACGTACGAAGTTTAAAGTATAACCTACTTTAGCGACCATTTAAAAATTGTGAAAAAAAGATCACGTGATTAATGGAGATTAATGGAATTAAATAAATAAACTATAGTAATATTCACTCACCTAAATCTCCTTCCGCCAATGGTCGCACGGTACCAAAGAACCTCTTATCAAGCAGTTGCAGCAATTGAAGCGCAGTATCTCGTACGTGTGGTCGTGGACATCCAGTATTCATCAGAGTGACGTTGATTACAGCTGTGTAGTGATCACAAGGATATTCTCTGTTATCAGAAAAATTCGATCACTATATTTTGTTAGGCAAAGTGTGTAATTATTTACCTTGCGCTGAATATCGTGGCAAGTGCTAGAAAGCATCCATCTGCTACTGTTTGTGCTCCCGTATAACAACGATCCACACACCAATCCAGAAGATGGTCGATGTCTGGATTAAATTCAAGCAACAAAACGACAGTTTCTTTAGCCAAATTATACACCTAAACAGAAATGTCAACAGGTAAATTGTCAACCGACTATCACTCAATTATTTACTCGATCTTCGTGACTCTCTAGCATCATATCAAGCCATTTATAGTAAATTCGATCATCAGATGTATTAGTGTCGTCAAACCACGGTCCACAGCAAAGCAACGCAGTCATTGCTTGCAAAACGCAAAACTGCGCATCATTCACTTTTTTGTCTTTGTAATGTACATCTTCCACGACAATTTTTCGAATTGGTGCTCCATAGTAACCCGACCAGGTAGAAAATAATATAAGCAATTTTCTACGCAAGTCTTTTTTTAAAAGCGTCCTTAGAGTTTCAACTGTAAAGGAAGCAGTATTTTAATACCATTTCAAAGATATGAAGACGAGAACAAAGACTTACGGCTGAAACTTTTGATCATTTTCCGAATAAAAGAACAAAAATAGTGAACAATTTCTCTGACGTATGTGGTGTTTTTGTCGGGCTCGGATTCGAGGTACAAACGCGCCCCGTCCATGTATTCCAGAAACGCGAAATGCAATGCAGAGCGATCAATCACAAACGAGCTGACGCCAAACGTGCCAGATTCGGCAATAAGTTCCAACACTTTAATTAATTGAAATCGCAAAGAATCGCGTCGCCGCCTCCTTCTCACATTCTCCTGCTTACGGTCGACAGCTTCGCGAATATATGGTACTAATTCCTCCATTAAATCTCTGAAAGCACCAAGTTTAGTTAATCCAAAGCTGTATTACAAATAGTCGAAATAAAAAGCCATACTTTAATGCTTCATTGTTGACATTCCCGAGGGCGTTCACGGCGGCTGTGCGCACATCCAACACCTCGCAACGCAATAATGGCACGATCAGCTTGAAGAGGGCCGTTGGAGAGGCGGTCAAGCCGGCTCCTAGCTTCGTCTCATTGCGCTCCGCGTTTAGACTATCAGGTGACGAACTACGGAACACAAACAGCATCAATTAACATCCCTAAATTGATCAATAGCGATTGCCATGATATTTAATGTCGTTTGATGTAAAGTGAATCATGTATGTTTGCCCATTGTATCTGGAGAATTGGTTGAATGTCTGAGAGCCGAATGAAGCTGTTCAAATAATGTACGCTTTGATAAATATAAAAAAACTTGTGCAAATGATAATCATTAATCTGAAAATGCATTATAAAATATTATAAAATAAAAACAAAACGTCAACGACACGATACGATCTAGAAAAAGTTACTAAGAACTAAAGTAAAATGCGTATTCAACATTCACCTGGTTCGCTTATGTTGTCGCCGAATGGCGGAGAGTGGCAGAGTAAATCTGCCCGTGGAGATCAAGCCCTGCGCTTGTACCAAATTCTCAAGGCTTGTACTGAGCTCACTTGACTCAACAACACCTTCCAAAGAACTTTTCAAGAGGAAAGACACAGATATTCGTTCAATAATTAAATAAGAAAAAAAGAATTAAATTAATGCCGCAATTGTTTGAATTATCTCAATTGATTTTGTTTCTCCTTATATTTCCGTTTACTATAAAGCACGAGCGTCCCAAAAACCCAGCAATTAGCTTTAGTCTCTTGTGAATTAAGAAGTGAAAATAAACAACATAAGTGATTTACAACTTTACACACACAGCCACACATATATTAGTTACAGAACGTAAAACGAAATACTGCAGACTAGTACGAAAAGAATAAAATACTGTGAATGGCAAGTCAACCACAATAAAGTGAACAATAGTATACAAACGTGGCAATTGCTTGCGTGTATATAGCGCCGTGTTGCGTGTAATTTGCACTCACCTAAGACTGAGATCAGGGCTGGCGCAGCGAATCACCGGATTGGGTACAGGTGGAACCACTTTAAATGCAAAAGTTATGTAGTTTTTCCATAGAAAAATGTAGAAATCGCGCTCATTTAATGGTTTTTTTACTGTTGTAGAACTTCGAAGCAGGGAAGCACGGTTATCATTGACCGGACTAAAATATTTTTTTGTCAACATTTTAATAGCGCCTACTTTAATATTTACTTACGTTGGGTCAATAACAGGATACAACGAATTCAACCTACTGAATACCATTGGCCAGGAATGCTGCACCACTGAAGGACAAAGAGACAGAATTCGGTCGCGCTCTAAGAAAGCAAATAAACAGGTGCCCCAAGGATCAACAGCATCCACTTCGTACATGACCGACTTTCCGTCTTCATGTAAACCAGCTGTCCAAAGTGTTGTATTGCGCTCGGCCAGCCACTGAGTGTCAATATTGGGTGCGCTAAGAATAGCTGTCTTCTCGCCCGGTGGTAGAATACCCAACACCTTCTCCACCACTTGCTGCACAAACTGATCCATAACATCCACGACCGATGGCTCATTGGTGCAAGCGAGCTGCTTTTGTAAAATCTTCACATCACGCAATATCATGATCGAAAGTTTTCGCGGTACAATACGATAATTGCACAGCATAACCAATGCGTAAGATTCAATAAGATGTAATACTGAATGAATAGGTTCTGGTTTCGCGTTGTCAGTTCGTTTATTTGCATCCTTATTCTTAATCAACGTTCTAGTTCCTTCACTATTAGAACCTTCTTTGGCAGGTCGCATGCTTGGCAATTGAGCGTTTGGAACAACCGCCGCTTTCCAAGTTGTTAAAAGTTGCAGCAACATTCGCATGCCGCTGTCAACAAGCTGCGGAAAAGTGTCAAGGACCTCTTTCGCCAAAAATTGTGTAAATCCCCAGAGAACATCCTGGCGCCAATCAGGAAATTCCATTACCAGGAGTTGAAGACTCTGATATGCAAGCATACGCATTTCCTCATCAATGTGTACAGTTAGGCGAGACAGCAAATCCACCAATTCAGCGCCGGTCATCCCATCCGGAATTAATCTAGGTACAGCGGCAACACAAGTGCGAAACAAATCAATTCGCGGCTTCCTTTCGCCAGTTATCATCTCGTCAGGCTCTTTATTGACATTCTGGACGCTAGTCATCATCAGCGGACGACCATACTGTGAATCCAGCGCACGTAAAATATCCACAAAAACTCGTCGTACATGAATAAAGTATGAACTCATACCGATACTTTTTGCCATGTCGTCTGTAAGTGTCTTATTGAGAAAAATCTTTCTAACACGCAGTGTATTGCCACTAGGCAGCACCCCCATTGCTCTAGGCATGGGGGGTTCTCCCTCCTTCTGCTGTAAACTATCGGCAACAACAAGAAAGGCTCTTAGTCCAATATTCATTCTCTCGGGAGTGAGAATGATTTTTATAGGGCGTCCCACAGAGAGCAAATCGAATACAATCTCACGCATCGCAAAATCTAAGCGCTCCTGGGCAATAAACTGGATAATCTTCACGAAAATATGTAATGGGGTGTCACGTGGCACGACACCTTTCGAACCCTTGGGGAATAGAGAATTCACAATGCTTTGGAGGCGCGAATGAGTCGCAGAGTTGCTCTCGCATTTTATGCGAATCATATACACCCACAGCAAACGATAGAGAGATTCTAAAGCGACACGACACATCTTGGAATCTCGATTTTTCAAATGTGATAAACACATGGCGAGGAAGTAGTGCCAATTTTGCAGGAAAAAGGCTTTCTGGCTGACACATAGTAGGCAAGTTATGAGAGGAAACAAAGCCAATCTGTGTTTTGACTTCGTACTTGCGTCCAACGTCTGTGAATAGAGCATCTCCACGAAGTTTTTCAGGCAGGGAACATTTACTTCATTTTTCACAGTCTATGGCACGAATCAAAATGGTAAATAAAACTAAACACATAAAAATTAGTTACTTACAGCAGCCACGGGAACCAATATCTCCACGAACAAACCAGCAAGCGCATGTTTGATGTCCTTATCCTTGACGTCCAGAAAATACTGAGCGCACTCCTGCATGAATTGAAAAGAAGCTTCAAACTCTTCAATTGGTACCATTTTGACGCGAAAGAACTTCATACCCATTAGCAAGCTAATAATACTTTGTGTTATTTGGGGACTAGGGTCACGAGATCGTAATTCCTTCAATTCTGACATAAATCGTGTGCGTACTGACATAAATCTCGACTGTGCCAGAGCACCGATAACTTCTGCATATAAATCGGCAATTATATGAATGTTTGCTGCATTTGGCCCATTTGCAACCCTAAAAACATAAACTTTAAAATTGTATTTTTATACAAATAAAATAATCTACCCATCTCTGTATTTAAAATGTTTAAATGCAATCACTTCAATATACTGCACAAGATCTTCATGGCCAGGGTGAAAAGATAGCTGTCTAAGAACTTCAATAAGCACCAAACAGAAAATGAACTCCACAGCCAAGTCTCTTCTCTCCTGCTGAATTTCTTCCTCACTTCTTTCAACTACCTCCTGTGTATTGCCTGACACTATATTTATAATACTAAAAATAAAATTACATTTAGCAAGTTTGTAGATATATAATTTAATCCAAACCTTTTTCCCTTTTCAACTTTCTTTTGTTCAGAATTGCATACTTCACTCAACTGCCTCTCATACCATGCAAACAAAGCCTTCAAAAGAGAAGGCAGGCAATGTTCAGCCACAGAGCCAAATGCACTAAGTAGCTGATCAAACTGTGCATCTTCCCCTCTCTGCAAAACCTTCAACAGTTGCTTGTCTTGCTGGTCAAACATCACTGACTCTATTTTACGTTCTGATTGCAATGTGAAGTCAGCAAAGAGCGTCCGCATAACAAATTCTCCAGGCCGAATATCCATATCAATGCTGGGACCTGCACTGGGATGTGTGGAACGATCCTTTGTGGCACCCCAAGGCAGAAGAGTACCTTTGAAGGAATTATGCATTGATGTTGTGGTTAAATTATTCTGTCTAACATCAGGCTCTGTAAAAGTACATAGCTTCATTTTAAATTGCCAGTTTTTAGTATATAAATATGTAGCTATACTTACCTAAGGAGTTTGAATTAACAATGGTTGAAGCCTCACTCAACAGCACTCGAGGGGCAGACAACCATCCTTCATCAACATTGCTACACAATGAAGTATGCCCACTATGTGCCTCCGATCCAGACACATTGCTATTTGAAGACTCTACATCAGAATCCTGTCCAAAAGCAGGCTCTGCAAATGACATTGTACTTAATAGCCAGAGAGACCAACTTAATCATGATTATCAAACAGGGGCCAGTTAATAATCAAATGTCATTTTCATAAATAATGATATAATAGATTCTCTTAACAATACACAGAACACTAACCTGTGTTTTCTTGGGATGTTGTGTTTTCAGACGAATAATCAGCCATGATTTTACTGATGCATATTTTTCAAGAAATGCAAAATACAAAACTCTCTTGTTGATACGTTGAATATAGCCCGCATGTGAACAGGAACAGTGACTGACGAGTTTTGCAAATGATTAATTCTCACTGCACACAGAAGAGACTTAATTCACATCTTTTAGAAGCTCAAAAACATTGGCGAGGCATATACCTCAAAATGTTCTATAGATTTCTTGTCGAAAACGATTATAATTGATTTAATTACGCACAATTTGTCGCCTTCATTTGGTTTGTACATACATGAATTTTGACTTCAATACACTATGTACATGTACATACACATAAATAGGCAATTGTAACACATAACATTGATCGACGCACCTTGAGCAAGTCAGTCATTTCAACAGATTGCAGATTATGCACCAAGCTATACACAGATGCAGTAATGCATATACTAAGTTCGGCCCATGGATTAAGTCTAATAGATCGACAGCTCTCACCAGGTGTCAAACGCTAGAGGGCGTCGTCGACGAAGGAAAAATTCAAATTCTTTTTATTATTATTGTTCACAGGCAAGGTATTAATAATAATAATGCTTTTCAATAATCGTCAATTTATTTTACATAATTTGAACTTCCTATTTATACGAAATTTCTGTTTTGTTTTTATTTTATTGTTCTGTTTATTGGGTGTCCGGGAAAGTTATATTTACGCATTAATAGTTTTGAATTTATTTATCGGACATGATTTTAATTTTGATCGATGTTTTACAGAAGAAATAAACCACATGTAACATTCATACGCCGTCTAGCTGACGTTGGGCCCGACAACCATCAATACACAGGTACCTGCTCAATTTTATCAAATGAAATCAAAATCACAAAATGAACGTAAAGGTGGGAATTCATTGTATATGTTTGCCGTAATAAATGTAATAAAATACAATTGAGTCAATATTTAATTTAATGCTATTTAGTTTACATCACATTCAAATTTAATCTTCTGGTTCAACATAACGCTTTTGATTACCAAGCATAATATTCAATTCCAAAGAATTTTTAAAAAACGATTCAAGCAAAATAGCTCCAAAATTTTTGTGAACTTCATACCTACTATTAGTCCATGGAAGAACTGAATTAGGTTTATCAGCCAGTTTCCTTATGTCATTTATTCCACATGTAAATCTCCTTGTATGGAAAGGTAATACATTATAGTACACAAATACATATTTTTCATCCTTGCAGTTGTAAATTCGCAAGGGCATCTTCTTAATGAAATACTGCATCATCACACTCAACAGTAGAATAGCAGTGATATAAACTATTAGTTCATTGTTAACTGAAGCAGGTTGCTCTTTCCATCCAGAAAAATGAGGCTCATAGTCTTTCATTGATATTTCATAGTAAAAAACAGTTACTCCAACAATTGCTGCACTCAAAACTGAGACTATTTGAGCTCCCAGAAGATAATTACTCATTGTGTTTCTATAGATCAAATTGAAATGATCTGGTATGTTGTCCTTTGCTTTCAGTTTTGCTTCATGAATTGTGAACTTGGGAAACATTGATTTCAATCGAATTTGTGAACGGAACTTGGTAAAATAGTTTGAACCAAGGTTTAATGGTGTATTGCTGGGCTTCGTCACTATGGGTATTCGTAAACAAGCTGATCGTAGTGAGATTAATTTAGTTATCAAAGCCATTTTAAATTTTTTCCCGTATACTGTTATACCCAGTATTACTCGCCTTTTTTAGGTTAGATATAAATTAAACGCAGCGCAGTAACCCAGAAACCCGGTAAGTCTGAGTTGAAGTGTGCTTTATACGCACATTTACCGGAGCAGAAGGCACTGTTTTGGAAAAATTAAATTGAAGATGGGCGATGTACACATTTACCACTAAATTAGCACCGGTCAAAGAGTGTTTAAATTCTCTGACGAAACATTTCAAAGTTTCGGTCGGCAACTAAACGCAATACATACACGAACATTTCAATCCTGGCAGTCCTTTCTTTTCGTTGAGGGGTTGTAAGTTGAACTTACTTCTTCGCCTACATATTCAATTCTGTCGACATAAAATGGCTAACTGACTTGAAAAAATCACTGCACATTAAACTTATAGAGTACCAATGTTCCAGTACTCTTTGTATATAATAAACTTTTTATTAGTATGATTTGATATAATAATTTTTGAATGCAATGCTAAAAACTTCCCAGTAAAATAATTATCTTAAAGAGTAATTCATTTTACAGCCCATCCGGTTTTATATTTAAATTATCGCTTGTTTGTGAATCCAAGCCAAAATAAAAAAATTCCAGATAGGTCAATAGTATTCGAATTTTACAATTCCATATTCATTTTGTTAAGATTGATGGAGTCAGATTTAGTGTTTATATATTTATTATGTCTTCGTAATTCTCAATTTTCTTATATGATAAAAACTATTAAATCTTCGACTTCACATATAACAATATGTAATAAACAATTCCTAACCACTGCAATGGTATTTATTTACCTCACAAATTCTGCACTTATTGCGAAAGATTAACATTAGACAACTTTCAAAAATATTATCTCAAACATATTCAGCTTGAAAGAATGTATAAAAATATTCCGTTTTCAAATTTGCACTACCTACAGACTAGTTGATTGTGCTTAAAATGGTGCATGCAGACGAATGATATGTTATTTAAATCGATATCAGATTCACTTTCTAATTTCATTTTTTTCATAGATAAGGAAACTATGCATTTAATTTGACGTAGTGTTTTCCGACAACGGGTTATAAAAAATATTATATGTATCACATGTTATTTGAAGTTAAACATGCAGCTTTACGTAATGCTCACTTTAAAAGCTTAGGAACTGTACGGAATTGGAAATCCAAAACATCTCGGTTATTGTCAGTTGACGATGTGATTAAAATTCTCCTAGGTCAGAAAACAAAACAATCATAACAATATTGAGCAGATATCAGTACTCAAGTACTTACCAATTGATTTTTTATACTGATATGAATCAAGAGTGATGCCAATTCTAAATCTTCGCTATAGTTGTTTTTCAACCAAACGCTTCTATAGCCCGTACGCAGACATGTCACTGGATAAGTAGCCTGCCCTATAAAATTCGGATCGCCGAAAACGTCCTCGTCTTGAACGGTAAACCTTAATAATGCAAAAGAGGGATTCGCCACATCAAACTCGCAGATTTCATTCCACCGTGGGTTAAATCCATTATCGGCTACATGTGTTGAAAAGAAAAATTACATAAATATTTTATTTCACTAAATAAATCGTTTCTGAAAACTTACCAATTGTTTTGGTACATAGTTTTTGCCCCGCATCAAAGTCAGCGCCGTAAATTTCAATCTCAACAAAAGGACTGGCAGTTCCTTTTTTTAACCGCTGCAGATGACGCGCCGCAATTATTCGTATTGAAATCGTCAGTGGATCAACACCCACCAATGTATTTTTATCGTATGGATCAAAATCATCGCGGAACATAAACGCTGGTTTTAACAAGTACCCAGCCCTGCCATTGTCGCGAAATTTGGCTTGATTCAACTGCATCGGCTTGTCACCGGTCTGATAATTCAATGCAACCATCTGTGAGCCGGAGTTCCAAATATTAATTGGATTGTAGTTCGATGAATCAATACGTTGCCCTTTAGGATAGACCCGCGAAAATTGCACCTGATGATACCTCAGGAAGAACTTGTTCTCTTGCTGACAGATCAACTTCTCCGCTTTATTCTCGGGAAAGGAAGACATTTCGTAGAAAAGGAACTGATGTTTCGCTCGATCCAAATTGAAAGTGATAGACCGACAATAAATAATCAAGTCAGACATCTCTTTGGCGATGCGAAAAGCCCGTTCCATTTCGCGTGCCTGTGACTCCAGCACGCACGCTTTAGCTGCGGAATCACGGATTGTCGACAACCACTCAAGAGCCTCATCCTTCGATTGAACGGCGACCTCAAGTGGCGAACAGGACGTTATAGTGCTTATTTTTAATGTCCATTCTAGGCTTTGTCGCTCCGAGTGGTGGATGATTTCAACAACCGCACCATTTACATCTAATTGGCCTTGTGGAACTGATTCACTAGTCTGAATCGAAATAGAATTTAAAAAAAATTGAACTTAAAAAAAATTCTCACTTACGCTCTCATCCCCTGCGTCGTCAGGATCAATGCGTTGAATCTCAACGACATAAATTGCAGGAAAGTAATGCTGTTTCTTACCGCCGTAATCACCTCGCCACCAACCGTCAGATCCTTCAGGTTTAACAACATTGGTGATGATCGAATGTTTGCAAAATGATAGCTCATCGGATTGTTGCGCTTTGTAATCAAACTTTGCTTTTACAGTTATCTGCACAAATATAAAGTCGTCACAAAAAACATGTTCCGCGCGGACACACTGCACCCCTAAGCATATTTTATTACATGCACGGAAAGCTCAACGTGAGATTTGTTGGATTTGTGCTCTTGAGTGATCACTAATTAGATTTGGTGCACTCATAAGCAGCACAAATACAAGCATATATATATAAATGCATAAAAATTTAAAAAATGTTTTTTACCTTTGGATTCGAAAAAGAACTTGGATCCATATACGAAGGTGTAGCGTTGTATGGACTAGATTCTTCATGCTATGTAAGAAATATTTGGACATATTTAAATACAAGAAATATAAAAAATATATATATAAAGGCCGAGTTTATGACCCCATTATTCATGCTCACATGGAGGCATGTCGCTTGACGCCCGAAACATACATTGTATTAGTAAAAGAAGCCGAAAGAAGAGTATTGAAAATTCACCCATGAGATAAACGTATTATCGCAAAATGAACTTTAAAAACTAATGCTTCAAGTCCAACTTTAAACGAAGTTACCAATGCTATTACGGTGGCGTAAGATAAGAAAGAAATATATCAGAATGTGATTACGCGCCGTCACACCACAAAAAATAAATACAATAAAACATATAAGTTGAAGACATTTCGTTAAGTCGCTTGTTACGAAGCCAGTTTTCCTGGTTGCGCCGCGCCAAGGTAAGAGGCACATGAGTCAAGGTAACTTATTATTCACCCTTTGTGAGAGGGGCCAGCACTCTGCCCGCAGAGATTGGAACAGATAAACCGTGCTTTCACGGTCTCATTGTACACGCCGCGGACCCGCGATGTTCAGGGCCGATGCCGGCTGGTGATGGGAGTACCGTGTGGGAGAATTCCAAGGGTTAAAAAACTAACAAACTAGTCGAAGTACATGCGAGGGGAGTCACAGCGAGTGGTTTTTAAATCTATTGTATATATCGACGTCGCGTTTAGCTTACATGTCGGGTGAAACAGGTTTCACTATTTAGTACTAAACTCAATGCCAAACAACCAACAAGTCCGCTGTGAAAAAACAAACGCAGTGCGCGCCGTACTCACAATGCGCATAAAGCAATTTCTTTTGGTAAGCTTAAATAAATTATAAATTGACTTATAACAAGTTCATTTTCGCCAAACATTAGTAATTAATACTTTTTATTGTCAAATTTCATTAATAGCTATGCGCATTTTATCAATGTGTTATTGCATCTGCAACCACAGAAAAAAGTGAAAAGTTTGATGCTGATTATATCAACGAAAATTTGGAGACACCGAGAAAATTAATTAATGATTTGATTTTACAACAAACCGATGCTATAAAGAAAATTGTATTAGAGCAGCAAATACCTCTAGGAACACAAGTCAAGTATCCTACAAACACGAAGCATGATGCTGATATTAAATATAGCAACAATAACGATGTTAGTAAAACGAAAGGAACCATTGAAACGGAATCAATCTATGAGCTTAAAAAACAATGCCAACACTTAAGTAGAATTTTTGATTCGGTCATATCAATGCAACCGCAAAAGTTAGATTCAACATTAGAAAGAACAAAAACAGTAGAGGCAATCGGCGCGTATAATCAACCAGATTTGTTGAAGTTCAAGCCAAAATTCTCATCACCTCCGCCAATGTACATGCCGCAACCACAGCAAATGCCTGGGAACTATTTCATCTTCACGCAAACCCCGGAAATGTACGTACCAAGAATCAACAAGTATTCAGATAAAATGGACGAGGCGGCAAGTAATACAGAAGAAGATGTGATTGCGCCAAGTGACGAAATAGAATATGAAGATGAGGAAGACAGTTTTACGACCACAACCACACAATCGCCAGAATTACCTGACTCGGACCCAACCATGAGTAGCATATCTAGCACTTCCAGTACTACAACTGAACCAATTCCGATAATGCCTATATTCAAATATGTTCCCCTTGAACCAATAGTCCAAAAGAAGGTCCTTCTGCCATCCGGCAAAAACAGTATTTACTGGTATCGTCTACTCCCAAAAACGCAAAGTTTCGTCCAAATCCCAGATACTCCTGAGACAGAGAACGTGAAAGTAGTGGCGCAGCCACAAAGCTTTAACGAAGGCACATCCCTTCCTGCACAATATCATTTCTACATTGATCCGCAAACTGGTGTAATTAAAGCAAACACGGCCGCAAAACAAACTGTGCAACCGCAGTTTTTTATCAATCCACAAACTGGTATGATCTATCAAAGTGCATTACCACATCAATTCATATATCATAAACGCGTCACGTCGCATCAACAGTACTCAAGAACAACCACGACGGAAAAAAATATGCTGCCTACCTACACCATCGATATACCGCAGCCTGAGGAGGAACACGTCGAGTTCAAGAAATCGAACAAGCACGAGTTTCGTTTCGTGATACCCATGGCGGTATCGGGTACGCGGGCCCAGGTCTCTAATTATCCCTACCAATTCGATCCACTAGCCTATTTGCCCAAGGACCAGCGGCCGGCGACAATGAATATACCAGTACCTTACGTGCCCAATTATCAGATGATCCGCACTCTCTCGATTCCGAGCGAGATACCAAAACTCGCCGCAGAGAGAGGATCTTAGTTTAAGAAATATAAGCCGGGAAAATACACGTAAGTCTTTATACCCATGATTAGATAGACTTTGAAAAATCAGAGATAATTTATACATTAAGTGCACTGCAGTAGTCAATCAAAGACTGATTAATGATTAAAACTTAATATTATATGAAGAAATTGATAGCATATTATAAGAAATTTAATCTCGGCGTGTGTCGCGATAGCAATTGTTTTATTCTTAGCTTTAAATCACGAGCTTAAAAGGTCCAAATCTAAAGGTATTGTGACTAATTCTTTGCTAAAGCGTACTTATAAATACGAGTGTATAGTCTGCACTAACTTAGGAAGTCCTAGACCCAGTTAATGAGCATTCTCCACGAATATCACAATGTAAATATTTGTCACCTGTGTCTTCCGATATTTACTAGCACTACGCAATTAGCTTTGACTGTAACTCTAGAGCACAATATTTCTCAGGGATCACTTTAGAAATATTTAGGTAAATCTATGACTCACGCAGAATGACGTTAAATAGATGCGGCTATAGGTCGGTTTTGTGCAATCAATACGTAAAGTGCATTGCAGTGATGTAACACGCACACTGACTAGTGCTTTAGCAAATAAAAATTTTGTTATAAATAAATTATAATAAAGTAACAGGTATGTAAAAGATTGACTTACCATTCCCATCCTTCTAATGGCATCCTCGTTGATTGCATACATCAATTTCACCTTCCTGTAGAGCGGATTGTGTTCATAATAGTTGATCAACTCTACCAAACTTTCAAACTCCACGCTACCTATCGTATACAGCCGCCCCTCGCGTTTAATGCGACAGTGCTTAATTTTCTTGTCGGCGCGGAAACTGATCGTGTACGAGTTGGCATCGTTCTCGCTCTGTCTGACTAGGAAGGCACCTTCGTTCCGCTCGCACTTGAGCGCTTCTTCGGCCTGTAGGCGCGTTGTGTGCTGATGATACCAATCCTTGCCTTCGTGTTTCTTCGGTTGTGGCACTGGCTCGCTGAGAGTGATTGAAAATTCGTGCGTAACCAGCGGATGAGACCGATAGTGCGTGATCAGGCTGTATAAGCTGTCAAAGAACTTCGAGTCGGTGAGATAGTACTTAGTCTGCTGTTTGTCCTGTTTGGAGCGAATGCGGCAGTGGTTTACTAGGCCATTACGCCAGAAGGATAGGCAGTATTCACCAACAAAGGTGACACTCGCACGCACTAGGAACGTTCCATCGCCTAGATTCGAATACGTTTTGAGCAGTTGTTCGGCTTCATCACGACCGTTTGGTAATCTGCCATGGAACCATTTCTCTGCAAAGTGTAGTTCCTCATTTGGAATATCGTTCTTTTTATAATGTAACACAGGTCCCTCATCTTCATCCTCTGAACGTTCATTTTCGGCGTCCTGTTTGTACTTATCGATATAGAAGAGTTTACTTGGTGTAAGAACAAAAAAATGCGGATTCCATTCTTTATCAACGGGATCTTCCAGATACATGATACCGTTTTTGACAGAATTTCTCAAATCTAAGTCGTTCACTTCGTTCGTGACTAGAGTAGCCTCCTCCTGCCCCTCTGGCAGTTTTTTGTGCTTAAGAATAATACGCCGCCGAAGCTGGTGTGGTGATGGAAGTTGTTTCTCGTTTTTTTCCACCGGATGTATAAGAAGCATGTCGCCAAAGACTTCCTGCATTGCGGTGGCCATTTTACGCTGTTGTGGCAACGAGCAGTTGTCCTCAATTGACAGAATAACGGGATATTCCGATGTAACGAAAGCATGTTCCTTTATTGTACGTATTACGTCCATAAACTTAATACGTGTCGTCAACGTGTGGCCGTGATAGATGAATGGCATGCCGTCAGGCCCATCCCAGCAGTCTAGTTCAATACAACGACATCCCATTCGTAAACACCGTACATACGCCTCGACGCTGGACTCGCTCGAGAATTGATCGCCTGTTAAATACGTATTATGCGATGAGGCGATCCAATAATGCGACATTGGTTTGGTCATATCTTGATAGACCGTGTCTTTTTTTGTATCCCACAGGTCGTTCTGCTTTGAAAATAAAAAATCAACAAATTCTGTGACCAGAAAGTATGGTTCAGCGCAGTCACGTTGGGGATCCTTGAGAAAATCACGGATAAGTGCAGAAACTCGTTGAGGATCATTGGCGCTGCTTTCTTTCTGTTCGACGAGCAAGAACGTCTGAAATTCTTTCAACGTCACTTGGTTAGCAGTATTTACGCTAAACGCAATATCGGGTAATACCTGAAAATGCATAAGAGTTAATTGCAAGTCTTGGATTGCTGATATGCTTTGAGTACTCACTTTTTCGTTATACATTAATTTGTGGTAAAGTGTGGAAAAGTCGTCAAAGCCGATCTCATTTCGTTTACGTGTATCCACTTCGTTAAAATACTCGCGCAGCTTACTGGTCGGTATCTTGCAATTGAGTCGCGGAAAAAATGATTTAATCTCTTTGAGCGAGACAGATTCCCGTGGGTTTTCCATTGCGTAGAACTCGGTGCGTAATTTTATTTGCACTTGCGTAGGATACGACTGCCTACGGGAATCCTGCATTAAATAACGTAGGCCTTTTGTCCATAGTTCACATTCTTTTTCAGACAAAGCTGCAACAAGAATACAATTCCTTAGCGATATCACTATATTATTAATTATCTGTTTTGAAAGTACATTACATAATGTAGTTGATTTATATTATTTTATAGGACTGTTGTCCATTATTAGATTAGGGATTTTAAACACAAATGTTAGAAATCACAAAACAACAAGTTTTTAAGAATAATTAGGTATGAAATTTGAAATTGCTATTGGAAATTGAATATCAAATCTTATATAAATAAATTAACTTTAAGTCCAAGTATGAAATGGCAACATATATATTTAATATGATAGATACATCCTAATTTTATAAATAAATTAATTCCTGTTTTGTTTCAAAAGCATACATGTTTATTATTTAAAACTGTAATTTTAAACCAATAATCATACAACATATTCTTACATGTGTATAACATATTGTTCATATTGTACTTACCAGCAATACTAAGTGCCCTTAATTTAAACTCAGATCCATAATATACAACAAAACATCGTAAATGTTCCATCTTTTTGGCTTCTTCCGGCCATTTCTCAAAATCTTTTGACTGTTTACCAAATCTAACTTCTTTTATTTCTCTTATATCAACAGCTCCATCATATACAGGCTTCGTTCCACTGGAGGGTCTACACCATACCACTTGATTGGTCTCCCTCCGAATACTCATGGACTTGCTCTCCACTTTTTT
Source organism: Dalotia coriaria (assembly GCF_025399875.1). Lineage (NCBI taxonomy): Eukaryota > Metazoa > Arthropoda > Insecta > Coleoptera > Staphylinidae > Dalotia > Dalotia coriaria. The sequence continues at coordinate 3,285,089 of NW_027045448.1, forward strand.
TCGCCATGAAAATTTTGTTACCAATGTGCTTCTTTCTAATTGACTGATGATCTGTTCCATCTCAGGAATGTAGCCAGTTGCTGCACTAACAAATGGCCCATTTTGTAAGCTCAACATGATGAGTTCCTGGAAAACCAAGCTACATAAGTATTCTTTTCAAACTTATAGAAGCAATAATGAACCCAGAATTCAGAAAAGTATTTGCAAATGAATTTGCAAAGAGTGAGACAATTCATTGTTAGTGTGCATGCAATGAAAAAATGTGCAGGCTTTAGTGAATGAAGAGTGCCCCAAAATATAACAATTACGTTAATTACCTTGAGGGGATTCGCGGCCGTTCACTAATATGTACATTCGCTCACTACTTCCGATTGTCCATTATTCAAATAGCACCTATGAACATCAGCATAGCCCACATCGGTATTGATACCACGTTTCACACAGCACACAAGCAGAAGTGACAAATGTTGGCAGGATGCATATGTGAGAAGTGAGAACCAAGAACGACCGACAAAGAAATTTATTTATGTAAATGAAAATCGCAAGAGGTTGAAACTATTATCGTGGTAGAAGATTGTTTTATTTCCCTTTCGTCTACCATTAACATGACGTCAATAAGCGGCGTAAAAGGAACCTCACAGCACAATTGTCATTACTACACTAATAAAATGCCTTCCATGCAGTTTCATTACTGGCCATAGAATCACTGATTATACACTACTACTGCATGGAATCCACTGTCGATGCTCAAGGTAGACTTCACAACGAACACGTTCGCAAGAAATGGAAGTTTCTCACGATTTGAACGTCGACTGTTTTTCATTTTTCTATTTCAAGTTTTTGTTTTCGTTCTGATTTTTGTTTTAATAAGTAGGATTTGTTTGATAGGGAGCGTTTTTAGTTGGTTTTCCTCATATACATCAATAAAAAATAAGCCTTCAAGTTGCTTCAAGTGCGAAGCAAATGATAACTAATATGACAAATTTGTATGAGAAATTGTATGTTTACCCGTTTCTGCCATCGAAAACAAGAATATATTAATCGCCAGACACAATCTTTAAAATTATGTGTACTGAGCGATCAGTCCATGATTTAGTGCAGTCTCTATTTTTGGTTCATGTTAATGCAGTTGGTGCAGATGAATAATTTTAATTGCGAGTAACTGATAAACGTCAAGCAATTTTTCTCTCAATCCACCGAACCGACATTCGTCGGCAGAAACAAGTAAGTGTTTATCTCCAAAACCTCGTAAAACTAAACTTAGAAATTTGGTGGAACAATACATCCGGCCAAGCTCTAGCGCAGTTTCTATTTTTGGTGCGATTTAATTCAATAGATTTTAAATGAAATGCTCAAGTCTGTTTTCAATTAAACTGGAATATCTATGAAAGTCATAGTCACATTATTGGTATATATATTTATACTGTTTTAAAAAGAAGTTAATTTTTTATGGTATGCGTATAGTAGTTTTTGAATAATTTCATTAGGAATGCAAAACAAATAATTGTTTTTTGAGTGACGCTGCTGTGCTTCGAAAGCAGCTCTTAAATTATTTGTATTATTAAGTACGCCCCTGGTAACCATGCAAGGTATTGGAGTAGTGGGAGTATGCACCCCCTGTAAACTGGCAACGCCGCCAAATGCTTTCAAATCACATGTGGCAGAAATAGCTGATGCAATCGTTTCATCGGTAAATTATCGGTGGTAGTACACCGCCAATACAGCATAAACTTACGTCGAACGCACATCGATTCTTTTTCGACCTCGTGAATCAATTCATAAGCCACAATGACTGAAGAAGACGCGGTAAGTGTACCAGAAATTAATTTCAACACAATTAGGTTATCGTCATCAATGATTTACATATACTTTGAATATCGACCATCAGTGAGGCACCTGCAATACATTATTGCTTTTGTAGATTTTCGATCCCTCTCTCAAAAAGAAGAAGAAGAAGAAGAAGACCGCTTTTGACATCGACGCCGCACTCGCAGCTGAGGGTGTTGATGCAGACACCAATGCACCTAGTGCAAATGATGTTGACATTAATGAGGAGGACTTTGACTTGGGCAAGAAGAAGAAGAAGAAGGTCTTTAACTTAGATGACTTGGAGGGTTCTCTTCCAGAGAAGGATGGTGGTGGTCAGGATGATGCAATTATTGATGATAATCTTGACTTGGAATTGGACTTCAGCAAGGCAAAAAAGAAAAAGCAGAAGAAGAAAGATCTACATGAACTTATGGCTGAAGTAGATAAGAAACAAGAAGATAAAGAAAATGGTAAGTGTTATTGTATTTTCGTATTTACTTAAAAGTCTAGGATCTTATCCTCATGATTCTAATAACAATAATTTATTAATGAACTAACAATGTTCTTGTTAAATGCTGCATGAAGTTGAAAAACAACTTGAAGATGGTATGTTGTCAAGTATTTTTATAAAATTGAATCCTTATTTAAATCTTCACCTAATTTAATTTGGATTATTTTTAGTTGATGAAAATTCAATGAATTGGAATAGTACCGATCGTGATTACACATACGAAGAGTTATTAAATCGTGTTTTCGAAATAATGCGCGATAAGAATCCAGATATGGTCGCCGGCAAAAAACAGAAATTTGTCATGAAACCACCACAGGTTGTGCGCATCGGTACGAAAAAAACCTCATTCGCCAACTTCACCGAAATCTGCAAAACACTCCATAGGCAGCCGAAACATTTACTGGATTTTTTGTTAGCCGAGTTAGGTACGAGTGGATCTGTGGATGGTAACAACCAACTTATTATTAAAGGTCGCTTCCAGCAGAAGCAAATCGAAAATGTTTTGAGGAGGTAGGAAATTACGTTAAAATATTTAAATTATATGATTCCAATGATTCCATGATTTTCAGATATATTAAGGAGTATGTTACATGCCATACTTGCCGATCGCCTGATACTATTTTGCAAAAGGATACGCGATTGTTTTTCCTGCAATGCGAAACTTGTGGATCAAGGTGTTCGGTTGCTAGTATAAAATCAGGTTTCCAGGTATGCATTTTTATTGGTTTTCCTTGCCGCAGAACTTGTACTTACTGCAATATTGTATGTTTTCAGGCTGTCACCTCAAAACGCGCTGCAATACGTGCGAAAACTGCTTAATCACGAATTATCACACTTCAACCAGACCCAACGCACGCGTATGTATTTATTACAGTTGCGTAGCGGTAAAGCTGCGATGCTGATTTTTCTATCGTGGGTAGATTGTAAAAACAGATTTGTTTTGCTCATCCGATTCAATAAAATGTGGCGTATGATTCGAACAAAAACTCCGACTCATCATCCCGCTTAGTACATGAGCGCCAGAATAGCAGAAGTGTCCGGCGCTCGTCCAATCATTTCCAAAAACTTGAAGTACCATTTCATGAATGCCAGCCAAGACCTTTGCAAACTAAACAAAAACAAATTCATTGAGGTCGCGACTAAGACTTGCTACTTACAATAATTGATACTCGAACGAAATGCGTAACGGAATTGACCGTACTTTCATCCAGAAGGAATCTTCGTTTTTAAAAGCTGTTTTGGTCGCAATTCTCGCCAGAATTCTATATCTATTAACAGGGTTGCCATGATCGTGTGCGATGGCTCTCAGGGTGTTTAGATTTCTAATCACAAAAAGCAGACTCCGAGGCATTTCTTTCAACGTTTTCGTAATGATGTCTAAGCGATGTTGTGCGACTTCCGAAATATAATCGATATCAGTTTGAGTTAATCGTGTCACAAGTCTGAATTCTTTCTTCATAGGAGTTTGTGTTAGGACTTCTGCAAATTCGGCGTAGTTTTGAACGCCCAAAGCTTTTGAATATTTATCCATTTTGATTCTATCACGGATAACAATCGCTTGCCAAAAGTTACTTAAACCAATACGTTCATCTTCACTTAATTGCTGATATAGTCCATGATCAAGGAGGACAAGTTGTGTTTCATTATTAAATTTTCGTACAAATACTGTGGACAGGCAATAAAATTTACATTTATCTTTCACAAACACCAACTGTAGTTGTAGCAAAATTTACCATTGCCTGGGTGAGGATCGGCGTGGACAAAACCAATCTGAAAGATTTGTTCCCCAAAGGCTGTAAACATCTTCTTATCAATATCCGCCAAACTATGCCCTCTCTGTATTAATGCTTCGTTCTCGCTAATTTTAATGGCGTCGATAAATTCCGTAACCAACACCCGCTGTAATTGAAAACAAGTTTTACATTCGACAATATTCCTCTCCGGAACTTACTTTGGAGCATAGGTCCCAATAAACTTTCGGAATGTAGATGTAGCTTAAATGTGCCAAGTCACCGGCGCATTTTTCAGCATTCTGTCCTTCCTTTTTGAAGTCCAACTCGTTTCTTAGATTTTCTGTCAAGTCCTGCAAAATCCAGGTAAAGTCGAACGTAGGATGAAAATAAGCGGCAAGACGCAAGAGAAATTCAATTGTCGACACGTCATTGGAAAATCGTTCTTGCAGATCTTTGTATTGCACCTTGACAGCGACTTTCTCATCATTTTTCGTGGTAGCTACAAATACCTAAATTTATTTATCATTGTTTCATGGCATTCAAAGCTCCAAAAACTTAAATTCACAAACTTGGAGTTTACCTGCGCTAAGCTGGCAGCTGCAATTGGTTCATGTTGAAAACTTTTGAACATATCATCCGGGGATTTGCCGAATTCGGCCATAAAAATCTGCTCAACCTCATCGCCTTTCCGTACCAGACATTTATCTTGCAGCCACTGTAGAGTCGTGATATATTCACGAGGTAAAATGTGACTTAGACTAACCAACCCTTGTCCGATTTTAATGTACGTCCCACCGTTGATCATACACCCGTGAAGGATGCGGTTGGCGTTGCGTGAGTGCACTATACTCATACATTTTTCATAGTCCTCGGATTCGGGATTAAGGATGCGTTGATTCAACCAATAGTCGATTGATATTGTAAGGCCAATCCGTAGTGAACTGAAAACATTAAATTATAAATCAACATTACACCTATAATATAGTTTTAATTTTATTCATGTCATCACTTAATTCAGGTTCTTCAATTTTTGGATTGAATACTAAATTATTATCATGAATATAAGTTTCGCCTAAGTTATATTATCAACTTTACCCTCACCCCTGTACATTAAATCAACTGTACAGTTGATAATACAGCTAAGGCGAAACATGCTCCTCGAAAATAAAATCCAAAAATGAAAGAACGTTATATTTATTAGCATAAATCAGCAATTGTTTATATACCGAATGAAACGAAGGGCAGCTGCTGCGGCCGCCAAAGGACTGCTCTCTGTTTGTGCATGTTTATTAGAGGTGAACGTGGAATAAACGACAAGGGCGCCACCTGCTGCACAAGCAGTTGCTGCAGATTTGATTAAAATGTGGTTTTGTTTTGCAGCATTATAGTAAGAGCTGTGAATGATTTTCAACCAAAAAGATGACATCTTAAAAATCTGCAAATAAATAACAACATTCACTTATTAATAACCTCACATAAAAGCAAAGATGGCTGGAGATAAAGAATTTGTCTATCTACCTATATGTAATACACTATTATGGAGATCAAATAAGCCTTATCTCGAAGCATTCTGCTTTTGATTCGATTATATTATCATTATTTAGTACCAACTGTACGCGTGTAGCATTTCTTCAAAGTAAACAAACTCACTTGGTTTGAATGAGCATGGGTGAACTGGTCCACAATTTCCGTCAAATGCGTATGTACTAATGATACAGACCTATCGAGCCGCAGAGGCGAGTTGAGAACCACAGTCGAGAACCACGTACCGCAATGCTTTCAAGGTTCCATGTGCGCTACGCTCGGAATATGCCATAGCGCAACTCAGAGAGCATTAATAGGGCCCACCTAGCTTTCACGAACCGTCGAGGGGCGAGCGGGGCACATGCGGAAGGCGATAGTCGGAGGGGGAAAGCAAGGGTCGGAGGAAAACAGAAAACAGACCGTCTGTCAGTGTTCAGCTGACTGAATGCTGCACTCGATTCGTTTGTGTGACTCCGTGCAAACTTCGACCTGTACGCCCTCAACATCCAACAAGAAAACACTCCACGACACAAAAACGTAAGTGTGCGTTATTCTTCTACTCACCTAAGTCACACCATATCAATTTTGCGTCGGGTCAATTACGGAGTTTAAACGCCAAGTTTTTGATTACCAAATCAGCTGACTGTGTTAGTGGCCGGAAATTCAGCGATAACTGCCAAATAAGTTGCCAAATAAGAAAAATGATCAAATATTTCTGTAAAACAAATGTGGGATGTGAAGAAGCGTCGGTCCTAATACTCCAAGCCGAAAGTGGAATTTTAAATTAGCGTTTCTTTGTTCTATCCGGGGCTACAGGCCACTTCGGTTCGTTGCAAACACACCAACGAGCAGCGAGACGCATTCGACGGTCGCTAGTGCGCGATCAATGATGCAACCAGCGTGCGCGACAAAGAAACATATACTGTTTCGATGGTGGAGGATGCTGATATAGTGCGGTGCAAGCGAGACAGCTATTATTATACAGCCAGGCATTGCTTCTGCTTCGTGTACTCTGCTGCTCTCAAGGTGTGTGTGTGTGTGCGATGTGCGCGAGTATGAATTGAATGCAAGTCGCGTATAGACGAATATTTAAAAGGCCATACTCCCTACCCCTCCACTGCTTTTGTTCAGCAGCATCACAACAAGACTGTACCCTGTGAGACTTCATTCAATCAAATAAGAAGCAATAGTGAATATATGTATAATATAAGCCACCGAGTTGCATCGTTTGCCAAATAAATTCGAAGCGGAAATCGTGAGTTGCCATGGCGATTAGAGGGTAAAGGCTGGTTGAGGTTTGAGGTCCCTTTCCTGCCATTTCCTAGGTAGATAGGGCGGCGGTGAGGCCTGCGCGCGTCGCATGCCAACCCACCAGTCGTTAGCAACCAACTTGGTGGCGATGGATACGCGTTGGTGTAATCTTGGTATCGTTTGCTTATTAGCGAATCGACAAGCAAATAATATCAAGAGACAAATTAATGATTAGGCTTAATCAAATAAATACTACCAGAACACTAGCAGCAAGGATCACACGTCGTTGTCAGTTTGTAGTCACCAATTTTTTCATAGGTCAATCATTTGTTCACGATTGCAAAGTTTAGACCGTTTTGACCTCACTTGTACACTAAGGTTATGGCATAGACACATAGCAAGCACAGAAGGGATATTGAAAACTTGAAAAAATATTTTTATATTAAAAATTGAAGAAAAAAAGGATAAAAACACAAATGTTTAAAAATTTATATCTCGGAACCGGCCAGCCCAAATAATAATAATAATAATAATTTAGTTTTTATTTTAAAAATGCGCTTAGCAGTTGTATATTAATGTACTTTGGCGCCATCTAGTTTTGAATGATTCGTTATTTTTGAACCAAGTGCCTTTCAAGTTATATTTTTCCCCAAAAACTAGCCTGCTTGCATCACCTTGATTCAATGGTTCTTGTGAATACAGAATCTCCGCCTTGATTTTGCCCTCTGTTTGTGTTAAGATGATATGTGTTTGGAATAATAATGAAAATTTAATTTGAAATGAATGAAATAGGCGATTTTTTTTGTTTCTCTATACAAAACTACCCCCAAACATGACCACATATAGGTGGCTTATTTAGGCCAAGGCAAATGTTCGGTGATACAATGTAATCGTATTGTATGTTATTGGTATTATTAAAAAATGACACCTCCCAAACATGTCTAAAAAATTCGGCAACCCAATTCTACAGGTAGCTGCTTCGTAAGCTGCTTGCACCGAAAAAGAGCCAAATTTGACTCTGAATGCCAAGAGATGCAGGCAGACTATCAAGCGCCTGGTGCGATATAGGAGAACAGATACAATAAAGAGGATGTCGAGGCGAAATCATTGATTTTTCGCTTGCGTACTTTCTACATGCCGAACGCTGTCTTAATAGCTAGTGCCCTTGTTCACGGCAACGAACAAACAACTAACGAAGTTCATTTCCTGACAGTACCAATTGCTTTATCTTATTATGCTCCTGATATTGCCTATGATATTGTTACACCTGTCTTACGTAGCGTGGATCCAGTGTCCCTAAGTGGGATAGCGTATCCTTCATAATCTATATAAATAAATGCTGTGCATCTCTCGACCTTCTTATTTATTTCTACAATAAACGTTTAGAGGCGATATCGGAAAATAATTAAAAGATATTCAAACCACGACAACCGCGTAACAATTAACATGAAGAAGGGCAAATTTGAATTGCTAAACCATAATGTTGATAAAGACGTTCTCCAAACAAAATAATGTTTGTTAATCCAAATTCTCTAATGGTTTCGGTGTCTAGAATATTCACTATTAAAAAACTAGAGCCAATGTGCAAAATAATCATTATAAACTTGATGAGTTATCAGACTTACATATATACCACCTGTGACAATAGGACGAACGCCCTGACGCAATAATGAAAATTACTTCATGACGGAAATGATCAAAGTAGCGCCGCTACAATTGGGAGTAATATAGCAGCCCCCATTTTTGTGGTTCAATATCGATTTTCATCAAATAAATAAACGCACAACGCTATCCTTTAAATATTCATGGTTTGTTTGATTTTAAGGACGTTTGTGTCTGAAACTTGATTTTAGATAAAAATATATCTTTTTGAGTATTGCCGAGTTTAATCATGAATTTATGTTCCCACAAAAATTATATTTTTGGATATTATTAATGTATAACATAATTCGGTGATCGGGTGAATAGTTTTCGAGTTTTATACTTGTAGATAAGCTGTTTCAGTCAACATTGATACAGTATTTTATGATAAAAGTATTTTTGTCAAAACAGTTTAATTAAATTTCTATGCTATTTCATCCATTAGGGAAAGCGCTAATTTTCCTATGAAAAAAAGTTGTGAATGGGTCACTGTCCTTCAGCTGAACAAATCTCAAAGTGCAATTTTGGTACTGTGAAGTATGGGTAGAATATGTATCATATACATATCTATATCGATTGGTTCGTATTCAGTCTGACTGATAAAAAACAACCTGCTCACGCTGAATTCATTTAATACAATCATAATGTGTGTTGAATGTCAATTGCGACTCTTACTAGCACATTAATTCAATAAATCATAAAAAAAAAATTGCGGGGATTGCTATCATTTATTTTAAACGATATCATTACTTATAGTATGAATAACATTTCTACACAAAACTCATATATCGATAATTATGCTTATTTTATCGATTAAATTTGTCCCGGAAATACATATATATATAATGTAATATGTTGGACGAAATGGAAAAGTGAAATCAGGCAGCGTTTATTGATTTCGTACCCGTGCCTGCTAACCGCAAACCCCAGTGCATATTGCTGGACACTAGTGTAGTTAAATCCCTACGGAAGAGAGGAGGAAGTAACGTTATTTTCCACGACAGTACGTACGAGGTAAACTCCTTGGTGCTGGTAGCGAAGTAGGTCAAGGTTGATTCCATACTTAATTTAAATAGAAATCGGAGAAACTAATTGTTAATAAGCTTTATGTTTAAATTTAATGAACCAGACAGAAAAATGATGAATCAGTATCAACGCTTATCAAATTGTTCTCTTTAATCAAAATATTTTAAACATATATATACATAGATTAAAATGTTTAGACTAAATATACTCGTAATGTGAAAAATATGTTTAATATTTACTTTGTATTTACAAATATATTTTTGTTAACGCCAAAGTCCTTTGTGCCTACACATATAAATGCCAAATCGTTAGATACGCGAAACGCAGTTACATTTTGTATATAAACTTGGGAGATATATAAAGTCACGGTGGGCGTGCGTGTTTATCATGACTCGAGACTACTAAATTTGCCAATTGCGTCCTTGGTGAAATCGAGTGCGTCGCAAAACGGACGCATTTTTCGGTCGCAAATAATAAACCTCTCGTATTAAGCGGGAGAGGCGACCTATACAATGAAGTCTAGTATTGACACAGATGCGGAACATCTAAAGCGAATATAGCGCCTATATCTCTGAGTGTTTGAGTTTAGCAAAATTACTTGGACTCACGCTGCGCAACGGTCAGTTCTTTATCGCAAAATTAAAAAAAAAAGTGCGTAGTGAGCGAAAATGAACTTAATTTTTTTAAATCTAATTTTGATATACTCTCTCTAGTATTATTCATTGGTGACCCCAATTTTAATACGCCACATATAATGATACAGGTTAGGTATCCCTAATTTACAAAGCGCAATAGTGAATAATATCATTAGGCGGTAGAATAGTGTTATTATTTTCATAACGGAAAATGGCGAACATTTTTTGATTGCTTCGAGGAGTTTTCACTTTCCATTCAGACTTCGTATTTATGTTTACGTATACAATGACGTGATTAAGTTCGGCGCAATTGTTACATTTTATTATTGTACCGGCCACATCTTGTTTTCCTAAATTTGTTGTAACGTCGCATTTATTTCGTCATCGGAATTTCATCGTATGTTGCTTACAATGTCGTTTATTTGCTTAAACACGTCAATTGAATATAGTATAAATCGGGAACATTTTAAGTGATTATTAGTGTTAATTACTTCTTGCGAAAATTCTGAAACAGGCAATTTGATATTTTTCTGGAGTAAACCTAACTTTTTCAAATTTAGACAATACGTATTGCAACTTTTTTTGTAGTTCCTGGATATATATAAATTATAAAATATAATTATATTTGCTAAGGTTCATCAAACTTCAAACATAAACATAATTAAAAAAAATAAGTACAACCTTGCTAGCTGATACTACAAAATAAAGCCGACCCTGCCTAGTACCACCACTGCGCGAACATCCTGTATATGAATGCTGTATAAAAAAAATAGGCAGACAAAGTTCGTCCTGCGTAGTTAAGCGATTTGGACACTAATGCGGTTGGCGCACGTGTATAACACTCAGCGCAGAACACCAGAGTAGGACGTAAACAAACCAGTAAGACGTAGACTCACGCCACGCCGTACTTTAATTCTGCTCATTCCAGCTACCGCTCGTTTTTTTGTGCAATGATAATCAGCGCGAACGTTTCGCACCATTTCCTACGTAGATAAACACACCGCCTGATATCAGTTGTTTGTCTTGCTATACGAGTACAATTAGTCATGGAGCAACCCGTGTGTGATTGAACGAGTGTTTCGCGAGTGTCCTCACAGTAAACATTGTATCTCGGTCACGTTCTTTTGACAATTGTCTATATTAACTTGTGAACAGACCATTATAACAATAATGGGAAATTAGTGCTGGATGCATTTTGTCAGTTCATCATATCTGGATTTAGTTCTTTGTTACAACATATTTTACAACATTATAACACGGCACAGAGCTGCGCCGCAAAAAAAGAACCTGATTAGTTTATTGGTAAGTCTAAATTTAACGACACTTTTTATTTTTTATAATACTAAACATGAATCTGGAATTCATACGGATTGAACTAAATCAGATATACGCAGATAGACTAATGTTCCAGGTGACTCATGATGGTTCTTTATTCTTATGAAATTATAATGCACAATGATACGGCCAACATTGCTTTCAATTTTTTTAATCAATTTTGTGTTGGAATGATGCAAATTTTGGTGTTTTATAAAAATGTGTAAAAAAAAGTATTTACGACTAACGGAAATATTTAAACTTTTATGATGTTAATCGTGTTGTACTCGTATATGCTTGAGGAGTGTTTACAAACTCGTACCCTTCAATTAACCTATATCAATGTGGCACAAATATGTACATTGAGCATTAGTTTTAAAAGTATCCATAGTAATGTGTAGCATGCTTTGCGCATTTTGTATTTTCAACTGCAAGACGTTATCACGGAATTATTTGATTAGAGGACTTGTTAATACGTTAAAAAACAAAATTAAAAACATGAAAATTATTTCTTGTTTTGCTTAAAAGTGTGTGTGTGTGAGAGAGAGGGAGAGAGAGTTAATTTATCGTCAACGTAATGAGCTTGCTACTGCTACAATGATGGCGTACCATTTGTTTTGTAACGTTTGTTTACACTCACTCAGATATTTCGCATCGCCAATGACGCAGCTGTTTTTTTACGCACTTGAAATAGAGATGTTCCCGTCACGCGACGAAAGTAGAACTGAAACATTTATCGGTTGATTAGCAATTTATACGTAAAACTTGGTTCCTCAAGTGTCTTTACAGTTGCACTTATCAGCGAATTCGGATTAGCAACCAGTCTAAATTAGCAAAACGCAGCATCGGGCGGATCATGTTTGGTCACGTGTATTTGCATCGTGGTCATTGTTAACATGATGTGCCTCACTATCAATACCATTGCACTGACAATTGTTCGTAGGTATTAAATATTTACACCGTTATGCGTTGTTAAACGCATGAAATTACACTTTCTTACTGTATTCCTTTTTTACATTATTCTTTACCTACATATCGAAATTTGTTTATGATTTATTCTTTAATCAGGTTTAAAGCTTCTCAAATTACTGAAGATATTAAGCTACCACACTTACTGACTTTATGATTTCGACATAAATGCGCCTTGATGAGCTATCTTCATTTTTTGCAAACGTGGTATAGCAGCCAATTGCAGCCAGCTTCCACAAAACGCTGGAAATAAGTTTATTTCTATAGCACTAATGCCTTCAACTTAGCTGCCTGTCGACAATAAGAATAGGAAAAAATAAAATTCATGGAAACGTAGCACGATTGCACTTATAGTTACACAAACCGTGAACGGTCATTAACTAGTTTTTGTTCCTCACCAATGACTTAACCTTTAAGCGCGCGTATCGTTTCCTTATGCGGTTTCCACTTGGCGGGCATAAAACAGAACGCCACGTCGAACAAATGGAAGAGGAATTGTATGTACCTAAATAAGTGAATATTAGTGCCATCCCAACTTAAATTACGCCAATGAACTGAATCTCTACAACAACATAGTGGTGTTTACGGGAAAGCTTTAAAAATAAAATTAAAAAAAACTTATTAAGTATAAAGTGGCTAAAGTTTTTACACCCGAGATTGAACAAGAGCGAGCGTAGCGATCAGTTAATAATTAATGTATTATCAAATGTGTTTAATGAATGCTTTTGTTGTTTCAGAAAAAGATAACTGCAATAGTACAAGAAACACGCATACATCCAACACATACCAAGCGCATCAAGGGACTGAAGGTTCGAAAAGTGAAGTGTAGAAACTCACGTTATCCGCAAAAAGTAACAACCTCTCATCAACAAACTGTAATAAAATAAATCTAAAGAGAATCTCGAAACAAATACTAATACAACTACTACAAAGCTACCTGCAATTTTCAGTATTCATTTATTTAATAAAATAGCTACGAATTAAGTAAACTTTTACACGAGACTAATATTAAAATAAATTAAACTAAAACATAGAAGAATATCTAAACGAACTTAAAAGAGGAAATAACAAAGTGATATCAACGGGTTCCACAAAGGCTGAAAAAATACACCTACATTAGTAAGGGCAGGATAAAGGACCTTACTACCAAGTAATCCAAGAAAAGGTGAGCAATATTTTTATTGTTATATTTATAACTTTATGTGGATAAAACTGAATATGTAGTAAGACTCGGTATTGACATGATGTTATTGGATTTTAACCCACAAGAGATGAATTTTGGAATAAGTAACAATTTGATTTAAGCGATTTATAATATTTTATATTATATTAAAGAAAAAAACTTACAATATTATATGAATACGGTTCTAATGGTGCGATTCTGTGTTCACCACTTAACAAACGAACGTACGAAAGCTCCAAGACGCTTCGTACGGCGAAGTTATGGATCGGCCTTAAGTGGTATTCTGTGCGCTCATCTGTAACTTTACCTAAAGTCAACCCCGCTGCACGATAGAATTTGACAGAAAGCGCGCGAGTTTCAAATCTATGGGTTCTTCAATTATCCAAATATGCAACAAATATGTGTTAATACTTATTATTTCTATTCCGGTTCTATACTGACGTTTGAAAAGTCGTAATCAAAAGTTGTTATTGTTCATTGCTTTGATTTTTAAATCACCTTTGAAGAAACACAATCAAAAAATATAAATAATCTTTTATATGCTAAGTATTTGGCTCATTATCAGCAAATACTTGTGAAAAATTGACAAAATATTCATCTCAAATTTATTGGTTTTACTAGTTTTTTTTTAATTTGAAATTTTTGCTTGAAAACGTGGATATTTGCATTTGAAAAATACAGATACACTCGATGCGTGCAATTCTTTGTCATCTTCATCTTTTTTCACATCTGCTGAGCACACGGCTCGGCAAAATATTCCACTTACCAATTTCGATGAATAGGCAGACTGAGACAGCAGACGACCGAGTGCGGTTGTGAGTGAGAACGAAGAGCTGCGGTAAGGCAGTTTCACCCGCGCCAAGAGAGCAGCGCATGCGTACAACATGTTACGAAGGCTATCGGCACCCTCAAGCTGCTCGAAAAATTGAGGCGACCCGAACCCTCCAAAAGACCTCCGTTGGGCACTCAGAATTGCAATCTGCATTCGTTCGACAGTACGGCACTTCGGGTGCTGCTCAGAATAGCACCATAAATTGTTTTGATATCTGCATAAAAATATATGGGACAGAGACGAGTGACATTTATAAGTATTTTTAATACATACATATTTAACATACAAAAAATGATTGCATTTGTAGTGAAAACTTAAAATGTTACGCACAATGCACAGTCGAAGAGAAGTTTTCGCGCAGATATTCAAAAACCAGGCAGGCGTCGAGCCGGAACACGCATATCCGCGCATTAGTGAAGGTATGAGTTCACAGCTGAGTGATGCGAGCCCTGATTATCATCTGTGACCTAGATGCGCACGTGCTCGTCGTTCGCCGCCAGGTTGCGTTCGCATCTCTCGTATTAGCAATTATAGCAACCTTTGGGTTAAGTGTCCCCAGCGAGTCATAAACATCAACAATGTTAACGCAATGAGGTTTTTTCAAACTATGCGCAAACTGTGTTCATTTAATTTTCACATTAATAGATGCATACTGCAATAAGCAATATTAATACGACTCTGCCCAACAAAACTACCTCGTAATAGTGCCCTATACAAATTTCGAAGAAAAGACGGATGACACCGGTTGCTCAGCTTTTATTACCTAGATAAGAAATGACGAAATAGTACGAAATATATTACAGTGCATACAGTTGTTGCAGTTTATACGAATCACAGTCGTCAGGTCAGCAATATTCGTGAGCGTATATTATTTGTCCCTGTGATGATGCCTACTTTCTGACACGTTTCACAGTTGCCGGGTGTAGACCGAACTCGTCGAACACTTGCGCACTATACGCGTTCACATCATAAATGTTCGTTGTAAACTCGCATCAGACTACTACACGTTAAGAATATAAATAAACTCGGCTAAGTGTGTAAGCGCTAACCAACAACACACGTTAAAACAGAAATATCTAAATTGTACGACAAAACGCATTCCAGGCTTCTATTGCAAATAATTTTTCAAAAATCAATAATGAACGGGCGACATTATGCGACCAGCCAAATATTAGAGTGAGATCGCGTGTAAGCAGGACCTATTCGTCAAAGTTCCGAGCGCTTTGCGTCTTTCAAACCTTAGATTTGGCTTTGGATTTGAAAATAGACCATTTGCGTCATTTGTGCGGTGGTACTTTGGAACCGACAGAAAATCAAAATCTGGGATGGATCTGAACATAATGTTGCGGTACAGGGTTAAACACACAATTTGGCCATGTGTTTTTCGCTACTTCTAATACTCTGCCATTATGTAGCGAAAAGGATACGCGTACAAGTTTGAAAAAAATGTTCAACAGTGACTGGTCATGGTTGGAGTGTCAAAAAACCGTTTTTACCTGCCATATAATTTTAGCCTAAGGTACTACTCAGCAACCTTAGGTAAAGATTTTCTGATTCATAGCGTACACTTGTCAATTTGCATTTTTCAAGAGTAATGTACAGTTTTATTTAATACAAATCAAGATAGTTAGGCACATTATCTCCGTTTTAGTAGCAAATTTTACTATTTAGGGAGAATCTTGCTATGGGATACGATTTGAGCGACCTTCGCCTACTTACAAACTAGGTACTTATATAATGAAACGGAATAAAAAAATATAATTGCGCATGAAATTTTCAGTAAATTTCACAAATGTAATCAATTTATTCAAATTCAAAAGCAATTTTACAATTGAAAGAACATTGCATAAAATCAACTCAAGTTATGTATTATAATTAAAAGGTATGATATCTTCCGTATCATAATTCAGTTTCACATATGAATAAATTAAAGTGGCACAATTGCACTAGACTAGCAATCATAACGAAATTGTCATCACAGGTGATTATTGACAACCAATGAGTATTAGTATTCGTGCGCATGGCACAGTTTGTGCTTTGTGTTTTGACTAATGGAATAAACATACGACCCGTTCTGTAACAAACCAACCTAACCTACCTAACCGGCTGAGCGCTGATTGTGTGCGTGCACGGAACGAATTCAAACAAACGGCCAGCTGCTCAAACAGCTGACTAGTGGAAGCATCATGAGCGTGTATAAACCGACGTGGCGGGAGGAGACCGCGAGTCGCACACAACGGCAACGCCAGCCAGTCTGGCTTGAAGTCCTCCGCTCAACCTCGCCGCCCCCCCCGTTTGCAGCGCGCGCGCGCCGCGCCTAGTCAAAGTGATCAGCTGTACAGGGTCAGAACTGTCAGTTCAGTTGTGCTCTGATCTCCCGGTAACAAACGTCGTAACAACAACCGCACAACACACACAACGTAAAAATACTGTAAGTTTTCCCAACGACAGCGCCAATTTTGCAAGTACCTGAACGAAAATACTCAACTAAGTATGTAAAACGATAATACATTTAACCGAGGACGTGAAGATTGATTTATATAAACAATGTACCAAGCAATAGGCTTGAAAAACAATTAGATATGTAAATATCACGTCACACAAGCGCTTTTAGACTAGAAATCAAAAGGATAAGAATTGTGCAAGGAGATGTGTGAGTGTGTGCTGCCCGTGTGTGTGATTGATTGCCGTTGCTGTGTTGACGTTCGCGGACAATCGTTAAGTGTTGTGCATGCGCTAGGAAAAAAGCCATTAAATCAAAATCATGAAAGCAGGCAGCAAAAAAGAATTGAAAGTTCTGATTTCGCATTGGACAGGTGAACCATTTTTTCGTTGTCGGCGACAATGACGGCACTCTTTAACGTGTATTTATTATTTATTAGTGTCAGTTAGCCGTTTAAATTCGAAGCAAGCACTATCACTATAAGTTGCATAAATCGCGAAGCGCATTCGTGTCAATGACTAAGCAAACCAGAATAACGGTGCACCATTTGCAATTTGCGTTACGAAATAGAATTTGATTCGTACACTCATAGTGACTAAACTCCAAGCTATATTAATATGTGATCTTGAACTTGACTTGTCCGCCAAGCTATCAGTAACATTTTGAAATTGCATTTTTTTCTAATGCAAATGCTAGAGCGATTGCGAGTTTTTACCAGACATTGATAACTGCTCACAGGCGCGCCTTGTTACTTTGTTATAAGTCTATTGTCGTGTGTGTTGTATTTTCACGATAATCAGACATTCTGAATGATATCGCAACAGCGAAAATATTTCTTGTCCCTCTTAGTAATTAGAACACCCTTGCGAACCAATTTTATTTAATTAATTCAACGATTAATCAAACAATAACGCCCTCAAGAAGAAAATAAATTACAAGTAAGATTTGCAGGTTGGAAACGATACACGGCGAAATATGATGCAACATTAGACTAATTGTAATAATTTCCAAATTAACTAAGTGGCAATCTGCACAATAGCGTTTTGCATGACGCGCGTTTGTGCAAATAAAAATAGATATTATTCAAGCAGTCACTCGCATAATAGGTGCGGCACTAGGTACTGGTCTACGTTGGCTAGTGTTTTATGTTAAACACAAGTTTATTGTTTGCATTCAACGAAATTAGGACCAACTTTTAAAATTTAATAGGTTTGTTTGTATTCGAGTGTGAGAATTGTGTTTGAACACAGATTATGACGTCTATTAAATTAATCATCGCTTATCAAATAGGGAATAACTTGAACTCACAAGTGAACGTGATTCTAAACTAAACAAAACAGGTAAGCGATACGTCGATACGAACACCTTCAATATATATAAAGACACTTGCTGACCCAGCGAACTTTGTATCGCCATTTTTTCGTGATTATTTCGGAAATTTCTGAAGTTCTTTTACTATTTATATCGTCCCCGTTTTCCCAAGGTTAATGTATTGAAAGTGGTTGCATACTTATTGTAAATTATTAGTTTACATTGTTTAAACGTTTAAATATTAGTTCTTTAGGCAGGAAGCCAATTCAAGTAAAACGCTAAATTGCAACAGTTTCATTTTTTACAGTAAGGTTTCTAAGCTATAAAACTATGTAACTGTAAAGTCGTCGATTTATTTTGTGTTTTCTGATAGGTACGATCCGCGTTAGCCTGTATGTCGGCGACTTATTTATAACTCTTTATAACAAAATAAATATTCGCGCGTATGTACCTTATCTTTCGCGATGCTGGCTGGTGGTTTACTTCGTTTCGTAACTGAAGCTTTGCCAACGATTTTCGAGGAATTTGACCGTCACGAGTAGTATTCCACGTTTTTTGACGACTAGCCGCATTTGTGGAGATGATAGTTGCTATGCGACAGCATTCAAATTATATCTAAGGTGTTTTCTACCGATGAAGCAGGAAAACAATAACTCGGGCAGATTCTCTGCCTAATCTCGAAGCTCTAAGCCTGAGCACGTCCAGCCAGCTCAATTTTATTTTATTAGACTCAGCGCTGTGAGTGCTCTAGCTTCGATTTGAATTCGGCCGACACCTATAGCATTTAAAACTTGGCGAAGGTCGCACACATGGCGTACTTGCGCTTATGTGTTGTGTACAAACATTATGTAATGTGCTATTTATGAATATTTAGAACACACGCGCAATATTTATGTGTGTGTGTGTGTGTTTACTTGCCAAAATCGCTACTTCTTTAACCTGTTTTTTGCTTGATTTGACTATTGTTGATTAAATAAACGTAATTTTTTGGGTTTGCAGACAATGTTCAACAACTTGGCCAGCTACCTGCTAGGAACCGCAAGCAACCAGCAACAAGAAGAGCGTGAAAAGGAAGTGGAACAAATAAACAATATAAGACTGACTACTGCTAGTTGTTCCGTTGACGACGATGATGACGAATGGGTGTTGGTCGATCGTAACGACAGCGAGGGAAATTCAGAGCTCAGCTCCGAGGAGAGCGAATATGAACCGAAGTACGTAGATTTCCATCTGGCAATCCTTCTGATTGCTTTGATTTCACTTACCTCTATTTATTTATTTCTTTATTGGATTTTTTAGCGTGACAGCGCCCGATCAGTTCGAGACGCTCCTCTCCCGCACAAATTCATCTGCGTCACTACCGTACACAGGTGCAATGGCGATGGAGGAATCATGGTTCCTCACGCCGCCACCATGCTTTATCTCTGCAGGGCCGGTTCACATGGAGACATCACCGCTGGAGAACCTGCTGATCGAGCATCCCAGCATGAGCGTCTACGAGCAACCAGTGCTGGCAATTCGTCGTCCAATTGCCACCTTAGAAGCGGTAGCTGATGTCGAGGATGCTCCGGAGACGGAAGATGGCTACCTTGAGGTGGCGTCCGCTGTGGTAGCGCTCCCGGCGCAAGGCAATCGCTTACTCGCAAACAACCGGGCGCTTGTGCGCGCCGAAGTGTATGTGCAGCAGGCAAAGCAGGGCGCCAAACAAGCTCAGAAGGTAAATATTTCCGAAAGCACACTGTAAACAGTTTGGTACTTTCCATTTGAAACTTCAACCAAAACGTTTGATATACCTGTAATGTCTCAATGGTCTTTAGGTGCAGATTCAAAAGGCTTGCCAGTCTTTGAAACGCGGCTATCTGGAGCGCAACAATAAGGCTCGTGACGTGAACTGTCGTAATCAGCGGCTGAGGAGGGGCGAACGTTCGCAGGGCGCCACGCGTTCGCACGCCAACAACAACCGAAAGTGCTGAGTACGACGCCCCCATCCCCTTATCACAACGTCAACACCGATCTCATCTTTGCCCCAACACATACACACCACGCATGCATGGCACAGCTGCAGGCACATACACGTATAATTTAATGCCGCAATTCGTAAATTTTATTTCTGTTTGGGAAACGGCAAGTCTAACAACCACCGCATTATACGTCGTCTACCGTCGTTTTAACTTTACACATCAGCAAATTAAATGAATTAATTACCTAATAATTAAATTAAAAAGAAATCAAAGCACATGTGATTTAGACTAAATTACCAAAGCACCGGTTGTGTTCAACAAAAGCAAAAAAAAGGAATGAAATACAAAATAGAAAAACTCACAATGAAACAAAAAAATGAGATAATACAAAAAAATTTGTGTGAACACAAAAACTATATGCAACCAAACAATAACTGAATTCCCTACGCAGAAAACAAAATAAATTGACAGAGAATCATGGAGTGTTCGGGGCGCTTACTTAATAGATGATATTTATCGTTTATTTCATCCCCTTAAAGGGTTTATCATTTAGTTGTAAAGCTCTGTATATACCATAGTACCTAATTCAAGCGAATCACTGATACTATATACAAACACAAAAAAAAAGCAGACATCATTTTGTTATGTTAGGGCATTTTAGTTTTATGAATACAATTTAATCGATTTGCTCCAACAGATGGAAACAAATAATCTGTCATTTAGACACATGCATACAATTTACTAATATATGAAGAGGAAAATACCAAGAAAAATTAACAATTCAAAGTTAAATTAAGAGCATGTTGGCATCACGACAATTTTTTTGTCATTATATAGTACTATTGGATATCTCTAATCGATTATTGTAGATTCGAATATTAAGTGAGATTTTTATTTTATGTTCCACCTTCATATGTTTTCCATTTGGAAAGTGAATGAGCATACAATTTTTTTTTTGTTATGATAAACGAGTCAAATGGATTGATTAATTTTGAATAATTAAGAATAAATCAAATTTTGTTTTAACAAAGACGCAATGACAAAAAAAACGAGAAACTATATTTTATTATAGCGTATATTTACACTACGATTATCTATATTATATTTTACGAGTATATAAATTAATATATTGATTTGATTCGTTGCGCTGCTAATATTTTCACGTGCGAGTAATTCGAAAAATGTACCTTTATAATTTAAATTATTTAAGTTAGTCCACAATTTGTATTAGTAATTATTTATAGCTAAATATCCGGACATTTTGTTGACTTTTTGTGTTCGATTTTAAAGAATACCCAGCGAATTTTGTTAGATTTTTATGCTACTGTGATGACAATGAAAAAAATATATAAAAACAAACAGTTTTAGTTCTGATTTTAATTTTTTTGAGAATATGTGTGTATCATTTACGCAAATCATCTAAACCAGCGTTTAAAATCACCCTCTTACAAGATCTATTGTATCCAATCAATAAAAGGGAAACAAGTGAATACAAATGTCCAATAACAAGCAAAACATTCAATTGTTTGCATAGGAGTGTAGGAAAACGAAACAAAACAGAATCATCAGACCACAAAGTACAAAATTCCACATATAACTGATTCAATTACCATTTAATTAACTACAATTATTGTATTTGCGCTAAGAGTAATATTACAAACAGAAACATAGAAAAATAGAACAAATAGAATTGTTAACCTTACGATAGTGTCAAACCAAATTCTGTCCAGTCCCTAAAAAACTATCGAATTTATATATGTGTAAATGCCTCCTGCAGAATTCACATAATTCATGCAATTTTCATGAACAGATTTTTGCGGTTAAAAACACAATGGTAATAAACGATAAACTAGTGATAATATTGTAATAGTAATAATTGAATGAATTACAACCACAAAAATGTGCGATTACTGATTTAGGTCTGCCTACATACAATATTTAATTCGCAATGAGTTTTTGGGAAGTATTGCATCATATATTCGATGTATTCAGTACGGTAGCAACTGTCCAACCCCAACATGCAATAAATTTTACGATAACACTTCGAAATAAATTGCTGATTGCAGATATATGAATAAATGAATAGGATGCAAAAATAATTGACATTATTATTCTTATAGAACATTGGGACACACATTGAATTGTTCTATCAATGTTCGCACGTTTAGAATTTCAATTTGTTCATCTATTGTGATGATGAAAACCATGCGACTATAAATTATATATATATATACACTTGTATGCATTTGTATATATATCTAGATCTAGATCTATATATCACAAAATGTAGTTGTGTAAATGTTTTTATTTGTAGACGCCAAGAGAGTTCATGAGTAATTTATTATTGTGCGAATGATGTTTCGGGCTTATTGTCTAAAAACCCAAAATGTCTAGATTCCGCACGGTGCAGGCAAAAATGTAATTATAAATGTATTGATTACAATATGACGCTAAAATAATTATGATTAACTTAGAATGTACAACATTACTTGCACTCTTATTCTACGATAGAATATATAATTGCTAACGATAAGTTTTGTGGATGAACGAAAGAGGCGCATGTAACAATGTATGATGTATTGTATTTAAGAAACTGATTATGAATACGATTTTGAAGTACCAATGCAGAAACACTTTGACCCACACTGACACATCATGTTCGAATATTTAAAATGTGATGTATCCATTTAGTTACGAATTCTAAACACTCGTATATTATGAGTTTATCGAAAATATGAAAAGCGATACCAAGTCAAAAATTGACCATCAATACAATTGATACATAGATTGTTCAATCTATATTTTACTATATGAGAAATTACTCTTGAAACCAAGTGCTGTAAAAATAAATGAAAATCTTATGGTAAAAAAATGTGAAGATATGTCACGCGCAAGCGACAAAAAAAGTTATAAAAGATGCAAAAATGTTATTAAAAAAAAAACAAGATTTTGAAAAATAAAATTAAAAAATACTTCTGTTACGTTCTTGTCTTGAAACAAAATTACTATTTCCAACAATTTCCAAAATATGTTACCATCGATCAAATCGCTTTTGTTACTATAGTTAAATCAAGTCTACTAATCTGCCCAGCGCGCTCCACAAGCATACACGTAATTAAACTTTCAATAATAAACGTTTTTCTACTTCCAACGTTAAGTTTTGAGACGCAAAAAGTGCTACATTAAATACAGACAGCCAAGGCCGTGACTAAAGTACATGAATTTCAAAGATTTAAAATTCAAAAGTTCAAGTACAAAACCCTCAAGTGGAAATAGGCGAAAGTAGAAAAAATTGCGTAAGCAACACGTGGCTTAATGTTGTTAAACATAGCAAATTTAATTTACAAATTTTTATATGTCATTTGAATTATTTTGGCGGCAAACAAATGTGGCAAACGCCCTGGGCGAATGTATGCCGCGGAGAAACGTCGCGCGGCAAACTGTCTACCCCTCCCTCCATGTCCCGCCAAAATGTTTACCATGGTAGCAATTGTAAATGAACCTACAAATCGGTGATCATATAAAATAACTTTGTTGCCGGTGTCGTTTATAGTCACAGTTTTTTTTTCTGTTCTTCCTAAAACAGTGTAAAATAGTGTACCATGACTGATGATCCGAAGTTAAGGTCGCCGTGCAGAGTAAAGTTGGAGAGGACCGTATTACATACGCCCGCAAAACAGTTGGCATTAAGCGCAGAGCTGCGAAATGTAATCAACGAACGAAACATCCTAACGATAAATTCACGTAAGAAAATGTTATTCGAACTTGATCAACACGTCGCGAAGGTGAAAGAGGATAAAAAACTAAACACTCTGCAAGAAATACTCACTAGTGAACTGGCATATATCAGCCAGATTGAGATAATACAAGATTTTTTTATGAAACCCATCAGACATCAGCAGCTTCTTAAGTCAAATGAGTTCGAGACTCTTTTTAGTAATATTAACTCTATTTATAAAGTGAATGGGGCTTTGCTTGAAGAGTTGAAAAAGGATTTGATGTATTTAACTGGTGCATTTCATAAGATGGCTCCATTTCTGAAGCTTTATTCAGAATATGCTTTTAATTTCAAGCATTCCATGGTCACTTTGGATGAACTAATGCATAAGAATAAGGCTTTCAGTAAGTTTATTCAGGGACAGGAAACAAGGCCAGAGGTGCAAACCAAGTTGAGCTCTTTGTTGATTGCTCCCATCCAGAGAGTTCCAAGGTATTGCTTGTTAATTAAGCAAGTTTTGGATAATACTTCCCACAAAGATAATGATTACAAGATTCTTGAAGGTATGTCAACTTTTTTATAGTTTCTGGCTTCAATCCAAATTATTTCAAATTGTATTAAAATATATGTATTTTGAACAGAAACATATGAAAAATTGAATGATGTTGCTAAACATATTGATGCAACTGTTCAAGAACGCCAAAATACTGAAGCCCTTTTGTCCCTGGCCTCTAAAGTCAAGGATGGAAATACATTGATAATTAAGCCAGGACGTAGATTGATAATGCAGGGTGTAATGAATGTATATTCACCCAAAAAGGAAACTACTAAAATTTACATGATATTATTTAGTGATATAATCATGTTTTGCAACATAAAGAAGGAAATGATTGACCAACCCAATTCTCTTAAATGCATGAGCATTTTCCCACTATCGAAATGCATAATTTCCCAGAACGTGAACATGATGCTAGTGATCCGTTGTGAAGAGGAGTCTATGACACTTTATTGTGACTCGGACATAACTGAATGGTTTACCATTTTAAAGCAAACATTGAGAGGTTTACATAAGGATAGGTCAACATTAAGGAAGGGTAGTTCATCGCGACGACCAGCTGTCAGGTTTCATTTTGAGGCATACAAAGACTATGGAGTTAGTCCAAGCTTGAAAGGAATGCGCAAAAGGAGGCGTTTTGTCGACATCGATGATGAAGCCGATGCTGGACCTCAGGTATTGGTACTACTTTGATTAAAAATAAAATGTTTATAAAAAAATCGCATTTGTAACAGGAACAGCCAGTAAAGAGGACGAAAACAGTTGAATGCCGAAAATCAATCCGAACGATGATACCCAAACTAGTATTGAATCCAAAGACAATTTTATGCGGTAAAAAATCTAAATCACTTAATACAGAAAACAGCCCGATAACTACGGAAACCACTTCGGAAAGTATCGAAGAAAATGACAACAAAGACCAGAGCGCTAAAAAGGACACCTTATTTCCTCTCCGCGAACACTTTTTAGACAAAGAACGTGAACGTGAAGATCAAGTTGAGAGCAGTAATACGGTAAGTAACACATCCGTTGAAGCCTATCCAACAAATGTATTTGTATTCGGAAGGAATACAAATCGTGCAAGTACATTTTCCTTGGGGGGTATGCTGACCGGGCTTTCGAACTCTATTAAGAGAGTTATGGGTTTTCGTTAAACCTTTGCACTAACTGAAAAAGATGACTGTTGAAGCACCTTTTACATATGTATTACATAATTTATGTACGCTTCTTTGCGATTGTGCCTATAATGACAATGAAAGTATTTTATCATTTTAATTATATGCTAGTTTATTCTACATATTTATACAAAAAGAAATAGTAATTAAATTTCTTTTACAACTTTTAGGAATTGTTTGAGTCTCTTACTGTCAAGATGGTTTTGCCATTTACCATCTTCTTTAAAATATGATCCAATAATACAAGCGTCGGCTTCGCGATATTGTTCAAAGTTCTCCAAAGTTATTCCAGACCCAATCAAAACAGGCACGTTGCAATTTACCTTTAAATCTTTTAGTTCTTTTGGAGACGCAGGTCTCCCAGTTGCGGTGCCGGTAAGAATAACTCCGTCCGTGAGAAAGAACTCAGCCGCATGAGCAGTCTCCACCAACGAAACATCGCTTGTTACTGAATGTGAACTGAAACATACGAAAACAGTAGTAGCATCATATAACTTGCATAGATTCACTATGTGTGCCAGTTGTCTTTAACTTTGTCTTATTCTAAAGTTAGTTTATAAACCTGTGTTTCTTTTTGATGTCAGTAAATATGAGAACGTTATCGGCGTCGATTTGTTTGCGGTAGCGAAGCAAGTCTCCTGCGCAAGCATCTGTGTATCCTTCGTCGGCAACATGCCCGAAGACAAATCCTTCAGCTCGGATGTAATCGAAATTGGTACATTTCGCAACTGCAAGGGCCTCCTTGTTTCCTCCAGCTAGTATCTGTTAACTACTGTTTGAAAACGTGTATTATTTACAAATGCACATTATTACCTGCAAACCTAATGGTATGGTGCAGTTTGTGAGTAGTTGTACTTCGTGGCAAACGCGTGTCATGGCGGCAATTATTTCAGCTCCCAAGTTATTCGCCTGAATATAGGGAATATCGTGCATGTTTTCAACCAATATGGAGTCAATGCCAGCAGTGAGATAGATTTCAGTTTCTTTTCGGACTTTATCGATGATTCTTTGGAATTTTCCAGCGTACAATGGCGTACCTACAGAGAAATATTTTAATTTCATAAATTTTGACCATTTTTTTTATGCTACCAGTGTTCCAACACGTTCTGAGCCATAGTCTCCAAATTAAATACCAAATAAAATCTTTTAACTCGAGCTTAATTTTAATTAAGAATTAAGTCGATGTCGCAGTGATTTTTGAACAAGTTCAAAGTATGTTCAACGTCGTATCATAGTCGTGTTTCATCGTTACATTGCTCACGTTGATATGATTTCGCAGTAAGGCGAAGTAAAGAAGTCGTGCTTAAATTTTTAAAATTCAATCTCACCCGGCAATGCCTCTACGTGCAACATTCCGATAACCTGACATCGTCTGGTGGTAGTGGCAGCGGCTATGGCCTTGTCGAACAACTTGGTGAAGCGGCTCATCGTCGTACTCGTGCTCACAGAAATAACCACACATTCACACGCGATAATTCTCATAACTGAAGGCTATTACAGTCGACTCTCGTTAGTTCTAAACTCGAGGGGCTCTTAAAATATTACAAATTTTGGATTGTTTGAAATATCAAATGGTTCGAAATGTCTGAGAGAAAATAAATAAAATTTCGAATTATTAAGTGTTGATTAATTATTGTTTATTAACTGCTATTCTATAACAATGGCAAAATTTTAGAGGTACATTCGCATATATACATGAACGTATAATGTGAATGAATTAAAGCACATTGCTGCTGCTCAGACTGCTTAATAAGTTTTTTTTACAAAATACATACTTTATTACTAAAAGTTCTTTAAGACATATAAAATATAAAGCAGCAAGTTGCCTCTCCAAGCCATAAAATTCAAATCTGCGCCTCGTGCAACAAAAATTTACCGACTTATGGCAGTAAATGTGAAAATAGAGTGGTAAATTTACATTCAATTTACTGTTACAGGTGGGAAATGAACGGTAAATTCACATTTACCAAATGCAATGTCAAATGTATATCAGGAAAAGGTTTTACCCCCTAAAGCACATTTACCGTAACATATACACGGAATGCAGTAGTAAAAGTAGTAGTAGTCTGAGTTTTTATCTATGATGATTGTACTTCCATACATTCACTCTGGTAGGGATAATTGGCAAAATCTGACTAAAATATTTGGTTTATTATGTTTGTCACAAGAAATATATCGACATTTGAAAAACAAAATGAAAAAAGGCGAAGTTCACCGGGCAAGCCAGTAATTAGATAAATATTCTAAAGGAAAACAATTATATAACGTACACTTAAATTTAACTTTATTGGTAAAATGTAAGAAGAAAAAGTATATCACCAATAGTATGGTTAAATGGTTCAAAATGATAATCAATAACGTCGATCGTCATGTTATAGTATTTGGATGATGCAGAATATTCAGGTTGAAATACTCAGAAATCAACACGTAACGAGTAATATTTGCAAAATTACAGTAATATATTACAATATTCATGATTTATGCTATAAGGTTTACACTATCAGTTTATTGTATAAAGGTACCTTTATGAGTGGTTATTCAGATGAATAAAATCACATGAGTTTAAAAATAATTTTTTTGCTGAAAATGGCTCGTCTCTGGGCAAAAAAATCCTCAATACGATATTTCATAATGTTTAAGATTCATCTTACATCATAAGTTAATTATTGTTGCACTATTTCGCTCATCTATTCTTAACAAAACACATTGATGTTTCCAAAATATTTATGAGGTGTTACAATGTTAATTTTTTATAGCTTTATGAATAACAATTCATAAAGTAAAATTTGCTTCTATTTTCTTTTTTACGTTTTGGAAGTGCTAAATGTAACCGTATAATTTTAAATCTTGTAACCCTTGAATCTTTATATTGTCATTGGTTGCTTCAAACTTTCCATGTCAATAATTATTATGTGGTCGTTACTACCCAATTCAAATTATTAAGATAAAATGTGCCAAATTGTATCTGTGTGCGATTATAATACGTGAAGCGAATAAAAAACATCTTGGACATTTTTGTATTTGGTAGGAAATGTGGACGAATTCGTTGATTTGTTTTCATTGTGGTTACAATATGTGGCAAATATTTAGAAAACTAACAATTAACAATAGCAATATCACTAAAGATAGTTGTCACCACATTTAAGAAACAACCAATCTTTTTTAAGCTATCAAATTATCACAATTACAAAAGGGACCTTTTCGTTCATTCATATTTTACACATCTACTAAATTTATACCACTAATTACACTAATGATTGTGTGTGATCGAGGTTTATGAAAATCTCATTTAATTCGTCTTACTTGTAACTAATTGATTATAATATTGCTAATTTGCTAACTGTCGAGAAGCTGGCCTCTAAATGTTAACCTTTTTATGCTACTTATGTAGTAACTATATGAAATTAATCCCATGAGTGTACGTATTAGAATGCAATATACGCACATGTTTTTAAGTATCCCAATTTTTTATGCGTGTTACAAGCAATTTATCTTTGCATTCGTCAATAATTAACAATTACGAATTAATAATGAATGCGCCATTAAATTGTTACTCCGGCGACGATGTCTTTTTTACTCATGCTTCTTCGGACTCGAGAAGGTGCTGCGCCTCAATACCGGCGTTTGTGTTGAACGTTTGCGGGAAACGTTTATTCAGTGCCGCAATCGTCGTAATGTTCTGCTGCCGCTTGATTACAAGCAATGTGATGGCCGCCCCGCAGCTCACTAGCATTAGCGATACTATGACAGCGACTACTACAATCGAGAGAAATAATACAGAACAAATACTAGTGAGCCAATATATTAAAATTACTGACTATAGAAATATTATTTTGTGAGGTAATGTGGATGAGGCAATGAATGAAGCAATCAATAAAAACGATGTAACATTTCCGACGTATTTAATGTGAGTATAAAAACTTGTAGTTGAAGCAAACAGTACAAAAACCACACTACTCCTGCGCACAAACCAATGAAAACAAAAACACAAAGTAATACCCTGCCTACAAAGTATTACATACTAGTAAATAATAATGGGCTATCCACATAAAGTGTAAGCATTCAAATTTATAAACCCATTGAACTACACTGTGACAACGTCTCATTTTTAATACATGTTATAAAAAAAACTGATGTCATATGTGTGTAATTGGTCTTAACACTGTTCCCCTTACAAAGCGTGAAATTTATTCGGAAGCAGAGATGATGAAGTTTCATGCTAGTAATTATATTATATTATAAAGCAAGAACGCATGCAAGGACGAGCGAATAGTTTTTGATTTTGATTTTATTCCATAAAATATGAATGGCTCCAGTATATTGATGGTTGCCCAGCCAAATGTCAACAGGTTGAATAGGAACTAATATACTCTACTTTAAATGAAACAACATGCAACTACCTCCGACTTTCTATCTATATTAGTTTTTAAAATATGTATAATGTTAATATGTGTTATTTGGTTGCAGGATATGAAGGAATTAATAAGCTAAACTCGAGATTTTGGCTTTTTACCTGCTATTCCCAGCGTCGTGAAGTGATTACGTTCGGCTTGCGAGACTAGAATGGCCTTAATATTCGCCGAGCTGCCGTTATTAGCGACCGGCTTAATTTCTAAAATATCACAGAACAAATTGTACAAGTCGACGGTGTGGAACGGCGAAACCTTATGCTGCTTCTTGATCTTGGGGCCGCGCGCCATGAAGAATGGATGCATGTCCGTGTCTTCGTTGTCATAACCATGCACGCCAAATTGCGATTCGGGTGTGACTAAACATAAACGCAATGCAACACAATTTAACTACAGATATCAATTGAACTACTTACTGTTAATGTGATATTTCAAAGCGTATGTTTGCGCAGCTTCAGCTAAATCCTGAAAAGCATAGCCTGGATCTGCAAGTACAAAAATCGGTGGCGCTCGTCGATTATTTTTGAAGTGCCATTTGCTCGGTAGATCTTTCTTCCAATAAACCGAAAAGTTTCCGTGTTCCCTTGATGCCTGTCTTAAATTCTTGTAGGTTTCTTGCTCGAAATCTAGAAGAAGGTTTTAATAATGGCGTTTATTAAGATACGTATTAGCTAATTCGAAATCTTGAGCTGAATTTATACCGATTCAGAAATACTACTCCACACTATAGTTCAACGCACCTACCTGAATCTGGAATAATATGCAAGCAGGGCGAAGTATCGGCAATTTCATATGTGTTACTTTTAAGGAACTGAGTAATATTGATGAAATTTGGCGGACTAACAGAACTCATACCATGGTCGCTCAAATGAATAACATTAACATAATCAGCTAGGTCATTGGCTAACAATTGATCCTAAAACTTTCACTCTTACAAAATGTTCAAATAAGCATTACTACCTTACATCAATGTAGCGCGTAATATTATCCAGACGCTTTAACAGATTGAAAACTGTGTCTGATTCTGGACCATAGACATGCCCATGTGTATCTGGCTCTTCAAAGTATAACATAACAAGATTTGCAGGTTTTGTTGGATTTTTAATCCATGAAATTATCTATTAAGAAACAATTCGATGTAAAAGTAGAAATATATTTTATCAGGGACTTACAGTATCCACTCTTTTGTACCAGTCTGCATCAATGTCCCAATCTTGAATATATGTGATGTTTTTATTGTTGTACAAGTATTTTGCACCAGGCCACATCATTGACCCGGAGTATCGCCCGGCGCCCCTTATTTCATTCAAAGTCTAAAACAAAAAAATGCTAGTTAATATAAATCACTAAGTAGAATACATGTTTGATGAGACAAATCATAGTGCATAGTTTCACAAACATGGATACAAGAGCATCAAAAACATTATAATTTGGACACTACAATAAGTCCTTAATTTTGATCAAATACAGAAATGTTTTTATTAAGTATTTAACTTACCCAAATAGGAATAATATCATCTCTAAATCTCCACATTTCCTCACTCATCTTGATTACCCGTTTGAGTTTTGGATCATAGAAGGAGTTGCCTACAACTCCATGACTCTCTGGATATAAACCAGTAGCAATGCTGTGATGGTTAGGAAACGTCTTCGTTGGGAAAACATTTAACATGTAGTCGGCGTAGGTGCCCTCCTTACGCAGCTTATCCATGTAGAGTGAGCCATTCTTCTCAAAATAGTTGTATCTGAATGCATCGTATGACACCACGATCAGCACAGGATGCTGCGAGATACACGTTACAACGTCGAATAACGCATTCACGACCAACAAGAGCAGCAAAATCATGCCCGAGAATTCGATAATTTTGCTAATTTCACTGATTCACTCCGAGAGTTAAGGGTAAATCCAGTGATTGGGACTGTTGCAGTGACAGTGATGTTTTCTTCGTGTTGATTTATCAGCTGTTTCCGAATGACATGCGAGACGCTGCAGAGCCCTGCAGGATATATGTTGGCGACCACGAGTACACGACGCGAATGAGCGCAGAATATACAAGTATGGGCCATAAAATATGATCGTGTGAAGAATAGACATTGTGACTATTTTTGAAACACAACTCTTTAATAGTTTTGAAATATAAAAAAGATATTTTGGGAAAATTGTTGCTTTGGTGCATAATATACATTTAGTTTGTAATTTTTGAATTCATGTTACTAATATAGAACGCTTGTCTATAACAGCGTTTCCCAAACTTTTTAGACCGCAGGTCGGTAGATTTTGATTTATTTTTGCGACCCAGCTCATGAAAAAAATAAACAGTTTGACACTATTCTTAATCAATGTAATAATATGAAATAAAACATTTTTGGTTTACCACACATATGCCGTGACTCACAATAGTTTTATATTGTATCGTTTAACGACCGTGACATTTCGGATAAAACTATTAATAAAACTCAAAAAGTTGAAAACTGGGGTAGGGCGGACGTTATAACCGTAGATTACCAAATTAATTCTTCTTCTAATGAGCAAAGTTACTTAAAATACTTGTACTATTTTGTGCACTTTGTTAGGGTAGCGCTGGTGTCGGTCCGAAGCGCGCTCAATTGAATTATTCCAAGGTCGTGAAAAGCTGAATGTTACAATGTTGAACAGTATTGATCAGCCACCTTCAACTCCGGGTTACAGAAAACGACTCAATGTTGTCGCTATTTGCAGAGAGCGCTAGTAGTATAGTTGCAACGGTTGCAATATAGTTGCGTAGTTTAGCCATATGATAATCCCTCTAGGTGGCGCTGGTAGTTTAGTTGCACGACAGCTGTTTACCGTATGTGTTGTTATCATTTGGTTAAACTACGCAACTATATTGCAACCGTTGCAACTATACTTCTTAGTAAATATACGCTCTCTGCAAATAGCAACAACATTGAGCCGTTTTCTGTAACACAGAGTTGAAGGGGGCTGGTTTTAACTCTCGTTCTCTTCTTTGTTTTAGCAATCGCTTTCGAGTTCCGATCGCAGTCATGAGCTAAAATTGAATGCGAATTTGATTCGCTTCGTCGGTCGACTTCCGATTTAAAATAAAATATATAATGCCCTTGTCGAAGTGTTGCAACGCATAAAATACTGGTAAGGTATCATTACTTGCTTCTTTTATACACTCGTGTTCGTAATACATATATATTTTTAATCATTTCGCACGAACGGGGCGGCGCACAAACTTTAGCGGAGCATCTAGAGATGTAGAATTAAATTCTCCGTCGGGTTGTACTTGTCTGTTGCAGGAAGTCGACCTGCAACCCGCGAAAATTTACATAAAAAGGTGATTTATCGCTTTGTCACCTTTTTTTGAGAAATATTTGTATTTTTACGGGTTTGTACGCTACCTTGTCGGCTGAATATTTGCATTAAAATTGCAAAGTTTGGTTCATTTATTTTGAATTAATACATTCTAGCGACATTTACATTTGAAGCTTTGAGTTATGTGTAAAAATTGCTATTCGTTTAGATAGGGTGGTGCATGCGCAGTTGCGTGTACGTGTGACACATGGCACTGCCATTTCAGTGCGTGACCATACACTGACATATAGCCAATCACTCACTGCCTCATATCCACGCCACACTTTTTGATACACTTTGTATATTCTTGAGGTACTCAAAAGAAACCTCAGATGGCGCAATAATGCATTTTTCGCTAATAATATTCTTACGAGTGAAAGTCGCCCAGTTGCCCAGTTGTTGTGTAGCCGGCACGTAACTCATACTTCGTGCGATAAGTACTGATACATGGATATTCGTGTTTCGTCTTGTATATTCGTTATATCGCGTTATATTTGCTGGAATTTAGTGTTAATAGACGGGTTTTAGTCGCTAAAAATTTATCGCGTAATCTTCGGAATTCATTATTTTTGTGTGTTTATTAGTTTCGTGTGTATCTGGGATCGCTTGCCGTCGGACATCAGTCGGTCAGGTTATGTGATTGTAAATAATATTTTGAAGTTGTGTGAATCATTTTTGTCTTCAGCAGAACACGACGGGCGGCTGTTTTTCCTGGAAAATATTATTATTTAAATAATTGTGGCAAATAAGACAATATTTAAGGCAAAGTTATAACTAATGTTTTGTTTCTTGTTTATTTCAGTATCTACTTGCATTTGATTTACGGTGTTCGATAGACTGGTGAGTGAAATTTTTCATCGTTCATAGTATCTATTTTTCGATTTTACTGTTTTCCTGCAATTAGAGAATGAATATCTTAAACTTCCTTTTACGGAAATTTCGGTCAAGCATTTTATCATAGTAAAATTTTACTCTAGGACTTACATTTTCCGGAGAAAAATTAAATTTGATATTTGAAGTTTTTATTTTGAATGTTGCCATAAAAAGTAAGTAATATAGTTTTCCCGGAATTTGATAAAATGTAAACACACATTTTCCACAGAAAAATTAAATTTGGAAATTTAAAGTTCCTATTTTGTATGTTCCTGTAAAAAGTGTTCATGAGCATTTTATTTTAGTAATATTTTTCACTGGGACTTAGTTTTCCCGTAATTTGACAAAATGTGAACTTACATTTTCTACAGAAGAATTAAATTTGTAAATTTAAAGTTTTTATTTCGGAAATTGTTATAGAAGGTCTCCCTGAACATTTTATTTTAATAAAATTTTACTTTTGGCCTCATAGCTTTCCTGCAATTTGATCAAATCTGAGGTCACATTTTCCACAGCAAATTTAAATGAGTAAATTTAAAGTTTTTATTTCGGATGTTGCTATAGAAAGTCCTCCTGAGTATTTTATTTTAGTAAAATTTTACTCTACGACTCATAGCTTTTCCGTAATTTGACTAAATGTGAACTTACATTTTCCGGAGATAAATTAAATTTGAAAATTTTAAGTTTTTATTTTGAATGCTCCAGTAAGAAGTGCTCCTGAACATTTTATTTAAATCAAATTTTACTCTTGGACTCATAGTTTTCCCGCAATTTGATCACACGTGAACTCACATTTTCCACAGAAAAATAAAATTTGATAATTTAAGGTTTTTATTTTGGATGATGCTATAAACCGTTCTCCTGTTCATTTTATTTTAGTAAAATTTTACTGTTGGACTCATAGTTTACACGTAATTTGCTCAAATGATATAATACCTCTCAGCAGAAAACTTTCAGTTGTTTTTTTAATATAAATTGGCTTTAGAATTCAGTTGGAATTGTTCATTGCTAAAATATAAACCTAAATAGTATAGCAATACATGTTAAATATCACTTAAATATTTGATGTAAAATCGGTAAATCTTTTAGCATAAGAAATAATAATTTCATGATTTGAATTTTATTGTTTTAAAAATTTTATTAATCTAAATTTCGGGACTACTATCTGTAGCATTCATAGATGGCACTAGGATGTACTAAAAATCATAAAATCGAATTATACGACTTATTTTTCTTTTTATCGACAAACGTGGCCACGAGAATAATTTTGTATACAGTGCTGTTATCAGCGATTCGATATAAACAACTTTTTATTACATGTGTCCCGCGCACCGTCTTCCACGCCGCATCAACTTGCTGCATACAGTACATTCTAGTTTAGTTTAGATCGCAGGTATCGTGTCTATTGCAAATCGCGTAGGTAGTCTTATTATAAATTGTTGCGACCTTGTTTGCTTTGCTGAAGTACATCTTGCAATACTGTAACACTTTGTCTTATAGAGAATTTCTCGTAGATTAATATTTTTTAATCCGTTCCTTATACCGCTTTTAGTTTACGAGATATTCGTAATTGAATGAATTGGGTGGAAAAAGAAAAATTGCACTTTTGAGCACTTTTAGTCACGTTTTTTGCCCTTTTACCCCACGAAAATCTTTCATCATGAGAAATTAGAACTCGAATTTTAATTTTTAATTAGTTTTAATAATTTTAATTACGGGACTACTATCTGTAGCATTCAGAGATGACACTTGCCTGAACTAAAAATCATAAAATAGAATTGTATTATTTATCCGCATAGTTTGGCATTCGATACATGAAATGTGTTTGTTTTGAACACAATTATTATCGAATGCCCGTGTGTCGTCGTTGCCATCCCCTCACGCCGCACGTTGTCACGTCCATAGTTTAATTGTGATCGCAGGTAACATGCCTGTTGCAATTCACGCACAAGCTCGCGTGTCATCGGCGGGCCGCTTCGCGCGGGGTTCATACTGTAGGCACATTGTCTTATTGGGAACTGTCGCATCGTTGCTTGCGCTATCGATGGATTGCAGCCAGTTTCGTGCAGCTCGCTGGCGTATCCAGACGTATTTCGCGCGACTCGTATCACTTTATCGGACTATTATTTTCTAAATTTGCATTGTATTCGGTGATCAATTGACTATTTAGTTGTAACTTTCGTCTGCAGTGTTTTGATAATGGTTAATTGTGCGTTTACTATCCATAATTTTTATATATTTGCGTTTGATGTTTACATCCCAAATGCATATTGTTGCCATGGTGTTTCCCGTCATTAGGAGGTCCCCTCGTACATGAGTAAGTAAGTTGTTATATTATTCGGTCAAATGTTTTATGACCTGCGTGTTGCAATATTTTAATTGCGGCTAAGATAGAAAACGAAGGATACGACAAAGTTTGCCCTTTTCTTGCTATTTTCAAAACACGCGGTGGGAAACTGGCCATATCTCGGGAACCCTTTGTCATATTTTAGCTGTTTCTCGATTTTATTATAGAGTAAAAGTGCATTTTTAAGATGCACCCTGGAACCCCCGCTAAATTCGGTCGTAATTGCCTCAAAATGGCCGCTAAAATTTGCCCTTTTCTTGCCATTTTCATAACACGCGGTGGAAAACTGGCCATATCTCGGGAACCTTTTGTCATATTTTAGGTATTTCTTGATTTTATAATAGGGTAAGAGTGCATTTTTAAGATGCACCTCTGAACCCCCGCGAAATTCGGTATTAACTGTCTCAAAATTTCGGCTAAAGTTTGCTCTTTTCTTGCAATTTTCAAAACACGCGGTGGAAAACTGGCCATATCTCGGGAACCCTTTGTCTTATTTTAGCTATTTCTCGATTTTATTGTAGGGTAAGAGAGCATTTTTAAGATGCACCCTCGAACCCCCGCTAAATTCGGTCGTAATTGCCTAAAAATAGCCGCTAAAGTTTACCCTTTTCTTGCCATTTTCAAAACACGCGGTGGGAAACTGGCCATATCTCGGGAACCCTTTGTCATATTTTAGCTATTTGTCGATTTTAATATAGGGTAAGAGCGCATTTTTAAGATGGAGCCTAGAACCACCCCAAAATTCTGTCGTAACTGCCTCAAAATGGCCGCTGAAATTTGCCCTTTTCTTGCAATTTTCAAAACGATGAAAATATAGCCATAATTGTAGTGTTTGAAAGTTTGTCGTTGACGTATATTCTGAAATGAAGTTGTTTTCTTTTTGTATCACCCTGTATATTAGTTTCCTTGATTGTCAAGTGAAAACGAGCAAGGTCTATAGTGTTTAGAGTTTTTTGTTTGCACCTTAAATTTTTCTTTTGTATCACCCTGTATTTTCATTTTCAATAACGTAGAAAATGAACTATTTTCTAATTTGTTTATCCTGAAAGAACTTTATGATCTGGCGCTTGCTTATACGAGTATGTGCACGACTATGCTCGTCCTGTTTGAATATGGCGACATGTATTTTGTGGACTTATAAACTTGTATTCTATTGTTAATAAAGATATAGTAAGATATACCGAGTTCTTTGATGTGTGTGTTTGATTGTGTGTACCCCTTCTATCATTTCAGGTACAGGTCTCTATGAGAGTTCCCTCTCTCAGGGGATGATCCCCACTATAAAAATTGTTAAGGTATCTTGTATGATTTGTGTACTCCTTCTTTCATTTCAGGTACAGGTCAGAACTTGTAAGAATATTTTTGAGTGTCACCTCTCTTGAGACGACTTGAAACTTAGAAATATTTGAACAAGACCTTACAAGGATTGTCCTTATAAGGAGTTCCCTCTCTCTGGGGATGATCCCCCACCATAAAAATTGTTGATATGCCTGATAATTCCGGGGATGAAGCGCAGAGACATCGTAGCTGTAGGATGGGCCGGGAGCAATGGACACATCGAAGCAGGGAGATCGACCTTAGACTGTCTAACGACACGGACCAAAAAATTTAAAAATCTGATCCACTCCTGCCTGTTCTCTCTTTCTTCTATCTTCTATCTTCTCCTCTTCTCTACTACTTCATTCTTCTTGTTCTCCTATTTCTTCTATTCTCTGCTCCTTTCCACTTACTTGCTTCTCTTATTGCCTTCGCTTGTATTGTAATTTCTCTTACATTTCGTTGCAGTTCATATTGGCAACTCAAATTACACCTGTTATTTTTATATTTGAGAAAAATGCCTTCTACACCTGAGGTTCGATCCGTGTCTACTAGCATGCCAGCAGGTGCACGTATCCACTCGACCACCGAGTGATTTTATCATTGTTATTTGATTCTTCTATTTATGATTCTACTTTATTCAACTTTTTGAAAACAACAACACAACACAAACAACAGCTATATATTGTACACGCTCGACACACTTAAGATTTATATGGAATATGATTTAAGACATCAATCCTGCAAACGGCAAAGGGGAAATCAGAAATAAATATGAAGAAGTATATAATATTACATTATGTTTTATTAGCAACATTAAAAACAACATACATTTATTTAAAATCAAAAATCATAGACAGCTCTTAAATCTCCTGAAAGTAAAACTTGCTTTGACTCCTTGGCACAAGTGCTCCTAAACTTATTCAACAAGCATCAACGTTGTTTATTTATACAAATTAAAACACATAACACAAGGTGCCAGCAAACATTAAAACACAAACAACTACAACACAATACAAAACATTTTCATATAAAAACGAAATCTACGTGGACAGTACAACAAACATGTATGTACACATTAAAACTCAAGACAATACAGCAAAGTCATATACACAATAAAAGGAGTTCTCAAGTTTTACATGCACAATTACATAACACAAAGAGCAATCAAGGAAATTTGCTCGAGAGGATGACACGCACAAACACAAATCTTCGCGAGATAAAGCTAAACAACGACAGTGCGGCAACTGCCAATTACCTTATCGCCTTACTACCAACAAGTAAAACGCCCGGCAATTAGGCCGACAAGCAATAATACAATACAGTAAAAGTCGT
Organism: Dalotia coriaria; assembly: GCF_025399875.1. Classification (NCBI taxonomy): domain Eukaryota; kingdom Metazoa; phylum Arthropoda; class Insecta; order Coleoptera; family Staphylinidae; genus Dalotia; species Dalotia coriaria. Next base: position 3,324,302 of record NW_027045448.1, read on the forward strand.
AAGCGATTAAATGTGCAACACAATGTAAATTCTTGATAACCTTTTTTATAATGACGTAGAAAAATGTACAAGAAGGTTGATTTTGTGGTAACTGACTGAATGAGTGAAATCCGTCCTTAAATCAACAAATCTTAGTATCGTTATAAAGATTTTACACTACATGTTATTCCATAAGCATTCATCAAATTAATTGTTAAAGGTCCCCAAATATGTAAAAATAAATATAAATATATAAGTATATATTTAGGGACCTTTGACAACGAACGGCATTAATTACATGCCGAAATAAAATCTCTAAACTGCTGCAAGACGTTGCATGTTCATGCTACCTGCATCTCGCGAGCATGAAGTGCAAACAAGTTGAAAACACGCGCCCATCTTGAAACACGCACAACGACCGCAAATAAAATTAACGGCTTTGTATATACCACACCGGATTACCTATTAATAAAACACTAAACACGGTAATACTAACTAAATGTACTCGTAGTCGATGGGCGATCGAAATAAACGCGATTTACCGAATAATAAACTTAAGATAAAACGATAACAGCCGCGAGGAACACGTCCGAGCCAACCAACGACCGGTACAAAACTGCGTTGAGGACACCGCGCAGCAGAATCAGAGGTGGCACGCGAGAACACGCGATAAGTCACTATTCGCAACAAACAAGGTCGCCTGCAGAATAGCCAACTCGGAGAATTCAATTAGTTTGCAAAAGAAGGGCAAATTTTAGCGGCCATTTTTAGGCAGTTACAACCGAAATATGCGGGACCTTAGGGATGCATCTTAAAAATGCACTCTTGCCCTATAATAAAATCGAGAAATAGCTAGAATATGACAAAGGGTTCCCGAGATATGGCCAATTTTCCATCACGTGTTTAGAAAATTGCAAGAGAAGGGCAAACTTTAGCGGCCATTTTGAAGCAGTTACAACCGAATTTCGTGGGGGCTCAAGGGTGCATCCTAAAAATGCACTCTTACCCTATAATAAAATCGAGCAATAACTCAAATATCACACAGGGTTCCCGAGATATGGCCAGTTATCCACCGCGTGTTTAGAAAATTGCAAGAAAAGGGCAAACTTTAGCGACCATTTCGAGGCAGTTACGACCGAATTTCGCGGGGTTTAGAGGCGCATCGTAAAAATGCACTCTTACCCTATAATAAAATCGAGTAATAACTGAAATATGACAAAGGGTTCCCGAGATATGACCAGTTATCCACCGCGTGTTTAGAAAATTGCAAGAAAAGGGTAAACTTTAGCGGCCATTTTGAGGCAGTTACGACCGAACTTCGCGGGGGTTCAGGGGTGCATCATAAAAATGAACTCTTACCCTATAATAAAATCGAGAAATAACTCAATTATGACGTTCCCGAGAAATGGCCCGATTTCCACCGCGTGTTTTGAAAATTGCAAGAAAAGGGCAAAATTTAGCGGACATTTTGATGCAGTTACGACCGAATATCGCGGGGGTTCAAGGGTGCATCTTAGAAATGCACTCGTACCCTATAATAAAATCAAGAAATAGCTAGAATGTGACAAAGGGTTCCCGAGATATGGCCAGTTTTCCATCGCGTGTTTTGAAAATTGCAAGAAAAGGGCAAATTTTAGCGGCCATTTTGAGGCAGTTACGACCAAATTACGCGGGGTTTCAAGGGTGCATCCTAAAAATGCACTCTTACCCTATAATAAAATCGAGCAATAACTCAAATATCACACAGGGTTCCCGAGATATGGCCAGTTATCCACCGCGTGTTTAGAAAATTGCAAGAAAAGGGTAAACTTTAGCGGCCATTTTGAGGCAGTTACGACCGAACTTCGCGGGGGTTCAGGGGTGCATCATAAAAATGAACTCTTACCCTATAATAAAATCGAGAAATAACTCAATTATGACGTTCCCGAGATATGGCCAGATTTCCACCGCGTGTTTTGAAAATTGCAAGAAAAGGGCAAACTTTAGCGGGCATTTTGAGGCAGTTACGACCGAATTTCGCGGGGGTTCAAAGGTGCATCTTAAAAATGATCTCTTTTCCTATAATAAAATCGAGTAATAACTGAAATATGACAAAGGGTTCCCGAGATATGACCAGTTATCCACCGCGTGTATAGAAAATTGCAAGAAAAGGGCAAACTTTAGCGGCCATTTTGAGGTAGTTACGACCGAATTTCGCGGGGGTTCAAGGGTGCATTCTAAAAATGCACTCTTACCCTATAATAAAGTCAAAAAATAGCTAGAATATAACAAAGGGTTCCCGAGATATGGCCAGTTTTCCAACACGTGTTTTGAAAATTGCAAGAAAAGGGCAAACTTCAACGGCTATTTTGAGGCAGTTACGACCGAATTTCGCGGGGGGTTCAAAGGTGCATCTTAAAAATGCACTCTTTCCCTATAATAAAATCAAGAAATATCTAGAATGTGACAAAGGGTTCCCGAGATATGGCCAGCTTTCCATCGCATGTTTTGAAAATTGCAAGAAAAGGGCAAATTTTAGAGGCCATTTTGAGGCAGTTACGACCGAATTACGTGTTGTTTCAAGGGTGCATCCTAAAAATGCACTCTTACCCTATAATAAAATCGAGCAATAACTCAAATATCACACAGAGTTCCCGAGATATAGCCAGTTATCCACCGCGTGTTTAAAAAATTGCAAGAAAAGGGCAAACTTTAGCGGCCATTTTGAGGCAGTTACGACCGAATTTCGCGGGGGTTCAGGGGTGCATCATAAAAATGAACTCTTACCCTATAATAAAATCGAGAAATAACTCAATTATGACGTTCCCGAGATATGGCCCGATTTCCACCGCGTGTTTTGAAAATTGCAATAAAAGGGCATACTTTAGCGGGCATTTTGAGGCAGTTACGACCGAATTTCGCGGGGGTTCAAGGGTGCATCTTAGATATGCACTCGTACCCTATAACTAAATCAAGAAATAGCTAGAATATGACAAAGTGTTCCCGAGATATGACCAGTTATCCACCGCGTGTTTAGAAAATTGAAAGCAAAGGGCAAACTTTAGTGGCCATTTTGAGGCAGTTACGACCGAATTTCGCGGGGGTTCAAGGGTGCATTCTAAAAATGCACTCTTACCCTATAATAAAGTCGAAAAATAGCTAGAATATAACAAAGGGTTCCCAAGATATGGCCAGTTTTCCATCACGTGTTTTGAAAATTGCAAGAAAAGGGTAAACTTCAGCGGCCATTTTGAGGCAGTTACGACCGAATTTCGCGGGGGTTCAAAGGTGCATCTTAAAAATGCACTCTTTCCCTATAATAAAATCAAGAAATATCTAGAATGTGACAAAGGGTTCCCGAGATATGGCCAGTTTTCCATCGCGTCTTTTGAAAATTTCAAGAAAAGGGCAAAGTTTGGCGGCCATTTTAAGGCAGTTACGACCGAATTTCGAGGAGGTTTAGAGGTGCATCGTAAAAATGCACTCTTACCCTATAATAAAATCAAGAAATATCTAGAATATGACAAAGGGTTCCCGAGATATGACTAGTTTTCCATCGCGTGTTTTGAAAATTGCAAGAAAAGGGCAAACTTTAGCGGCCATGTTGAAGCAGTTACGACCGAATTTCGCGGGGGTTCAAGGGTGCATCTTAAAAATGCACTCTTACCCTATAATAAAATCGAGAAATAGCTAGAATATGATAAAGGGTTCCCGAGATATGACCAGTTTTCCATCCCGTGTTTTGAAAATTGCAAGAAAAGGGCAAATTTTAGCGGCCATTTTGAGGCAGTTACGACCGAACTTCGCGGAGGTTCAAGGGTACATCTTAAAAATGCACTCTTACCCTATAATAAAATCGAGAAATAGCTAGAATATGACAAAGGGTTCCCGAGATATGGCCAGTTTTCCATCGCGTGTTTTGAAAATTGCAAGAAAAGGGCAATGTTTGGCGGCCATTTTAAGGCAGTTACGACCGAATTTCGAGGGGGTTTAGAGGTGCATCGTAAAAATGCACTCTTACCCTATAATAAAATCGAGAAATAACTAAAATATGACAAAGGGTTCCCGAGATATGGCCAGTTTTACACCGCGTGTTTGGAAATTGCAAGCAAAAGACAAACTTTAGCGGCCATTTTGAGGCAGTTACGACCGAATTTCGCATAACTTCAGGGGTGCATTTTAAAAATGCACTCTTGCCATATCATAAAATAAATAAAAAGAGAAAATATGACGAAAGGTTCCCGAGAGATGGCGTGTTTTCCACCATGTGTTTTGAAAAATGCGAAAAAGGACAAACTTTGTCGTGTTCTTTGTTTAACTATATTTCCCGCAATTAAAATAAACAAGGCACCCTAATTTGCGAGCTATTGCAACACGCACGTCATAATAATATAATTTTATATAAATTTACCAATGCAGTGCAAAGTTACTTTCTCAAGTTCGAAGGGACCTCCTAATGACGAGACACATCATGGCAACAATATGCATTTGGAATGTAAACATCAAACGCAAACATATAAAAATTATGGATATTAGGTGCACAAATTAATCATTAACAAAACACTGCAGATGCATGTTACCACTAAATAGTCAATTGCGAATATGTCGTAAACTAATAGCGGTATAAAGGAACGAATTAAAAAATATTAATCGACGAGAAATTCTCTATAAGGCAAAGTATTAAAATATTGCCAAATGTGCTTCAGTAAAGCAAACAGGGTCGCAACAATTCATGATAAGACTACCTACGCGATTTGCAATAGACACGATACCTGCGATTGAAACTAAACTAAAATATGCTGCATGCAGCAAGTTGATGCGACGAGGGAGACGGCACGCGGGACACATGCGATAAAAAGTTATTTATATCGAATCGTTGATAATAGCACTGTATACAAAATTATTCTCGTGGCCACGTTTGTCAATAAATATAAAAATAAGTCGTAAAACTCGATTTTATGATTTGTAGTACATCCTAGTGCCATGAATCCTACAGATAGTAGTCCCGGAATTTAGATTAATAAAATTGATAACACAATAAAATTCAATTATTATTTCTTATGCTAAAAGATTGACCGATTTTAGATCAAATATTTAAGTGATATATAATTTGAAAATGTATTGCTATATTTAGGTCCATCCAAACATTCAAAATAAAAACTTAAAATGATCAAATTTTATTTTTCTGTGGAAAATTTAAGATCACATTTAATAAAATTTCGGGAAAACTATGAGTTCAATAGTAATATTTTACTAAAATAAAATGCTCAGGGAGACCTTCTATAGCAACTTCCAAAATAAAAACTTTAAAATTACAAATTTAATTTGTCTGTGGAAAATGTAAGTTCACATTTAGTCAAATTACGGGAAAAATATAGGTCCCAGTGTAAAATATTACTAAAGTAAAATGCTCATGAGCACTTCTTACAGGACCATACAAAATACGAACTTTAAATTTCCAAATTTGATTTTTCTGTGGAAAATGTGTCTTTACATTTTATCAAATTGCGGGAAAACTATTAGATCAAGAGTAAAATTTTACTAAAATAAAATGCTCAGGAGGACTTTTTATGACAACATTCAAAATTAAAACTTCAAATTTTCAAATTTAATTTTTCTCGGAAAATGTAAGTTCACATTTAGTCAAATTACGGAGAGTCTATGTCCTAGAGTAAAACTTTACTATGATAAAGTGCTTGACCAAAATTTCCGCAAAAAGAAGTTTGAGATATTTATTCTCTAATTGCAGGAAAACTGTAAACCCGAAAAATAAATATGTACTATTAACGATGAAAAATTTTACTCACCAGTCTATCGAACACCGTAAATCAAATGCAAGTAGATACTGAAATAAACAAGAAACAAAACATTAGTTATAACATTGCCTTAAAAATTGTCTTATTTGCAACAATTATTTGAATAATAATATTTAACAGTTTTATTACTTTCATTGTTGAATACGTAATCCATTTTTGTATAGATGAAAAAATATTTATTTATTAAAGTTATATGCCCTGAGGGCATCTTCATAAACCTGAGTTTTCAGGGCGAAACATGTCAACTCCAATATATAAATGTAAATCTTCAAAAATCTCGTATAACTTTAATAAATAAATATTTTTTCAAATATTTACCAGGTAGGACAGCCGCCCGTCGTGTTCTGCTGAAGACAAAAATGATTCACACAACTTCAAAATATTATATTATTTACAATCACATAACATGGCCGACTGGTGTCCGACGGCAAGCGATCCCAGATACACGCGAAACTAATAAACACACAAAATAAATTAATTCCGAATATTACGCGATAAATTTTTAGCAACTAAAACCCGTCTATTAACACTAAATTCCAGCAAATATAACGCGATATAACGAATTTACAACACGAAACACGAATATCCATGAATCAGTACCTCTCGCATGAAGTAAGAGTTGCGTGCCGGCTACACAACAACTGGGCAAGCCGACTTTCACTCGTAGGAATATTATTAGCGAAAACATGCATTATTGCGCCATCTGAGGTTTCTTTTGAGTACCTCAAGAATATACAAAGTGTATCAAAAAGTGTGGCGTGGATATGAGGCAGTGAGTGATTGGCTATGTGTCAGTCTATGGTCACGCACTTAAATGGCAGTGCCATGTGTCACATAGTCACATGTACACGCAACTGCGCTTCCAAAGCTTCCAATGTAAATGTCGCTAGAATATATTAATTCAAAATAAATGAACTAAACTTTGCAATTTTAATGCAAATATTCAGCCGCCAAGGTCGCTTACAAACCCGTAAAAATACAAATATTTCTCAAAAAAGGTGACAAAGCGATAAATCACCTTTTTATGTAAATTTTCGTGGGTTGCAGGTCGAATTCCTGCAACAGACAAGTATAACCCGACGGAGAATTTAATTCTACATCTCTAGATGCTCCGCTAAAGTTTGTGCGCCGCCCCGTTCGTGCGAAATGATTAAAAATATATATGTATTACGAACACGAGTGTATAAAAGAAGCAAGTAATGATACCTTACCAGTATTTTATGCGTTGCAACACTTCGACAAGGGCATTATTTATTTTATTTTAAATCGGAAGTCGACCGACAAAGCGAATCAAATTCGCATTCAAATTTAGTTCATGACTGCGATCGGAACTCGAAAGCGATTGCTAAAACCAAGAAGAGAATGGGAGTTAGATTCAGCTCCATTTAACTCTGTGTTACAGAAAACGGCTCAATGTTGTCGCTATTTGCAGAGAGCGTATATTTACCGAGAAGTATAGTTGCAACGGTTGCAATATAGTTGCGTAGTTTAACCGTATGAAAACAACACAAACGGTAAACAGCTGTCGTGCAACTAAACTACCAGCGCCACCCAGAGGTACTAAAATTACGTGACACACGCTAACTCTTGCGTCTTTTTCCTATTTAAGTGACAGGGAGCTATTATTGAAAATCAGAAAATAATTAAAAACATAGCTATATATATATTCGTTTATTTATTTATATTTGTTAATATGATTATATATATTAATTCAAGCAATAAATAAATTTTGAAATGTTTGTGACGTAATATCGAACTTGGCCGAAACTGATCCGAGCATGATCTCCACTGCGCGCAATCGCTCATAAGCAACCGTTGGCGTTTCAAATGTTATAAATGTGGTTATAAACGGTTTCGATAGTATCCGTCAAGCACCCCGTCAACTTTTCTCATGCCACTTTTGCTTTGCGGATAAAGTTTCTACCTTACGTTTATATGTACTTACTGTTTTAAAAAATGTCTGCTTCAAACGCTAAGAAAACGAATCTTTGTCCCGTAGTACCAGCAGCTAAAAACACGCGTATCGTCAAAAAGCCAGAGAGGAAGGATTTGAAACCTAATAAATTACCTGCAATACCCTTAAAAACTTCAAACCAGATCAACCTACAAAAGAGTGACAATGCGATTGAAAGTAAAATTGAGAGTAACAAAGTTGCCCCTATTACTAATGGTTTAGTGAAGAAAAATGCAACTGCAGCAACAGGTAGTAAAAATGAAGTAGAAAAGAAAAAAATATCTCAGACGAGTGCTGGGAAGACTGATCAAGCCAGTCGAGTCTGGGTGCTAGATGATTTTGATATTGGTAAGCCACTAGGACGAGGCAAGTTTGCCAATGTCTACTTGGCAAGAGAAAAGACGTCTAAATTTATTGTGGCTATAAAAGTATTGTTCAAAGCTTCTATTCAAGAGACACATAATGAACATCAAGTAAGGAGAGAGATTGAAATTCAGACTCATCTTCGACACCCAAATATTTTGAGAATGTATGGGTATTTTCATGATGAATCAAGAGTTTATTTAATTTTAGAATATGCACCCAAAGGCAAGTGATTTATGTTTATTTTGTATCAAGTAGTTGTTTATATGACTTATTTTCTACTGTATTATGTGGTGTTGAGTGATATTATATTGAGTAGATTTTGACAATGCTTTAGATCCTAAATTTTGAAATTTTGCTTATTTTTAGGTGCTCTTTACAAAAGTTTGCTGCAACAACCTAATCAAAGATTTGATGATGCACAGGCAGCTAAGTACATCTACCAAATGTCTGATGCATTGTTATATTGTCACAGTAAAAAAGTTATACATCGTGATATAAAACCAGAGAACTTGTTACTGGACAGTAAGGGAGACCTGAAGATATCAGACTTTGGATGGTCAGTTCACGCTCCATCTTCTCGACGTACTACACTTTGCGGAACGTTGGATTATCTCTGTCCTGAAATGGTTAAGGGTGAAACTTACAATGAAAAGATTGATTTATGGAGCGTTGGTATTCTGACTTATGAACTCCTTGTCGGAAAGCCACCGTTCGAAACTACAAATTATGATGACACTTACGCACGTATCATGTCGGTTAATTACCGTTTTCCGGACTTCGTGTGTGAAGAAGCGCGCGATCTAATTCGCGGACTTTTGGTAGTGAATCCTGAAGGTCGAATGGATTTGAAGAGTGTGCTCAAACATCCATGGATTTTAAAGCACGTTAAACCCGAGGAAATACCTGGGCCAGTGAAGAAATAATTTGCTTTTGCAGATACACTAGTTATTTTAGCTATTATTGTGATTTTCGTCTTCATTTTTTACTTTTTAATGCATATTACTGTATGTTATCATTGTATTTTATTTGTACCAGTCTTTTTCGAATATATTAATATGGAAACTTCTGTATTCTGTTTATTAACAATTTATTTTGATCTGATTAACAGGCGAACTTGATAATTTAATTTTAACTTTCAATACATATTTATTAAAATACCCAATATGCATATGAATATATTCTACAAGAAATACTTTTAATGTTTTAAGAATATCACATTTAATAAGTACATTTAAGTAAAGAATTAACTGGTTGTGCATTAAAACGATTAACTTTTTCATTGCCCAGAATAAAGTTGATCCCAGTAGAAACAAAATTGTTTGAGTTGCAATTTCCTTTTACTATATATTATTACATGCAATACCTCTTTGGGTAAAATTGATCTATATATAAATTTGTAATAAGTAATGCCTTAACTGTATCTCTTTGACCCTGCATTTCCTTATTCATAACACTTAACAACTTCAAAGATATTAATAAATTGATTAATAGGGATTATAATCTTAATTGTGCTGGCCTTTGTTAAAACTGATTGCCGAGCGTAATTTCTTGCGAATTTTCGGCGACGTCCATTTGCTGGAGTGCCCCGTGCAATGCATTTCGCTTGGTGGAACACCTTCATCAACATCGTCAGCTTCTGTTTTAATTTCCATTTTCTGAAAATCAATATGCATTGTACGCCTGAAAGTTTCGAAATTATTGAATTTACTTACTTGAACGATGAGCCTTAATAGTTGTTGTTGACTTTCCATCATGATGGCAATATCTCTCAACTTTTTCTTTGTTTTGTCTATTTCGTGCACGACGTAATCCTCACTGCTTTCCATGACCATGTCAAGACCTTTAAAAGTATAATTTGTAACAAAGAACAAAAACGAAACAAGTTTGTTACCTAGTATAAGGCACTGACACATCGTTTGAATAATGCACATATAAAGTGAATATTTACATAAATTTGCAAAGCAGTGAAAGCTTTTCAGCAGAGTGAGTAAATGCACAAAAACGCATAACGTCGAATGTAAATCATGCCCCTACCGATTATCTGTGATCTGTTACATTGCCATGGCGATCGGTCTACAGCTTTAGTGCCTGAAATAGCTAAATATTATAGCCCTACAAAAGTAGTAAATAATCCAGAAGAAATGAAATAAAAACTGTAATTATCCTAAGAATGCGTCGAAAGCTAGCTCGTTCAATACTTAACGCATGCGAATTTGATCTAACAAGGATGGCTGATACGCACCGTCATCAGAAAATGGATTGCCGAACCATTTGCGAAGAATTGAATCGAGGAATCCGAGCTTACACTTGGTGTCATTAGGATATTCGATTATGTGGCATTTGTCTACCTTTTCCAGTAACATTTGCGGCAATTTACGTTCTAACTCTGTGTGTAACACCACCTATAAAACCAGTAATATATATATATATATATAGTAATATCCGTTGGTAGTAATTAAGATATAAAATTTGTATTTAATTTAAATTCATTTATATGTACGAGTATTTCTGATTTCGGAACAAACCTGCATTGCCAAACGTTTAAGCTGAGCATTCCGCCTCACTGATTCAATGTCTCCTACAGCAAGACCAATTAGCAGGTTCATTAACAGAATTGGCATCAGCACCATAAAGATGCCAAGCATTAGAAAAGTCGGTAGTGGAAACGGGAGAGTACGTGGTGCGGCTTGGGAGTAAAATGGCTGCACATATGTGCCCAAGAAGTCAATTTCTCCAAGCATCATCGAAAACGTTCTCACTAGCGACATCGGAATGGTTTTGAACGACACATGTTGACCCTGCAACACAAGATTAAAATTTGATTACATAATATATTTAGAGAACAAAACTTTAGGTGTAATCTTACCCGTGATAATAGGATATAAAACGCCATCCCAAATGCAATTATCAAAATGGAAAATACCATTAGTACTTTGATCAAAGTTTGTAAAATCTCTAAGAACATCACGACGTATATTCCAACTTGGTCGAATCTTTGCAGAAGCAGCAGCAAATTTAGCCAGCTCAAGAAAACAGTTAGTGACGCGCAAGAATATTGAACGTCAGGCGTGCCCTCAATAAATATCGGCCCAACCATAATGATCGAAGAGGTATAAAGCACCCATGAAACCAAGTTGATAGGATCCAGAAAGTATAAGTATTTTTGTTGATAGATTTGTATCATTTCACGTATTGAATTTAAACCGATGTAAGTCATTGTTCCCAAAGCGCTCATGTACATCATTGGAGTAATGCGATGCTCTTCATGATATTGATTTAACAATTCCTAAAATATGTTCATGTGAATTTCCGTAAACAAAACAATGCATTTGCTTTCATTTAGAATCTCACCGTTCTAAATGTAGAGTTTTCAATTGATTTGAGAAACTCTTCAGAGGGTTCCTGCGTGTTCATTAGCTGCGAAGAGAAGCACGTGACAAAACCCAAGAATATACTATAAAATAATACATTCGCTAGATGAAAGTATTTCCCATAGGAGTTCCATTTCATTTGGAGATATTTTTGACTGAGTGGATGTGCCAACAACTCGACGCGTCCATGGTTGACCATTGCCTGTAAATTAATCGAAAACAAGTGTAACTGAAGTATTTTGTTTTTGTTAATTTCTTACATTTAAAGCTGGCAAAGGAATTGGTTTGGCCACGTTGAATGCCGAACCCGGCTTGCCATCCATTTCGGCATAGAATTGTGGGCATTGCAAACACGAGAAACTGTATTTAATCTATAAATATCAATAATATAAATTAATTATAATGTTACAGTTACGTGGGATTGACTTACGTAAAATGACTTTGAGTCTTTCTTACAGTTGGCCTTTGTTATGCACTTGTCCTGTACGGCTTCAAACACTCTCGGCATGGAAGCTATCAACGCAAGCGTCACACATGGATGTTTGTTCGATTTCAGCGTCATGACTTCCTCAGCTCTAGAGCGATAAATTCTAAATAAAGCACATATTTACGTTTCACAAAGTGATAATAATTCACCTGTCTTCGTGCGTGACCATTGCTAGCGCAGCTTCTGGAAACTTGTAATAAATTGCGTAGTCCATTGCGCTCATTTCCATGCAGTTGTATAAAAGTTTGCAACCAATTGACAACAGGAGGACAATAGAGTTAGGTTTATTTTCCATTGTCGCTAAGTGAAGTGCAGTATTCTATGAACAAAAAAGTTTGAATTAAATTAACATCATTTTATTTCCTGACTACTTAAAACTATGTATTGTTTTAATATACTTTTTTAAATTATTCTTAAACGATTGGTACTTACCCCGTCCTTATCAGTTTGATCTAATAAATGAGAGTGCACAGAGTAAAGCATTTCAATAGTCTGTGTATAGCCATTCATTGCTGCCAAATGCAGTGGATTGCGTCCATTATGATCGCGATGCAAGAGCGCGCCGCGATTTAGCAGTAATTGCACAACACGTGTGTGTCCTTGTTTGGAGGCGATGTGGAGCGGTGTCAATCCTTCGCCGTCGCTTTCGTTGATAATGAAAGTGCCCTTTTCTGAATCAAGCAATTGCCGTACCGTGTTGAACCGACCGTATCTACGTATACAAACCAAACAAAATCATTTATTACTTAAAACGTTCTAGGTTTGCAATTATGGAATAACAATACTTTTAAACGTAACTTATTTAAAGAAAACTTGGTACAATTAGAAAATTGAAGTAGTTTAATTACCTTGCAGCAAAATGAAGTGGGCTTTCGTTATTGTTATTTTTTAGGTTTATGCATGCTCCCAGACGTATCAAATTTTCTAAACTGCGAATGTGTCCTTCCCGGCTGGCATAGTGCAGCGGAGAGCAGCCAGTGGAGTCTTTCTCGTTCAGAAGTTGGAGAAGGCTGGCCTGGGACTGCGCCTGTTGTTGCCGGAAAAAATGAAATCATGATATATTTAAACTACACATTTTTACGCACTTTAGTTTACAGGTCACTTAATTACATCATATGCAACTAAACTATTTGGTATATATTACTTCTAACATTTACTTCAAATTAGTTTTTATGTAATTAACTTAAGCAACTAACGGTGCTCATGTAATGCCCTTCATCTAAGTGTGAACTATAGCAAATAATATAAGAAGTTATTGTTTACGATATGCTGCAGAATATATGGATTTAACTGATGAGAATTCATTAATCTCGTATATTTTGGGAGTACTCAGTTCCCGTGCCTGCACAGATTAACAAATTCCCCTTTTGCCTATAGTCATCTCTGTATCAACACTGAGGGACTGTTTGTATTCTGTAAAACTTCAACCCTAAAAGAGAAGATAAGAAGCCAAAACATGCACATTACCTTACTCACTTCTGCTGCAAATTGCTCTAAGCGGCCACCGTTCATTACCACTAAATGTAACACATTTCGTCGGTTGCAATCTTTGATGTTAATGTCTGCACCAAGCCGAATGAGAGTGTCTACGGTTCTCCATCCTCCTCTTAATGCAGCCAGCAACAATGGAGATCGCTTTTCCTTATCTATAACGTTTACGTCAGCACCTTCCATGATCAAGTACTCCACAATTTCGGGATGATCAAACATGGCGGCGCAATGAACTGGCGTCATTTTCTGCACATCCATGGAGGCTAAACATATAGTTTTCTCTTCTGGTTGCAGGCGGAACATTAATTTGACTATTTCAGTGGCACCTTGTGCACAAGCGAGGTGTACTGGGGTAGAGAGGTCGTGTTGTTGCGTCGAGATTTTTGCTCCAGACTTAAGACATAGTTCTACTGCTTTGATGTCTCCACCATGGACAGCTGAGTGAAGAGGAACGTTGCCTTCCGAATCGAAGAACGAGATCATCTCTGCCCGAGAGCAACCTCTAGACTCGCCCCACTGCAGAAACACTTCGAGACTTTTGGATGAAGCGTTCTTTGCAGCTTCATGGATGGGGTAGTAGCCATTGTTGCATGGTTTTCGCGGACTTGCGTCAAACTTTTCCATCTGAACAAAACAAATACAATATTGTAACTTGTTACAATAACTAAAATTCAATAATTTTAGTAACAGATGAAATGAAAAATTTAATCGATGGTATAATAACTCCTACCAATATTTTAGCGCATTCTTCAAAATCGAAGATCGCCGCAATGTGAAGTGCAGTGCGGCCATGTTCGCCACCCTGTTGAATGTCGATCTTATCGCGATGTTTACCCATGACTTTAAGCACGCTCACCTTGTCCAACTCGGTGACGAGATGAATGGGTGCTTGCTTTTTTTCGTTTAATATATTTGTCTGCACGCCTCTGGAAGTTTATGCAAAAATGTTTAAAGACATGATTATAAATATGAAATGAATAAAACTATATTTTTCTGCCTCCAACTATAAAACGCCAATTTTTCCATGGGTTTTAGACACAAAAAATGGTACTTTATATACGGACGGCTAAGCCTTGAGTAATATTTATTAACTACGGGCATTATCTACGAGACGGAGCTTGTGCCTGCGCATTTGCATACGGAGCAAAAGAAGATAAGTCTGTCAAACACGTCAAAGCAGTCAAACTTATAACTTTACATTTTGTAAATTTCGATGATTTAAAATACAAATGTAGGAATACAAAATCTTCAACGTGAAACTAGAGTGGAAGTAGAAAAAATAGCGTAAGCATCACGTGGCTTAATGTCGTAAAACACACTTGATTAAACGCTCGCTACGCTCACTCTCCCTCAATCAATCTCGTGAGTAATGTCCCACTTTAGCCTCTTGATACTTAATTCACTGTTATGGAATCATATTGTTAATAAAATAAAAATGTAGAATATGTTGGAGATAAATCACATGTGTATGACAAAAATCTGACAAAAACAGATTAAATATGTTTACTTACACTTCCAAAAGATAATCGACCGCATCTAGTGCTTCGTTCTCGACTGCGACGTGAAGTGGTGTGTTACCCGCATTATCCAGTACGTTCATGTCTGTTGAACAAGAGTATTATGTTTAAAAACAAGATGTGACAAACATTTGCACCTGATTTGAAATAGATACGTATTGTATAAGGTAATGGCAACATTGATTTTTAAATTGAGATTTGTTTCACTTTCAATTTAATTATTACGGAAACACAAGAAAAATATTTGCTTTGTGTTTAATTGCAGTTTGTTATCTCATTAATGATTATAGCAACACTTATTCAGAATACGTCAGAAAACAATCAAAAAGCATTTATTTGTCAATGCATAAATTTTAAGGTTTTGTTATTCTAAAATAATAAGTTTCACGCAAGTACATGACCAATTTCGACAATTGTGTACATGCAATTAAAACTTCTATAATAATTATGTAGTTGATGTTAATGTTAATGTTACGGTTGTATTTGGGTAGTTGATTTTTTGTACTAGTTTCATGTTTAGTTAAATAGTTAGCAAATTCGTTTTGATAAAGTGTCACCCCAACTTTATTTAGATGTTCATGCTAACAAAACGATAGAAGTAGTACTTACCACCACCTTGTGCGACAATGAATTCAAGAATGTTTTTACGATTGCGTGCAGCTGCCTGATGCGTTGCAGTACGACCCCGTATATCCTGGATTGCGAGGCGGGTGGGCTCAGCAAAATACAATCTTTTAAAAGTTTCCAAATTACCACTTTCCGCAGCCTGAGAATAAGCAAAAGTTATAACTCAAAACTGCCAAATTGCAAAATTAAAGTATGAACATTTTAAATATCGTTTTGGGTCATTTATTACATTCATGCAGACAATTGGAAATCACAAAATTCGAACGGGATGAAGTGCAAATAAATTCCAATTTGCATTTGTAATTGATATGTACAAACTATCAAAAGTGAAGTAGCAATAATATGCAACGAAAATTTGATACGCGCTTGTCAAGTGAACCGTTTAAAACATTTTTAGCATAAAGATTTAAAAAAAATAAATGTTGATGTTTTGTGTCATATAAATATGGGTAGCATCCTGAGCGTTGCCAATTAATATGCAAAGGACGACCAAATTTATGCGCAAACAGGCAAAGCGTAGGACACCAGAGTAATTGCTATTTGTCTGCTTACACCATCTTTACTTATTTCTATTTTTCATATCAAAATATACCCAACAGTCGCGCGACGGCAAGAAATGCTAGGCAGTTAATTTAATACATATTTAATGTTCTTAATATAGTTATTTAAATTTGATTTTTAATAAAGTTTGATACCTAGTCTAATTTTGTTACATCAGGGTTCGCTGTGAATATAATGATACACTGTGTTGTTTTGAATTAAATCTGGGTTTAAGCTAAATAAAAAACGTGTGTTTGATTGTGGCACAATGAAATACCAATTAGTTTCAAATAATTTCCAGAAAATTTGAATCCCGAAGAGTTGTCTCTCTTATTACAAACAAAACATTATTGTTTTACAAATAAATGGAACAACACGTATTAAATTACTAGTCTGTTGAATTCTGAACGGACATACTCGTATAAAAAATAACAAAAAGATTTTAATATTTGCAAACCAATTATTAGATAATATAGATATGATAGAAAATATTACAAAATGACAAAAAGTATAGATTTATATTTAACTAATTTTAATATTTGGTTGCATTACCTTTGCACCAATATTTGCTTCTCTTTCGCTCAACTTGAAAAAAATCTGCTTTTGCGTTAAATTTCCGACAAAAAATAATTGTTTATTGTTTTATTTTAAATCACAAATAGAAACATCAAATAAGAGTAGGTAATCAACAGTAATGGAATTTGTTTTAAAAATAAAAGTGAAAGATTTCTATTTAATGTGCTTGCTAACTCAAGTCAAACATTTTGAATTTGAATGTTTTTAAATTTTTTAAATAAAAAACTTGATTCCAATTCATTTTAATTCATATGTGAGTTTAAAATACAATTTAACGAAAAGCAAAACAAAAATTTCAATTAAATTTTTACCGTTGTAAAGTGTTAAAATTGTGTAAACCATTTCTAATCATTCAAAAATGGAAAACAAAATTCTTCAAATCAAGTTAAATTGTTTTTAAACTTTGTTTTGATTTTTTTGAATATGTTTCTCAATTAAAGCATTATAGGCCACCACAAACATTTTGAGTTTGTAATTAAAACTTCTTCATAAATTTTAATAGTATGTTTACAACTACAATTATATGTAACTCAATAATTCATTATTCAATATTTTTTTATAATTATCTATTTAAATCAATGGTAAAATTTAAATAATAGTAAAAACAACTTACAGTAAATGTATTTCAAACTACTATTCCATAAAATCACTGATTCCAGAAATATACTTGCAAAGTAAAATTTTGCGTTACAATTATATTTTCATTACTCGGCAATCTGAATAAAAAATGTTAATTCTGTTTTCATGATATCATTAGGAAAGGACTTTAAATTTTCGTAATACAACTCTTTAATTAGCAGTAGGTAGATCAAATTGCAACATTTGTTTTTGGATATTCATGATAATTATTTCAAATATTTATTTGAAACATGTTCTCAGAATATGTTCTAGATATTAAAAAAAACACAATTCAAGTCAGTGTTCTTATTACATATAATTAATTGGGTCTTTCTATTATGGGCACGTATCGGGCTCACCTCAATGAGCTCCTCGGGTGACAATTTCCGCATGTTGAAATTCTGCCAGCCGAGGACTTTAGTCCACTGCTTTGCTAATCGTAGCGATCCCTTAACGCCGTTGTCTCGATTCGAATGCAAATTGAATCGGTTGAGCACAGAAGATGTCGCGTTATTGAACATTTTGATAGATTTTGGTGCAATCATTTGTATTGTAGTTTAAAAATAGCATTAAAATTGGTTTTTATGGTTTCAGTTTATTTCTTGGCTCGGTTTTTGTTGGTTATATTAACTTTTTTGTTAAAATTACAAATAACTTTGTGTCCAAAACAAATACAACTAAGAGAACTTTTTGCGCCGTTGAGAGTGCATTTGGCTGTTTATTCGGGACGCGTCCGTTTAACGCGGCCGAAAGAAGATGACTGGCGTTGTGCTCCTGCCTGGCGGCGTCGCGTCCTGGCTGGCAAGTGCCGTTGCGACGCGACGCAAAACCTGCTCCTCACGCAGGGCGTTCTGGTTTCAATGTCAATGTTAACTTTAATCTTAATATTTTACTTTAGTTAGAGTTATATCACAATTCAAAATACTATAAATTTTTAAATCATTCCAAAAAATCATAACAAACTACTAAATTCTAAATATGCATTTAAATATGTATTTTGAAATAAATCTATATAAAAAATTGTGATATATTTTAATTTTAATTAACTTTTGAGAGTTTACAATTCTCAATTTTCAATTATCTATACCTACCTGCGCAAAATAAATTGATCAACCCTAGACAAAACATTGTTTCTAGAAATATATCCCTGTAATTATTTTGATTGCATCTGTAAACGTTAATAATTGTCTGAGCGCTGCTAATTTATGTTTTAAATAAATTAATAAACAATTAGCTGCACGACATCGCCCTTTGTGAACGCAAAGCACTTGTGGTACATGTTGCATGTTCATTGCGCACACTTGCCTCTGCTACATCCCTTGAGAGATTGCTAATTATCCCAAATTGCCTTTGAAGAGGAATTTTGAAGAATGCATAAATACAAGTAAACGTAAGTAGATAGTAATGGCTTTTTAAGAAAATTTCGTCTACTAACAAAGGGCTTATAATATATAGACACAATTTTATAATATGATATAATATTAAAGCTATTCTGATAAATATATATATAAATATAAACAAAATTGTCAATAAATTGTAAAATTTGTTAAAACATAAAATATAAATGGACTCTAGACTCCGATTCTATTAAGGTCTAACAATTAACATGTCAGTCAAAAATTGACGAATAATACTTCATGTCTGTCTGAAGAGAAGCTGAATACGTGTTTGAGACTCAAAAAAAATACAACCTAAAATACGTAAACGCATCTTAGTATATATTACTAAGTTGATTTTTAAAAGAGACTCCATTTTTAAGGATTCATTGATACTTCTAGGCTTGATCAAAATAAATGATGAAAATCCATCCAAAGTGCACCTTTTTAATGTATCAAATATAAATATACGACATTGGTCTCCACACTGCCCTTTTATATGTCAAGAAATGTAATATATCAATATTTATTTTGATTAAATAACATTGCCCGAGCATACGCAATCATGTCAGGTTTCTTCTTGTTTTTGTGTGTCATTGGGATCAGTGATATTTCTTTCCTTTATACTACTTGTTATAGTAAATATTCGGAGAGTTTTCTAAAGCAAACGCCATTTCATTGTTAATTTATTTTCTGATATACCTAACACTATTTATTTGTTAACAGAGAGTTTTGAAACACAATAATGCCACTCAAAAAAACTGTTTTTGCTTTGCCTTTCTATAGGAAGCAATATATAGGTATATGCTCTGCATTTAGCATTTTCTTAGATATTATATCAGTTTAGTTGAAAACAAGGTTATATTTATTTTATGTTATTTTTTGTGGAAGCTCTGCCACCGACCAATAGTGGCTTGTTATTACACAATAAAACTCGAATTGCTGATAGCATGGCTTTAGAGAATTTGAAGTAGCAAACGAAAAAAAGGGGTAAATTCTAAATTCTCGTGGTCAATGTACGTTTTATGCATATACAATCGGCTATTTCGACTATAAGCACAGCATTGCATTAGTGGATTTAGTGTGACATGTAACCGTTGATGCAAATACTGAAATATCCAACTCGCATTTTTCTCTAAAGCAAAACGGTGTTTCATGCGTTTAGAGCACTGGTTTAGAGGTTTATCGACGTTATTCCAAGCCCAGAATCATCAAGACAATGAGACTAAAGAATAGCACAGGCAGCGTTGAGAGACAAAACTCTTATTGCATTCGTATGCTTTTTTTTTTTAAATATATGGCATCATAAATCTAGACCCCGCCGCTATGATCAAAACGGGAAAGCGTAATTTACAAAATAATGTTGAAGTTATCACTATGTTGAATAACAATTTTGCCTCTTATAATTGAACGGGTAAATCACTTTCCATACATCAAAAGTGTCAATACAAGGAATTATGGAGAATCGAACTGACTTGAATTAAGCAGAAGTGGCACATTTCCCGGTAACGTTACATAAACCGAGCGAAGTCGAGGCAAGCATATATAGCAAAAAAGTATTTCGTAAAGTTCGGAAATTTTCACAAAAAAAGGGGTCACGAAGTTCGCCGCGCCTGTTATTAATATATATTTTGAACTGTTGAATAGCATTTATTCCAAAAGTTTATATCAAACACAATTTCCGTCCATCCAGCAGGAACGTCGATTGTAAATATATGATAATTAAAAATATTAAGAATTAAGTGCGCTAAACGGCAGTTTAACCAATAGTGTTTACCGCCATAGGTCAAGCAACAAAATCATACCTAATATTAATTAATTATAATAATTATTATAATCGTTATAATAATTATATTATATTTGCTTCAATAATTTTACCACACTGCTTATAATCACTATTGTTATGTTATAAAGAATGAAATTGATGGTATAGTCGAGGCTTCTTGCCAAATAGTTGTCAACTTTTATAAATTGAATCAGGAAGATGTGAATAATTCCATAATAACGTAGTTTTGAGTTGTGAGTGAACATATATTGCGCATTATCTATTTTTAACTGCCGCACACGTACACAAGTATTATCAAAGCACCACAACACGTTATTATAAATTAATTTAAACAATAGTCATGCATACGTTAGCAAGATAAAACAAAAATCAAATAAAAAAAAACTTTATCAAAGTGAATAATTTCGAAAAAATTATAAATTTTATAAAAATTATGTAATTGGAAAATATGTGCATAAAAAAATGTAATTTTTGTTTGGATAAAATTCACTTAGTAAATTTACTTACACGAAGTATACGAAAAGGACTTTCAATCATTAGACAAATCCCTGGCTCTGCGCCACCTCCTCCACCTCCGCCGCTGGCACCACCATCCGCAATATCTTTTCCTTTTCCCTCCACCGACTTTTCAATGGTTATTCCTGATGGCAACATTCCTTGCAATTCGGCTGAGTCTCCAGGAGCGCTTTGCATCAATAAATTCCATGGACGAAAATATCGCAGTTTTGATAAAAGTCCATTCCAATTCTAAAACAATGATTATAAGCTTTAAATATGAAAAGCTTCGGCATTATATCAAAACATTTTAATGATGCCGTAAATACATACACCAGTTTCATGCATATTTCTACATTAATTTCTAATAAACTCTCTACAACTAACTGTATGTACTATCGCATACATAAACCGCGTCTAGACTTGTTTAGTCGCGTTGTTTCACTGTTATTAATTTTCTCTTTTGCGTTGAAACATTTTTCATTATTCGCATCCAAATGTAAGTAACTCAATATTATTAATTCCATTAGTGCGTAAGGTAAATAGTTCATTTTATTGACGTATGTAATATGAGTGATGCAAAACAAGTAATGACTTCGTTAATAAATACGACTATCTCTTTTCAGCTTTGTAATTAGGATGATTGTGTTAACAGTTTTAAAAAATGTGAAATTAATTCGACAACACCTTATATTTTCATGAGAGGTTGATTAATGAAATTAAAATTCTAATTCAACCATATATCACCATTAAAGTAGACATGTCTTATATTTCTCAAATGACAGTTAAATTTTTGCGTACTAATTAACAATTTTGTGATTAGATAATACCTTAGGAGAGTAAGCAAAATCAGCTTTGTTAGTGGTTACTATGAAATCTAAAACTAATTTGATACTACTTGTATCATATAACGTATAAAGTATAAAATATAAAACGCACAAAGGCATGTCATTTAAATACTGCCTCATCATAGATGTCGTTTTTCGTTGTCAATAAATTATACACCTTTAATCACTTATGTGAGTAGGTACTGAAATTTTATACTTGTCGCTTTATTTAACACGCATTCACACTCTCATTATTTCAATGTCAATACAAATGCTTAATTTGTTTTCTTACGAATATTTAGTAAAACTTGAAATGTAAAAATATCGTAAGAATGGAACAAATGTATATTTAAATACATGTGCTGTATGTTTTGTTATTAAAAAAATATCTTTGATTGATGGCATCACATTGTATGGCAAAAACGTATACGAAATAATAAATGTGATTATTTATTTACTAGTTTCTGCCTTCGACTTCGTCTGCGTGGATTTTTAATAAAAACTAACTTAACTTGGAATTATTATGTGGGGACATTGCCAACAAGTTCAATTTTAATTTAAAGAAAAAAAATTCTAATAATGAATATTCGCGCCAGCTCAATACGACTCATTACTAAGTATAATTATATTCAGATGAAGTAAATTTTTTCACGTATTTCTAACTTGAAATTTAATTAAAGTGATTTTTTTACGTACAAAAGCATATTTCTCACTAGAAAATAATATTTAGATGTATTTTTGATTGATACATATAATGCTCATCAACTTTTATGTATTTCACAAGTTAATAAACAAGTTGTAAAGTGTTTTTATTACCAGTAAAATCAGCGAATATAGAATGGCACAAGAGCAAATTGTGTACCGATACCCTATTATTTTTGTATGCATTTTTTTCTTTCTTATTATTTCTTATTTCCCGAAATTTTGTAGGTGAACGTAATTGTTCAATTCTTTATTTCCCTGGTTTCCCAAAGCAATGTCGAATGCTATTCAAGCCGAATAGAGATAATGTAATTATGGACAAAATAAAAATACACATTAATATGCTATAATAACCGTAATAACAAAAGGTGTAATTATTCACCAATAATTACAAGTGGGTATTATTCTCTGTTAATTAAAATATTGTATAAATACAAATAAATACTAAAGTAGTATTAGTGGTATTACTATTTTTTTCAAATGGGCATAAAATCATGCAACGTTTAACTATGCATTGCAATAAACTAATTACAAATTACGAACTTTTCGGAATGTATGATGTTATCTTGGTTGGCCATCTGTCAAGTCTTGTAATCATCACAATGACACGCCACGCGCTACATTTTTCCCACTCGATATAATTGCCAAATAAGTTAAATATGCATTTGTATTGATTTTAACATATACAAAAAAATACTTAGTGCAAATACTATGTATTCATTTAAATAATTATGAAAACCAGGTATAAATTTTCAGTATCGGCTCGAATGAGTGATTAAAAATATTTTATTTATAATTTATATATATATATATATATATAGCACTTACGTTTCTAGCTTCATTATTATTTTCAGATGTGTAAGGGGAATCTTCCTTCTTGTCGTTTGAAATTGAATCCATTGCCTTGGTCGAACCAGTATTGCGAACTGCTGGCGGTGGCAACGCTTCTAGCTGCGATGGTGCTGATGGTAGCTGCTGAAGGATTTCTTGCAGAGCTTTCTGTTTCTTAACATCGACGGTATGCTGGTCGGCATCGTATATGTTGGGTATAACTTGAATGATAGGCGTTGGCGGATTCATCGGACGCACGGTCTCCTCAGCGTCGATGCGCCACGAACGTAACAGACTGATTACGTATAGGAAGTTGGGCATTTTATTCGAAGTTGGATATTTGCGATGCCAATGATGCGCAGCCAATTGCACGCAATTGCCACGAAAATAAATCCTCACTAAAACTAGGCAGGACGTTGTGGGAACAGTAACCGTAATAACTCATTCGCGCCAAGCAATAAAGCGGAGGAAAGTGTTCATAAACTTGAAATGTAAATATTTTCTCTGAGCAATAGCGATTGATATTTTTTAATAGATCTATCCAGCACATATAGAAAAATATCTGTTTGATGAACGCTTTTACTTACCTGAAACAAAACTAGTTAGCTCATCGTATTATATAGCATGATTGTTATTTAAATATTCTGGTGTTCATTTGAAATCAGTTGCTTTTTGTTATTTTCTGATGTAACAAATGTTTTCATCAAGTGGCAAGTGTCGTTGACTACACACCCCGACGTAATGCCGCCTCCTCTTTATTCATCGTCAATCGTCCCCGTGAACGTGTCGACGCGTCCGCACGTCCCATCAACTCCGTCACGAACTAATCAGGATAAATGTAATCAAATTGCTGCTAGCATACAGTGTGTTATTCAGATGCCCGGATGATTAAAAGTTGTGAAATATTACGATATATTTGTCATATGTTTTAAGCATGTCAATCTGTACTCTAGAAATAATTTTTTTTCAAAATTTTTAATTTACTAAGACATAGATATGGTGTATGCTCAGATTATATTAAACAGAAAATTAAAGAACGTATTCAATGTGGAAACACTTGAATATGCAAAGCTTTAAATAGTTGCAAGTTGTGTATATTACTAATACTTATTACTTTGAACCACATTCAAGGATTTTTATTAACTATAATCTAAATACTATTATCAATATACGATTGGTAGAAGAAAGCATTGTGAAAAAAGCGTAGCGAACGTTTCATCAATCGAGTGTTTAACATCGTTTAGCCACGTGATGCATACGCTATCTTTTCTACTTGCACAGTATTTCCACGTATAGGTTTTTGAATTAGAATCTTTGAATTTTTAATCATGGAAATTCGCTCCCACACTACTGTTACAGCAGCGTCTGCTTTATATAGGTAAATGCGCAGGTGCAAGCACTGCCCCGTAGATAATGCTTGTGAGTAAAGTGCTTTACACACGGCTTGTCGTGCGTATATAAAGTAAAAAGAAGAAGAAAAAAGAAGAAAATCATAATTTTTGAAACAATATTTTAGAAGCTTTTGTTGGAGTTGGCGCGCGGGGCAGCGCAACATCATATCTCAAACGAATGTTTCTCGTCAGTAGCATCAAATCCAAGAATCTATACCACATTCAATGCTATTTTAAAGTATCGATATGTGTGTATAGAATTCATAAATAAAGCCTGGTCTTTGCTCTCGTAGTGTTTTGCTTAATTTGAAATTTAAACGGTACTGTTGAAATTGTAGGGTCATTTTGTTACATGATTAATAAAACTGGATAACAAAATGAAAAAGTGGATCAATAAATTTTTATAGAAATTTGTGCACAAATTATTAAAATCCCAAATTACGTGACGCTAATCGAAACGGTACTTATCTTATATAGCTAATACCTATATACTGATATCGAATGGGATGTTGTACCCAGTTGTATGTGTTCAACTCTAGCAGGTTCAAACCCTGTCACTGCAAAAATAATTTCGTACTCACACTCCTCATTTCCCAATGGTTGGATTGAGACTTGTCGCTGTAAAATGAATATTCTAGCAGGACCCAGTTTGGATGGGATAAAGCCAGTCTCAGATGGCGGATATCGCTATATAAATAAACAATGTTGATAATATTGATAAAATCTATAAGTATTTTAAATTTTGTTTTATTGGCATACAATTGAGACGACAGTTGAATATACTACTAAGGCAAAACACGTTTGAACACAAAATCAACGTGGAGCACTACAGATTAAGAATATAAATCAATAATATTTTGTTATCGCATAAGTTTTTATAACAAAATAATTATTTGGCTTTCCATGACTAAGCTCCCAATAATTTCTTTACGCTGTATCCGGGCATACTATACACAAAGAGACCGAAGAAAAGTGCTCCCAGAACAATAATCAGACAGATTACTAGTTTCCACTTTAAACCTTTCCATATTATAAATCTGCAGGTTTTCCAGGGATTGAAAAGCCAATTAAACGATGTTGATGGACGCCTGAAACATTTAGTCTATATAATAATTACATAACACAAGGCAACAGTATCATTCAATAATTGATACTCCACGTAAGGATTCAAAGAATCTTCTATTGTGATATTGCTAGGATTCATTAATTAGTTTTCAATGAAAAACACATCCGGCACAACAATAATAATAAAAATCATAATAAAAATAACAATAAAACAAATCAGAACTCATTAGTTTGTGCAGAATACCACATTAGAGTATTACTTGATGATTCAATTGATGAGTAAAATATATATCTAGAAAATATACAATATAGCGCAGAAATATTAGTTGTCAAAAATTAATACAAATTGCATATTAATCAAATATTTGCTGTAGATATGCTATTTATATGTTGATATTGTGAAGTAGTATAATTTATAACAGTGTACATTTGGTTCACCCATTGACTACACTCAACATTGGAGAGTCTACACTCTAATATGTGTAGGTATGCCAACACTGTATCGCATAGCCCTTCATTAAAATACGTTTAACGATGTAAAATGGTTATAACCGTAATCGAGACCTTAATTCATATAAGCAAAAATTCTAGACTGAATATGGAAATAACAAATTTAAGCAATTAACACAAAACCTGCCTACACAGCTTTCGGCATGCTTTTATATTAACAATAAGGTACCACTGTTGTTTGGATTTTTAAATAATGGGAAATTAAATTTTATAGTAAATTAAATTTTTACTAAAGTAGAATATATGGTTTCAGAATTTGTTAAACTTTACGGTTTTATTTGACATAATAAGTAGATTTGTCACTACTTACTTTGGTGGAGGCAACGGTTGCGGTGGATTCCTTCCTAACCCTGCAGGCGCAATACTAGCTTGATCCATAGTAACCAACTCAAATTCAGCTTCCAATTTTCCCTTAAAGATTCATAAAAACCAGCTCAAAATTAAAAAAAAACTATTTTGATTGGCGCCTTACTGAAACAATCGATTTCATGTGGTTGTTTTTTTGCTTTGTTTGGAACGGCCACCAACCTCTGGTGCGCTTAATTTTAAACAGGTTGAAACGAGGCGCTTCCTCAAATGTACGAATGGTACATTGACGCGCATGCTTTGCACCTCTTGGCATGCGATTCAAGTAGAATGTCATTGACCCTAGAGACATAATTAGGTGTAATTATCCATTTATGTTTATAATACTTACCCAAAAAGTCGTCCTTTGAGAACACGTCATTGTCCCAAACTTGCAACGTGAGGCGACAGGGTAATTTTTGTTTGGTTTGCGTCACATCAAATGCCGTGTTCTTCTTCTTTTCGATTATCATGTTCTCGGCAGAGAGATAGTCGAAGATGAAAACAAATCGCCAATTAAAATTTCCTTCGCCGGTAAGGGAACGATAATGAACATCAGTTTCCTGTGCATTTCCAGGGTCTGTTAACCATCTATAAACACAGAAATATGCTTATATTAATCTGTAATAATACATATGATTGGCATTAGGTTTCATTATTTGTTAATGAGAAGTGAGTGTTGCACGCATTTAGTTTAAAGAAGTTTTTTTTGTTTAACTTTTACCCTTTGACATAAATATCAGACTTTCGATCTCCAAAGAAATCGTCTTCGTTAAGAACAACTTGATCTGTATTCCAGATGATGACACGAAGTTCATACGAAACCGGCGCTCGAGTTTTAATGTTTACTTGATGTGGCATTGGCGTGTCGCCAATTGGAAAAATGTCGATCCACATTTGCAGTTTACCCTTATAACACAAGCATAACGGTAAACGAAAATGTATGAAACGGAATAAATGCAAAATACACCTGTTCGATTCCGGGAGTGTCGGGATGAAACAATGAACGGGTTTCTACGTGTTCGGGAACAAGATGGAAACCATGAATTGGGATTTCATTCCATTTGTGCAAAACGAATAACGCTAACATTTCCTTTTTTACAAACTCCGGTTCGGCTTCTCTAGCTGTCGAGTATAAAATTGTATTTTCAAATATAAACAGGAAACAACTTTAAAATATAAATTTATACCTTTTTCAGGAGGCATTACGAATACTTGATGTCCAATCACAAGTTTGTTTTCATCTTTGTATTGAGGCATTGGTAAATTATGAGTTTCGCATAAACGTTGTAATATTTCTGTTGGTTCTTGCTTATCTCGCCATGGCGTTTCTCCAAATCTAAATGTATAGATAATCTTTGTAGAAAATATAATTTTGTGTAATTATTTTTTTTACAAGGTGTATTCAAATGGTAAGCCACAATAAGCACGATGTCGACTATAGAAACGATTTTCGATATCGATCTGTGTCTGTCCAATAAGATCCGAATGCGTATGCTTGTCCCAATCATATATTGAAACCTTCACGGTATTGTCTTTCGGGAATACTCCTTCCATTTCAAAGCATCTGGGCAGAATTAATGTGTTATTCTTACTTTTATCAAACTAATCAATATAAAGCTATAACTCAATCTAGGCTACAGCCCGAACTCTGCTGGGAAATAGCTTAAAAACTATTTATATGCATATGGACAGATTCCTCAAACAGCTAGTTTTAAATGGTTAAGCTATTGAATACGAGGGGGCAGGCTATGCCTAATATAGTATGCAAACATACTTTCCGTAAAATGGATCAGCACTTTTCGGCACAAAATTTTTCTTATCATCGATTACTTGCTGATTTAAACGGATTACAATATATGAATCACAAGAACCTGATTGATCGGCGGGACGTAATTTAATCCCCCGCACGCAGTAAATGCGCAGAATGAATGGCGTTTCAATATTTGAAGGTAACTCAGTGAAAAATCCATCTTTCAGTAATTTGCCTTGTGGAGTTATGAAATTGTTATAATTGCCATTATCTTCCCATTTGTATGCTCGTATCTTGCACTTTACGGTGGCAATTTGGGCTTTTTCATCTTCATATTTATCACCAATGGTTTTACCACGATAAATGCGATGAGTATCGAACACGTCTTCAAAATGATTGAAGTGTTGTTCTAGCTCGCTGTTAAAAATCTAGATAAAAATTTGCTTATCACTTTTAATTAAACTTTGCCATATCCAGGCTTACGCACCTTAACTTTAAAATTAACATCAAATAGATTATCGGCTTGAGTGTATGGATCCTGAAAAATATAAAATTATTTTGGAAATAACAACTTAAAACGCAATTGATATCTAATTGATAAACATTCCGTGAAATCAGTATTTGTAACTTGTTTGCGCAAATTAATGAAATTGATTTAAAATATCATGATTACATGTCACTTTAAGTTTTAAAGTAGGTAAAGTAGGTGATGATTAACGAATCATTGCAATACTAAAAATATAACCAAATTTATATAACATACTCCAAGCGAATTGAAGTATTTACTCCACCAATCTTTAATATCATTGACTTCTGTATCAGCCACATCAATCACGGTCTCCTTGGTGCGAAAAAACTTCAATGGTTCATCGTCTTTTTGCAACTTCTTTTTATTTTTCTTGAACATGCGACCGCAGCCGCAACACAGAAGAAAACAACAGATGAAACGCAAACTTTTCTTAAAACACTTCCAACCTGCTTTGCGGCACATCTTGCAAAGTCCACAAAAATTACTTGCGCTACAAATTAATTGAAACCGCCATTTCATGTATTTTTTTCGTTCCTCACGCCTTTTCTGTTTGCGCAGGTCTTCTAATTGTTCTTCCAATTCGGACTGAGTTTTGCTGGCGATGCTTTGCAAGGAAGTGCGCACTGCCTCTTTCATTTTACTTTTGTATTCTGTTAAACTAATCGGTTGATACATAAATTCTTGAATAAAGCTCAAATGCGTGCCTGCGTAATGGCATCGCCCAAAATGTTTGCATTCAAAGAGTTTTATCATAATTGGAGGAATGAAGCTTAGCACACTTGGCAATTGCTAATAAAAGTATAAAATTAACACCATATACAGATAAAGAAATTAATTATTGTACCATATCGACTACCCACAAGGTCTTGGAAAAGTTTAAATTCTGAATTTTGGCAATTTCCGTTTCTATTTTATACTCATTACATTCAATAACAATTTTGGGTGCTTTGATTGGCACGTGCCTCAGTTTTTTTAAATGGCGGACACCCCAGATAAACAATTCAAAACGATAGTTGACCAAAATTGGGCGAATATCTTCTGGAATTGACATAGTGAGCCCATTTTCGGGAACCATAAGATTATCCTCATCGGTTTCCGAAATCTATGTGAATCAATACTTCAATATTTACACTATAATTAAATAACACTATTGAACTCACTTCGAAAAATTCAACACATGCCAATACTTGTCCAACTTCCACCTCGTCTATTTTGATTGTATGCCATTCAAGTTTTGGAGGAAATTTTGGAGGAGAATAAGTTTCATCTTTAAATTTAATTGTTGGCTGAATCAAACAAAATCCAACATATTCCAATGACTGAAATAAAATTGGTTTATCTGCGGTTTTTCCTTGATTAAATATAATAAAATTTTCAAGGTTAAGCAGATCGATCTAATCAATAAATTAAATCAAATTCTAATGTTTGAAAGTGTAAAGTCTAAACTAATCAAATATAGCTACATAATTAATACCTAATGATTAATTTATGATTGTAGTTGATTAAATATGTATAAAAGTTTACCCATTTATCTTGATCGTTGACTTCTAGAACAATAGGTGGAGGCTTGTTTGTAATTTCTTGGCGTGTGCCATAACATACCAAGTTTTTGAATATCAGTGTCTCATCCCAAATTGGATTAAGTGTCTTTTTAAGTGGCTGCAAACGTTTAGTTAGTACTTTGAATACTTTAGTTATTTTTAAATTTACCCGTGTATGCTTTGATTGATCATGGATGATAACGCGTGCCATAAAGTCCGATAAACCAGTATAATCAAACGCAAGTACGAATCGACCTTGATAGATATGAACACGTCCATTGAAAACCTAAAACGCAATTGCATAGCAACAATGTATGTTGCACGAAAATCTGGCCACGTACCACATAATCCTCTAAAATGAGATATTTTGGTATTCTTGAGTACTTGTTTACTGCATCGCTGTGTTTCTCGCCTTGCGTAATAATTTCTGGCATTTTGAAGCCATCAGGAATCGCCTCAAAACAGTACTGCATCTGATGTTCTAGACCCAGCCAAAGGAAAAGTTCCACTTTGCATACGACCGGTGATAATGACTTAGAATATTTGTTGGTCATAAAATAAAAATTATTTAATTGGCCACAGTACTTGCCTTTTTCTTCGGGAATATCTGAATATATGAGTTCGCGAGGTGCGAAACGTAGGCATTCAGTTTTTCGGTTACCATTTTTCATCCAGAGATATACATTAGGCCAACATTCTTGTGGCTGTGTATACAAATAAATTAATTGAAATTTTTTTTAGACAATAAACATACATAATCCAGTAATTTCAGCAATTGCATATAAAATTTTTCTGCCGTTTGGTAAGACTTCTTTTTCATTCGTGAAATATATGCACTTTTGCATGCTGTTACTAATTCTGTGAATTCATCTGTGATGAGCCGGTTTTTATTAATGTCTTGTTTGGTCTCATACAATTGTTGGGATGTTTTAGATAATTCAATAAATCTTTGGCAAGAACTGGACACATAATCAAAATATTCCTGCAATTTTTCTCCAATTATATCACTATTACTTACAAAAATATCCGATTTAAATAAGTGTTTAATTTCCTGCAATTTTTCTGCCTGTAAAATCATCTAATGTGAATAAAATACATAAAATATATAACGAAATACCATGGTTGTGATCAGTTTATCAATTTGATTGGTTTTATACATTCTCCTACGTAAACTAGGATAATAATTAATAATGTGCATGCATGGAATGGTACCGTCAAAGTTTATACACCAAAACTCTTCATTTGTTGTAAATGGTTTGTATTTTGGTGTTACAACGTGTGGTGTAATATCTATATTATTTTCTGTATCTTTAAGGATTTGCATTCTACCCCAATTCAACTCAAACGAGATTAGTTGTTTTGTATATCGTTTATCAACAACTGATACATTTGCAATTGTTGCGAACAGAAATACATTTTCAATTTCCCATAAGTTGGGCTGAAATTTGAAACAAATGTCAAAGTGCTAAAACTATATAATTTATAAATACGTCAAAAACTGGAGGAATTTCATCATTAAAAGTGCATCTAGTTTTAGTTGGTGCGTCTGAAAATACCAAAGTTTCCATCGCAATCAAAACCTTTCCAACATACTCTTCGCCCATTGCACAAGTTTTATAAAAATGCAGATAACATGGGCCAAATGTTGGTAAAAAACCATTAGGTTTGTAGCTGCATAACGAATGCAAATTAATATATCTGGTTACATGGACAGCATTCGACCGTTTATGCTTGTAGAAAAGTTCAAATTTAATACGTTGACTAAGTGGAGGATACAATTCCGATATTGTAATACTTTCGTTCCAGACTGGATATGACGTTCGTTTTTTAACAGAAGATTGGCCCTGTGAATAGTCAAATTTATTAATGTACATTCACTTTTAGACATTTTTATTACAGATAATCCTGCAAATGATATTTTTATTCCAACATCTGGCAAATTATTTTTTTCTGAATCTGTCATTTCATTTTCTGGTATATTATCCTCTATCACCGAAGTCCCACGTCTCATCTTTATGATATCAAAACCTCTGTATAACTTAAAAATAAAAAGAGCCTTTTTTCTTTCAGTCACGCCTTCAGGTAGCAGTATATTTCTAAAAATATTTGTGTCTAAAATATTTATCATAAGAGGACAAAACATGTTACATTACCCTTCGATTTCATTATCACTTAAAGGGTTTACAATTGGGATGCTTGGTATCTGACCTTCGGTTAAAATGCTAATTGTGACTTTTAGGAATCCCATTGGACCGGAAAAGTTAGATTTCGGACTACTTAAAATTGCCCATTTTCTATAAAATTGGTGATCTTTTTCTTCCCATATAGTTGCGAAGTCTAAAGTAACATAGCCAAGTATTTTACGAAGTTTGCAGCAAGCTCTTGGTCGGTACACCTTGAAACCGAAAGTGTTTAAATGATAACAAATATAATTCTCAACATAATAAATAATTACTGTCAGGGTTAAATGATTATCCAGCAATTTGCTAAGTTCCATCTTCTTAAACTCAAACACAAAATACTACAAGAAAATAATTGTTTAGTTGTTCTATTCATGAAATATGATATTAGTAAAAATCATGATTACTTCATTGTAGTACGGTGCATCTGTTCCATAGCGAATCTTGGTAACAGCCTTTTGTTTTTCAATCTTTATATGCACAAAAGAGTTCATGTTTGGCCAGGCATAATGCCTGCCTTCAAGGATTGTTATGTTGATAAGAAATGACTCACATTTTTTGGGCCGATAACCTTTGGATGACATCTGTTCAATAGCGTCAAAATTATCATGGCAAATATGATAGTTTTAAGCAATTGACAAGTGGCTCCATAATACAAAAAAGTTTTATTTTTTATAGATAAGATTATATCTATTGGAAATGAACGGATATTATCAAGTGCACTTATGATGTTTATTATTGATTTATTTCGGATTCAAAATTAGTATAAATTGAGGAACGACTGAAGCTGAATTCAGTCTGAGGTTTCCTTCTGATCGACTAACATACAACAACCGTAAGCAATACAATTTTTATTTTAACCTGATAAAATTTACATACTTTTTTTACTATTTGTAGATGAAATCCTTTGTCGCTATCTTCGCCCTTGTGGCTGCCCTTGGCATGGCTTCTGCCGCCCCAACCCGTGACTTGCAGAGCGATCTGCATGAATTTGTTGAGCTCATCCCGATCGCCGAGATGAGGGAAGTTGCAAAGAGGTACATTGCTACCGATGCCGAAGTACAGCGTGCATTGAAATACCTTCAGGGACCCGAATGGGCTGAGCTTGTGCAGATCGTACATGATCATCCCACTTGGCAGGAATTCAAGGCTTTCCTTTTGGAGGCTGGTATTAACATTGACGACATCATTGCCATGATCCACGACATCATCAGCGGCGCTGGCAAATCCGCCAATGTTCACTCTACCCGTGGCATGAGGGAATTCATCGATGAACTTAAGGCCCTTGTCCCCACTGACAAACTTATTGCTCTTTTGGGAGACAAACTTTCCAACAGCGCTGATTTCCAGGAATTCTGGGTCAAAATCTCTGGTGACAAAGCTCACAAGATGTTTGATGAAATCCGTGCTCTTCCTGAAGTTCAACGTGTTGCTGATGTTCTTCGTGAGATGGGAATCGACGTTGACAAGGTTCTTGATGTTATTTACACTCTGTTCGGCTGGAACTAAGTGAAAATATAAATCTTGCAATGTTCATTGTTAACTGATAAAAATAAAATAATTAAAAAATAAGAAAATAGTATTTTATTAATGTAGTACCAACATACCTTTTTGGAAATGCACTAATGTATGTTTCGCTTGAAATACCTAAAATTCTCAAAAGATATATATGGTGTAGAAAACACCCAGTATCTCATAAATCTAATTGTCATTTTAAAAGTTTGTCACCGCCATATTAACGCTCGAGAGTTCCTCTCCACGATGCATACCTTGTCCATCTTCTAAGCCTTTTAGAAGTGCCCCAAAACTCTCTTTAAAAATTGACATATTTAAAAAAAAAAATTTAACATGACGCGCAAAACACCGTGTATCTCGCGAACTAATTACATTTTTTAAAGTTTGTCAAGGCAATTTTAAAGTTAGAAAGTCTCCCTACATAATACATTCCTTTTCAATCTTTGAACCCTTCCGGAAGAGCCCTTGAATGCACCTTAAAAAATGGCATTTTTCAAAATAATTGAAAACATGGTGTGAAAAATACGCAGTATCTAGAGAACTATTTGACTTTTTTAAAGTTTTTTATTGCCATCTTGAAGTTTGAGAGTGTCCCTACGTGATCCATATTTTTCTAACTCCTTTACCTTTCCAGAAGTGCCCTAAAAAGCACCTCGAAAATAGCTATTTTTGTCCCAAAAAATTCATTTTTTGGTCGAACAACAGGGTCAAACTCAAGATACGGCGTATTTTTCACACCATGTTTTCAATTATTTTGAAAAATGACATTTTTTTAAGTGCATTCTAGGGCTCTTCCGGAAGGGTTAAAAGATTGAAAAGGAATGTATTGTGTAGGGAAACTTTCGAACTTTAAAATTACCTTGAGAAACTTTAAAAAATTCAATTAGTTCGCGAAATACAGGGTGTTTTGAGCGCCATGTTTTAATTTTAGTTTGAAAAATGTCAATTTTTAAATAGAGTTTTGTTGCACTTCGAAAAGGCCAAGCAGATAGACAAAGTATGCATCGTGTGGAGGAACTCTCAAGCTTTAATATGGCGGTAACAAACTTTAAAAATGTCAATTTTTTCACGAGATACGCGATACATACTTTATGAAAAATGCTACTTTCTAAAAAGCACTTTTAAGCATTTTCAAAAGTGCTAGGGGGTTGCAAATGTATGCATCGTGTAGGGAAACTCTCTATCTCTAACATTGCGTTGAGAAACTATAAAAAAGTCATATAGTTCGGGAGATACTGGGTGTTATTTTGCAGACCACAATAAAAACGAAATTTTC
The DNA here is from genome assembly GCF_025399875.1 of Dalotia coriaria. Taxonomy (NCBI): domain Eukaryota; kingdom Metazoa; phylum Arthropoda; class Insecta; order Coleoptera; family Staphylinidae; genus Dalotia; species Dalotia coriaria. Next base: position 3,359,745 of record NW_027045448.1, read on the forward strand.
CAGTATTACGATAAATCTTGGTTAAAAGCAACGTGCCGAAACCAGGGATTGAACCAGGAACCTTTTGATCTTCAGTCTAACGCTATCCCATACAAATAAGAAATTTCAAATTCTGAAATACATTTAAATCAAAGACACACGAATCATTTTGGTGTGATACAGGATGGCAGAATGGTACAGCATGCTTTTAAATTTTTTTTGAGAAATGTTAACTTTAGAAAGTTATTTTAGGGCATTTCCAAAGGGTTTTTTAAAATGACGAAAGTGGGCCGTCACGGGCTCTAGTCGTATATAGGTATATATATTTTTTAATTGCTAATATTTACTTTAATGTTTTATATCTGTTTAGAGGCCCGAGAGTACCAACAAACTCTATTTAAATCATAAATTACTATGATAAGAAATGTAACATTATGTAAATTTACGTCGGTTAAAAGATATTTTGTTCTAAAATATTGCAAAGTAGAATTACTAAATTCACTGCTAAATAAAAGTTTAAAATACAAGCAGGTTTTTTAAGTTTTGAGAATACATATAACACTAATTCAATCAAGCCGTAAGTAGCGGTGAGTAATTCTATTGACTTCTTCTTTAAATACAACAAACTAAATTCAAGAAAATATTAATTTGTAGATGACCAATTTGTGGATATTTGCATTATGTTTTGTACTATTGATATGCATTATTGATGGTACCAACGCTGCTTCACCAGAAGGATGGTTTCAAGAAGCCTACACCTGGATCGAAAATGCTTTTTTTACCGCACGTGATTTTGTGCGTTCTATTTGGGATAGGTTTTTTTAATGTACATAATATTACAAATAATATGGGATTGTTCTAAATAAATTTAAAAAAAAAACTACATTATAACTAATAACTACAAATAAACAACAAAATCAAAGCTACACATTATTCTGGTGCTGGTTTATTTATATACAGACATTTCAAAGTAATCACAACATTTCAAATAATACGCAACACGACGTATATTCGTCTACTAATTATTTACGATTCTGTAATATTTCGATTAAGTAGAATTAACAAATGCGTCGTTATTCCAACCGTGCACAGATAAATAATGAAATTACGTTAACATTTATGTATTTATTTATAAGTGTAATCATATTCATTGCGCATGTGAGTATTCACGAAATCAGATTTAGCAATTCATTATGAATACGTACGGAGCTGCACGCTTAACATAAAATAAATAATAAATATTATCTAGAAACAATTTACAAAATACGTACAATAAGTAATATAATCATTATGGAATTTTTGCATGATCTATGCAATTGCACTTTTCTTGTTCTTATTTTAATGGCTAGAGAGACAGGTAGGCGTGGATTAAGTCTATGCCCTACTTAGAATTACGCAGCTCACGCTCATTTTACGAGAAAAAGCTTTGAACTTATAGAGTATCACTATTTCTGGGAAGGAACATTGTTTTTACGACACCCTACAACCAAGGTGTTAATACATCTCTCCGAAATTAAGAGTTTGCGAGTTGCCAGAATGTATATGATGATGGATTTCGTCCAGAGAAGTTTGGTGAGATATAACGCCACTGTCAATAAGTGGGTTTGTTCCTCCTGGTGGAAGTTGACCGTTGCTGTTGTTGCCGGTGCCGCCACCGCTTTGTGATCCCTCCTGTCGCATTATATTTCGCCTCCACTTTGCTCTTGCATTTTGAAACCACACCTAGAAAAATATTACATTTATAAAACAAACCTAGACCACAAAAAAGTAATATAGAGCTGACAGGAAAGTCAATGTAATTTACCTGCAGCACACGTTTTGACAATCCCGTCTTTTGGGCCAACTGCTTGAGGTCTTTTGCATCTGGATTCTGATTGATAGCAAAGTATGTTTTCATGGTCCTAAGTTGATGATGCTTGAATGAAGTGCGCATTCGTTTGGAGCGCTGATTATGGTGGCCAGTACTAGACGCGGGCGATGTTACAGACGAATCGTATGAGAGAGAATCCATGCTAGCCGATGAAAGATCACCTTGTTGTAACATTTCTGCAAATTGAAGAAGCAAAACTTGTTTACCTACAATTATTTTCAAATGTATGCGGTTCTAGTCAATATTCTTTCAATAACATAAGTAAACACGGCGTTTCAGGGGACAATCTACATTTCCAAATGGTTTCATATAAAATGTTGGATTAAAAGAATTTCCACAGCCATCCAAATCAATATGTTGTTAATATAGGTATAGCCAGTGAGTGTGGGTGTGTAAACTCAAACAAACGCACTTGAGCACGTATGTAGGGTTATTCCGCGCAAACTCCTGCCGAAGCACAATTTTATCGTTCTGGCGCACCCCGCATCACCCCGTCCAGCGCTCTTTGTGCGTTGTTGGCAAACGGACAAGTTCGCAGCGGGCGCACGTTTTACATTCATCAGCGCTCCTGTTTCACAGCAGTTTGAGGGTCCTCGAATGAAACGTATGCAAAACTAAATAAATACGCTAGCGCAAACGTCACACTACGCCAACTTCACCATTCGTTAGCTGCGAAAGTTTCGCGTCATTCAGTCAGTCAGTTACTTAGATTTCTATAGCCTACAATCCCCTTCCAACAAGAGGGAAACGAAAGCGAAATACACCTCAAAGCCCAAATTGGTGGCGTGTAGCCTTTTCAAGAGGATTAAGTCAATACACACACTCGCATTGAATTGATATCTTTTCTTTTCATATTTCTCTTATTTACGAGTATTTCTAGGCTGTCTTGTTAGCCAGACTTGCATGCATTGTCTCTTCCGGTCTGTTGCGGCTAACTGCTTGACGTTGGCGAATTAAAATTTGCAGATAACAGAATTAGCTAGCATGTTGGATAATAATTGTCGATCACATGGTGCGTAGCGCGTATCCGTCAGAGTGCCTGCTGATTTGATTCCGAAGGCGCTTCCAGGCACGCAGCAGACGCAGAAAGCCAGACAATTCAAATAACACGCCGGCCGACGATGAGTCTGGCAATGGTAATGCGGTAAGCAATGGTTAAACACATCTTAGTTATCTTAATGCGTGTATAATATTCCGGGGCGCATACAGTGTGCGATTGTTAGGATTCCAAGCAGAGAACAATGATAACAAAGTTACAGCAGTTAATAAAGCCCTTGTATGCTTCTTCTAGTTGTTAAATTTGAATGAGATCGCAATAAAGAATTAATAAGGTGGCATTAAGACACATCAGCACATCGTACCCTTGGCCGCAGTTATGTATATGGTGTAAAAAGATTGAAGATAATTATGTAAAGTAATAGCGTGAGATTACGATGTTTACAAGCAAATTTCTGCCGGCGAGTGATTTCTGTACGATGCCAACGCCGCGGCTAAGCCTGCGCCCATTACTTTTGCTACTCGCATTTGCAGATTACGAACATACAAATAAATATTAGCGAGGAGTAACGAATAGTCCGTGCGCGCCGAAGAACACAGACGTGTTATCTGATATGCACAATGAACAGCGGTGTGCGATATATTGGATTCCAAGAAGAAGGTGAGCAAACAGTAGGTTACTCTGCAAAAACATTGCTTTTCTTTTTACATTAAATTAGAAGAAAAAAAAATTACGATTTGAAGTGGCCTCTCGTCATATTCATTCATGTAAAAAGCAGTAAACATTGCAAAGAAGACACTACAGTTTATTTTATTCACGCGCAGTTCAAAGCTGGTGGGTTATTGAGTGCACACACACCACTCGATAACTGTTTTCAATTCGAGTGAACCTGGGTCATTTATTTCTAAGAAAACACTCTCGACACCCGGCCAAGTTCTTGCAGCTCTTGTTGTATACGACACATTCTGTACAAACATCCAATACACCAGCTCACCCTGCTGGTGAGCGTGTACGATGCTGCGAGTGTGAGAAAACAGAAGGACCGTAAAACACAGATCAGAAACACCCAATTAACAGTAAATTCACACAAGGCGCACGCAGAGACACCGACCAACAGCCTTGCCCCAAAACCACGCAATCTGAAAAGGTTGAAAATACAATAATATATAAAACGCGAAGCGACATCCAAGAAAGGGAACAAGTCACCACCCAATGCAATGCATCCCAAAATGCTGAGGCGAGAGCGGTTCTATAAAACGATTTTGTAGTTCCTTCATTGTCGAAGTGTAAATTTGTTTGGAAATCAAGTACAAATCAAAACGTCCCGAAGACTAAACGAGCCAAGTTGAATATTGTCAGTGGTCGAAAACGAGTCTTCAATGTAAAGCGAAAGATATGCAGAAGGAAAAGCATATGTGGATATTTATATGTTTTCGGTTGAAAACGGTGGGTGGCCAAACGCGACATCGACAACCGCACCGGCGGACCCGGTGGACCCGTTTGACAGATAAAAAGTATGCCTAGATGGTCGATTGGATAACGGCGCACACGGTAGCCAATTGGTTTCGACGCTACCCTGGACGATTAAGCGCGCCCGCTCAAATAACCAAATTGCTGAGTGTGTCCACTTCGAATGTGTTTTCGGGCGATGTGAATGCAAATCTAGCGTCAAAGCAGTCGCATTCCAACTGATTTTATTTATTGTAGACTGACACCTGCAGCAATGGCGGCGGCAATGGACGCTGGAAGCTTTCGTCGTTCTTTGCTTCACAAAATTAGTTAAATATTGTGAAGACGCATTTGATTTAGTGGCAACTGGTCACACGTTCATCACTCGACGAAGAGCACCCGTTTGTATAATTTGTTAACGTACAAAACACCGCGCATCGTAATTGCTTGACCATGTTTGCTGATGGTGGAATCGGTGCGCTTCTTTCGTCCGGGGAATTTTTTTTTTTTTCAAATTTCATTGCAGTCAACAGCAGCCAACAGCAGCTCCAATGTCGCGCAAGAGCAAAAACTTGTCGAGCTCAACTCGTTACATAAACATCTTTCTCGCTCATCACCCGAAAAACTTATTTCTTTTTATTGATATCTTATTGATATTGCTACAACGTAGCTACAAATAAATAAAATCGTCCCCTTGAGAGTCACGCGCGTTTATTGCGTTGAAATTGCGCGCTTCTTAATTATCGCAATTCGCTGCACTCGGGCAAAGCAATGTGCGGCACGATGATAAGCGTTGCCTGGAATTAAAAAGGGGTATATTTCATTCTCGGCGCAGCTGAACAATTTCTTAGCTGGCATAAGGCGAGTGTTTTTGTTATTAGTACCATTTCTCAAATCGCATCGTAACAATTTCCGCTAAAAACTCGACTACCAGTTTTTGCCGACCGCAAAAAATCAACGCGCTGGAAAATGGCCGATCGCCTTAGTCGGGAGATCCTGATGCGACGATTCTATCGCCAAGTTTCCCAACGTATTCCCATGCTACATGCTGATTCTCAGTAAAAATTGCCAACGTATTTCCCATCTCTCATCATCATCATCGACATGCGACATGTCTCTTGATCACTGGCAATACCGATTCGAAAAATTTCATCGCCACCGAACCGGCTCGGCTGCGATTGGCGCTGGAGTGCAAAAAAATTAAAACCACACGACCATTCAAAGTGATACCTATTAACAATAAAAATTCCAATCGTCGGTATTTATTCTATTTAACGCCTTTCTCATAATACTTTGCACCACTTCAAAATAGAACGATAATATGGGATTTTATATAGTTACCTAAAGTAACCTGTGCCATCCGCATGGCCATCGGCAGTTCGCCGCCGCAAGGTGGCGAAACGTTACCAGGTCCAAGCTTTCGTTTTCTGGGTCGACCTTTTTGATGATGTTGGTGCGGTGGCGTTGATGGTGGATAGTAACCGGGTGATTCGCTGCCTCGATATACCATATCCATTGGATCATTCGTCGGGTCGCACAAATCGAGCAGCTCATAATGTGGCCTATTAAATAAACAAACTCATATGAATATACATTATAGATATCGATGATAAAATGTAGGTAGGTACTAATATTTAAAATGTATAAATGGTGCTGTCAATTACCTGCAATAAATAAGTCCCTCGCGCATGCCAAAGTGATCGCCCTTGGAAAGCGGAATACCGCAGGACATGCAGGAGAAACAGTGTAGATGATAGACTAGATCCCTGGCGCGCATCACCAATTCATTCGCAGATATGCCGGCATGACATCTGCCACATCGTGTGACGGCAAACATCCTGTGGAGGCCAAGAAAAAAATCCAGTATGTATTATCACCAATTAATGCTGGTGTACGTTTTAAGTACAAGTTATAAATTGATAAACGCCTCTAAAAACACAAAAATAAAAGGAACAATTTTTAACATTATTAAGTAAGTCGAATAGGCTTTTATTTAGTGCACGTAATCTCGAATATTATTTTTTCCCATTTTTCAACGAGTAGCATTAAATATTTTTTTCTATTGTAATTTGAATTTAAATATTACGATAATCATTTCCGAAATTATCTAAAACTTGAGGGTGTGCTTATTTCACATTTATATATAGTTAACAATATCTTCTTTAGTTGAATATAACAAAAAAATTCCTAAGAAAAAATACGAACATTATCAAAAAATATAATATTCAAACTGGCGCTTTTCTGTTGAACGGAAAACGGACCGTTAAAGGGATTATATTGGATAATATTAACGAGCATATTTTCTTACTAGTTATTTTACACATATTGCGCCTGAAATATCGCTTCAAATCATTATAAAAACTCTGACAAAGCGCGGATAATAATATAGCACGTTTGACGGTCGTGAGCGCGAGAACGGCCGATGAATCAATTTATTTTAACGAACTTTTTGTCCCTCGTGCGTCTTTTGTTTGCTGCCTAATTGCGTGAAGTGCATGTAACTAGGTGCACCTGATTAGAGGTCGCTTATGATGGTAGCATTTTTTTGCCATCCGGTGCGTCGTGTGCGATGTGCGATTTTATGTTATATAATTTTGTGTAATTGAATTTGCATAATGAACGCCGACGTGTTGGGCGCAAAATTGATTTGTCGGCACTTCTCTATCAAATCAAGTCTATCAAATTATGTGCTATTACCACATTTATTGCCGTTTCATAGAGGCAAAAACGCGGTCAAATTGCTAATAAATAGCAATAGATGTAGTGTATTTTAAAGCAAATTGCGATATTGGAAGGCGTAGAGCAATTTAGTGATCATTTTTCTGTTTGATAATAATATTGAGCCCAATAAAGTTCATTTAGTAATACTTTTTAACCAGATTTCACTTTTCAATTTTACCCTTCTTGAACATTTTGAGAATAGTTATAATATTGTCAGCATTATATGTAAATAACTGTAATGCATGTAATGTTCAAATGTTCAAATATTTTTTGAAATCACGAAACCATGAAAATCGAACGATTCTTCCGTATTTTCAATGTTACCACGAAATAGAACATTTCACATCTGCATAATTGACGAAGTGATACCTGATATTTAAACACAACATTGTTTGTACTTAGAGGTATTGTAATGAATAACTACTTCAATTGTTGTGTTTTGTGGAATGTTTTGATAACAACGCCAGCCGTCCGAAAAATCACATTATAAAATTACCAGTCATTGTATGCAACTTCTCATACACACATTCAACTGTACCTATCATTAACTCGATGGCTTATGTTTTCATACTAAACATTTTCATGTTTTTCCAATCCAAGCCAAATAAGTCACATGCCAGCACATCCAATAAAAGTATGATTTTTACATAAATATGATTAAAAATGAACATTAAATGACATGCATCAAAGCGCGAATAGAAAAAAAGTTGTTGAAACGTGATTGCATTCGAAATTAATTAAAAACTTTTGGGTTCGAGGAATCGATGTTATTTCCTTTTTTTAGGAAGGGTGGGGGTCTATCGCAGCCTGCATGGTACGAATTTTATTGTGTGCGCGCTGTGGTCTGATTCTTAAACCCAATTAGTTAGTTGAAAGTTAGTCATAAATCCTATTTTTCCTCTTCGCAACAACTCCTTGGCGCTTTTTTCGTCATTGAAGCCGAAACGAAGCAAACGAGAGCGGCTTGCGACGAAAGAATGCGACAGTCCTCGGAGACGGTGAGGGCGAGAGAATCTCCGAGTGGAAAAAACATGGAAGCCAATTAGTAGATTTTCTTTTCTTTGTAGCAGCCTGCGGCGCAGTTTGCAAAAGCATGTTAGAAAGAGGACGTCAGCAAATTCAACATTATTTACACTGCATTTTTTGCAATCAGTTCGCTGCGATTTTTTCTTCTTTCCTTTTGCTTCCGCGCACTGTTTGTCTACGATCTAACGTCTAACGCCTTACGAAAGAGTTACAGCATTGTACAGTGACAGCTTTGTTTTATATCTAACAAATTGGATACGCTCTGGTTTCACATTTTTTCTCTTTTTCAGTCTCTCGCAGAGCCTAACGACGTTGTTATCTAGTTATTTTAACACAATCATTATTTAAATATGGGCAAACAAAAAGTTTTAACAAATACTTTTATTCATTCACTCGTCCACGGCGACGAGCATTTTTCTCGACATCGTTTTTCTGCACACATGGGAAGAGATGCGGAGTTGTATAAATGGAATGAACGGAGCTTCAATGTGGCGTACGGTGTTGCGATGCATCCGTCATTATATGTGAGATTTAAATCGTTCCTAGACCAGAACAGAAGAACACATAAATTTTACCTTTGTATATTACGGCGTGGTTATGGATAGAAGACGAAATAATGAGGAAACATTCCTTGTTCCTGGTATTGATTCATTAAAATTCTACCGATTTTTTTTTTGGTTTGCGTCCTGTTAAATTGAAAAACATACGCGTCTATTCAGGTGTAGACGGACGTAAACGGACGAATGGAATTTTGTATTTATTGCATGTTCCTTCATTAAAAGCAGCGTTGGAATCGCTGCACAAAGAGGCGTTGAATGTTCGAATTCATTTAAAAATCCAGATTCATTATTTCAAATTCCAGTTATTTTCATTCATGAATCACATTTCAATGGAATCATCACTAGTAACGTGATTTGGATCATGAAAGTGTTTCAAGATTTCTAATGCACAATGTCACAAATTTTCGAGCAAGTCGCGAACAAACAAAATGTGAGGTCGGGGGACTCCCGTTAAAAACGAAGTTCTTTGCGATTTTTTAAAATTCTAAATTTTAATTTATTTATTTACTTTATTTTTATCACACCAGGTGAATATGTGCTGTGACGAAACGTCTTACGGAAAAATGGTGTTCCCCGTTTCGTTACGTGACGATTTCTGTCATTTCACTCTACTGTAAACAGCAAAGGTGTAAAATAACTTCTTTCTATAACTAAAGGGTCTCAGTGAATGCGTCCGATAAATGTGCGTAACGCGCTCACGATGATTTCAATAATTAAATTGTCACTTAAGCGGCGCCTCCATTCCACCACACTGCCTGCTCCATTCTGTTGTGCCACATGTGCACGGACAATCCGCATTCAAAACGCATTCAAGGCGCACTCATCATCGTAATCATCATTTTGAATGTGTCGTAACATTGTAACGTGCGATGCGTTCCTTTGCGGTTTTGCTCTCATTAGTTGTGAGATATTTCTGTTAAAAAGAGTGTTTTGTAAAGTCGGGCAAGTTTGTACGAAATGTGGGCGCACAATAACGATATCGGCTTGTAGAGATCTACGGCTCTTTCCATAACCCCAAAGAGTCACTAAAGAGCCAGCCAACAATAGCTGACAAGTTCACTGTGCGCCCTGTCAGCTCGTCGGATGTGTGTGCACACGCTGTGCAAGCAGGACATTCGTTCACTGTGTTGCACCCACAAAAAAGCCAAAACGTACGATGATAAATAATACATACACATGTTACCCTTGAAATAATCATACATTTTGCATCAATTTTAAAATCCTAACTATCAACTTCACTCAAACTCGAATATGCAGGAAAACACTTCACATAAACACATGTTGTTGTATAGGTAAGTATTAAGTAAAAGATTAACAAGACGTTATTTCGGACTATTTTCGGATAATTATGACAAATATTTTCTTGTCCACTCGGTAGAAATACAAAATAAAAACTGAGGTGGTGGATGAACCTATTTGTTGATACGAATTACATGGGCGCTTGACAGCCCTGCAGAGCGGAGGCGATAGTTTCCAGGGAACTTGACCAGCTGGTGCGTTTTTAATAATTCCTCATTTCCGATCCGTCCGGCGATAGTGTTTGTCACCATTAAAATAACTTATCTGTATATCGGCATGTCATAACATACTGAGACCCGAGTACCTATGCACTCGTGTCATTTGTGTTGTCTTACCCACTCACCATTATGGCGCCGCTAACCGCAATAATCATATTTGTGAACTTTTAAGGTCGCAAATTGATATAAAAATGAGGTACATGCATCGTCAGCTTACCTATAATAATCTTCTTTGCAGTAAATATTTCCATCACGTGCGAAACACGTCAACTCCGAGTCAAGCGGCACGTTGCATTCGCAGCACTTGAGGCAGTTGGCGTGCCATTGTCGATCAACGGCAAGCAGATAGTAGCGATCGTGAATGCGACCGCCACAGCCGCCGCACGTCGTCAGCTCAATGCCCGACGAGCCGCCCACGCTTGAACATGGGGAGCTGCCGCCGCGCTCGACGGATTCGCGCTCTTTCAGCATATCGCTGGTTTCCGGATGGACCTGCAACAAATCAGATCGATAAGCATTCAAAGCAACTATCCAGCATGTACCATCCACAACTCTTCTCTGTACTTTTGAAATTAATTGTTACACATTTCATTGGGTGATTTCAGTGTTATAATAAAAAAGGAATTTTAATTTCAATTTCACGGGATGTGAATATTGTCGATTCTAGACATACTTTGTATATTGTAGTTTGTGTTGTTTGCGTGTGGTTGTGAAATTGTTCAAGTACCTGATTTAATTAATTTTCTTATAAAAGATAACATCGCGAGAATATCACTCAAATGATGACGGAAGTGAAGTTATTTCTGGGTTAGGATAGAATTGTAGTAAGTAACAGAGATATTTCATAAGCGCACTTCTTCATTTTACTAACGGACAGTTTAAGTACTGAATCTTTAAAAATTGTGCAAAAGGTAAACAAGAAATGATTGTGTCAAATAGAAAGTTAGAGAGAATACAGGGGCAAATTGAAAAAAATAATGAGATTATTCATGTTAATTTAATAATGAATTATACATAATAATATTAGAATTTGGTGCCCGACCCATGACAAAAGTTTGAAAAATGTGCTTTTTACCTACTTTATGCTTTCAATTATTTAATAAAAGTTCATGAATTAGAAATATTTTTGCTTAAAGGTGGCGACTATGCCAACCTGTTTCGAAGCTCATAAGTTCTTGGGACATCTCTGCCTTAGGTACCAACAAGCCACAAATTTGCACTCAAAATTCTGTGTAAAAAACCGTGAACTAGCGAATAAAAAAGCGTGCCTCATCTGTTTTAAGATTTGATAAAAATAAAATTAGTTAGCGGGTTCATTTATTTATAGGTACATGATTTGAACTATTAATTTGCTAATATCGTTTCATAAAAACGCGTAAATAAGACCGCTCAAATGAAATGTACGGTGTTAATCACACATCGTAAAGTAGGATACTGATACTAACCTATTTATTGCGTGCAGACTGTGAATACCGCTTGCTCTATGGCGCCTTAGCTAACTGCATTTAGAAATTATGCTTAATCAAAAGTTGTATAAACTGTAAAACTATAAATACAGGTAGCAAAAAGCTGCCAAACGCGTGCTAATGCAGAAATTGTACTACGAGTTTTATTCCAAAATGAATAGACTTTTGTGCCATTTCATAGTAAAAATGTGATCTTCCATTGATATCAATAAAGTAGGAACAAAAAATTAGTCACACGAAATATTTTCCTTGGAGAAACAGGAGGAAAACGAAAACTGCCTGTTTGTCTGATGTAAGTATAACTATTTTAATTGGCTGGATTTAATATAAATATTCTGTATCTGAGGTAGTGCTATAATATTTCCGTTTACTTTTTAAAAAATGATAAAAATGTTTTAAAGTTAGCGTTAAATATTTGGCGTCATGCATTTTTTCTAATTCGTACTATCCTGATATCGCGGGTAAAGTTTATATTGCTTTTTAGGGACTTTCCCTATTTGTAACATTCGACCTTTTGCTAATCTCATTATAAGCATTATCCAATTTACCAATCGGGCCATGAAACATGCGTAGGAGTTTTTAGGGAATATCATTGTTACGAAATATATTTATACATCTTGTTTTAATATTATTTTATAACGATTTTATGTAGTAAAGGTTATTATTTTTCAAGAAATTATACGTAAATAAATATAAAATTATATGGTTTTGGAAAAATGTTATCATAAAAATTGAAAACTTATATGAAATAGCAACTTTAATTGCTAATAAATTGTTGTAAATCCTAATATTTGTTAAAATTTCTATTAACGCCTATGAAAACTGTTTTTAAAGTTATGTGGTCCGCGAATAGCAACTCTCCCCTAACTTCAAAATGGATTTTAGAAAAGTAAGGTTTTGCATAAGAATTACAAGTTAAATTGACATAAAAACAGGACTTGTTATAGGAATTAAGCATTGTTGTTTATCCAGCAGCGGAAGTATTTCAAATGATAGATTGCGGGTAGATATGCTAATTTGATATTACAATAACTATCAAAAAGTTGTGTTATGAGTGAACGAAACATTTATTTAGAGATTACATCAGGTTTGCGCAATTTGTATTCTTAACAACGTATTATAAATTATAGGTACGCGTAAATTGAAAATTCATGTTTTAGGCCGTCATTTGTCTGACTCGGTAATTATAAATGCAAGAAAAAAAACTTAATTTAACACACACAATTATGTTTAAGTAGTTGAACAAATTTTAAATGCGTAAGTGCTGCGCATAAAGCGCGTGTAATATGCGATAACAACCGACAACTTGTTTTAAACATTTGTTAATGGTTTTAAATGTTTTTTAATGACGAGGATTCTATTTTTCAATATAAATTTCCAACAAATGGTAAAAATCTGTTTTGTATATTTTTTTGTAATCTATCACCGATGCAATAAATTCGATGCAGATTTGTTCATAAACCGAAGTGTAACCTAATGTCACGACTACTTGTTTCACATTTGTTTTTGCTAGCATGCAAATTCTTGAATCGCCGACCTAAACGCGGCATTTCATTCGCAAACACCTCAGATGGTGTTCCGTTGTTAATTGATCTGATAATTACTCAAATATCTTTGATTGCAACACTCGTATAAAACATTTAGGTATATCATTTATAAAATTGCATTGAAACGGCAAATGACAAAATTTTGTTTTCATGATTTGCAGCAGGTGATTCTCTAAAAAGTTGGAGAAAAAATTAAAAAGTTTTGAAACCGCTAACTGTAACCACTTCACTACAACTCAGAACTAATTAACTTTAAGCTAATTCTTCCAAGATTCAACCAAACATAAAAATGATGCTTTCTAAGAAAGATATTGGAAATAAAGTTATGAATAATATAAAGTATGCACAATTTTAATTAATTCGGCACTAAACACAGATGTAACAGAATTCTAAGACAATTATAGCGCCCGATCGTACCCCAACAAAGTGGTCTATTTAACGGCGCGCAGCTAAATTATTCACCCTTTTTCCTTTGATTCCACGATATGCCTAGCAATACTTATGCGCGTATAGGAATCAGTCATACATACACTTATATTCGGATTGTATCTACAATTATGCAGTGATGTTTATGTTTGGGCGTTAGCATCAGCAAAGCTACGCCTATCTTCGTCATTGCGGCAAACGAATTAATTCATTAATGCATTATTTCGTTGTTTTGCCAGCGCATTCGTGCATTCGCATCACTGAAAACGTAATAAATGATTATCAGCCGCTGGAAAGAAGGAGCAATGAACAATGTTATGAATAACATCCGCTTTAGAAGCATGTTTCTTTTTGAATGGGCAATTTTTTTCACAACATATGAGATATGCAATTAAAACTATACCTAATTGTAACCAATTGTAACTTATAGTGCTTGAGGCTTTGAGATAAACTGTCAAACCATTTAAGTAATAAAAAAAATCACCTGTTTTGGTAATTCAGTGCATATTTATGTTTAATTACTTTTTGGCACCCAAATTTGCTTGTTTTTCTCAAATAGCTATCAATATAACGTTTGAATGTGTAGGGTAGGTAGGTAGGTACCTAGGTGCATCAATTAATGTAAAGAAAATATGCGTAAGCAAAACAATTTAATTAAAATTATTTCTCGCGGTACAAAAATGGAATTGGCTAGAAGAATAAAAAAGGTAGATCTTTACAAGATGCCTATCATTTTAATTAAAGCAAGACCTGAAATCATCAGTGTGGTTCTTTGTCGCTGCGTTTAGGGTCGCTTACGGTGTGCATTTGTCTGTCCGCTACAACAGGTATGAATGAGTGTCATAAATTATGTAATAATCCAAGGCATGTTATATTTAGATGGGTCTATTACGGATGGTAATTTTAATAAATGTTCATTTTAATTTACGAATGAATAATGTGTTTAGTAATTTGATATGTAAGCTACATAACGCAAACACTTTGGAAAATTTATGCTTCTTGACTACTCTACTCTAGATGGCACCACTCAAATGTAGATATTAAGCGTAATTTAGATTTACCTTTGTTTTACCGTCAAATATAGTTCGTATCCTTGCACTTACATAGATTTCACCAAGTCGAATTCAACTTCACCCCTTATTAAATACACAAAACGGACTTATATATATTATTCAGGTGTTATTTGTTTGTCTTTCAATCAACACATTGTCATTAAGCCCTACAAATGTCCGAAAATCGTCAGGGTTTCATTGGGGTTTCAATAAATCCACACTGCACTTTTTCCACCACAACGTGACACAGTATTCTAGCGTTTAACTTCCGACGGTGCGACTCAAACAACTGCGGCATACGTGCGGCAGCGGGCTAGCAGATCTCTCGAGCAGCCGGCATCTGGACCCAAGGATGCTGAAGTGCCAAGGAGGCCACGCCCGGCACGATCGATATGCTCCGCCCCGCGTACCCACCCTAACCACGCGCGCGTCGCTGGATTATAGATGAGCGAAACGATAGATAGCCAGTTCTCGACGAGTGTTTTTCGTGGAGTCGGCGCACACGGATTTTTTCCCTTTCTGACGCAAACTGAAGGGTGGTTATATTGAAAAAATCATCCCCATACTTTCATCCCCACTTTATTTCCTGTCAACACTGCACCCGTTCAATCGCAAAGTGTGTGTTCTATGTAATCAAAAATTTCCATGAGATGATCAGTGTTTTGATTTGCAAAATTGACGAAATAACATGAAAATCACTGAACATAACAATTTACAAGTTTTAGAATGTTATAAATGGGACAACTTCCGGTCGGGAATATTCTGGTTTAGGTGCGCAACAGAGATTGAAGCCAATTAAATCATTTCGCGCGTAATTTTAGTGCATATTTTACAGCCGCTTGTAAATTTAAGTTTTTCGCAGAAAAAAAAGTACCTAGGTACCACGTTACCACGTGGATTTGTATCATTTGCTTTTTAGACCTTTATTTTCTAATATTTTAGGTAATGTAGCATGGTACACATGTAGTACGAGCAACATATTGCTAATATATCACGAAACATGTTCTAAATCAATGAACGGAAATATGCCACTGTCGCATTCCATGTGAATTTATGTTATTTGAGAGGCACGTCCTTTTAATAAAGCGCCACGGAGCGCTTCGTTTTCTGTATTCAAAGACTACCACACGCACGAGACGAAAGATGCAAAGCCGACCGCTTTATGTCACGCCATTTGGTCCGCCAAGATGAATTATCGAATTTTTGGGGAATTTATGATTTATTTGTTGATTTTTGTGCAAAACATGCAAATATAGGTAACATGAGATTAAGGAAATCTCACTAAAAGTTTCTTCGGAACTTTCTGAATGATTAATTTACCTAATACGATGTTCTAACTTAAAAAAATGAAACGAAAGACAAAGTAAATATTTGCTTAGACATTAGATGTTGATAAAAAGTTGCAAGATAGGTGCATACGTACCTATGTG
Source organism: Dalotia coriaria (assembly GCF_025399875.1). NCBI lineage: Eukaryota > Metazoa > Arthropoda > Insecta > Coleoptera > Staphylinidae > Dalotia > Dalotia coriaria. The sequence goes on from NW_027045448.1 coordinate 3,375,785, forward strand.
TTTGTATAAATCAACGTGTAACTTGTCAGCGTCTCAGCGTGACTTATTTTTGTCCGGAGGTTGAAATTTTTCATTTTGTAGTGAAGATTGTCGGTGACTGCGTGATGAATTCGTGCCGGATTTGAGTCGAGACTTTCAGTCATCGATACGCCACAAGTTCCATCTCCGAGGACCCTTTGACATTATCGCCACTGAGCACGTTGATGTTAGTTTTGCGTCTTCCATGACTTCTGTGCGTTGAAACGTGGTGTATAGAAATATCGGATTTCACTTAATGCTTTCTATGCTTTCGTCGTTTGCTTGTGCTGTAATGTGGTCTCTTAGCGGTTTGATGCCGGCGTCTGTGGTGTTTAATACTTTTGTTGTCTTCTTTGTTTTTCGACAGCCCGCCGCCTGGCCTACATCCACGTACAATCAAACATGTTGCGTAGTTTGGGCGTCTGCTTTGAAGACAGTTAATGATTTTGGGTGACACGAAACACGCAACACATGTTTCTTTCATAACTAATGTGTAAAATCGAATTGGAGTATTTGATATTGTAATTTTCTTTATAATATTTTTTGTTGTGCATCACTGTGTTTTTATTCCTCTAATGTACAAACTTTGGATAAAACTTTGCAAAATAATAACAAAAAATGTGCATTCAAATATGACATTTGATGTCCCTCTAACCAAATTTGTTTATGCTTTTCTCATTGAATTAAAATTGACATTTTCTGCCTTGTTTCGCTTGGAAACAAGCTGAATTCACGATATTATGTTCTGCAGGGACTATGCAACGTAATTTTATTATTATAATAATACATTACTCAGTTTTCAAGATATGATAGTGGTCCAATCAAAGTAACTGCCCAACTTCGACTTCTCTCCGTTATATGGCAAAACTGTACTATCTATAAAAAAATTTATAGAAGAAATTATCCCCTTCATGAAATAAGATCCCCTTAGCGGCGAAACGCTCCCTAGACACCTCGACAACGTTCGCGTTCTTGGATCCCTGTTAGTCGGAACATATGCACGTGATTGAGCCAATTTAGGCCCGTTCCGACACCTACCCTATCCCGTTTCCTGCCCGCTGTTCGTCTCTTTCTCTATGCGTTTCGAGTACATGCGGCACACGTTCCTGGACACAACGTGGTGCATGCAAGAAAAGGAAGAAACCATTAAAACATATTGATAACATTCGATCGTATGTCTATGCCCTACGACCATAAAATCTGGGGTTGTTCGCTTATACATGCCGAGGGGCAGAACGGTCAGGTCGTTTAGGCGCCAGTTGCCGTGGTGTCCGCAAAACCAATAAACAAAGCCATTTATTGCCGACAACGACATGAAACCCATTTCATGCAAGTTAGATGTTACAAACTATTTTATCTAAAAAAGCAGCAAACAAAAAAAATCACACCCGATTTTATGTTTAGTTTTTTCTCACCCTAGTTTCAAAAAAGCAGTAAAACCTTCAGCAAAATAAGAGTTTTTCAATATTTTTGGGGAGTTTTATGAACATTTTTATTATTGAGGTACACGAGTAGGTTTAATGGGGTTTGCTTGCTAATAGCCAAATCATATTGTCGCAATCCAATGTGTTTTTGGACTGTTAAAGATGATATCATTTGTTCAGCGCACCCTCACAATTTCGTATGAGAACAAACACGAAAACTTTTTCGGCTCGATTTAGAGATATTTTAGATAATACAATATAATAAAATGCAGAAAAGTCATGTGGGGCTTTGTAAAGGTTTAAATATGTGGGATGTGATTTAAGTAATTTTTATCACTTAGATCAGATAAGCAGCAGAAAAGTGAGTTATGATACAAGCGCCAACGTTTGGTACGGGCGACGTCTCACTTTTCTTGCGCGTTGCCTTGATGGTGAGGTGCTTCTGCTCCTCTGAAGTTCTGGAGTTTTGTGCTATCAATGTCCGTCCGTCCGCCAAGCAGAAGATGACAGCATGTGGTGTGACCTATGACATGCGAGGTACACGCCGTGCTATCTTGATTCCGGCACACACGTAATGGCATTCCGTCTGTCCATTCCAATGAACCTCTCATGGAAGACACAATCAAATTTGTTTTTATACAGCATGGGAAACATAACAAAGTATTAAAATTCCGTGCTAATAAATACATTTAAGGAATACGTTTTTCCGGAAATAATTAATTTATCTAAGTACATTAACAATTTAGCATAGAAATACAAATTGGGAAAATACTAACAAACATAATTATTTGCTCACACAAATGTGCGAATTGCCCCCATATTTCGATTTCAATTAAAATGAAAATGATATTATCAAAATAGTGATTTCATTATTCCTTAGTTTAAGCAAGTTTAAGCATTAACACTATATCATTGCATGAAATAATAGAGGAAATAAAACTAATTCTTTATATAGCAAAAAATGCAGACGATACAAAAACAGCTTCACGGCCTAAATTACCTAATTACAGAACACGTAAAAACAAATATAATAAAACCAGCGTCAATAATAGCCGCATAATAAAGGATATTGTGGGCCACGCGATACAATCTCACGACGCGATAATTTCGCTTTAAGAAATTCCGGTTATAAAAGTTTTATTATAATGCAACGCGCCGAAACAAAAATGATGTCGGTCGAATATGCGTCATCATAAACCGAACTAAAGGCGCGTTAAGAACGTTTAAAGGCGGTTAAAATAAACTCAAATAACGCTTGGACAAGGAGCGAAATTAAGATAAAACCGGTGGCGAAATGAACATTTAAGGCGACGAAGGGGCACACAAATTTTTAAAACACGCGAGCGTCTGTTGGATATGAAATGGTGCATTAAACGATAAAATTGAATAAAAATTAAAATCACAGATGGATTTACGAGATGACGTCGAGTAAATTTTATTAGGTACATTATTTTGTAGTCTACATAGAAAGTCAATGATCGGCGCGTCAAAGTAAACAAACGAATCGAAATGGCAGTCCATTAATATCAATCACCATGAAAGTGCTGTATCATATCAGAATTTCCTTCGTTTCTTAGAAGAAATGAAGTAGTCTGTGAAATCTATCCAGTTATTAAGTAATTAAAATCAGATAGGCGTGGAGATAAAATGACTGCACTTACCAGCGGCGACAACTGAGAGCAAACTCGACGCCGGTTTACCAGAATAAAATCGGTAACAACGTTAATCAACAGAGAATATAAAGCATTTACCGACAGCTTTTCTCGGCCGTCGACAATGAGATTAGGGTTATTGAGGAAGCACATATGCATCGCAGTGCTGTAAATGTGCAATGCTCCTTAGTCATAAAGTTCGATTAACACAAATATGCAGGTAATTACGATGAGTTGATGTGCGTTTAAAGACAGAGTACTTCATTTTATGTCTCATAAAACCATTTTTTTATTTTAATTTTTTAAATTCTTTTCACACAATATTTTTAAATCGTATTTTTAGTATGATTCAAATCATTTGCTTATCAATTGCTCCATTGCTCTATTGCTCCATTGATAATTTATACATTAATAAATTTGTTTGTGTTAGGTTTGGTTAAGTTAGGTTAAGTTATGTTAGGTTAGGTTATTGAATAATTCTCCCGAAAATAGTGTTTATAACCTTTAGCGAACAAAATGATTGCCTATAGATCTTACTTAGATGTATTGGTTGGTTCTCGATACACTTGGTATATTATCTCGTATCACATAATAGTTTGTCATAAATAAATGAAAGTATGCGCACGACAGTGCACGATCATAAAACAAATTCCCTTGGCGCTTCCAAGGAATGAAGCGCGCACGATACCAAGAAGCTCAGCAAAGAAGCCAAGGCAGAAGCTATTTCAACATTAGAATTGACAATATTTTACCATTTGTTACGATAATGATGATAGGAACATGCGGCGCCCGTCGACGGTCGGCCGGGGATTCGGCAATCGGCAGGCGCGAGTGGAAAACCATCGCCATTTGCATCGCTGCGTGATATTTATTTAATTAAAACAGTTAAATTTAATTAATATTTATCCAATGAAGTGTACGCGACAATACCAGTAGTAAAGCCTGTTGCCTACTGGGCTCAAAAACCCAACCGAGTGACCGCTTGCCAACCAACTTACGGTTATTGTCAGTTTCATTGCTGTGTAATACAATGTTGCTTTTGATTTCATCTGCAACCAATAAAATCATCAGAAAATATTATGTATTTTTGTTGCATTGCTAATTTGCTAATATTATGGTAGGTATTTTTAGAACATTTATACGCAACAACAGGAAAACTTTTATTTATTTGTCAACGTTGGATTTTTAAGGGTTTGGAAGCAAACACCAAATTAAATCAACTAATTAAACAATTACAAAAATGTTATGGCAATATTTGCTACTAGAAACTTGATTGTCATTAATTAAACAATAAAATGACAACTTTTACACCGGGTTATTAGTAATATTCCTCATTCTACATAGCAGCAAAAATATTCTTGATGGTAAACCCTTCAAAATGAGAATTTTATTTTTTTTAGTCTTTTTATCAACGAAGGTAATCTCGGTGAAGCGTTATGCTTTCATTCTCATCATAATCCTAATCTTCATATACGATTGTGATTATGTATATATCAAATATCCGCCGGTGATGTGTACAGCCGACTTAAGATGTAATTTACACGCGATGTGCGCCTGTCGGTGATCACCCAGCGGGATACGTTTCGTGCATTTATGTTGGTTGCTCAGTATTCTATCGTTATGGATATTTGCGTTTCTGCGGCTTTGAGGATTTCTTTACCGCTTTTTACGCTCTCACAAGCACCCAACATACATATTCCACTTTTTTAACTTAGGTTAGTTTTTTTTTGCAGTTGGGATGACACTGAAAACCTGTATGAATAAAAAAGGAATTATAGAAAAATAAATTTTGGATTGGTTGAAAAACTCGAAATAAATGAATCATATTTTTGCATACTACCTACTTCTATGAAGCATGAAATCCAGGATGTCTCCCTTCTAGAATAAATCCGTAAGCCCAAGAATTTTTGACATTCATGATATCCATGAAGTCGTTCACGGGTGATGGCCAACCACTCAACAAAAGTGGAAATTACCCGCCACTTGCGTAGTTTACCTACCGAAGATACCAGCCAGGGTAATGTGCTTCGCGCTTGCGTTAATTTTGACGGGATAAATTATAATGTTGCTACAGTCGCTTAGACTTGCTCTTGAATAGCATTCCATACTTCACAACCTCTTCTAGCATTCAGAAAAACCACTTAAATGAAGAAGAATCCGTGTTGCTGTAATCCTGTTACTATTCATCAGAGCTATCAAGAATATCAAGAGCGTAACATGGCCGGGACATCTTCATAATGCAACTATCAAAAGTCATAATGCAAGTCAAAGGTAAACGTTGCAATGGATCCCAACATAAGATGAAAAAGATGGTGGCCGGCTGTTGGACGGATAAATTTGCTGCAATCCGTTGAGATACATCACATGTCATGTTAACTGTAAAAGTGTGAAATGCCGAGCAAACTTACTTTTGACACTACTTATTCACGATTTTGGTTGCTTTATTTTTCGAGTTGAATGTTTGCTCGTATTTCATGAGCAAGTGCATGTGAATATGTCGTGTTACGTTTTAATTATGCTCATAGCCAGCCAGTTCACCGTTTGCGCTGTGCGCGTCTAACATCATCATCAGAATTAACGTTTTTTTAGCGCTATAACGTATACCTAAGACGTCACGTTGCAGAGAAAAATTGTAATTGCCAGTTGGGATTAATGCACGTTGCGTACCTTTACGAGACAGAAAGCAATTAACGTTGAAATGATGGAAAAACTCAATTTTATATATTGTGTGCTGCTACTCCGCTTGAATTTTGTGTTCTTAGTCAGCAAAAGGGTTCTTTGCAGACCACATAAGAAATCTAAGTAATTCTAATGCAAGTTGTAAACGGTCTGCAATGAAGGAAAAATAGGAGCTTTGCTTATTATATAAAAATGGTTAAAAGTGGGTAATTCGTCGGTGACTCAGATAATTATCAAACTACGCCTTTTCATAAATCAGCAGCGTAGATTTTAAATAAATCCAGGAAAAACAGGAAAATGTCTTTAATTTAAGAGTTCCCAGACTAAGCGCTACTCCAAATCTGGACCAAGTTGTAATTAAACATCAACTTGCAGCTATGGGATTTAAATCAACATAAATTCTTGGCGCTCTTGATTTATTCTAATGACTTTATTTATATGCATTGGCGCGTCGCACATTTATGTATGCAATCGGGAAATAACTATAACTTAACACAAAAGAATTATGACAAGAAGACTTTTATTTACTCTTCAGTTTTTTTAAGTGTTTGATTTACCTACCAGCTATGCTGATTGGCATAGATCCGAAATTGACCGAAGTGTTTGTTTTTAAAATGTAAATTATAGAAATAATTCAAAACACCACCACGGTTGCATTAGGGATGTTTCAAACGTGCGAGAGGTACAATGTCAGGTGTGTTGGGGGATTTATAGTCGCGCCCGGCCCATCGACTTCCCTTTCAATATATTATCTTCCTCTTGCATGCAGCTATGTTTCTAATGCACCATGGGATACCACGTGCTCTGTCTTCGGGGCACTCAATGATAGTTTATTATATTTAACACTAAATTTTTTATCAAGCGCTTATTGCAAGCGATACGTACATGAATGAATGTTAAGTTTAGCAAAAGTCTTTTGGTAAATAGTTGTAAATCATAATGTTTGTTAAAATTCTTATTAACAGCTATGAAATTGCCTTGTTTTTGTAAATTGACGTCTTTGTCGAATAAAGATGACAAAATGTTAAGTTAAATTTATACCTACATCCGGATTTCCGGATATAGTAGATGCAAAATATGATTGGATTCATCAAGTAAAACCAATGCTTATTTATTTACGTTTAATTTAGCTCTTATTTAGCTTTATTCTGGATCTGAATTTAAAATTCCAAGTTTAGAATGAAATTAGTTTAATACACAATTGAAATGTTAGATCTGCTAGATTAGCAAATTCGAAACGCGTAATGAATTCTTTGTATTTTGCCTGCAAACATCGCGGCACTATATCGTAATTAATATGCTTATCTCCCCAATTTAACAGCTAGGTACCTAAACAAAGCGCAACATAAAACATTTTGTTTGCCGCAAACTAAACTCCTCGAAAACTAAGCCGAAAATAATGCATAATGTGCCAACACTTCCACTCACGCCACTTTTACGTATCTTTTGATGTTTTCCTTGTAAGAAACGGCGGGTAATTTGTAATTTCGTAAAACGATTGAGATCTGGTTCCACCTTGCTGATTTCAATGCTCGGTGTGCATTACGTACTTAGCGATATTTAACTTTACTGCTCAACTCCCAGCAATGCAAGTGATAGTACTCCACAATGAAGCTGGGCGTATTATATTAAACTATTTGCCACAAATTAAAATATTTTTATTATATCGCCCTCAAGGCAAAGCATACATACGTAAAACCAAGTGAAATTTAATTTGAAATGAAATATGAAATATAAATATTTTTAAAATGTAGAAAATATATTTTGCGGCGGAAATTCGAAAAAATGAAGTTGGGTAAGTACATGAATAGTGTAATTGTAACGTGCTTGTCGTGCAACAGGCGGAAGAAGGCGTTAGAACGAAATGTCAGTGCCCGTACAATAAATGGACTTCCACTGGGATGTACTCGTCGCATTTAGTAATTGCTTGTGCCGCCTGGCGTCTTCGCCCAGTCCCACAAGGCACAAACAATTACCGTGCATGTTGTGCTTCATTCTATATTTCTTTTATTTTCATTTGTTTTGTTGGACTCGCGCTGCCCGACTTGATTATCGCTTAAATTAGTTATTTATATTCGTAAATGAGTTAATAGCTATATAAACTTGATTTATTTCATGGCATATTTAGATTTGAATGAATAATAATTTGATACGAAAGAGATTATAACGCGATTAAACCTACTCAGTGAATATAACTGCAACAAAACTCAAAGCATTCGTAGTTACCAATCTGTTTTTTTTGTCTAATTTCTATTTTAAATTTTTCATTGTTACGCTACGAGGTTTTATATATTCATACGCTATTATCTTTAATTGAAGTTGAAATCTACTTGTTTTTAATGTTTTTAAATTTTTTATTTAAATTCCTAAAATTTGCAGAAAATATGGACATTCATTTAATAATAGTTTAATTGTGAATAGTGATTTTTGGAAGAAGTCTAAGTAACGTCCCCTCAATTTCTGCCAACCGCAAACAGGATAAACGGAGGCAAAGCATCACTTCTGATGAATAAATAACTTTATTATGACATTTCACACAAATGATCTTTGCTTTTACAAAAACAGAAATTTTATTTTGTTCGTATAGCTTAGACTGCATGATTCTTTTACGAGAAGGTACGTCGGCACCTGAAGCGTGTGCCCAACGCTAATATATTTGTGTACCTGCTTATTTGGATAGTTATGCAAATATTAACATACCTAGGACTGAATCGGAAATTTGTTTTGGAATTTTAATCTAAAATAACCTCACCCACGCGCCTACAAATTACAAAACATAACGAACGCTTGGCCCAAGATGATACAAATACTCGCCACCGCTAACCAACAAAAAAACAATAAAACATAAACCAATACACCAAACACATAAACAAATAAACAAACAAACGAACGTTAAAGGTAGAAGGGCCATATTCGATAAGTTATTGCTGATGTGCAACGCGTTGTGATGAAAAGGTAAAAAATACACTCAAGTCAATGAGAGAAACAAAGCAAAAAGCAGAAGGATGGTTAGCCTAAAGAAAGTCATAAATTGTGTTTCACTTTATTCGTTTCATATGCCGTTGCATCGGCCGAAAGGGATGGGATTCAATTTGTAAACCAATTTAACTCGCCGGCAATAAAATATATTGGTTTAGCAGTTCCAGCCCGGTACTCATAACGCACGCATACATATTCAAGCAAAACATGATGCGATAGTGTGAGCTTAAAACACTGATAGCTGATATATATGTATATATTCATAATTCATAAACAAACATTTAAAAATGCTCCGTAAATCATAATTTCGAAACATTCAGTGAAATAAATAGACTTGTGGATCCTTAAATACATTTTTTCTACTTCCTCCTTCAAAGCGTCACTTTTTCCACGGTTTAGAGACACAAAAATTGTCAATTGTCAATTTAGTCACGGCCGGCTAAGGCTATGACTTTAGTACCTACTTTTCAAGTACGGGATGGAGCTTGCGACTGCGCATTTGCACAAGGCCATATGAAATGTCATGCGCCCTTAGTCAAACAAAACAGCATGCCTTTACATTTTATATTTTCATTTTCCAGTAGTGTACAAATAATGATAGAAGTTTTAAAACACTAAAACTTAAATATGCAAATAGAGTGGAAGTAGAAATAAATATATAATAATAAATATATAATAGAAATAATAAATAACGTGGTTAAAGTGCCGTTTAGTGCACTGAACAGGTAGGTATATAATGCATTGAAATTTAATTATTTACAATGTGAATGAAATTAATTCATTTGCCATTAGCCGTAGTACATAAATATTAATTTCAATATTTTTCATATTTATAATATAATAGTGCACAATGTATGCATTTTCTATATTAATTAACTGCCGTGTGGCAATCGTTATGTTAATTTCAATGTCGGGTACCTAAGCGCGCGCAAGAGCCATAAATAATTGTTAAGTGATCATCAAGGATCGGTCGTTATTTTATTCAACCGCAGATGCATTTAACAATGTTCATCAGTTTATCATATGTATTAGTCCATTTTTAATTGTTATTCAACATTCAAAAGCGATGTGATAAATTCTATTTAATATGTTTTTGGGGTGTTCTTTATTTGAAAACCGATATTTACGAGTGCAATGTGCAAATAATCGAGTTTCAAACCCCGGAAAGCAAAACGTCGTAACTCTTACAAGTTTAATGAAGCCCATCGCCCTAGCCTAACCGCCCAAGCTTCGCTTTTCAATTAAAGAGTGCGACGCTCGGTTAATTTTCTCGTCGAAGGTGTGATTTCGGCGTCAGAATGGTTCGCGCAGAGGCGGTGAAATGCACGATGAATAGTGTCGGATGGCGCCAGTGCGGCTCGAAGACGTTTCGTATTTCTCACATGTTTGTTTGTAGCCCCCAGACAACACCATAAATCGGCAAAGAACCCACATCCCACTTCAATTTCAACCAGAGGAAGGCAAAAAGGAAACACTTGGAAATGATTATTGAATTCCTGAGCATTTGAATTTTCATATTTATTTCATTGTTATGTCCTGTATTCACATATTTTAATATTAGGTTGTTTTTGCTCAATTTATTTTATGTTTAGAAATATGCACAATATCTCTAGCCGATGACGCACGTTGTTTTCATATTTTTTAATTATGTAACTTTAACAATTTAACATTTGATTTTCAGAATGAAAGATATGAAAAAGAATAAACCAGAGGCGACGACATTGAGATCTGCCTACAGACGCGAGTCGGCATGTGGTTGGTTTACGTATGAAATTATTTGGATAGAACTACGTTAATAATTCACAAAACAGGCGTGCACGCAGCGTTTCGTTCACTCATTCTTTTGCAATTGTGGGAGGCGCTATGTAGCGCGTACGCTCGTAAAACATCTTTTTTCTTTCCGGATTGCATTTATGTACCTATATAGGTACTTACATACAATAAGATCTTGTATGCATTTATGACTTGCTTGGGCGTCATGAATGTAGCTCCGAGAAACTTCATGATGTTAAAAAACATCATAAAATATGCCATGTGGAGTGAACACTGTGCACATACAAATCCAAATTTGATATGAGTTGGGTAATAGAGCATTTAATTTGCAACCTATTAACTATTAGCAGCTTAGATTAAATTAATATCTCTGACCTTTGAAGGTGTCTTTGTTGAATTATGATGGTGCACAAATCGGTTTCCGTCTTGGCATTGGCTTCACGTAATTGTACGATGATAAACTCGTTGTTTGCTACGATTTGTAGCTATGCGAACCAACAGAAAATTCTCCCATGAAACGATGATTCGGTGAAACTTATTGCGGCAACTGAAAGAAATCTCTTGAGCAAATACAATTAGCGAGCAGCACGGTCTTTATGGATGGCGCGAGGTAGGAGAGATAATAAACGGGTTTGAAGGTGCCGAGACGCCCCTGGCTTCCGAGCGGCGTTTCGTCGGATAATAATAGGTCTGCTCTTCGGCGACCACTTCGAAACTTCGAATCTATTGAAGGAGCAGTGGCGACGTTTGAAAGTTTCCAACTCTGCCAGCATGTGTTGATGTGAGGAGACTACGGCATGTGTGGAAAAGATATACTAGCATTTTTTCATCTTTGCAAATGGCAGAACTACTTGTTTCTTTAGGTACCAAAGGGTCTGCTTAAAGTTTGTGCCGTTTTGCTTTTCTTTTGAGGAGAAGTGACCTAGTAACATCATTCACAAAAATAATAAAACCATGAAGGGCCGTGCCTTGCCAGGCGGTAGGTACTAAAATTATAGCCGTAGCTACATCATTAACAATAAAATTATTAACAACTCTAATAGGTACACAATTATCCCAAGTAATCAACTGGTTTTTGAATACTTTTTTTTATTTTTTGTACTGCGTTGCGTGTTGACAATGATCACAAAGACAAGTATTGGTGGAATGAACGCAAAAACATAACCTCAGTTAGTCACACGCTTGGTAGTATCGTGGATACTTTAATGAGTTGACACAGATGGACTGTTGCTCATTTATTGAATCCCATGTTTTTTGCGTGGTTTTATGCCTCCACGCGATCGAAGCAAAATTGATAATTCACCTATTAAGAGTCCTAATATTGCTGAAATTGATCCAAAAATAGCCGTGGGCCATTGGTTAAAACCGATGAAACTTTATTTCAAATCAATGCAGTATTTCAGCATCGTTTTGAAATTTATTTTGGGATGCAAGTCGAAACTTGACATTTTCTATCGTTCCTACCTTGTTACTTTGTTATCCAGCAACCGACATCGTTTTTCACTATCTCACAGAAGACCTCTACTAAAACTGGATTATGGTGGTATCTTTGCGAGTGTAGTAAAAATTGATGACAGAAGCCTTCTATATAAATACCGCTTGCCGGGCGTCGACTGGACACTTGACGTCTCAGTTTGTCGATTTTAACAAAACTTTGCAATTAAGACATCTTTTCAAGCGGTGAGCCGCCACAAAGTCCCCGCGTTCATAATCGCTTTAAATCACTTTATAACAATCATTAAAATCGATTCAGCGCGTATGCGCTGGCGGCGCATAATCAAGATGATATTCGAATGTTTGTTGAAAGCCAGAGGCCTAACTCGCTAACGTACAAATCATGAGCGCAAACAAATGAACATGGAGATGAGTGATGAGCGTTGCCGACGCGCGTTCACCATTTCAATATCAACGGCATTTTCATTCGCGTCTTAAAGCGGGTTTTGTTTGCGCCGCTTTTTCAATCGCGTTTTGTACTGCTGTAGTAGAGTTGGTAAGGGTATGATGAGCATCTCTTGTCTACTCGCGTGCTTACACCCATATAGGTACAGAGTTATAAAACTGCAAAATGAGTCAAAAAAGCGATGGTTGTTTGCATTTGTTTGCGCAGCAGTTCCTATTCTGACTGATTGCCCGGTGGTAACTGCGTTAGCCGCACGACTTATGGACCAGTGGACCAGGATAAACAACTGGGGACGTCATTAATCATTCTTTCTATTAGATGTGATCAATACATGAGTAATGTGAAGCGACAATACCCACAACAAAAATACTAACTTTATACATACGTACTGATTGTGGTTTTGGAACCGCATATGATTTTGCAATCAGCAATAATTATAAACTCTTATTTTATTTATTTATTTAATGTTTGCTGCAGCAATGCATTTTTGTTGGTTGTTGTTATCTAAGCTTCTACCACTTAGTTACTTATTTTCATTCGGCAAATATGACTAAACGATGTGTCGCCTACGATAGGCATGTCGTACGCACTTACGCAATTTGCATCTTAGACGATTTATTTGCCCGTTTGCCGACGAAAGCTGTGCACGTAAAAGAGTTTACAGCCAGGAACAACTTCGGCAACATTTTTGTGTTACGATTATCAACCTAGAATAAATTTTGCATTATTTATGTACGGCACTACAGCAAACTTAAAAATAAAACTTCGTATTATCAAGTTTGCTTTCATTAATTATTTGGTTTTGTTGTGGTATAAGGTGTGTATCCGTAATTGAAAATAATTAATTATTTATCAAGAATATGTATTAGGTATATAATACATTAGGCTCGGCGCGTCTTTTGAGCATGCAAAGGCACAAGATAAAATTAAAACACGAACGGAAATAATATATTTATTATTTAATGTTTTCGCCAGCAACGAGAAACTTTAAAGATGGTTTCGAATTCGAATTTTATTTAAAATCGAATTGATTTTTAAATAAAATTTACCATAAAATACACATTTAATTATAAATTGATGACAAACGAATGTTGGAAATTAATTTATAAATTCATCTGTCGACGTCCATAATTATTACAACAAAGCAGAGCACAATGCGTTATCGCTTGCATTCATATTCCTATGTATGCATTCTAGGAGAACGTGATGAAAGTGCATGATACATATGTGTGTGTGTTTTATAAGATGAAACAATTAATTTTGATTATTTGGAACCTGAAGCATTTGTACCCTAGTTGTACGTATCAGAAGTTGTAGACATTGGGAATAAAGAAGCAGCAAGTCACGGAGATGGTGTGACAGCGTTGTTCGCGAGCACCTTACGGCTTCGTCTCCGTGTAGTGTCGATGTAGTGGCGTTTGTTTTGTCGACGGCGTGTTGTAGTGCTGCACGTACGCTGGAAATCATTTACATCTCTTACAACTCGCGCGACGGTCACACCTTACACGACAGGTAAGCGAGGCGCGAGGCCGTGGAAATAGTTGAACGGTGCTGAGCTGTGCGCACGCAAAAGGAAAAAGGTTGCACAAGGAGCCGCCAAGTTGTTGGTTCCAATGTTCCATTCCCACTAACAAACCGACGACAACGCACCGTGCACCGAGAGCCGGCACCACATAACATCAAGCCACGCATTTTATTTGGCACCTTCTCTTTCCCAACCAAATCAATGGCTTCGACGACTCCTTCACATTGCGGGGACTTTTTCAAGCTCCTTTAAGTCTTTCTCTCTTACTATATCTTATTGCTCTGAGTGATTTTTAAAGCATCTGCACGTCCGTATTTTTCTTGGTGTATTAACGTTTTGTTGAGGAATAGTTTTTCGTACAGTTTTAAAAATTATGGATAATGGTTAACTCATACTTGTATTCTTCATTGTGATAACCTTATTTCTTTTTTGAGGTATCCCTTACATAAATTACTTACAAGTTTAAGTTTTAAATGTAAGCTTGGATTACATTGCGAAAAATCGTTTTCAATTCAAAGTTTGAAATCTTGATTAGAAGCAGTCTGAGTTCTAAGTTATTAATTTATCTTTGCTTCATTATGTTCATGCGCCGCACGATTTTGATGTACGCAAAGTGAGATATAATCAAATCTTTGATATAAATTCGAATGCTGTTCAAGTGGTGCACCGCCGACACAAAAGGTAAACAAGTGGCGGGCATTTAAACGGCGTAAAATGTGTACGGTCATCTTGCGCTCTTGTGCACAAAGCAGAGTTCTGACTTCAATCTGGCGCGGCAGAGCTATAGCGCGGTAGCGTAGCTCCCGTGGTTTTTTTCCCGTACAGTCCACGGGATCCTTGCCATACCTCCAATTCCCCTACGCCACTTACACACCATTTCCACATTGCACGCCGTCATTCTCGTGACGCAACTCTTTCTATCTTATTTCTTTCGTTTCATGATGCCACAAATGGCGGTATTAAACAAATATTCAGCGCTCGGCAGATTGAAAGCACCATAGTCAGCCCGTCGACAAACAGAAGTTTAAACGGTTGGGAAACAGTTGTTTAGTCATGCCGTAAGGATGTGGTCGAAGTGGTAGACTTTTCGGTTGTTCGACATGTCATCGCGAATGCCGGTGAATACCTAATGGATAAAAACTAAATTATGATTTATGACAGTGAACGAAGTTGTGTATTACTGGAAACTGTGAAAATATTACTAGATTTTGTTGCCTTGTTGTGAAAAAAGGGTCTTTGGCACCTGTGTGAAGTAAGCAATACGAGTTATGTTTGCTTTAGCATTATTCGTAATTGTAAATATCATGATTTCCTTCGGACACTTGATCTGCAATTAATATTAGATTACATAATCTACATTTTCGTTTGTAATGTATAAGTTTCCCGTATATCTACTATCTCCCACATGACTAAAGAGTGCTTTCGTAGTTTAAAATATTTTAGTCACGGCTTAAACTACCAATTTTTGGGTCACAAAACTAGGGAAAAACTGGTGCTTCAAAGTTAAAAGTAGAAAAATATTCTAATTGAAAGTAAGTTAGTAATAAGAGTGGATTTTGTTATAGATTCATACTTTGGGAACGAATTAACGCGGTACGTGTTTGAATTTGAATGCAATTATACTCTTCTCTAATAGTAAAAAGCGCATTTGTAGCAAGTTTGATAGCACGTCTTTCTAGATGAGGGGAGATGGCGCTCAAACGATGTTCGATGCACCTGCTTGTGGATTATTTATGTCCTCGCTGGCATATATAAAAATAAAAAGGGAGTTGCTAGACATGGATTAAAAGTTCGTAAAGATTATGTACTTACCTACTAGTATGAACTTCATTGCATGCCTTTTTCTTTGTTTCCACGCATCTCACATAATTAAGGGTTGCATATTCTCTACAGCAAAATTGGGTAAATGAATCAAAAGGTTTTTCCCAAGTATAAAACATACAAAAATATATATATACCTATATGAAAATGTCGATGAGCGTAATACGAGAAGGTACTTGTCACTCATATTATTCCTGATCCCGGAAATGTTTTGTGCTCATTGCGTTTTGTAAAGAGAACGAACGCTAGACGTACGGCGCGAGCGGGTGTGCCCACCCTTGGACGCACGTGGCCGACACGCTCGTAATGTAAACCCATTCATTAGCGCAACCACAGGGAAAAATCCCGGCGAAACATTATGTTTCATGCTCCCATACTTCCATCATTCAACTTGTTAATAGGAGGGTGGCGCGTGACCAAGCCATAGAGCACACGCGCATGGGGTTGTAAAAACTGCGTCAAGGAGGTTTATCATGCCCTCTGATTAAAGCGCATCATCACAATTTGATTATGTTGAAATTACTCTTAATGTGGATTTCAAGAAAAGGTAAAAAAATTAACACGTGTACCAAAGTTTTTGGTGCTCTTGGTATAACTTCAACTTGATATATCCTAATAACATATCGTGTGATGTAAGCATGCTCTGTAGGTGTAAAAATCGATGTATCTTGGCTCCATTCGTTTGGTGGAATCATTTGGTAAAATTAATATCTGAAAAACGAAGTGTACGCACGGATATTAAAACGATAAATTATTAATGCGCCGGCGCGACTTATGAAAAATCGGCCGCACAAGTTGTGCGCGCAGGGGGGTTATGTTTCGGACGCACCCGGTGCTTTTCGCCTCAAAGAGCCCCCTCCGACTGTTTTATCGACGCAGTGCGGACGAATGATAATTACATGACAACACGTGGTTTATCGTTTTGCATTCGGCGGTGGGCCCGTTGCGCCGCGCATGCCAACAGATTTACGATGAGAACGCGTGCACGCCGCACGCAGTCGAAACGCATTCAGTGCCTCGCAAAGAGATAGACCGCCTCGGCGCGTACCGAAAAAAGCCCAAGAGGTGCGTACCTTGGTTGTGTGTCGTACGATTTTCGATTATGCGATATTCGTAGGAGGAGTGCGCCGCCAGCAATTTTAGTTTATCGGCGAAATTACGAGTTTACCCTGCTGTCAAGCATAGAATCATTTGTTTAAATTGGTTATATTTAAATGCTTAAACTATTTACTGGTAATGTATTTTCGGTAAATTATTTTATATTTTATGAAGAAGTCAACTTGATTTTATTTAGCAAATTTTTTATTGTTGGGGATGGAGATATTTATCAACGATACAATACGACACGTAGCGTAAAAGTACCGTATAATATTTCTCTAAGGCGCGTGTGACAACAAGTTCTCAGTACAAGTAGTTCTTTGTGCTTTAATGCGCAACTTTTGACATTGCATTTTAGGGTGTAGCATCAAAAAAGACCTCGAGAGTAAAACACCCTAATATGACCAATTATACCCTCTAACATTCGTTGAACATGTCACTTGTATCATTGAATAGGATAACTAGGCCTAAGTACAATTAATCAATAAAATAGTACAAAATAATGATTTGTAGAGCATTTTTGCTCAATTTAAATTGTTATCTATATTTTATACTACGAATATGTTTTAATAAATTTGTGATAATTTGTCACAATTATTAACATTTATCCAATGAAGCAATATAGGTAAATAGGTATGTGCTCATATTACCAGTTTGCTAAGATTTACAAAACCAGAAAAATTATTTAGTAAAATTAAAGTTTATTAACACATCGAATGTAAGCAATAGAAAAGTTAACATTTTATGTTCAAATATGGTACCCTGATGCAGTCTTAGTCTAACAAAGCACTTTTGACTTCATGATGTGTTTATTCTTTATATTCAGGAACATTCTTCGACATAAGTAGGTAGGTATAGTTCATTATTTCAATGTCGCAATAACAATTTCGCTCCAAAGCTAGGGATCGTTTTGCGTTTGAATGCGTGTTCAACATTTAAGCTTAGCTTGATTACTACACATTCGCACCGTTGCAATAAAAGCTGGCATAAAGAAATGTTTGATTGCATGTTGTCGATGCGGATTATTAAATTTTTGCTTGCTGACTTGAAAGCTTCGATAACTCGACTCGATAAGGACCAATGCCAGAAACCTAAATGGTCTAGAACGAATTCATCGTTCCAGTGTTTGAAATTGCTAAACAATTTTTATATTTAACATTTTTTACTAAATCTTTTATAAAATTTTATTCATTTTTAACCATACATCCAGGAACTCTTAATTTGTTAACAAATTTACACTGATAATGATAATTGATTAAATTGCTCCCCCAAATGCAGCCGTTTTATCCACATCATGAATCTATGACGTCTAGGCAATACGATTCATATCCAATTTTCCAGTAGCATATGTTTGCCTTTATGGCCCTCAACTTGATGCCTTCATTCTTCTTCCCCTTGAATATTCTCTGTGGACGGAGATAATCCACATAGGCAGTATTGCTAACAAACGCTAACAAAGGGGCCGAATGCTGTGCGATACCGTGGACAAGCCCCCAAAGACACCCCAAAAACAGTTCAACATGATCTACTGTGACAGTAGCGTATTAATTCGCATTGTCGCTAATTGAATGGGTGATTTCTACCAGACCGTATCAGCCAAAATCGCAGATAGCAGCAAGAGGGTGAATTGATCACCATTCAGCGGCTGGTAACCATGGCGAAAACACTTGACAGAACCAGAAGTACCAAAAAATAACAATGAAGCATAAAATATATTAACCAAGCACATAAGTGAGATGAAGCAATGATAAACACGAAACTTTTAAGGGGTTAAACTACTAAAAGGCTGGTACACGACTTGATTAGCGCATTTGTCATTTTTTTTTTCATAACACAACAAAAGTTTTAAACATAGGCTGGTCATTAGTGTGTACTTCATAAAATCAGTTCTGTTATGAAGCGTATCAGAATGCCTACATGTTTTTTGGTAATTGGTAAATTAAGCGCTATTGAAGTAGATGACATTGGCTGACTTATAATTCTTTTAAAGATAAAGCGAATTTTATTTAGATGTAAAAGTTTAATGTATTTTTTTTGCTTGAAGATTCAGTTGCTTGATTCAGCCTACCGTAAGGCAGAAAGGTATTATCAATTCAAATGTATTTGAATATTTCCGAATTTTTGAGAATTTGAAAAAAAGTTGCTTCAACTTAAGTGCTGTTTACTCGTAGGTACTAATAGATACTGATGGCATTAAAAAGTCAATTTGTACAAACATACAACACTAAGAGATATTTTTTTATACGCTTAAGCTTAATGTTTACCTACTTATCACACTTGAACATTTTGAAAGCTGCTCGGCTTTATTCTAGATTTATTTGATTCCGCATCACAATCACATTGGCAAATATTGACATACGAGTAGTGTGGAAGATCAGTAAGTAGTATTTGTTGGACACATTTTTAATGGATAGGTCCACCCCACAAAAAAATGTGCGCATAATTTATGTTTTAGATGGTTTTCATATGAATGTTTTAGTGCAACTAAAACACTGGAATAGTCGTGACCTAAAAGGGTGTAATCTAATCAAAGTATTAATATCGTAACTTATGCACATTGCACAGTAGCACATGTGACGGCAGTGTAAGGTAAAAACGACGTGGCATTTAATGAGAATGAATAAAACCCTGTATGTACGATTTTAATAGTCGCTGGACGATTTAAACGCTGAAAGCTCAGGATGTGATGCGAAACGAGCGCCGAGTTTGCACGTACGAAAAATTCCGTTCGCGCCGCTATAAATTGTGCAATTTTAATAATTTCACCGCGGTTCGGACGTAAGTGCACAATAAAGTAATAAAGATAATCATCGTATGCCTAAGCGTCAATCGCAATTATTTTGCTCTACATTATAAGGTTTATGTTCTAAAAGAAACTGTTTAGTATGTTTGACAGGTGTGGTACGAATTGTATATTTTCCAAATTTACAAAATACAACTAATCTCCTCATTGTAGCATGTAGACACTTTTGACTTCTTCCCAAATAAATAATTAAGGCAAACAAGGGGATCTTAAACGGCCAGCTTTGAAAACACACTATTTACATTTCACATGAATAATTTCTTGGCTTTTAATTAAAATGTAAAACATAAGTACCTATAAACAAACATGCAAGGAAATTAAAAAACTTCAAAGGAACAGAAAATTAAAAAAACTTTCTAATTGTTAAAATCCCGTTTTTTTTCTAGATTAATCTCGGAGTAAATTAAATTTTTTAATATTCCCTGAAAACTTTGAATACTTGAGCGTTGAGGAGTAATTTGAGACTTTGTCAGATTTTATTAATCGTGCTTCGGATACAGCGAAGATATAATCATGCCGCTTTCAGTGTGGTTTTATCCTCTTCCAAGTCTTCAAACCGCGACTTGTAATTATCTAATAGTCAAATGACACAAATGTTTACATTTTATGCGTTTTTATAGCTTCTCATAGTCTCAGAGCGTGTTACCAGTGCTTGAGTATTTCAATGGTAAAGCAACATTTTACAAAATATACTTCAAAGAAAGCTATTGGTATTTGTGTGTGAATATGATAATCCGTTTTATCGCTCACGTGTTAATACATATGTGGATATGCTCTTTTCTAGGTAAAAATGCTACCGAATTGACAGTCCAGCAATCATGTCCACAGCCAATAACACATGCATTCCTCGTTTTTAAAACCGAATACAGCATCGACAAGCAAAACGTTTACGATTTTCAATAATTTCGAATCGTAAAATTACTGAGTTAAGTAACGACTTTAAAGTTATCAGCAATCGTCTAGCATTGAATTTATTGCTCGTAAATTTCTTGCACAGTATACGTAATGATTAATAAATTTAAATATTCTTATTTTTTAAATATTTATTGATTATAAAACTTATAAATGCAAACCGTAGCATCCATCCTTTGACAAAAAAGACTTCAAGACTTGATAAATGGACAAACAAATTTAATATTCCCATCAAAAAAATGTTGAGATGGTTGTTGAGAGGCTGTTTGTTTCTTGTTTGAAATGAATGTTCATGTGCTCAACATATGGATGAAGATGGACATACTTTTCTTGAAATTCTCTTTATTTGTTTCTAATGTAGAACGAGCCGCTTTTGCATGCGCCTTTGATTGATGGTTGTCAGTGACCCGTGTACGGCTGCAAACGTCTTTTAACATATGCACACCGTTGCCAGACTGCTTTCGACAAGACTTTATAAACTCACTAAATTTGTCAGCCCGTTATAATGATTCGTTCTGTGACTAAGTTTTTCAGTAAGCATGTAAGCCAGCAAAAAAGCTAAAAGTGTGTTTTTAGTGGCCACAAATGAATAAATAACATTTTCAAGCAAAGTAGCTTTATATTTAAAACACATGCTTGGTATTACAAGCGACTGAAAACATCGAAACGTCAAATTGCCAATTGCTTGCTTTACAAAACCATCCACGTTTTGTTGGAATTCGTTGTTACTAAGATAATGCTGTTAATGTCATGTTAGACATGTTTAACAAATTTTTTGTAAACAAAATTTCATTAGAAAAATTTTTGAGTTTCCGTATTCATACTCATGGAAATAAAACCGTATTTATAAAAAATAGCGAGCAAAATATGAAAAGTTCCGGCGGAACTCGAAAACTGGAATCGGGCAGAAGTATTACCATCGCGCCGTTATTTTTCGTCAAATCTCGTCCGGGAATGTCAGATCGACGCGCGACATCCACGATGCGCGCGGTTGAACTGTGTGCGCAATCGGATTACAGTCAAACATTTTTCGTTAATGATGTGAAGTTTTCGAGCGCAGCGCCTGTGCGTTTTGTGATGGGCTGTGACGAAAAATTCAGACGTTCCGTTGATTTATTGCTCGCCGATGCTGCCATGGCACGGCTCCGAGCGTTGAGCACAGGAAGCCCCTTGTTTCAAAAACTCAACTGTCATTAATAACTCGCGCCGAAACGAAATGAAACCGAGCAACGTGCACCTATCATACACACTCACCAACTTACACATGCGTTGGCAATGAGAGCATAAAATGCGCAGAAAGCCAGGTAGAGCAAAGCGAACATGCGAAATTCGGAATTTGACAAGCAAAGTCGGTCAAAGAAAAACAATCCAATTGATATATAAATTTATATACATATACATTTTATCTATATCAATTTTATCTATATCTATAACAATAAAAATGAATTGAAAAATCTGTTGGTAGTCAACAACGCGTAGATTAATTTGGCCAATTCTTTTTTTAAAATGTTCGTTTGAGTCCAAGGATGGTTTACGGCGAGAAAAATTTGAATAATTGCAGAGAAAACCCTAAACCTTCTTATAAAGTAGGCGCAAACTATAACCGCATGTTTAAAACTAAAGAATTGTGAGTAGTTTAAATGCAAGCACAAGTGGACCGACATTGTTACAATAACACAAAATGTGTACACACAAGGAGGCCGCGCATAAATCTCAATCAGCCGTAATTAATTTCTCACGAACGTGCAATGAGCGAACGCAAACGACGCACGGTACGGTAGGTAAGCAATCATCGGTCGCGAACAAGAGAAGCTTGATTGAGACGTCAGCGCCTCAATGGATGCGCACAAGGTAATATTAATAAAAACGCGGTAATAAATTACCAGTGTTACCCTCGTCTATTCCCATATATGAACGTAAGCTCACGTTCACTAACCCATAAGCGTGCGAGTCCTTTTCACCAACATCCTTGTCTGCAGCGGTTTCTGAAGCGCCCCGGTGCATGTGAACACAAACCCATGAAATGTAAGAAAAGAGGCACTGTAGAGACGCAGCATAATGATGACGATGCACTTGCGGTAACCAATAATTAAATTATTTCTTGTGGATGGAATAAACGCCTGTGATAGCGATGGAAGGGGATGTGATCGGTAGCTGTGATTGGAACGAGCAATAAACCACATCATTATATCACGTTTTTATTTAATTCCCATCGTTTCCTATCGTCTTTGCCCGTATTTAACGCTATATTACTTAAATCCATCATTCATCTTTGACCATTGGCCAAATTTAATTTAAGCTTTGTAAAATGTATCGAATTATAAAAGGAAGAAATAAATACTCGGCACATTGTTTTTTATTTTGTATAGTTTATTAATTAATAGGAATATGCTACCACCTTGTGTTGGTTTCTGTCCTGTAGGTACAAAACATGATATTTGCAGGTGTGTCTTGTTTGTGTTTTGTCGTTTTTTATATGTCAATATTTGAGTGAATAAAAAATGACCGCTCTAATATGTAAAATATGTCTTGTGGATTTTTTTTTAATTGTTCTATAATCGCAAATCGCATGTCTGTACAATCTCATCCTCTTTCACACGCAACACACACCCCTTTATCGTCGAACTCATTTAATTGAAGTGCATTTTAAATATAATAGGAATAAATTAACAAATGATTAATGAATAATTAGTAATGAATAATAATAATAAGAGTGCGGGTGCGTGTTGCTAGAAGACGCTCACATTTTTGTATGTTTAGTGCACCATTTTGAGTGAATATCATTTGCATGACAACGAAACGAACATCAAAATAAATCAAAATTGAAACTACTATAACCATTTGGCGTCATTTATAGGAAGACAATTTGTTAATTTTTAGTCTAAGTTTACACGTTTGATTCGGAACCCAAGAAATATACTGGAAAATTTGACCATTTTGTAAAAGTTTCAAGTGTTTCCCTGTGGAAAATGCAAATAACAGTCATATCGTAATTTTATTCATTTGATGTTGCGTTTCCTTGTTTGTTGCGGCTTGTACTTATCTTAGATTTAACGAAAATCTGTGCAAACGTACTCGTAAATAGTAGGTATGTACCTAGGCGTTAAATAAAACCACACTTTAATAACATCGATTAGGTATTAGGAACAAAAACGTTTCGAATCATTTTGCTATCAGGTACACATACAAGGCAAACGCAAAAAACACCGAAAAAAAACATATAAATAATTATTTACCAGGTAGTAATTGTAATCGCGCGCGCGAGTGCCATCAACATAGGAACATAAAATTTCGCTGTGTACTTTATATAGTTCTGATTTTTTTACAATCTGTCCACTTTTTGAGAAACTTAAAAAAATCTTGTACCTACTCATTCGAGAGAAAAACCTTGTACATGTACATACACTTATTTTAGCTACTTTTAAGCTCGAACAAATAAAAATCATTAAAAATATTATCTAAACAATATTAGTGCGCATTAAATGTAATTCGTGTGTAATGGTGTAATGATATTAGCAGCCTACCGATTTTCGGCTATGGACCTCTAACTTGATAATATCTTGTCTTATGTGTGTCGTGTAGCATGAATATTAATTTTAAAATATAAATAATTAAATTAAATTATAATTGTACATGTTTGCAATCTAATAAATCTCATAATATTGTGTAACTAAGTATAACATTAATTAATGTTTGAAGCATTTCGATTGTGTGATGGAGGGCAACTTAAGAATAATAAATTATGTGTTTTGCACCTTGAGTATAGGAATATGTGCCCCTTCCACGATCATCATTTTATTTACACATTGCTTCATTCCATCTGATTAACTTTGCCACATTCCTTGTTTCGTCGGTTGTTAAATCATGTTTTTTTACATTGTTTAACGTTTTCCTATTTACAGGTCGACTTTTTCGCTTAGTTTATTTCAAAATATATTAAATAAGATCACAAAATGCATCATAAATCACGCACGGTCTTGTTTATCACCAAAAAACCTGCATGTCTTTTATAAATCATGCATCCTTCGTTTTTGTGTGCTTCTTGAATATTTTAAAGTAATTTGTATGTACACCTTAAAATTAAAATTGGAACTTTTTAAGTACGTAACCGAGCTTAGATGAAGGCGGCAGGTCACCTCACGAGCAGTCCAGCGAAGAGGGGCTGCCTGGGGGCAACATGAACGACGGACTGTGTGGATTGAGCGATTGAATGCTGCCCGCCATTGAGCCTGGCCCGGGATACATATCCAGATCGCTGAGGCCATCGATAGAGGAGCACATATCACCGGATTTGCCTTCTTGCTTCAGCATCATCCGTCGCCATTTTGCTCGGGCATTTTGAAACCATACCTGCAACAATAAGCACACAATTTGTCAATTGATATCTCTAGGAGCTTCATTATGGGTGTCACATCAATGTATTACACAGTATTGTTTTTTTTTTTTTCAGTTTAAAGAAAAGATCTGTGGGTAATAGAAAATTACTGCAGCGTCTATAATAGGGTAGATCAAACAAAACGCACGGTTTTCTCATGTGCTTCCTAAAAATTTCAAATGCGTACACGAAGACGACGGTTTCCTGCGCCTGAATGTCTGAAACCTTTACGACTTGCGGTGTTCCTCATCTCCGGCAACGCCATCATATTCACACACTTATGACCATACATAGCCATCGGCCGATTCAACCGCCCCGATCTGTATACGTTTGTGTACAAATGCGGCTTGCGGATGTAAAAAAGCAGATTCCGAATGGAATTCGAAATTGATTCGCGACTATGCGCGGACTTCAAAGTGGAGTGCAAAACAAGAAGTATCTTCTATAGTGGTTACTATTCGTCGGATCAGCGCAGGATGATGGGAATTGGCAAATTTTATTTTTCACCAGAAGCGACCACGCGGTACGTTAAATATTTTACTGAAAGTTGCACGAGTGAGGAGAGGTGACTGAAGCGCTGCATGTGTCGGCCGTTCAAGTGCCTAATACGGTTCCGCTACTATTAATAACAATAAAATAAACGTGCTGATAATAGCATTGCAGGGATACGCCGCTACGTTAATCGGACAAGAAGAGAAAACCTTCTCGTCGTTCGTGCGCAAGTTTTTGTAGCAACGATGCGCGGTGGCTGACCGCCGATCGTGGAGGAATCTCGTTCGGCCGCCCATTATCATTTGTTGCAGTCGGTTTATCTTGCCGTTCGTCAATCGGCAATGCAACTTTTTACGGAATATTTTATTGCCCACTACTGCAGACGACCCGAAAGCGGTGAGCAGGCGCAAACAATGGACGATCCGTCAAAATGGTGAAATAGCGTCGCTCCACACATTGGCGCGAGTAGCAAGCAAATAAACAGTTTTACCGACAGTGCTGTTTTGAAATCAACAATTCGAAATACGTAATTGCCACACTGGTGTAGGTAGGTATGCGTGCATGTGCTCATTACAAATGTAAAATGATGGCTGCATCTACACTTTGTTGTTTGAAAAATATAAATAAATATAAAACTACCAAATGAGTTTAAATATGTTAAATTAAATTTGCTCAGCTTCCAAGAGAAATGCAGAGTCACAAAATGGTTGCCCGAAACGAAATACGAAACATGAAATAGGAAATCCCGAAATTGTCCAGGGATTTTACTTCAAGGGATCATCCCTGCCTTCTAGCATTAGTTTGACTTTGCCTGGAAGGAAATACGGGCGTATGATGCACGCGTTTGCGAAGGCGAATCCTTCGTAATTGGAGTTACTACATCCTGAGGGGAGGAATGATTTATACGCTTCTTTTTTCATGTCGTTTGCTTTTCGTCGTGGGTGGATGAAAGGCGTGCGTTTTGCGTCTGAAACAAATTATTTCCACTGCCAATCGACATGCCAGATAAAAAGTCACCATCCGAGTATTGATTTAGGAACAAAGTAGGCTGGTATCTCCTCACAATGTCATAGTGGGAGAAGACTGGTATTTTACGTTGAGGCAAATTAGTGCGAGCGCTGATGTTGTGGTGCCACTTCTCAAAATAAACATCAGCATGAAAATAAATGCGCACGGTTTGTCGGCATTAATTTACGGTGCCGCATGGATACCATAGGTATTTTTTGTGCACTTTACGGTAATACATCAGAGAGAGAGCCTACTGAAAGCCAAGGCAAGATTAAGTGTAAGTAACGAGATTTAAACCGACCAAAATGTACCCAGCTAAGATTAACTCTAACTATAACTATTAACTTAATAAAATTTGTTCGCATATTAAACGTGAATTAAATATTTATTTTTTGTGCCGTAAGTCACATATTTGTGCGGCCATCTTGTCGCTCTGGTGCGTCTGTCTATTGGTATGATACGAAATTGCGATCGATACGCAATGATATCCTCTGTGTTGCCCATACTTAGTGTGGGGTACGGCGAACACCGAATCGCTGCTTTCCTGCTTTTCTTCAGCGCACGGCCCCGGAATAAGAGAGGAAAGCTGAAACGGCGGTCTCCATGGCAATCAGTCAGCCGGAGAGTCATTTCTCAACGGCGCTGTGCGCGAGGGAGAGTTGCCGCCACGTCGAGCCAGGTCTGGAACAGCCTTGCCGCCTTCGGCAATTAGCAGAAATAGAAATAACTTGCCTTTGTAAATCCAGCAACATATACCTACATGCACACATTCGTTCATCCATTTCCAAACTTGCGTGCAGCGTATCTGATTCGCCGTCGTGTAGGAATTTTCAAGAAATTTATTGACAGCAAATCAAATTTTGAATTTTTTCCCGAATTTGGATTTAAACCGAAAATGAAATATAGCTACCTACACATACGCTCACATACTCAGCAAAAACAAGCCGCATATCGAAACAGAATTATTGAAGTATAGTTAAATTGGACTTGAGAGCCTTGGTGCTTGGCTTTTTAGTCGTCATGTTATCTTGAAATAAGGGCCACCCCTTAACGAATACTCCCCTCCCCGACTTCACCTCTGTGTGGAGGTGCACATCCATAAGCCTGCGTCGATTGCTGTGTGAATGCAAGGCAAGACAAACAGCGGCAGCCGAGTGAAAGATTTTAATAGACCCAGTTTTTTCATTCGTTTCCTACGCTGGAAGCACAGGTCCTTAACAAGTATTCCGAAATCGCCTGCCCACGGGAAAAATTTCCCCTTTAAAAATTTTCGGATCCATGGAACACTCGGTAACCTCGAGCATAAGAGGGAACGTAGTCACGTGCGCTTTATTGCGCCATGCAAATAATGAAAATGAGTCCTCATCGTGCGCGCCGCTCGTTGCACGATTGTTTAACTGAACGAAAATCGAGGAAACGCACGAACTCCTTACTGCGCGACGATGGCAAAAAACGCGCTGAATTCACACTTTGCTTTTCTGCTCCCTCTGGTTGTTTGCTCAGCCTAATGAATGTAGCGTCTATCCAAGACGACGGCGCCAACGTCATAGCGTCGATTTTTATAATTTTCTATATAAAATTCAAACATAAAATATTTTATTACGACTCGGAAATTTCGGTATTAATGACGAGAAAAAGTTAAAATAAAAATATATGAGCAAACAAGTGTAAGTTTTTCTAAGCGCGTTTATATACCGTTAAGGTTGCCACAAAACGCGCGCGTTTTACGTATGAATAACAAGGCCTCATAAAATATTAATTTCGAGCACGGACCGAGACGAAACATGCACATTAATTCCCATATTCACAGAGTCTATGCATAACCGTGCAAGATATTATGCCAGGTTCTTCAGGCAACCAAATAAATATTGAATAATATTTTGACCAGCATTAATGATGTAATAACCTAGAGAATTCACTCTAGTACTCGTAATTTCAGAAACTTAGCAGGAAAACGGGTTCCCCCATGGTTTTTAAATCCTAAATTAAAATATTTTGAAGATTTACTCACTTGCAATACCCTCTTGGGCAGTCCAGTCTTTTGCGATAAATGTTTCAGATCCTTTGCGTCCGGGTTGTGATTAATAGCAAAGTAGGACTTCATCGTTCTTAGTTGATGATGTTTGAAGGAAGTGCGCATTCGCTTCGTCCGTTGATTGCCGCCCATGTGGCCGCCCGGCGATCGCCCGAACGGCATGTCCAAGTACTCGGAATTTAAATCTGCAACAGGCGAACAAATCCAATATTTAATAAAAACCTCACTTGTCTTCAATCAACTGGTAATGATCAGGTGATAAAAAACATGCAATGTCTGTGGGGTATTTTTTTAATAACTTCAATTCATTCTTCTATAAATATGAAAGCCTTGTGCTCTAAGCAAGATTTAAAAAAACGCTACTGTGTAAGGACACTATTAAATGAATTATTCATAATTCATGTAAATACTACATCCTCATAGACGTTGTACACAATGTGAGCAAACCATTATTTATATATTGCGCATATATTTATACATTATTTATTGCACCGAACGAATGATTCTACTTGCGATTACTAGTGCTAACAAGCACCAAGAACCAAGGTGATTAGTATTATCAAATTGCAAAACAAAATGGTTGCCCCAGTAGGTTATCGAACGTTAAACATTCCCGTAATAAATTTTCAATGCTCTTTGTTTCCTTTGGTTCAAAAGGAAAAAATGACGGGAATCCAAGAATCTATTTAGCAGGCGTGGTATGCGATCTAATTAACTCCCGAAAACAGCTACCAAACAAGTCCAAGCAAGGAAGCGGCAATCAAATATCTCATAGAGAGCACCCAAAATCATTAAAATTAAACCATTAATAGGAATGGCATTCCCTTGCGTATCGAAGTAAAGGAAGCGGCTAACAGTGGAATTTTCTAACACGCGGACATTTCTAACGATCCAAATGATTCCGAAGATTCCACGACGCACGGTCCCGAAATGCCTGGACATAAACAAGCCCGCCAAGATGAGAAGATATCTTTCAATCTTGGTCATCGGACCGAAGTATCGAACTACTTAAATTCAAGCAGTAGGTACACACAAGCAAGACGAGCGCGCGCTTTAAACCTACTGATGGAGTTAACAATGCAGCTGTCCATTGTCAATGGATGCGTATCGTAAAAATATAAATTATATACTGATTTAATCAAGATCGCTTTTGCTGCGGTTATTTTCATTGAAAAGCGGACAAAACACGTTTTTTGTTTCTGGCCGTTCATGAGCCACGCTCCTCCTTGTGACACCTTACTGCCGCTGCTCTACTAAATACAATAAAAATCCTACGAATTTTATGTCTCCAATAAATTACCAGAGTAGAGCTCTGGCACGCCACGATAGTTTTATAACTAAATTTAACGACCGCATCCACTGTGGGAAGAAACAACCAGAAAAACCAAAAATGTTTATACTTAGATCGCAACATCGCGTTTGTGTTAAAGTGTTGAAAATTATGGCAAAATATTAAAGAACGTCATTTTGTCATAAAATAAACATAATGATATTTTTCTACTTCCACATAGTACCTACCTAATACTGTAAAAACGGACAACCAAGGCGATGACAATAGTACTTTAGTCACGGGCTTAAGTCACACCCGTGGATAAACTAGCGTTTTAAAGGTGGAAGCAGAAAAAAACATTTAAGAACAAGATCTGTTCGAATAAATATTTAAAATAAAAATATATTTAAAGAATGAACAAGTTTGAACAGTTTTTATCGATTCAATCTAATAAAGCGGTCATCGAACGCATTCTGCAATTTTGTCGCGTCCTTCCGCTGTTATTTCGTGGTCATTCACAGTCGACCAAATTAACATAAAACAGTAAAGTGCGTTTAAAAAAAGTCGTTGTTGGTATCAAATAAATAAATGAATTTAACGATTAATAGACATTCTTGTACTAATGCCATGTTATGAAACCAAATATTACGAATGAAGAAAAAAAACTCAAACACCGTGCGGTAGCTACATATATACCTACAAGTGAAATTAATTTATATGCTAATCCGATGGCTTCGGTTTTATTTTCTTTTCGTATCATTTAAAATTTAAATAAATGCCGGTGAGAATAATTTTAAAATCGAGTTGTTTAGTGTAAATATTGACCGATGAATAAAAAATGTGTGGGAATTGCTTAATTTTTACTAGCAGGGGCAATTTAAGTCGGAATGGCTGGAACAAACGTATCACATCGTAAAATAGAAAATTTGTAAAACTTTATAAATTATCTTGCTTCGAAGGTTTTGTAGCAATCTCAATTTAACTACTTAAACATCAAGGTGACAATATTATCATAAATGTTTGTAGTCAGTGTAAACGTTACGCTGTGCTACAGTTTTATAAGTTCGGTTTGCTAGTCTTCGTTAATGAGAACAGTACTCGTACAATGTACGTATGTGAAATTTAAAAAAATAATTAATTTCAATTTACGGAGCGTGACAAACGGCAACAAACACATGCGGCTTGTTCGTTGATTTCCAAGAAGGGCAACCCGCCCGTGCGCTTGCTCTCTATACCCAAGAAACAGACGAGGAGGAGCACACATTCGTGCATCGTACACATGAGTGTGTTCCAAGTTTTATATCTGCCTCGTGAGCAGCACAATGTTATTTATGCATGTGTGTTGATTTGGACACTCTTTAAACGTTGAGCGCAACTCTTCATGTTCAAAATTAGTTCGGCGATTTATTTGCTCAATTTATTGCTGGCTATTTTCACACAACACTGAAAAGTAAGTAAACCAATTTTGCTTATATTTACTAAGCTATTCTATGTGTGTATGTATATCACAAAAGGGATGTTGATCTTGCCACATGGCCAATTATGAGTGAAGCGCGTGCATACAGGATTGGCGTCCGATAGACGAATACTAAGCCTACCCGCTTAGCGAAAGCGGATTGTTTTCCCTCTCAGGGATTTTCTCTTTGCCTATGCCACGGCAATTAATCAGGCAGCCAAGCGAACATACTGCTTACGCCAAGGATCAAATTCAATCCGATCATATAACTAATCCTTTTTTATTATTTTCCTTATAAAATTTTCACCAAATCAATTTTTTAGTATTTGCAAAAGTGTCATAGTGTATTACAGGCAATGTCCATGATTATTATTACTGAAAACCACTCCTATGATGCTTGACAATTAAATCTCAAATTTAAAACATCTAACATCAATCAAGGCATTAGGTAGGTCTAATATCTCAATATCAAACTTTGTGAATTTGTGTTTGGAGTTATGTATCGGGATAAAATTAAAACATTTTAGTACTAAAATTAACACCGGCTCAAAAATAATTTCTGATTCACATTTTGTTCCATATTAAATTTTAACGTTCTGTGGGCTCATAGCGCGTACCTTTTTCCCATTACTACGATTTCGTCTCTCCCGCAATATGCCTTCATTGAAAGAATCAAGTATTATCGCCGATTATAACATGGATCAGTGGTAAGATAAACTAATATATTTATATCTCGCATTGTTCAGTTTTGTCGGGTGCCCCGTATTTTGTTGTGCGCTTCGACGAGTTGTTGAGCTAACATGCGGTTTTACATTCGTGCAAACAAACACAAGCACACACCATTCGAGGAGCATTATTATGCTCGAGTGGTCGAGAACGCTCGAGGACACACACAAGTGCGCGCTGTGGGAAAACCACCGGAATAGATCACACATCATCGCACACAACCCTTCTAGCCCACAACCCACAGAACGCAAAACATCGCCAACCCTCTAAAACTTTTAACGATGTGCATGAATACCACGTGAAAGTTAAACACACAAATATCCTACCACGAACCCAATAACACCCAACAAGGAAGATGTCAGCGCGTAACGCGAAATGTAACTATCTACATAGATCAAGTTATAGGTTCTTACCTAAGTTAGCTGTCATCGCTTCCAAATCCTTAGGTTTCCTTTTCCGTGGCCGGCCTTTTTGTCGCGGCGTCGTCGGCGCGCCATTAAAGAATGGAACTTTATTAGGACTGATATCGGCGTTGCTAGTCGCTACCGGTGGTATAGATGACGCGTGATGATGGTGATGAAATTCTGGACTTGGGAACGGCGGAGCGAAGTGTTGAGGAACCGTGGTAGCACCGTGATTTTGTGTTAGATGGAACCTAGACGCGTGGGGCTCGTCCGCCAACGCCATTTCAAAGTGTTGCCGGCACAAGACTTCCCCGTCGCGCATCCCAAAATGATCGCCTTTTGTAAGAGGAGCTGAGCATTCAGCACAGGAGAAGCAATGTACATGAAAGACGGAGTCGCGGGCACGCATTACCAGCTCCGATGAAAGTATAGTTGCATGACACCTGCCGCAACGTTTCATTCCAAACAACCTGCAACAAAAATATTCAAAATTTAATAAAATTGTCATGCAAGCGTGGAAATTTTCAAATTGTAGTTAGCAGCGATATGATCAACAAACATTTTATTCCCGCACGCACAGAGAGACAATTTGTCCAACTTCAGTTTACAAGTGAAAGATTCGAGTTTGCTTTGGGAATGTGGAATTGTGGTTGTGCTATCAGAAAATCTTTACGACACCCTAAATGGCGACTCGTGGGTGCTGCTGGGACCTGCTTATTTTAAATCCACAAATACGTGGTTAGTTTGATCTACTCTACTCGATAACGTTGAGTCCATATCTTGTAGTTTCATGGTTCAGGCGCGCGTCGTAAACAAAACCTTATGAATGTAAATTATGATGCGCACATGACAACCGCAAAAAGACCAATGCGACACTCACTTAAATGTTGTTTACATTGGATTATTACATTGGATTATTATATGTAAAACCTAGCGCCGAAAGGCTATAACCAAAAATTACAGAAAAGTTGATTGTTGTATGAAGTAAAGGCTCTCTGCAAATCTTACGCCAGACTACATCACGTGCTCCATAGCTAGTCATGTGAATATTTGAACAAAAAAAAAATAGTACAATGGGCCATACAACATCGAAAACAACAATCTCAGAATACTCTCTACGTGCGGTGTGTGTGCAGAGTTCAAACGTGTCGGCGTCAGGCGTCTGTTGCGCTTGTGCGCGCTGAGCACACTTTATTAATTACCCGTGCCGGTTAATTAGCCCACGCTTTCGCCCAGCGCCGGCCGTCGCGCCGCCACCGTCAAGCGTATTATTCCTTTTTATTTGGTCTCGTTTATGCGCACAAGTAGCAGTCGACATCTGCCAATCGAGGCATAAAAAAACGCTTCCATAAATAAAAGCCGGGCCGAAAATACACAACGCCGTGCTACAAACGCACACTACGCTTTAATGTGTCCCGTATGTTTGACATTTCTATTTGTAAACAACCATTATTTATTTCGAGGGAGCATCCAGTACGCGGCTTAAACCGATCATCAAAATCTGTTGTACAATCAAATCAGGATAATGATTGAAGTAAATATTTATAATTTAACTTTGTGTCACTTGCATTGTAAGAAATTGTGTTGCTTTGGCACAGCAATATTAATTTTTTTCGCGGGGAGTTGAATTCGGAATACCTAAGTTGTTTTTTGACGATTTTTGACACTAGGATCTTTCTTATTAGCGTTGCCCGCCGTCACGAACCTTAGGCCCGGCAGCTTCATCTGTTAACACCGTTAATTATCTACCGAAGCCTGCGCGTTATTAAAAGCCAATGCACCCGCCCAAATCCTTCCCTCATTTGCAGTTGCGAGGAAATACTTGACGTTGCAAGAGCATTATCGCTCAGTTGATACGCAAGTTAATTAGAAATTTATGACCGGAGAATGTGTCTCAACACCTTCCCACTCATTATGCTTGATGATTCTCGTAGTAGTAATAGCACTCTTAGTATGTTTATAAAGTATGCATAAAGTATTGGTTGATAGACTAAGTTTACAGAATTATAAGAATTGTGTAATATGAAGGGTGCCAACCGCTTATGCGGATTCGGAAACGCAAAGCCGACGTTAACAACGTTTTCACCCAAGTAATATGTGAATCTGGCACCACGGGGCGCGCCATGTACACGTATTCTTGGCACCCCCCGTGATCATACAAACACAATAAATGCGCGGTACGTACCTTACACGCGGGGCACCTCATGGTGGCAGGGCTATTGTCAAGCCGCAATAATACACCGAAAATACGAGTGCGCGCTTCGGTCATGCATTCAAATTTGATCTGGTACTATTTCGAAACGTGCAACACACGTATTACAAACGAATTACATACGTGTTACATGTTGTTTTGTCATTGTTGACAATTCACGGCTTGCGCAA
Organism: Dalotia coriaria; assembly: GCF_025399875.1. Taxonomy (NCBI): domain Eukaryota; kingdom Metazoa; phylum Arthropoda; class Insecta; order Coleoptera; family Staphylinidae; genus Dalotia; species Dalotia coriaria. The sequence goes on from NW_027045448.1 coordinate 3,410,517, forward strand.
CGAGCACAAACCCCTCCAAACTTTCCAACCGATTTTTAGTGACACGTTGACAAACATATACATATAAATGCTTTTATAATTTACATTCAACTTGACAATCGATGCTATACCAAGCTTGATTTCAAATTGGATACAAATTATTATTTTTCTCAAAACAATGGCGACATCAACAACTCATTATAAAGCAATGCAGTAATTGATAGATAGTGCTCAACCGATTCGAATACTCGACATGCGCAAATCATGTTAGTACTTTTTGTATACGCATTCTACGTTGATTACAGAATGCGATTGTTCGCCAAATTGTTTTTTACTTGAGTTCTGATTGGCTCTCTTTACATACTAGACTGATAACTTGAAAATAACAAAAGCGATAAATATATCTAAAAAACAACTAACTATTCTGAAATTGCATCGAAAACATTTTAATATCAATGATATCAACTGTCACATCAATGTTAACGTTGGTATGGAGTCTTTAGCAAATGTTAACTACTTGAAAATATTTCTAGAGAGATTTTCATAGACGACCCCTATCGAGTTTTGCGGTTTGTTGTGATGTGCAACATATGTACGACTGGTTCCCATTTCGGGGCCGGGCGCCGTTTAATCTCCACATCCTCGAATCCTTTCCCACTTTGATGCCACGGTTTCCGTACTAATGCATGTGCTTCACGTGTCTTGTCGGCTTTACTATACTTTGTGAGACACCGACGGATTCTGTGATTTCATGCGAAGAGGGCACTCCGGGGGGTGCACGCGGATGCAAAGAACAGAGGGTGAAAGAGGGCTCCCGACGTCAAGCGTCATACAATCATCAAATAGCAGTGGTTATAATAATAATCCACTTCACTTCACGTCTGTCTCATTGTTGTGACCTCATAATAGCATTTTTGCCATAATCCCAAAGAATCACAAAAGTCTGGGTGCACTAGAATGAATGTTTCTTTTCTATAGCGTCAAAAGTGAAAACCTACACAAACAATAAAATCGTCAAATCTTAAAGAGATGTTTTTACTGTTACATTTTTTCCAGCTAAAGAAAATTACAAAATTCTTGCATATCCACCCTTCAAGAAGAAGAATAAATATTATAAGTATAATATTTGTCACACATTCACATTGTCGGAATTCATTATATTGGCTATGAACAATTTTAATTTTAGTATTAATTACATTCATTGAAAAGATAGAAAGGTGATTTGCGGATTATTTTTTTCTTACTTGACAAACATTTTAACGCTTATTGAGTGTGTAAAATAAGTAATGTGGGACATAACCCAAGTCATATTTCAATCAACACTGTGTTAACGACACGTGTTTGTAGACATGCTCACCGTCATCGCGAGGCAAATAAGTTTGTCTCTGCTAGTTTTTTCTAAGCCAACCAAAATGCTCAACGCGCGTAAGAAAAACGTTCACGTTTAGATAGAAAGAAGTGCATTACACAATAATAACGCACTTTTTTCGGAAAGTTTATGCGTGTACGCCTAAGCGACATGTCGAACGGTTTGATCAACATTTGTAAACATGTTTGTGCATAGTATTTAAGCGATTCAACAATGTTTTAAGTTTAAAGGTATTAGCATAATCTGATCATTCAAACAAAGTTCTTTCAAAACTAAAATTCTACAGAATATAGTGGTGCACTAGTGCTTGCGGTCGAAGAATAAAAAAAAACACTCGTCTCGTATGCATATTTACGGTAAGTCGTAAAAAACAAATAGCGAAATGCACCGGCCACAAAGAAATGAAGTAAAAGAAAAAAGCAAAATAAAATCAAATCGGCTAAAAATCAAATAAAAACTGAACCCAAAGAGCAAATAAAAAGCCAAGTACGTTTGTTACATTTTTATGCCTTACATTTATATATAATACATGCGAAGCCGTCGTGTACGGCTTCGGTGGAATAAAAGCAATAATTTATTTGATTGCGCATTCCTTCCAGTTCACCGAGACGTGCAAGAACACGTATATATAACTATATAGATATATACCTACCTATTCCTGACAACTGCAAACACTCGCAGAGTGCTTGAAATTGGAAGTTGTTATCAAAGATTTAACTGTTAAATTTTTTATTCAAATTTTTAATGTCAAATCACATCACATCTTAAAATAGATTCGATGTTAAAGATATGCAAATGTGAAGAGCTCAAAATGAGACTACGCGCTAAAGAAAAGTCTAGCCTCGTCTATATTCCGAAGAGAAGCCGATTTGCATAAACTGTAACATAACTTTACGAGTTTAACCACGTTTTAACCCGCGATTGCCCACGGGCCGGGCACGCATGTCAATCTGTATTAGACTACAGCCGGCGATAAACGATGGATTAAATGTCTCACAACTTACGAAGTTTCCCGACTGCGCTGTAAATTTGCGGGGATTGCGATCTTCTCATTGCAGCCTACAAGAAAACTGACCAAACAAATTTAACTGCTCATGATGAAATTGTTGGCCGAAGAGAACCACTTAAGCTAAAAACATTTATTGGTTTATATTTTAACATCGTGAACAATATTTATTTCATCATATGTAGGTACACCTTTAAAAGCATGCAATTGGTACATTAATTCTTTTTTGTTGATTCAAGACATAGTTTATGGTTATTCATATTCATTAAAATTGTGTTATTATCATTTTTACCGGGCTGCGTTTGTGTGTAATTTTTGCATTTACATAAATACATAAAACCCATAAATATTGTATTATTTTATAATGAATGCGCTTGCTTGCCACACGATTGTACAACGTTTATAGTAGGTAGTATTACAGTTTTTACATTCTTCTCCATAAACACACGTAAGTTGAGGTTCCGCACGATGAAGAAAAATATTACAATTTCATAATGAATATTCAATAATATTCGTCTGGACTGGTGCGCGGTTTTCGTCTAGTCTGCGTCGGGTTTCAAACGCAATTATCGTGTCTGCCGTTGCCGACGTTCCGTTCTGTCTGCTCTCTGCTCTTGTTTGCATTTTTCCAACAACATATATCATTGCAATTCGTTAGCGTTTCAACTTTTAATATTCATATTTTCGTCGTTGATAGGTAGTGCATATTTTAGATTAAATTGTGACATTTTTCTAATTACATTGGAGTCAATGTTTTGTTTTTATTTTTTAATGTGTGTACAATTGACGATTAGCAGGCAGTGGTTGCAATATTGCGTGTGTGCGATAGTCCAGTACAAACGCAAATTGGAGAGCGATCTAGCGTGAGAAACTAATCTATGGCTGACACTTTAACACGACGAACCTGCGACTGCTAGGATTTTTAGCAACATTCACATGCCACACGAGACAAGCGTCTATTTTAAATACACAAGCGATACAGGTCGACGCAGGAAGTTGAGATTAACGTATTTCTAGCTTGCTTCACTGGCTGCGTACGATGGTCCAGAGATTATTTTCACGCGGCATACGTGCTCTTGATTTATTTCAATGTTAGAATCTTCAAAATGCGATTTCTTTTGTCAAGTTTTCTGCTGTCTTGCATATCGAGTGAACTTCACTTACTAAGTAACTAAATATACAGGAACACTGAAAAAATCGTGATAAACGTACAGACGAGGAAAAGACAATATTTCACAACGCACACATCTGACGTTTTCTAGCGACTCATCTTGCGGGTATGGAGCATGTGGGTTTAAGCATCTTTTTAACTCGAACTTGAGCGCTAACGAACGGCATCTAAACTGCCATAAGGAGGTGAAGGCAGGAAAAAACTACAAAAGCAATCGCATATGCAAGCCAACGCTTCACAACTGTCGTATATTAGATTTTATTATCCACGCGCGTCAACCGTAATATATTTTTTCAAGCTTTTATTCTCCGCATTCTGTGTGAAGAAAATTTGAAGAATCCTAACAATACGGCACGCGCGTCCACAATCTCAACGAAGTAATAATCTGTTTGAGTAAGTGCGGTAAGTTCGAACGGTGAAGAGAAAAATAAAAACAATTAAAATAATGCGATGCCTACCTACATATCAGGACCAATAAGACTGCAAAAATGTTCGCCATTTTGTACCCATTTTTGATGCACCAATGCGCTAGCCCATTGTATTCAAAATTTGAATTCAAGCAAAACATGGATATATGAATAAAATCGAACATGCTCATCGAACAACGTATCTCGGTTTCTTGTTTTAAATGGAGTATCACGCATTTTTGCGTTTTAAAGTACAGGGAGTTGTATAACAAATATTAAAATCTATATTAGTCCCAAGATACAAAAATTGTAGAAACATTACTTTAATAATTAATGATTCATTCTCTTATAGTCTTATTATTATTTGTTCACGTACGAGTACAGTGATACGATTCCATCACTGCCGTACTGTTAGTAAAATATTGAAATCAGTGGTTGGAGCACTCAATATAAATTTATGTTCGCAGCCAAGATACGAAAATGGACGACACTCAAAGAAACTCGCAACTTCTTCGGTTAGGCGAAATGCATGCTTTCGTCCTCGACACACACACGCAACGGCAGCACCCAAAGACAATAGTCCATTGTGTGCGCTTTACCCAATCTGCATAATCAGAGCTGTTCACGGCGCGCGATATTTATTACGGCCACGGCCGAAAAGTAACATCTTGTGAAACGCAAGCATGGCAGAGCATAGTCCCGACAAAGACTACACAGCGCTCCATGGACAACGGTCGGGCATATGAATACCGAATGCATCGATATTTCGTATATTTCCATGGAAGAGCAGAAACAAGAAGCCAATCCAAGTCCACAACCGACGACAACTGCACGGGCAGGAACAACGAAACAAACGAAATAAACACGGCGATGCGAACGAAACCCAGCCGCGCAAACCAATGGCAGAAGGAATACACATTGAGAGTGACTTATTTCGTCTACAGTCCACAATTCCGCCATATTTTCCATTTATCTGGGAAATACATCAAAATGGTAGTTGCTGGTAGAAGCGCTGCTCTGCGTTGGCGACAAGCATCCATTCTAATGTCATTTCGCTGCTTTTGTTCTCGAACATGCTGAATTATCACTAACCTGCGCGCATAGCAGAGCAAAATGGTCGCAAAGAGTGGCCGTGGAGGAGATGTCAATGCGAACATGTGTACTTGGAGGCCAGCTACTGCGTTGCGAGCGCATCCATGAATCTGAATTGTGGTGACATCTAAAAGACGTCAACCAGTCAAGAAGCCAGACGAATCCTGCTGGGTAAATATAGTGACATACAAAGACATCGATGGATGGATGAATGGCTCTCTGCCTGTGAATAAACAAACGGGCAGGCTATGCAACCAGCGTCTGGAGGACGCCCCAGCAAATTTTTATAGTTTTAAATTTCGATTATTATAGCATTATTTTTACTCACTGATAGAAATATCTGCAGACAACGATATGATAGTTGTCAACCAGTTGATATTATCAACATATAGATAGTAGCGTCAACAGAACATTCATTACGAACACAAATAGCGGCCTACCGCGATTACCACAAAAAATAATAAAAGTGTTACATGTTCGTGTAACATGCTACACGCAGCGCTGAGTTGCGCGCATCTTTCTATGCTTGCGTACGCGATGAGCACGTCGAGATAAGCGCAGGACAGAAGAACGCCAGAAGCCTGCGGCCATAGCGCTCATGGGAGAACGAGCACCCAACATGCGCATAAACATTTTATCTCCATATTTCAGTGACGCGTTGTCACGTCTCAGCGTGTCCGGCCGTAGCGTTGAACTTCTGCATCGTCTCCACGAAGAGGAACCCCCGTGGACCCAGGAGGCCGAAGCTGGGTGAATATGAACACAAGTAGGGTCTTACATCCGCGTGTGGCGCTACTTGGCATTTTTTCTATTCTTGGATTAAAACACAGCGCGTCGTTAAGAAAACTAATGATTATTACAAATTACTACCGTTTGCCATGAGGTTTTTACCAGATCTCACGGCATGCTACAATATGAAAACATGTTGGACACATATTGGGTTTCGTGCAAACGAAGACAACTCCAATCAAATCGAGTAATCGAGTATAAATACGCAACATTCGGCAATACGTGTTTATTTATTTTATGCAATTGAGGTAACGATTATGTAGCCAATCACTCAATACAAACACAAATTACCTTTACACCGGTACCCAATTCAAGGTTTGCCCACCTTGGACGTATGTTCGATTTGAGTGATGATCGAGTGAGCTGTAAAATTGTGCTAGCGAAGATGTCAAGTGTAAAATTGATACATCTGATACATTCATATATTAATTATAATAATTAATATTAATTAGGTATTATGCACACACAATTATTCCGATCAATCATTGCCCATGGCTTATTTTTCCAGCGTTTGATTGCTGCCCAAGTCGACACTTCACACAGAAAACATAGACAACGAATTTTAAAAGTTGTAAGATGACAAGATCTGATTTTTTAAAATCTCCATTTGTTCTCTGTCAAAAAGGTCAACACTGTCCGCCATTTGACTTCATTAAAGAACAAACGAGTGTATGTAATCACTCAAACGTGATCTGTTTCCTCACGTACCTACAATTTACATTTTCAACAGCTTCAACTTTTGTGATACGAAGTGTGACTAACAACGTGACAATTTGCGCACATCTCTTCATTAAATGCCGAAAAAACTGGTGAAAAAACTTAATTTGCTCAACACTTTGTGTGATAGTTGACACAAATGAAGCTATTACGTGCATTACTTATTGACGAGCGCGCTCGGCGTAAGCAAACAACTGTTGTTTTGTCTCTAATATGCCTGTTGTCATCATTATCCGCCGCTCAACAACTCCACGTTGACAAAAAAACACACCAAAATGACAAATTGCCTGCAAACGATGTGTGAATGAATATCAAAAACATTTCATTATTTAATCAAGTACCCTCCGGAACCTTTTTTATATTGTTTTCACTTTCGGAAACAGATATAAGTAGCATTTATAAGCGCATTAAAACGACCATGCACAAACATGAACATCACTACACGGAAACCGTAAGCAACGTGAGAACAACATATGGATGAGTCGGTTAAAACGCACTTAAAAATGATAATACAATTACCTCGTCTAGAATTAGCCCTGGGGTATTGAGTAAAATTGTGTTGCTATATGGCATATAGCATTTGGGATTTCAGTCATTAAAAACTCATAGTCCAGTTTTTTCTACTTGCTTTCATTTTTCAACCATCTAGGTGAATCATTACAAATTAATTTGTGTCTGAATGTGACTTCAATACACTGCTGATTAATTTACAATTTATGGTATTATTTATTATTTGTTAATATTGCGTTACTTGTAAGTATTCCATCTAACAGTTATTATATTAGCAAGAAATAAATCGTGGGATGCCTATAGGTATATGCCTACACGATGGACAAAGTAATCATTAATAATAAATCCAAAAATCATTTTTAAAACCTAGAAACAATAATTTCCACAGGTCTTTTAAATGGGACAATACTTTTTATGCAGTTAATTTTATGCCAATTATATGCCATTTATATGTGAAATTGTTTTGTTATTACCTATTTGGATATTTTTGGGCATAGCTTCCTTCTTTTTATGTTTTTTTTTTATTTAGAATATATTAACATATTCATAAAATGACTATTAAATGTGCAAATATATATCTACGTACAAGCTAGTGAAACCGCGCAAAATGAAGGATGAAAATCCAATTCATTAGCAAGTAAAGTGTAAGCTGATCATTGAGCATGTTAAACGTGTGAGGACGTCCAGAAACTAGTTCAGAATATCCACGCCATTCGCCTGTCGCCTTGTGAAAGTGTAATGGAAACTCAAACTGTATGAGAAGCATGGATGGGTTGAAGTTGTGTGCTTCGATCTGCATTAGCTTGTATTACTTGAAAATCCATATAAAATTTGCATAGATTATACCAAAGGTGACATCGATTCATGAATAACTTAAACACACACTTTATGTTCTGATGCATTCTAATGCGTGCACTTATACATAACCAAGGATTATAGCAACATGTGGTACGTCAAGTGCTATATCTACTTGCTCACTATAAGTAAGTATATTCAAAAATTTCAAACGAATATGATTTCAATATATATTTTTAACGCCTGTGTTTAAGCTTGCCAATGTCACATATGCATCAAATATCGGTGGGATTATTACGCAAAGTGCAAAAACGAAGAGAAATTCCTGTCAAGTATGAGTACATCCGATGTAAATGTGAAATAAATTTATACACGTCGGCTTTATAAAACGGCCCTGAATTTACAAACGTTTTCATTCTCTTTCTTAATTTCATAATTTATTGTATTTAATAATACAGCCAGAGACGCTGTGCCGCACCTGTTAGTGTTACCTACCTGTTGCAAAGTATACACTTACGGCAAAAAGTTGAAGAAAAAAAAATAAAACAATTTTCGTGTACGAAGCAACCGAATAGAAAGATCTCCTCAGAGCGATAAGCCAAAGACACACGCACGCACGTCATACCGAAAATAACATTGCTTGTCCAGTACTTTCATGCACTATAAAAAAAAAACAAAATTATGCAAATGCAAAAAATATCAACCAGCGGGTACTTAAAACGCCGTCCATCGCGTAAAGGCACTTGCATTAATTTATGTGGTCATCCGGAGTGATATTCAGGCTCGTGGGTACCTTGATGCGTACGTGATGTGTGCATTTATACACTTGATCCTAATCGGCGCGTATTTATCATATTTTTTGGGCCGTGCGAGTATATTTTTCGTGCGTGCCCGAATGCGCTTGCGTTACCACGAGTGCTATAAAGGCGCTAGAGGATATTTGACACCGGAGTTAAATAAGCGTGTCAAATGAAGCCGAGGTGTCGGTGTCGCTCCGGGTCGGCGCTTCGTGTACTTTTCTTCTTCGTGCCGGGCGCGCAGCTCCAGCACCGGAACTAACCAACGTGATTTGTGACTGACACCGCATTATTTCCGCCAGTTTCATTATGGCCATCCTCCTCTCGCTTGCTTCACGTGCATTGCTTGACAGCAGTGCACAACACAACTGAGTTAATCTATAAATGCATCTAAAACGAATTATATGTGATATTCGATACATATTAACTGTGCTTAGTACAGGTTCGACAGAAAATTCGCGTTCCGTAAAATTCAATTATATTGTATTTCATTGCAATAATACGCGCGCCTCTTTATGGGTAATCACTGCACTAACGGGAATATAAATAAATTAAACAAGATGTTGGCGGCGATTGTAAGTCGAGACAGGAAAGAGTTTGAGCGAAGGCTCGAATCCAAGGTTCTTCTTCTGTGCTCACGCTGGGGGGTGAACAAACATAATACTTTTATTACAGAAGACTTTGAAGATGATCAGCTCACAAATTGTGGCGGGTATTAAATATTATTTTAATAAATTCTCATAACGACAAGAATGCTGGTTTGCGAAAAATGCTTGTCTCGAATTTATAAAATTACCCCGTTGGTATTAAGTAAACAAAAAGAGACAGACACGCTGGCACAAATACTATAAGCACTATTATGACGCCAATACGATCGTCAAGTACAATCACAGAATATAATTTTTGTTAATCAGTAATAACCAACTTTTATATATTCTGTGAACAACTGTGACGGGAATTCTTATTATATTTGTGTGTACAATGTTCCTTTAACGTACATTTTATGGTACATTTAGTATCAAATGGCTAAGGAGTGTTTTATTCACGAGATTGACTGAGAATGAGCGTAACAAACGTTTAATCAATCGAGTGTTTAACATGGTTTAGCCACGTGATTCTTACGCTATTTTTCTCCTTTCGGTCTACTTCTACGTTGGGGTTTTTGTATTTGAATTTTCAATTCTTCAAAATTCGCTCGCACAATCCTAAAAAATGTTAGGTTATAAATGCCGTGCCACGTTGCCACGAGCAACAGCAGCGCCTGCTTTGACTTGTTTGACTGGTGGCGCATGGCATTTCATATGGTCTTATGCTGCACTGTAGGCAAATGCGCAAGCGCAAGCTCCGCCCTGTGAATAAAGCCTGAGTATAAAGTACTTTACTCATTGGCCGTCTGTGTTTAAGGTACCACATTCGTGTCTAAAAACTGTCGCTTTATAGATGGAAATAGAAAAAATATATTATTTTATTTCTTAAACTTTATTAAAATGATTGACCATGACTCACTCTTTGCTTGACAATAAAGCAGCTGAATGTACATCTCTGTGCAGCAGAAGTTCGTGCTTTAACATGCAAACTATTGCGGAAGTATACTGTTCCGTATTGTAATTTTTATGAAATTTAAAAATAACGCTTGCTAAACACAGCAATTGCGTAGATGATTTTTAGATTGTATAGATGATTGGCATTAAATAACCTAACTTAACCTAACCTAACCTGGATTTAATAACAGCAAACTGATTATTCCCAATTTTACTTGAAACCAAAATAAAAGATAGGCAGTGGTGTTGTGGAAGGGTTTTACGATTTTGTTACGATGATATTTTGTTTTACGATCGCGTTTCTTAAGAAAAAAATTAACGAAATTGAGACCGTCTTACACAAGCGCAAACACAACATCACAACCGCTTGTTATTGCTTCAGGGCCGGATGCAGTTGGTGCGCTGTGACTTTGCGTGACATTGGAAATTATGTATCTGCTACCAATATAATTTTTCTATTTTTTGTCATTCGTCCGAAGCTGCTTAGTTGTTTTTACCCTGATATTTAGGTTCGTGCTACACCTTCTACGGGATATATTTCCTATCGTGAGTACAATAAGGGAACTAGAACAGAGTTTGGAATGAATGGTAAATTATCGACTCACAATTTACTTTTGCTCAGCGACAATTTCCGTCTTCGGTGCATGAGAACGTTTTCTCAGAATATGAAAATTGCCGCGCATGTCGACTAGAATGCAATCTTCGGCGTCTTGTTATTATGAATGTGTATCGACCGCCTTCCTTGTTTGTATGGAACCAGTATTGTTGCATTTGGACACGACTTCAATTGAGCAATAGATTGTGTACTACATGATTTTCGTCAAAGGCACTTTTTTCATACTATTGTATCACTGCAATTTCCCTCTCAAAATTAAGCAAATATTAAGCAATATTTATGTGATAAACTTTGATACATGAAATTTAGGTAGGGTAAAAGAGGGTAATAGGGGTCACTTAAGGGAGAACTCAAATATAATTTAAATTATAAACAAAATACTTATTGCAATCGCTTATAAGCATTGTTTACTTAAATACCTATTATTTGAAATAATTTTCAGTCACTTTGACAATCAATTTTGGATATTATTAAAGTTTAAAAAAAAAACAGATTTGTCTCCCATTACACCGACATGCGGGTAATGGTGGTCACCCTGGGGACAATCGGTATCAAACGAAATCTAGCAGATATCGCAGACGTAATATTCCACTAAGTCCCACCCAGTGCATTTCACATGAGCCCATAGCCCAAATGAAGTGCTATGAACCACATTTAATTGTTTTTTTTTTTAAATCGTTGCACATTAGACATCAGTTTTCCAAATCTTCATCCATCGCCCTGGCATAAGTCATCAGTGCCAATATAGGAATCATAAGTTTTGTTACTTTCCTGCAGTATCGTTTCTGCATGAAGGCTATTGAAAAATAAGTCACATTGCTTTTTATAGGCCATTTAGAGCGGACTAAAGACAAAAACGTCCATTGGGAGTCGCATGACTCCCATTGCCCACCATTGCACTATTGTGAAAAAAAAACAAAAAAAATATTTTTTCAAAACATTAATGTAATCTGAACTGCACATCACGATTTTGAATGTTTAACTAAGATTATATAAAAGTTTCATTCGAATATTGCAAGATATTCGACACTTATCTTCTAATTTGCGTGGACGTAAAATTAGATCAGCGGAGCTCAAAAATAAAATATTGGCGTATCTCAATGATACACGCACCGATTTGCATGATTTTTTGGGGGTGGCACTGGGGGGCCAGAACGGAGGTAGGAACGCCGTTTACGCGGTACTCGTAACTATTGTTTCGTGGATATATGGGTGACTCCCATTACCCGCTGACTCCCCTACTCTCCCCTACATTATGTCAACATATTTTTTTTGTGTGTTATACTACGATCAAACTAGAATTGATTGTGAGATGCAAGCTAATTCATCCGTACAGCAGTTTCCGCCCTTGTTAGTAATCCCCACATTACGGTGAAGTATTCACTAAAGATACAGGTTCCATGTTTAGTTGTTACTGCAAGGCTTAAGCTGTAACCTGCAGACTGGGCCTGTAACCTGCAGACTGCGCCTGACTTTGTGTACTTGGCATTGATGTACCTATTCCAAGACACCACGGCCTCACTTGATAAGAAAAATTGCGATGAAGATGAAGATAGGTATTAGTCATGTGGAGCTACAGACTCAAGATGAGAAATCCTATATCGAAGATAGAGAGTGGTATGACGTACATGCGACACATTGCTGTGTCCACATCTACAGGCAGAAATTTACTCTAAATGCAAATGAAACACATTTATTCAAATATATTTGATGCTTACTTGCACCGAACTGGTATCAGGTTCTTCCTAGATTTGATATTCCAACGAGACCGGCAATTACTTTCCAGATCAGTAGCCACATTACTGCACTGTGGTGTGTCAGCGCCACGGATCTCTGTTTGATGAGTGTCATTCTGATTCGTTCATCTCAGTATCTTTTGCATCGCATATCGTGAATGAGAAGTCGATCTATCGTCAAATATCCGTCGCGTCGGGCACTTATCAGATCAATAAATAATTGTGATGCTTGTATTAGCATTCGCATATCTGACCTTAATACAAGATGTGTGCCTACAAGACACACATAACCTCATCAGCCAATTCTGCGAGTACATAACCTCGAAATAAAACTCGCTATGAAAACTCAAGTAAACTGATTTAATCTAAGATTCTTTAAAATTAAACGCCGTCTAATTTAAACTCGCTTTAAATACAGCCGATTTATTTAAATCGTTGTTTTTGTTAGTACACCATGATACAATTTAAATAAAAATGTATAATTTCGCATGTGCAATGCAGCTTTGTGCAGCTAATGCTGAACATAAACAACTGAAATAAATAAATTTTTTGCTAATCCGGTGAGATGCAACACGTATAGTGTTTTCACAAGCCTGAAGAAACCAAGATGAACTCGCCGTTCTCCTGACACACTGGTCAACGTCAAGGGCACGTAATTATTCCGGCTCTGAGGTCTATATGGATTAAGATATTAGATGCTTTTAAAGTGCAACAGTTATATTATGCGTGAAGTCTTTTTCAATTCAGTATGTGTAGAGGTTTTTTAAGTCATCCGGTTTTATGAAGTTTTGTTTGTGGCTGACGGGTTCTTCGGTGCACCTGACTCTAATCGTTTTATAAAAATAAGAAAAAACGAAGGGTCCTAAGTTATTATGTTATGCATAACATGTATATAAATGTATTTCAAAGATACATTAACACTCACACATTATACCTTATAACATCTGGTTAACTTTGAGCAAAGATAAAGAACCAAATCAATAAATAAGTATGTTTATTACACCTTCCAACTTTTTTCTTCTATTTAAAAAATAAAGAAAAAATAATTTGTTTATAAATGATAACAAATTACATAACCATTTCGTAATTATTGCACATTTCCGCAAACTTAAATCTTTGAAAATATGCTTCCAGGAAGAATTTCAAAATTTTTGCAGACGCGGTTCAAGCATATTTTATCTTTATTACTTCACTCGCACATAATTTACGTAGGTACATGTTTTAAATATATTTACTTTTTCGTTCTGCATCATTATACATGCAAAAATAACGCTTCATGCTTCTTACTACGCGCACAACATTCTAGTTAAGTTGCAAATATACATAAAATCGAAGTTAATTTATAACATTGCATGATTAAAATCGATAGCAATTTATTATTTTTATCTCCATTGAAGTGAGACACTCAGGGACGCTGGAATAGTAATACTAACACAAAGAAAACCAGCAACAACAACAAATGCCTTGGAAATAGATGACGGATGATCGTGATTTAAATTAATTCAGCGCGAAATTGCAAAAATCAATTATTTTATAGAGGAAACGGGCACCAGCGTTATATTAAGAAATTAATCATTTTCTTATTTTCCACTGCGTAGCGTATACCTGTACTATACACCGGTGTAGGTGAAGGAGAGACGCAAAAATGATTATTTATTTCTTCCACTTTAACGATTCGTTTACGCCGACTCTCATTTGCTTTCGCTTTTTATGATGCACTTTATTTAGCTCGTACGTACACCAGCGAGCTTGCCAATGTTTCTAATCAATTTGAAGCCATGCGAACACGAATAAATGGCTGAAGGTGCAAACAACATAAATCACAATGGCCGATGATTGAAAATTATTAACGTTGTAGTGATCCAACCTGCGCGTTCGTTCGTTTAATGCTCGTTTAACTTTCATTTGTCCGCCCTGCCGGTCGCAGGCGATCCCACGCTTGCTCCACGAAACAAAATTAATCTAACAAATGAAGCAGCTAAAACGAATACCAGTCGAAAAATTTGCAATATTAGCAGCATTTGTGGCTTCAAAAATTAATCCTACATCATGAGATAGGTATAAGCCCAGCGATTGTCTGCCTATTGTACCTGAAATACCTACAAGAGGCAAATAATTGCTCTTGTTTCAATTGCTCTTATCATATTTTCATTAGAAATCTAACTGAAGTGTTTTCTTGTTGGCTAATATTTTACGCAATTTTTGTTTTCGATTGCGTGGAAACACAGGTGTCCTGCACGCAACAGCTGAAAAACATGACTAAAAAAAAGCTAAAATGTTATACGAGTATCATGCATCGGTATTATGAGTTGAGTTCGCGTGTCTACTATGCGAGTACTACGACAGTGGCCCGCTCAGGAAATGGATAAGATTATCACGCTCCGTTTTTTTCACTCCGTCATTTTTTTCTACTTCTGTACTTTTTGTGCTTCATGCGTCACACAAACAAGTTAGTGTGATATGCATCCGTGGTCCGCCTGTGTTTAACTTGCCAGACCATCCTCATGTGCATGCACAAGCCAAAGACAATAAGTGCGAGGAGCAAGTCGGTAAGGGATCGTCGAGTGATTGCCAGAATTACGTCCAAAGGTAGGTTTCAAGTAGTGTTTGAATGCGAACACTGCAATCCTTAACACCTATCTGATATAGGGCACAGACATGTGCTGCTTTTTTAGCTGGATTACATGCGGTCGCGTCACGGCTGAAGAAGAAAATCACAACTAAGAACCCCCAGAGAACCAGAATGCATAGGTAGAATGCATTTTCGACAATATATAACAAGTAAATGCAAAAAATAATATTATACTTAACTCATTATAAATAATTGCATATTCATGTGTATTTAAGCATTTGTGTTGTTTCGGCCATTCGTTTGGCACAAAATATAAATTCCTTGATATCCATGAGCATTAAGCGCTCACTGATAATATGACAAGACCACGACTCTCCAACTAGACACCGAGCAAACGAAGAGCTATTATCCGATCAGATTTCCGAGTGTGCACTTTGGGTATCGGGGTCGCACCGTCGCCTTGTGTGTGGTCACTCCTCCACCATTATATTGGCCGGAACGACCGGACGATCGGTTCGCGGAAATCGTCATCGGTGATCGGGTTGGCGCGCCATACTGCCTTGGCTACTGAACGAGCCATCCGCCGTGTTTGCGTGCTACATATGTGTTTTCAGATCGTCCCATTGCCATTCATAAATTCCCGCTATCACATGTATCAACTAGTTGTGTACCTACTGCGAAACGCAAATCACATTTTATTGAATCCGAAAATCAAACTAACAAGAAACAGCCTTCAAGTGCATGTAGGTAGGTATATATCTATTAGTATAAGATGACCCGAGTAATTAGTTTAATATGCTAGGAATTACGCCAATTCTCAGTGCCAACTGCAAACGTCGGTTGGTTTCAATCTGTATTTATTTATATTTGTCAGCAAACTGCAGTAAATCACATAATTTTTTTCATAGCCCAAGCATATGCTCTAAACGTTTTGGCCCACAGGATTAATAATGCGACATGCTTTATTAATGCTCAAATGTCATTCTCGTTTGCTACTGGGTTTCATTACCGCTTTTATCATTCGTTTACATATACACATCTAGTGCGAGAGAGGAATTATTATATGAAAATGTCGATGGAATCGGTATGCGCAGTACGCCAAAGAATGTACGACTTCTCTGAGTCTGGTCCATACACAATGAGGCTACAATCGGGTGCATGAGTTGAACGGTGCTCGAAAAGATCTCAACGAGGCTTGAGGACTTCAACAAGACTACAGCACAGCAAAGAAATAAAGAAAAAGCAATCCATAGATTAAAAATACTACAAAGAAACGAATCGTTAAGCTACGACACTTGCGGACGTGCTGAGCCAACTTCTTGTATGCTCACGAAGATAAAAAGGGGAAACCAGCAAAACCGTGAAAAGACGTCAACCTGTTCGCTTCTCGCAGGTATTAATCACGAATTTAATATAACGGTGGTCCGCATTCTGACAGCAATTCACGTTTATTTTTTTCGGCTTGAGACATGTTTTCTTCTTCCGATCCATTTCTATAATTTAGGTCGCGAGCCCAAAATTTCCTATCTTAATCAGGAGAAGAACACAAATAAAAGATACTTATGCAAGCACACAGGCGTTTTCAATTATGGCATAAAAACTGTTTGACGGTACTTGTAAATTTTCACAAACCTAAATCCATTTGTCAACTTGAAAAATAATCCGATATCAATTATTCAGTGCATAACAAACTCAACTCCTTTGAGGAACTGTCGCCCGACGTCTCAGCGCTGAAGCGATTGCAAAAGCGAATCAATTAACAACATCGATTTCTACGATGCGACCGTACGCGATGCATTAACCAACCGACCGAACGCTGTTTTAATGGTCACGACTTGGCCATTTACCTCCGGCCGAGAGCGCGGCTGCGACTTATCGTCCCGCCGAATAAATTGCCGCCGCTCGAATTTTCATGTCAGCACACAATAGATATCAGCGCGGCGCGAGCGCAGATAGATACGCACCGAAGCGCCGCATCGTCTGTGTGAGGTATATTGACAACTGTGGCGCGATGGCGATGATTTTGCTGTCCCATGACATGCTTCGCCAACCCGTCGAGCATTGACGGAACCCCATCGCGCCAAGCCCCCTTTTAAGGAAATATGTTTAGACTGGAACATAATGGGCCTATCATAAATCATGCGGGTTGAAGAGACCCCCATGATGGACAAGCTAGTCGCGTGTATGTAAAATTTCTATTGGACGCATACGCATTGAATATTTGTGCTACTACGCATGTGTACTCCGCTAAATACATCGAAAGAATGGTAGTATATAAAATAGATCCAGTAACATACCGGTAGTAATCCTTCTTGCAGTATATATTGCCGTCCCGTGAGAAGCAGGTAACCTCACCGTCTAGTGGATTGCGACATTGGCAGCACTGTAGGCAGGCGGCGTGCCACCGCCTGTCGACCGCCTGCAGGTAGAAGCGATCAGCAATTCGCATACCACAGCCAGCGCAAACAGTCGGATCGCCGTTTGTGTGATGCAGCGGCGGCGAGGGTGGCGTTTGTAGCGGCTCTAGCTTCGGTATGTGATGCTCGAAATTGCTATGAGGTGTGCACACTTCCGGGGGCCGGCAAGTATCAGAGCCGCACGAGCTTGCCAAGTGATTGTTGTTAGACGGGGTGCTGCACGAGCTGCCGCTGCCGCTCAACGATGAGATGCTCGGCTCCGCGTCCCCCATGGACGAGTCGCACGACGGCAGGTTGGGCGATAGATCGCGGGATGGGTCGTACGCCGGGCCAAGATACTGTTCGTGCTGCTGCTGAAAAATAAAACCATAAGCACATGTTAGTTCAGGGTCGGAGACGAAAGCAGTATCTGGAGGCGACGAGCGTTACTCATTCTATATGAACGTATGTAATCTTAACGACAGGTCGCGAAGGTTATCATCAGGAACACGACATTTAATAAAACTTCTTGTGGTGCAATCAGTGTCTGCCTGCATTGCTAATCAAACGGACATAACTCAAATGGGAGCAAAAATGCTTTATCTCGTCTTATTACGGAGCAAGTTGGGTAAAAAAAAATAGTCGGTATCTGCTATATAACCACCTTCAATCAATTTGGGTACCTACCTTAAACTTTTTATTGACAAAATGCACCACTATACAAGTAATTTTTCTTTTTGAATTCACAGTAAGGTGATTTGGCAATTTTGTGTTAAGCTTCAAATGCATAGAATTAGTCGACTTGTAGATCAGATCACTAAGCAGAAATCTACTAAGATCTATTTCTCGGCAGCTGTAAATTTGAATAACGTTGCACCCAAACATCGATAATGACTCAATGCGCATATCTTTTACGCGGTTGTAGGAAATAAATTATGCCATTAAAACGCGCCTATTACACACGTGGCTCTTGCGATCGACACGCGTATTTTACATTATTCCAATACGCTTTTGCCGTCTCGCATGCGTTTTGGATTTTTATCATGTGCTTGCCTCGTTTACCCGTTTACTCATCTTTCTCATCTCTCGTATATCTTGTTTGAGCGCACACATTTGATAACGTCAATCACTGTTATTACGTGCCTTAAATAAAGTTTATTAAACAAAATATGCGTCGAAAGTCAGCGGAGCGGAGAATCGTTGTGGTAGTAAAGATAGCCGAAGAACTTTAAAGCGCTCGCTCACCATAGCAAGACAAAAAGTCGAACAAGTAATGGCCACTTCCCTGGGC
This sequence comes from Dalotia coriaria, assembly GCF_025399875.1. NCBI lineage: Eukaryota > Metazoa > Arthropoda > Insecta > Coleoptera > Staphylinidae > Dalotia > Dalotia coriaria. The sequence continues at coordinate 3,429,301 of NW_027045448.1, forward strand.
TGGCAATTTATTGCAAATAGATATAAATATGTCAAAGATTCTCTGGCTATTTTCTTCTCAATTATCATGAGCCCAGAAGGTAGAACTATTCAAGATTTGAAGTCATTTAAAAGATTTTAATAACTTTTTTACTTGTACACTTGAAGTCCAGTTTTTATCAAAATTCTGAAAGCTAAATTAGTTATTCCTTTTTATTTAAGGAATTGGTATTTTTTGCATTGCGGAAATACCTATATTCTTACAGAATCATGTTCCAGTCTTTGAAAAAAAAGACTTAAACTCGTTATGAATGAATTGATACTAGAATACATTCGTAACATCCAAAACGTCTGCAACATTTTGCAACTAAATTACAACCAAGAACTCTGAAGCGCTGATTTATCCGAACACATAAATTAAAAGCGGCAAGAGCCAAGCCGCATGACGCAAAGGCAAAGTTGCGCAAAGTGGATGATTTACATTTTCTAATCTTAGGAAAAATAAGTTAATGTTAAATACGTGCGCAGGTTGATTTCACTTGCTTGCCGCATAAAAGGAAGCAAGCGCAATAATTCATTGGACGCCGTGGTCATCCGGTAGCATTCCCCGCGAACGCAGACAAGATGCGAAACACGAAAGCAACACGCTGATAAACAACTCAAGTATGCAGCGAAAAGTTTAAAAATAATAAAATTGTATCCCTCACGGCAATTTAACATTCATTTACCTTCGATACAACTGCAAAGATGAACATTAAAGCGTTAAATTTTTCTAATTTAAATTACAATAGATTAGGTTAACAAGAAAATTAATTCGTTGTTGAAACCCGCTCGGATGCAAACAATGTGCAAAATAACATTAAGGCGCTAAATGCGTATGCCAGAGGAAGAAATTATTTATAATGGACGACAGCCGAGGTTGCTATGTGCTTCCACACTTTCCACCAATAACATTAATCACATGCGCCTAAGAGCATTTAAACTTTGGTTAGAATACAATACCATGACGACCTTACAGAAATTCAGTACCTATCTGTGGTTTCTTCTTTCCGGTTTCCGTTTAACTTTTTCTCTAACAAGATATAAATTAACTGACTGCGCGAAAACAAGGAGTAGATATCTAAACCCATATTTACATTAAAGCGTAGGTATTAAAAGAATATTCAAAACTGCCAACAGAAGCAGTAAAACAACATAGTATTCTAAATGTCATTTTTGTTAAGGACAAACTGAAGAAACATCTCGGTGTAGGTTTTTTATGTTTTTTTACTTTAATTGATCACAAAAACGAGTTCCATTGCATGGGCACCCAACAGGTGCTACTTCAACATAATATTCCCGAAAGTATAATCAATTATTTCCCTCAAGAAAATACCTACATACCTACATCTCTAGAGGAATCAACGAACAAACAAACTTTTAAAAATTTAACCTTTTGGGGTAAAAATACATTAATCTATGTTCTTAAACTAATTCAATAATCGAAAATTGCTAAATGAAGAAGAGCATGTGGATGCGCCTCGTAGGGGTACACCGGATGATAATTAGTGTTTGCCAAGTGGGAATATACGTATCGTGCACAGCAAAGAAAACCGAAGAAGTTAATAGTTATTGCCTGACGATAGCAATAGCTCCAAGAGTTCATTGCATATTCATAGACCCGCTGGTAGCGGCGTATCATGCACGGCCGCGATTTACTCATCGCCGCACACTTGCCTGCCTAGTCTGCGTGTCTCACATGACTAGTAATTAGAATTATTTGCACACTGAAAATAAATTGATTATCTGCTTCAACACGCAGTCGACTGTTCAACTTTTGCTTTTTGGTGATTTCACATACCTATTACCTAAATGTTCTCATACAGCATTAAAAAGGAAAAATAATTTTTATTAATATTAATTCGTATTATTGCATTATTATACTGTAATTTTATAAATTAATATAAAATTAATATTTCCAAAATAAGCAAAAAGTTGGTGTAATTTGGTTGAGAGTAAGCAGGTAGTAAATATGTATTTACGCGCTACATTTAAAACTTGCATAACGACTCATGTTTCTCTAACGTGCTGTCTTGTATCCGATAAGTAATAAACAACCCACCAACAAGTTAACAATATTTATATATTTGCACGCAATGATCGAACACACCAAGTAAGTTTGTACTTGCACTATTTTTAGTCGTCGTGAGTGCTCTTTTAGTGCTCACTTCTCTCGTAGGGAGGAACATCGTTACGCTTATACATATAGGTCTATAACCAACTTGATACAAACATAAACAATTTCTGCTTTTTCATATATCGACGTTTCGATTCCAACAAAACCAAAAGAAGTGGAGGACTGCTCAGTATTTATTTATATCGTCATGAATAACCCGATAAACTGCACTTCTTAGATGTACGTTTTGTTGACCGGTTTACTGCGTTCAAATGTGAATAGACATATAGTAGCATCCTACTTTGTTATGCATGATGAAAGCTATAAAGGCATAAAAACCTTCGCCGACTTATAAGCTAATGATTAATAGCGCTTCATACAAATCTTAAACTATGTATAGGTATGCAAATCGGGGCACGTGTGACAATTCAATTTAATTCAAGTAGGAACGAAAAATTAGCCACACTAAGTGTTTTTCTGCGATAAACAGAAAAAAAAAACAAATTTGATGTAAATTTTAACTTTTAAACTTTTTTGCTAGCATGAAACTAGAATATAACTAATTTTTCAGTCTGGATAGAATTTTTTAAAAGTTGTTATTCACTTAACACAACACGATGATACCAACTCCTAGTTTTGCAATATATTCCATTATGGCAGCATTAGATTGGTTATTAGATCGAATCGATTGAATCGCGATCGGCCGGGGCGCTTACACTGCATGCTTGTCGATCTCGATTACGCCATTTGCAGCGCGAGCATCGTGTCGTGCGCTGCGTCGTGGACACGCCATAATGTATCGTAATGCGAGCGTATTATACCGGCGTATTATATAGGTAACGCGATGTTTATAACGCAGCACAGCGCATGACTGCAACATAGCCGTCGCGACGACGATTGCGGCGACGTTGTTCCGATAGACTGCCGCGAGGGTCGCGACCCAGCGCGCATAGGTTCAGATGCCCACCGCATCGAGACTCTTCGACAGCTATCACTCTCACGACTGCCACGACCCGTGCTCGACAATGGCAAGATTCGCGAAGTCGCAAAGTTACAGCGTCTAGCTTAACATGATTTTCTGTGATTCTACGCAGCTATCGATGTCGTGAGTTATACGTTCATGCAAAAACCAATCGTGTATCCACAAATCGGGCTAATTTTCCTCTGAAGTAACCATGGTTTACGTGTTTGATTTTCTAAAATGAACTTCACCTAATTAGCAACAATTTTATCGGGGTTTCACGTAAATATAACAATTTTTATTTATTTTTTTAATATCAGTAACTACGAAGGAACTTTGCTCATAACTAAAAACAATCTCCACTGGAAAACGTTCAGGGGAAAGTGTTTTGAATTTTGAGAGTGCGTATGCAAAAACTGAAAGTACTTTCATAGGTACATTTGATACACATAGGGGAAGGTAGCATAATTTGGACCAGCGCCTAAGTTGGACCACCACGATATCCGCGGACTGTTGAAGTTTATGCAAAAATTGACTGGCCCCTTGTTTTACTCGTATTTATAAACAATTAATGCAACTATTTGGGTTAAAACTTGCCGCGTGCTTTCGTCGTGACAACAACTTCGTGTATCATTGATTATCAAATCTATTATAACGACGTAAGTGCAAGAGCTGTCAAGCCGTTAAAACGTTAGTTTTACCGATTATTATTTTATCATCAGAAAGCTTCTTTATTTATCTATAATTTACAGTATTAATTTTGAGAGATTATGTTATATTAAGATTGTTGTTGATCATTATATATAAATTCTTCAAGTTGCCCAAGTTGGACCGAAGACAGACACCGGAGTTTTACAGGGAAAACGTATATCATTTTTTCGACCTCCTAGAAAAGCTTGTGGACGAGCACAAATCTTCGAAATGATCCACTGTATGAAATGCCGCACTTTGGTTTATACAAAATGTGCTTGTGTTACAGCTAAAACTAAAATTTACTATTGTGTCAATTGCCGTTAAAAAAGCATGGTCCAATTTAGGAAACCGCGCGGTCCAATTTAGGAAACCGGTTTCTTAATTTGGACCAAAAACACAATTTTTTTAAATTGAAATTTGAGGGGTATAAATATAATTTTTACTTAAACCAAAAATATCATTTTGTTGGTAAGCCTTGTGAGTTACTTTTCCGCTACTTAATTTTTATTGACAGTTTATATGTGGCTCTATAAATCAAAAAATATAAAAATGGTCCAAATATGGCTACTTTCCCCTATGTTTGCTAGTTATTATGTGTAAAGATATGACCCAATATGACTCAAATGTATGAAGGTAATAGTAGTAAACAAATAATTAAGAATAATTAATTTCTTTTATTGTGACGATTGGAAATGCTGTATGAGTGGAAGTAGATGTGAGTGACGGAATTGTTGATAGTTAATGAATAAGTTGTAAAACTTAATGTGATTGCATTAGTCTGAGGTGAATTTAATGAGTTCAGAATCTTCTTTGATCCACGAAGCGCGCGCCGCACGCTTGCCTCGCATCGCGTACATCGATACCTGCCCGGCGAACACACGAATTTATAATTTACAATATAATAATATGGCCGATAAATTGCCGATACATATTGGGCGCGCAACGGGCGCACAGCATTTGTGCTCGCATCGTCCCAACCTGTAATTGAACAATCAATTTCGTTCGTTCTTACTACATCTACCTAATGGCGTGAGCAGCTAGCTCTCTATGTAAACAGAAAATTCGTTATCCCGGTCGTGTATCTAGAACAAACTTTAAACGCAATACATCTCCCAGCCGCGATATTTGCTGGCCAGCACTGCAGTTTAATATTTTAACTACTCATACACATAGAACGCGTACCAACATATTAAGAACGCATAAATAAAATGCGCGCACAAGATAAATCCTGTAAATATACATAAAGTAATAACAGTCTTCTAGTCCGCATAATAATACACTAGAATCTTGGAAATAATCTTTTATTAATGATCACAACTTAAATATATTGGACGGTCGTTAGAATAAACGACTAAAAAAACTTTTAAATAAACTTTGATTCCACTATGATTCCATGTGGAATGAATTAACAATTTGTGCAAATTTGTTTAAGTAACTGTGATTGTGTTCGGAGGCGTTTGTGCGAATTAATTTTTCGCGTATTATTTGCGGCAAACAAATTTGAGTTAATTTGACGCGATTGCTTCGCCGATAGCGGGCCTAATAAGACTAGGGCAATTATAATAAACGCCCGCCTCTTAAAATTAATGTAACTGAGAGTTGTTACATGCATCTGACTCGATGCGCGCGCCAGTATCGAGTTTGCGATCTTTCACCTAGCCACCTTGTGTGTATTATGGTACTACCCAGCTGCGATAAAACAAAGTTAGTGCGGAGTTGGTGTTTAATGATTCTAATGAAGTCCGTCGAGCGTTGCAAGAACACATTTACATCTACAGGCGAAACCAGAAAATTAAAAATTTTACCATATGAATTAACATACATATTTATATTTTCAGATTAATATCGGTATATGTTAATTGATTCTTTTGCGCTATAGATGTTTTTAAATATCGGAATATATTTAAGTGACTTTCTTGATTCTCGGTGCGGGTTGGTTTCTTTTTATTGCCCCGGTTTCATCATACCTTTGATTTTATTGGTATTTTATACGCCAACCTGTCACAATCACATCGAGCCCGGTTTACTCTATCCCTCTGATCGTTCGCATTTTTTACGGTCGTTTACGGTCATCTGCATACATAAAAATCGAGGAAGTGAAGCGAAGTAAAGACACGAATTAAATGTCCCGTCGGCGCTATAAAATGCGCGCGTACGGCCTTGCGAGCGACTTCGAGAAGACATTTCGGGATTCCAGAGCATTCTTATTTTTACGTCGATGAACGGCATCGCGAATGGCATATTATGAATAACCTAACGGTATCTTGTTCGTTCTTCGCACGGACTTAAGCGCGCGATGCGAGATCGTCGACGGCATGCGGAGCGGACGTAAAGTGCATATATTATTTTACGATTCGCGAAATTTCCGAAACGGCTTTCACACGATGTTATGAAACGTGCGCGAAATGATAAAAGAAAATAAAAATCGAGAGACATTAATCGGTTTATATCTGTCGTGTTAATCTGCAAATTGAACGAGATGAAATTTAGATCGGAAAAATATATAAGAAACAGGTCAACGACATACTGGTTTATTTTATTACAATAAACAATTACCTACTCATGGTATATTTTTGCTCATTTCTTCCATAAGCAGCGAAATCAATATACCTACAAAGCAACCGACAATGTACGTACATAATAAACAATACGTAACTGCGCAATTAATATATTTGCATAGGTACCTATAATTCCTAAGTTTGGTAAACATTATGAACAAAGTTCAAATTTAAGTTATAAACAAAGTAAAAATTGAAAAATATGGAAAGGAAAAGTTCAACGTAAAACTAGCTAAGCTAGGAAACAGATTTTTGAACATATGCGTATAATAATGTGTTAATTACCAATTTATACCAATCTAAACAACTGTAATTACGATTTTTATGAACGGCTAGACAACACCATGTACATCGTCGTTTACGTAAGACAGGAAAGGTAGGAAAAGCATTCCTCGACACCTCCGGGCCTGTCAGAGCGACAAATCCCAAGCATTTGGGGCGACTACTGCCGTTCGTGCAATGTGTAATTACACAAATCGTTTCGACGACACAACACGACATCCATGCACAGTTGCACGAGCACGCAATGCACATGCCGACAAGTACATACTCAACGACGAATACGAATACAATGCTCGTGTTCTCTGCAGGTCGCGCGCATGTTAGGCCGGGAGTTACAAATGTAATATGCACGTAATATACGTACCTACGTTGAAATGTGCATCCATCGGAAGCGAAGATTTGACTTGTCGCTGCTTCGCTCGTCCGTGCGCCGACAAGTTAGAGTAATTAATCGGAGCGTCTTGAGAGTTAACTACCGTATTATGAATACTATAATAAGTGATATGTGTTAGATTTTCGTAAAGCGCACCGCGTGGAACGGCAGTAAGTATGAATTTATATAATTTCTTGAAAAGAAAATATATTTTGCATATGTCATTAACGATATTACGTAAATTTACTTATATATAAACATGCATCCCAAACCTACTCTTAGGGTAGATTTTGTTTACAATTGCAAAACTTAATAAATATTAATAAATTAATTGGATAATTTGTATAAATATAAAATTAGGTATATGAAGTTATAGAAAAACTAGAAAAAATATAAGAAATGTAAGTAGGTAGTTATTTCCAATCCGCATAAATTACTAATAAACATGACTTAAATTTCGTTTTTGTTCCAAGAAATTAAATTCTTCGATTTTGTAATTTTGTCATGTTGTCAAAAGTTGATACTCAAAACGGAAACGATAGGTTGTAGGTTGTATACTTATGTTTTGGTCTTTTGGTATAAATATTCTCCGTAGCTGGTGCGTTTGATTTTGAAGGATTTCTCTTTTGGCTTTCGTTATTAAGTACTTAAATACCCGCTTTTCATACTAAAATGCTTTTATTTTAAAAACTTTTATTACACCTGCTCCACCACACAACCACCGTGCACATGCACACGCGCTCGAACCCAACCTCCATATATGAAGTTGCGCACAAGGTGAGCTTTAGGCATACGTAGTTCGGAATGCCCGATGCACTGAACCAATATAGGAAGCCCTGCTGTTTTACACTTGTTACGTATATATTCGATTCTCTCGTTTATTCTTTCCTCTTATTTTTATTTGTTCGATTGCAAACAACAGCTCTCATACACACTCATGTAACTATTCCATAACTTTGACACCCTTTTCAGACAACACATTTAGGTGTAAGAAAATTAATATTTGTGTTGATACTAAAAGCAGCACATGATATGCATAGAATAGGAATCAACATGAGGACTAACCTTTTCATGGCTATAGGAAAAAAGAAATTTACAACGACAGGCGTTTTGATATGTCGGAATTAAGAAGTGATGCAACTGTTAAAAATATGTTAGGAAGCTTTTAGTTGTTTGCTTTGAAAACGCTGTCGCAAGTCAATGAAAGTACTAACGATCATTTGTCCGTAGTCGTCTTCTTTAGGAGTCGATTCTGGTGTGTATTTTTATAATGTGTAATATATCGAGAAGAAAGTGTTAACTTCAGTTGGAGATTTTTTTTTTACTTTGGATCGCCTCTCTCGGCATTTTCGTGCCGCGCGACTTGTTTCATTCAGAGCGAGGCGGCTGCGTTTTATCGCCTCTCCCAACTGGTAGCTTCCTGGATAGCATAAAAAATTGATACCATGTATTCGAGACCACATAAAGCAAACGGTCAATGAAAAATAAAAAATTAGAAAATAGAGCATTCGACACAAACACGTACGGTGCGTGGATAAAACTCACGAGTAGATAGCGCGCGACCGCATGTAGGCGTACCGTCCTCAGTCATACGGATTGGAAACATTATCAATTTGTTTAAGAGCCGTCGAGTAGAGAGTGGACCAAACAATTATTTCAACTGCAACCGTCCGCCGAAAGCACAACTGAAATACTATGTTTTAATTGATTTTCATTTAAAGTACAAGTTTTTTTTTTATTGGAAAACTTTGTTTTAATTTTAATGTTTGTTTAAAAGTTTTCAGATGAACAACCATATCTTTTTTGTTTCAGATTGTTTTATTGAAAAAAATAAAGTACCTACCTATATAGTGCACAGTTTCTTCCACAAACCCTTTCATAGTTCCTAATTTATCCTAATTGGCTGATCCTACAATTGTTTCATATCTAATATTTATCTCATTGCACAAAAATCCAGAATAAACCAATGTTGCTATTTATGGAAACGTCGCAATTCTACTCGTTTCTTCAATAACTTTGAAGAAGACTGGGGATCAATCGATTCATAATTCATAGGTCTCATACATAGTCAGTCCGAAAGATGTTGCGCGAATGTGTTTGCTGTACCGTTGCATTCTCAATGGGCGCGAATCGCTATTCATGGCGAGACGGAATAATAAAATATACGAGTGGCTATCTATGCCTTAGGCAATGTTTGTTGCAGCCGCGCGGATTGGCAGGCCCACAAAGGCGCACGACGCCGCACAAACGAGTGTCTCTGCGGTCTTCTCGACTCCGCCGAGAATACGAAATGCGTTTGCTGTAAGCGAGCGGAAAAGAATGAAACGCGATCGCGAGCCAATAACATTTCTTTTCACGGCCTGCCATTTTCAATTGGATACAATTCCGCGCACCGCGCTATACGAGTAGGTATACACCTTTCCATATCTCGGCGCATTCATATATTCATAGACAGTAGAAGCGAACACTCGTTATTCTTTTATAGGGCAGAAATTCACATCAGGGACATATAGGCACATACGTACTAGTATTTATGGCGGCTGTCTACCAACGACGTGGTTAATATTTAGACGCGTTTACAATGTTACGCGGTCCGTTGTGTGTTATTGTTTCCAGTCTACTACACACACGCACTCACCGCTGGTAATAGAATGTGAATATCCTAAGCATTTTGCGTGTGCGCGCGACCTGCAACTACATGATTCGCGCATTTTATAATTTAACTCTATGCCATTAAAATTAGATGCCCGTGCAGAACACTGTCATTATGGATGCCATCATTAACCGCGTCTATGGCAAATACCAACCAGAAAACAGCCTAGATTAATTTACGCTCAAAACAGATTTTCCATATTTAATGCCCAGCAAATGACAATTATATTGTGCGCATTTATGTAGTGCACATATCTACCAATGTGGGAACGCACTTTTTGTGACTTTTGCACAATCAGCTGTTTCTTGCATGGTTTTATACTTTATTGCTTTCCGCCATGTCCGGCGAGAGCGTATGATGACGATGGCCGTGCACACGTTGCGATTTATTCCTTCCATTCTATCGTCGCTTGGCCGTTGATCCACTCTGATGTACGTTTTTCCCGCCGCGGCTTTTTTTAAGCACCAAGCGTACGGTCGGTGCGAACAAGACGAGATCGTAAACAAGACAACTTAAAACCTTCCTCGGGTTTGTCTCCTCTTGGCGATGCAGTAGATTTATTACCTTCATAACAATTTCTAATGGAAATTGTGAAATTTTTTCATTTAGCACTGCAGTTCCGCGGTTATAGGTAGGTAAACGCCATCGCAAAGAAGTCACATGTCGGCAAAAGCGGGAATGCTCATGAATATCGTCGATTAAATATAAAACGCACACCGTCGTTCCATGGACGCGACGATTTACGCAACATGTAGAGAGTGAAACCGGAGTCCTTCGCGTCGTTGGGCGGTGGTCGAATCTGCGCAGAATATTTAAGCCATCGGAGGCCGAAGCGAATGAATCCCCAGGAGTGTCTTTTTCGGCGAGCGCGAATCGAACGATAATGGTGCGTCGCACCGACTGGTTTGCGTTACATATGGGCCTAGTCGTACGCCGTGGTATGCACGAAGAATATAAAGGACATCGGCGCGAAGCTCTTCGGTGCCTTATCGGCGAGAAAACGCGTTGAAATAAAGGAAAATATAAATTCGCACAAGCACAGGTAAACGGCACCGCGATTATATTTAGGTGCCTACTACTTACCACTCTACATATGGCGCATGTCTTAAGCATGCATGTTACACAAAAAGATGGTAATAAAATTTTTATCTGATTAAATCCAAATATGAGTGAAATAAAACGAAAGTGTAATTTTTCATGAGAAACTTATCAAATGAGTGAGTAATGGCGTTCAATTAGTAATTCCATCTCTATGGAAATAGCCTCCAACACGAGATGAAACCGCCAGTGGTAATTCTTAATTATTGTTTATGTAGGTACCCATTAAATTTGTTTAACCCAACATTAGAAGCCTTAATTCTTTTGTGTGGTTATACGCATAGGCATCACGAATCGCCCCGAATCTACATATCAAATTGCGCATTCAAAACTAAACTGAAATTATTTCGTACACACTAATAGGTAGGTAGGCAGGTAGGTATGTACCAGATTTTACATATTTGATAGATAGCTTTGCTACCACAGATAAAACAGTCTTTTTGTACAATGGTGTGTTAACGCTTGAATTGTTTGATGATGAATACGATGCGATAAGAAGCACCCTTTTTTATGCCGCCACGGTGTAATTAAATTACTACATGTTGCGTTTCTAATGACATTTAATTGTAGCGTTCATACATGTTTATCTACGATTTAATGCGCCCATTGAAAGGCTTATTAAAAGGTACCTACAGATTACCGTAAGTTGTTAAGATGTAGGTGCAATTCGTGTGTTCAAACTCGTAATCAGTAATAACGTGTCAGGTGCCCAGCACCCTAAAACAATTTCCCACTTGACGGAGTTAATATTGCATAAGAATTCTGGTTTAACCAATATGTGATATCAACATTAACGATTCGTTGCCGTAATCGAACAACTTGTCAACTTATTGGCTGGTTATTGACTGAAAACTCCAAATTCAGCAACTCGAGTATACGCGCGCAATGCTAATTTACTCCGTTTGATTACGTTTAACCCAATAATTAAATTTATTACCTTCCATGCCAAAAGAAAACATGTTATTGTTGGTTTGACCAAGTTTTTGCCCAGATTAGCGCATAAACGACAACAAATCGTTTAAAACAACTTCTAGTTTTAAACAGCAAGAAATATTTGTCAACATCATTTTTTTTAAAGGTAATTCGCAGATGCCAGTCCTCGACAAGAAGTGTGAAACAATTGTCTTAAATCATGAAATATTTGAAGGAACTTTTCCAAATTTAATACCTGTATGCGACCCTTCGTTTAGTTATCTGCAAGTGTTACCTTCTTTTACCACGGGCATTGTCTAATACATGTTTTCTTCACGCAGCTGCAGGTACCTACTACCTTTCTCCAAACCTTCCATATCCGAAGTTTCCAGCTGATGTCCATCCAATTCATACGTCTACTTCCGAAACATTTCCGACTACATTTATTGTTCAAGCAACGTTTTGTCAAGACTTCCACAACAACTAGATAGTCAGAGTCTCAACAACATCATCTTTGTTGCCCTATAGGTAGGTTAGGTTAGGTTAGGCAACCACTAATCATACATCAGCACATAGCTAAATAATTGAAATGTTAGTCAAGTTAACGTGTCGGACGCAAATGTTCAAATTGAATCCGTCAAGTAGACTATCACGATCCTAAAATGACTCGATGTGTTAGGAATCCGTCCGTCACGAGGACAACCAAGTCAGTCGCAATTAATTAATCTATTAATAGACAATAAGAAATACAAGAATCAAAAGAACAAGTTGGTTTAAATATTTTGGCATGTAAATATGCGATGTTTAATGTTTCATCAAGAATGCCTGGCGCTTCCAGCTATCTTTATCCTATTGTTACAATATTATCGTAGCCAACCGGCCGGACAACATGCATGGCAGTACATTTCAATGTTCCTGTCCGCGAAATACGGCAAGTGCAAAGGTATTAGTACCTACCATTTTTTAACGTCAGGTCGTTGCAATGCGCACTTACATAGCCGAGTTCGTCATCCGCAAACAAATTAATCTACTTAAATTGTGCGTTACACTTAACTCGTACTTGCGCACTCCGTAATGTACATTGCATTTTATTCAGCAGTTTTATTTCTGCCTTCCGTTGGCGCGCATTTATCGTCAAATTAACCTTCTTGGCCAGAGCACACAATTTGCAAGAACGCTTAAAAAACAAATTAAATTGGAAAAATCTTAACGATTTCCATAGCATATGCAGAGGATTAAGATTACACGTTTTTCATGAACCAAAGCACAAGATAAATATCGTCTAAAACATGAATTGTAGAACACGCAACCAGATTCGGTTCGAAATAAACTATGAAAGACATTTTGATCAAGAAAATGACACTACTGGTGTTGTTCTGCGGTGCGTTGCGTCACATTTCCCCTAGGATGATAAATTAACACTGTGCGTCTTATTTGTCTGTAAGATTTCGAGTACGAGGACAGCGGAGCCGCACTGAAACTGGAGCTACTGCACGTACCAGTAAAATGTCAGATGATAGGTAGTGACACTCGCCGCGGACCCTGTAATTAACGATCTTAAAGTCGCATTTTTCAAAACCCGAACGCACTCCGAGCAGCACACATAATATTTCACGTAATAAATTTCGGGGAGTGTCAAAGCTTTGCGAGTGCTTTTATTTATGTTTACACTGCAAGGATCGTCACATCCACTGGTGTGTACATGTGTTGAAATGATTGCGTGTGTTGGTTGCCTCGAATACGATGGCACTTCATGTCTCTTCAACCGGCTAAAAGTGCTTGATAAATATAGAATAGGCATATATGTTAACTGCGACAAACGTTGCAAACATTACTAATTTTTCAATTACTTTAGCATAAATTTAAACTTATTATATAGGTAGGTAATAAAACAATACATATTACCAATTGAAAGTCTTAAATAATCAAGAAATTATTTAAAATGTTGCAAAATTATAGTCCCAGTATACTTTAGCTTATGTGTATTGCATGTATAAAAATTCCTTAAGCTTTGTCTTATCGTAATTATCAAATAATTATGTAAAAGTGCAATCTAAAATAGCCGACTTTCTACATATGCTCTCTGAAAGCATGCGACAAGCCACGACCGACGACGATGTGTATTACGCTATCTGTTTATACATTTATTCAACTGTCCACAGGTCAATCTGGATCTGTCTGTCTGCCAGCGATATTCATTTGCTCGGCGCGCCAGGGTCAAACGTCAATGTGATTTTTCTACCGGCGGTAGCGTGCACGTATTTGCCAAAAAATGGCGTGCTTCACATATTGCTTATGTTATCAATTTGGGTTCGATGAGACCAAATGTCTCGTAAGAAAGTTATGTTACAAACGCCTTTTAGAACTCAAATCAAAATTTGTTGTGGAGTGATATCGTTGAAAATAGGTAGGTAGGTATATGCCACTTTGTGCCCAAAGGGATAACTCACCAAATAGACATGACCATCAATATGTTAGTGGATGTACGAAGCGCAATTCACAAATACAGCGCGAAATCATTAGTGAGCGATGATGATATCATATCCAATTTAATGTACTTTACCAGTAAACACCGGTAAGTAAGTGCAGGTTACTTACGCGGTGAGGGTACTTAGCCTCAATGAACTCCACTTTACATAAATGCGTATTAAACAAGATGGCTTTGCAATAACACTTTGGGCGGCATTTTCACACATCATAGCAAATGCAAACGCGGAAATTCAATGCGCGGTTGCTGTGTCGAAAGCGGGTTTTATTTATTGCCCATGGCCAAATCCGTCGGTTCGTGTTTTTCATTTTCGCGCGTTTCAGTGAATGTAAACGCGGGCGCCTGCCGAGCACACATATTGTTGGTGGAACAACATCGCGGTTTTGCTGCAGGTTCACAGACGCGAACACAACATTTTCCTATTTGATTTATTGTACAAATAACGCATCGACGTGCTTATGTGTTTGGATCGGCATAGGCTCCAACGGATATGTGCAAAAACGAGCACAATATTGATTTATCATTTTTAATCGGTGAATAGCCGACATCAAACAATGGTTTCAATAACATGCATTTCAATACGTTTCCAGTGTTTGTAGAATTGATTGAAATCAATGATAGATACTTGCTATTAACATTCAACATCCTACATAGGTACCTACATAGATAGAAATTATAATGATGTTCATACCCAATGCATCCCGGGCGTGCGAGAAGCGGCTTCCTCGAACACTCCCATCTGCAGGAACGATGCAGCCTGGCCCGAATTCTGTCTTACAAGCTCCAGGGATGGTCCTTCGTCCCGCACCTTCGAACCAAAACCTACCCACCCGATGATGGTTGTGCTGTGTCCTCACTGCTCACACACGCACTACCTTTCCGCACAATTTGATCATATAGTTTACCTAGCAGGTTTTAACAAACCTAACAATTTATCTGCCACATTGAGCGCAAATTTATTCATCAAATCAATTATGTTCACAATTCGTTTTCACTTTGGGCCAAGAAGAGAATCCTTATTGAATGGCCAGTTGAATGATTTTCGCTTTGCCGCACATGCTGGACCCATACACATTACCGCACCTTATCACCGAAGGTATTGCAGCGAGCGTGAGATAAAGTGCAATTTTACGAGTGTCCTGTAGAATTCGGGCTCGCGCGCATGGCCGCGGTGTGAAGGAAACGGGAGCAAAACAGTTTCGCGCACGGCGGCGGGTGCGTGAGACGGGTGGGTGTACGCGGTGGCGAAAACGCGATGCTCTCTCACGCCAGCAGCAGCAACGGTCCGCGCACAACAACAGTCACTATACGGATGTGCGGCGACGCGAGCGCGCATGTTGGAAGCGCACACACTCTCTCTCTGGCTGGTGCCAACTCCTCCTCTTGGCGTGTTGATAGAAGGGGACCTCCGGTTTTGGGGGAGGGTACTTCGACACTGTACAGAGAGGAACGGGTTAGGTGCACGTGCCTCGCACCCGATATTTGACCTTACAGTCATATGTGCTTAAGGTGGATTATGCCGTGAGTCAACTTCACTGCCACCAGAGTTGGGCGACTCTTCTTTAGCGGTGTTGAACTGTTGATACGCGAACACGGGTAGCCTTTATTCAAATTCACAGAATACAAAATATACCACGGACGATTAATCTTCAAATGCGCGTGATCTTGGCTGCATAGCCAATAAAATTTATTAAATTATTCAGAACTCATAGGGAACATCTAGATAGAAAATAAGATAGGTGCTTCTACCAAATACAAAATTTTGTATTAAATGTTGTTTTTTTTAATTTTTGGATTTAACATTCAATAAATTAAAAAATACAATGAGTACCTTCCTATTTTTGCTTATGTAATTTTCTAGGTTATTTTAAAAGCGATTTAAGAACAATCTCACACCTTGCAAATAAATTTATTTTTTCCCTGTCCTTTACTAAATACCCAGGGATTATCTACTTAGGTTTGTTCTACAGAAACCGGATATGCGAACATTTTAAATTAGGTACTTCGTAAAAAATATTAATAGAAATAGGTAGTGTAAAATTTGACTGTAGTTTCCAAACAGCTTCACAAGAGAATTGAAGGTGCTACGTCAACCCTTAAAATCAGCCAACTTTGTTTGTAGGTCGACATCCTTATCTGGCCTGTTGATCGGTATCAGATGAAGTGATATTTATGGTGCCTCTCTGCTCAAAAGCAGATTGAAGACAGTGAAGTCCTCGACTAGACACATCCAAAGAAGATGTAAGTCCTTATACGAGGAAAGCAACAGGGCATGACTCTAATGGTGACAGGTGCCAATACGTTTAAAGTTTGTCGTTTTCGAATTTTTGTGCATGGCCTGTTTGCGTCTATTCTGTTAAAAATCGAGCTCGTGCTAGTGTTGTTTTTTTTACTCATAGGTACCTACCGAGCAGGTCGGCCGTATCAAACGGCTTGTGTGTAGCTTTGTCGTTTTTAGGCCTGTAGTACTTTTGAGTGGTCTTACCTGGAAGGACATATGACGCTCGTGCGGCGTGTGCGCTCCGCACATTGACATTGTTAACAGATTTTCAGCACTTTTGCCATTTAGACGACGCAACGACCAAGGTGTTTGCAAAAGCTAACATAATATTTAGTTTGGTGTACCTACATATGGTCTTTAAATATCGATACCCAAAAGGGACGAAAAGAACACATATTTACGTTGTTATTTTTATAGGGGTGTAACTGCTTCCACATCAAAAGTCTGTTACATTTATAAGGTAAACTTTTTGGATGATTCATTAAAAATATTATTTAGTTATCAGTTTTGAATATTTTGTAATCAGAGGCATGTGCTACGAGTACATGTGCAGAATAGATTTAGCCATTACTTACCGTTTACTTACGTCCGCAATAATGCACTCGCTCGTTGACCATCCTTCGTATTGTCCGCGCGGTCTGCTGGCAAATAGAGTCGTCGCAATGCTGCATACTGTTTGCGCTTCCACTTTGTAGACTCAATAGCAATCTTTAGTGCTATAGCGCGGTAGCTATTAAATCCTTGTTATGTGGTTAAATATTTGACGAAAGCCGCGCACCCCGGTGCGATGTTTGTGTCGCAGCATGCGGATGCCAGCAGCCAGCGTGGCACGCACTCGGCCAGCAGTGGCAGACTTTTGTCATCTCCTTTAATCCGTTCGTTTCGCCAGCACGCTCGCGTCGTTATTGTCCGAAGCGACACTTTGAAAACGACTGAACGGAAAGAATGAAAATCTGATCGCACCTTGTTAGAAGCTGGTCAGTTGGTTTGAACAGTGTCTATCTTGCTAGTTGTTTGTTGTCCGCTTCGCAAGGCAAATGCCATTGTCAATGGTCAGTTGGACTATGAAAATGTGTTTAATGCGTTTAGAAGCATACCTAATTGTTGTGGTAGATAATCGGCATTTAAGGAACATTTGCCTAGATTTTTATTTGAAATGGGTTGATCTGAATTTTACGGAACACTCTGGTACTTTATATAGGTAGGTACTTAGATCCTAATTAATTCATATCATATAAAAGAAAAGTTTGTCCCTGCGTGTGCCATTGACAAGTATTTAACACTGGTCACTTATTACAACGTAATTGACATGAAAGGTGCAAAAGATTACAGCGGTCAAGCAGACTGGGTTGTTGACAAATAGTAAAATCACCAACTTGAACAAAGATTACACACAATGTGAATCTATCGACAAATAATGCCTATCTACTCTTAGGTACAAATGTTTTACATACCTAATTATAAAATTATAGGTAATGTCAATTTCAGTACCAAAACAAAAAAAAAAACGAATTTAAATGATTATCAGTTAGAATAAAGCAACTACCTCTGCTAAACCACATTGCTCTATTTTAATTAATTCAGCTACTATTAAATTAACGACTTTTTAATTTTTATCATTTCGACTTTTTTTTGTTAATGAAATAAAGATACATATTAAGCATCAGTACCTAACACCTACGATAAGGTTATTACACAACAATCTAGTTCAAGATTCATGTAGGTACATATTATTTGGAGGTTGTTTTTATTGTTCCGGGCACCGCGTTTAATGAGTAGGGTGCTTCTTGGTAGTTCAAAGATAAAACGAAATAAAACTCAAATAAAGCTTTACCAAGTAATTAAAATACAATAAAAGCTTTACAATCTTTGTTTGACATGGTGTGACATTGCGTTTATTATCTACATCATCGTTTTGTATTTGACCATTCGGCTCTTTACCATCACCAATGCCTTCGGTTAAGGGCCAAAGTGGTGAATATTCAATTGACTATAAAACGTGCCGACGGGCACATGCATCAAGTCGAACGAACGTACACAACGCATGTCGTGCAAGTTTGCCCACCGCATTTCACGCCTTTCTAGTTCACATAATCTTATTTCTATAATTTTATTTCTATTCATTTGATCCAATTCAAATCAAATAAAAGTAAATTGTGCACACATTATACCTATGTTTGTGTTTTGCTTGTACAAATCAAGTCATAAGATTAAAATATCTAGGACTCCAAATCTACTCCGGTCTGAGGAGATCCAAGTAAAAACCGTTGGAAGTCCGAGTAAAACAAAGTGAACTTTTACTCGCCGTTTGAAAACAATGCCAGTAAATCACTCTGTGCATCGCGCACCGGCACCGGATTACAGGCGCGCGTAAATCACTGCCAGAGGAGAGGTTTGCTGACACGAGTGAAAGAATATTCCTGTGTTTTGCGCATGTGTGTCGTGTGCATGCGCGATGCTGATTTGTGTTGTCTCTCAGGTGTTGCGAGAGCAAACGTTTTAAGTTTTTAAGTTTTGGTCGACTCAAATCGTGAAATCCGATTTATAAAATGTATATTAAATTATTGTTAAAGCGAATCCAGTAAGGAAACTGGAAATACTTGAAACCTCATAGAACAAGGTTTGCATAGAAAAAGAATGACACGGTTATCTGAAGCTCTTGTCAAATGTTTTGCTTGCCAAACAAAATGATGCTGTCCCGATGGGCGAGAAACCCTACATGAGTATCCTCACAGGTTAGGAACTGTAGTCGATTTAATTATAAATTAAAGCAAATTATATTAGATTTAGATTTATGACGATTTTCAGTCACGAGTTTTATAATTAAAATAGCCGCGTAAAAAATGCATGTTAATTAAAGCTCACGACCGACCAGCACACATTTTATTCCGATCGACACTAAATTTCCATCGCTAACTCGGTAGTAATTCTTTCAACAGTGTCACACCACATTGGCGGCATAGTAGGTACCTACCTACAGGCGCATGATCGCGCTCACGTATAGATGATCCACAATTTTTCACTATAATTAGTCGAAAGCTGAAATACGCAAAAATCCACTTGAGAGCGCTTTGACGCATAATAATCTGGTGTAATATCATTGGCATGCGCTGCGCGCTTTGCTCGAATGTTGATATATCTTTGCATATACATCAACGGCTCACCGGCTACCGTCTTTACATATCCCAAGCCTGCAGAAATGACCCACCGATCACTGCCGAAGTCAACGCATTACTCTTTGGTTAGGCATTCAAACCATCGGTAATGTAACGCCGACTTGATCAAATATCAGCTACCGAAGTCAAGTGGACGTACCATGAGGACATTTAAACAATCCGCATAGTCTGGGTATACATGGATAAAGTTTATATATTTTCTGACTGAAAGGAGCACTTAAACGCATTGGAGTCACAAGTAGAACCAGAGACGACCAATATCTTAAAGTTGTAGTTGCTGATCTTGGACGGCATACTCCGAAGTTGATCGCTTTGTAAAACGTCAAAACCACATTTCTTCGGGTTCCTCTACTTTGCAAGACCCAATATATTTAATTGCTCAGAATTTAACCACAAAGTGCATTTCAAATATTCTCTATGTAAATAACGACTTCAATTAATGTTTTACTTGGCGTTTAAGTCTTAAATAAAAATAAAACCTAACATGCACAAAACGCTATGGAAAAGTAGGTTATTATAAAGTGTTTTCTATTTCCTTTGGTAGGTATATTCTTTTAGGTAATGTGTTGACGTATAACAGGTTGTTGCGTTTGTTTTGTTTTGGTACACGTAGTGGTATGGTAATGCACAGGCTGAAATAGATCATATTCCCATTAACACATGCAAATGAACGGCAAACGAAACGATCGTGAGCACAAGCATAATCTATCAACCTTTGCAAGAAGCGCAGTACAAGTTCACTCACTAGACTAGTCACCACAGAATAAAATTGTACTCGTAGTCGTTCGTACCTAAGTAGGTACGAAACGTACACGGCGCTTAGTTTTTAGTTTTAGTTTTTATCGTATAGACGCGCTTCCTATAGGTATGCTCGGTTGCCGGTTGATGGTTCTTCATGGGCTGTTGTTTACAGTGTGTGCGTGTTTGCGAGTGCGCCACGTTTTGCGTGGATTATAAGTAGATCGTAAATCGCGAGCTTGTCGGCGGTCGGATGTGAATGATTTACACGGGACCGAGGCATCCGTTCGTTCGGGGTCCTGTATGTGTTGTGTGAGTTTATACCGAGTAAAAACCGAGTAAAACGCGGCGCGTTGTATAAAATCTCTGCGAAAGTAATTTCGACCTGAAGGCGCAAGCAACTAAAGTGTTATCTGTTCTTTAAGCGCTCTGCTTGCCTGCCAAAGAAAGTCGTATGCAAATGAGAATTTAAAAAAAACTAACGAAATCGAAATTAAATTTTTCTTATCTTCAGGTACAAGTCTATTTGAAATTGCATACACGTTATGATAGTTTCCTACATTGGGGTTTTAAAACAAGGAAAGTGGAAATAAATTATTTTTAAACCTATCAGAATTTCTTATCTGTGAGCCCCAGAATCGGTCGTATTTTTGACATATCCTCGTACCCGGGCTATCAGATTACAAATCGCCGTTTATTTCGATAGCATCCAGCACGTCCTGCCTAAACACACCTAAACGTTCTACGGATGTGGGGTGAAACGGAGCGAAGCGTTTGGTTCATTAATTACCTGCTCTTGACTTGCCCCATAGTTTCGAGCCGATGCCGACCATCAACATTCCAAATTATATCAAGTAACAAAGTGGGTTCAAGTCGCAAACGTAAACTAACATATTCACATTCGTTGGGGAAAATTTTCTCAGGGAAGTTTTTGTAATCACCAAATTGCAAGCACAAAATAAAACAACAATAAATAAATATTTAAATTCAAAAGGTTGGCTTTAAAAAGAATACTTAAATTTGATGTGTTCAATTGATATGTTTCTTTTCAGCTGGTTTTAATCAACATTAAAAGGGCGCCTAGGAAAGAAATTCATGTGAGTGAAGAGGTGATGTGAATTCGGTTCGGATGAATGAAATATTTATATTAAGCAGTTTGTTTAGATGCTGCCACAGGATGGCTGCGTGAAGTGGCAGCGTAGGGCAGATAGTGATCAATTACGTGAGCTTTTTCTGCTTTGCCATTCTGCATTTTTCATTCATAGACACACACACAACCATTGAGTGGCCACTTTCCTACCGTAGTTCTCAGCTCTCGGGGTTACATTGTTTGGGTAAATTATTATGGCAACTTTGTACTTGCAACTTGCTGTGATACGTGTAGAAAAATATTGAATTGAAAAGTATGGGAAATTATCGGCAAAGAAAATAAAAGTTGAACTCATAAATATGAGTATCAAAAATGCTTCAAAGATGTATGTCGGAGTATATTGAATTGCCTAAGGGCAACTTGCTATGACAATTTATATATTCGGAATGGTTTAACAGTTGTAGGTATATTATACAATAACACTTAATATAATTCACTGTGCACTTAGTACACTCGAGCGTATTATGATCGTAAACCGTATTTATTTCAATTGCCGTTTGTAATGCCGCCCATTTAAATTCAATTAGACACGAAAGACGATGTTCTTTTACGAAACAAAAAGCACAATAATATATATATATATATATATGTATAGGAAAATTTTGTAATTAAGTGCAAGCGGCACAGTGTTATGAATTTTAAATCCAGTGCCTACCTCTTTCCGTTATGTGTCCTACACGTTCTACGAAGTCAATGCAGTGTCTAATTTGCCATCAGTGAGCATGAGTGTCTTACCGCAATTTGTACTGTTTCTTCGCTCATCTTCCTCAGTTGCAGCGGCCACATTTGCAGATTGCAAACAATTAAGATCACCTAAAAGAAGAACACGTCTAAATATTCAATTAGCGTTATCAATGGAAGTAGCTTAAGGTGCACGAGATGTAAAAAGATATTGAGAATGAGTCGAGCAATAAACACATTATTAGACACTTGTTGCATTAAGCCAACATGAGTTGTTTTAAAATGGAATAAGTAGTAGGTATATACCTACTTATTATATGACTACTCCTGTTGGAAGGCTTAACAGATATTTAAAAGTATAAGTTAGTATGTTCTGTATTTGCCCAAACAACAATAAGTAAACTCCGATTTCTCAATTAGTTAGATACAATATTTTTTACAGATTCCTCTGTAATAAGAGGCTTGAATATCCAGTTAATAAAAAAATTTGTGACATAAATCGAGTAAGTGCACACATTTTGCAAATAAATGACATTTCATGCTGCGTGAGCCCCGTCAGTCTTCACAGTTCTCCACAGACTTGATGTTATCAATGAGTATCTATTTAAATAACAGGTGTCGATCAATGCGCGCTGCGTGGTGTGTACAAAAGACTTACGCGCCACTCGTGCGTATTCATTTGCATGCTCTTGTACAGCACATGCGCTTACACGTTACATGCGTTTTTCAGCGTGTATGCATACACACACAACGGTGAAACTATGATATGCAATATACAAGTACTCCTGGGTTCTTTAGCATTGTAGAGATACAAGATGCCAGCTAGCACAGGAAGTAGGTACCTATCAGTCAAGTGGATGGACGTTCGATCATACAGACATCAGAAAATGATACCTCCATCTAGCATTGTAGCGGAGAATTGATGATTTCCATGCATTGCTTTACATATATGCATCCGTTACTAATTCAGAGGAGCGCCATGCAAATGACATTCATGTGCTGATTGGTAACGCAATCATTTCTTCGAAAATATAATGAAAAATGTAGAAAAATATTTTTTCAAATAGATAGTGTTTTGTTTAGATACTCACCATTGATGTCACCTAAATGAGAAATAATTTCGAGAAAAGTAAAAAAAATTACAAGCTCAAATGTTATTTTGAACATTTTATTAGAAAATAATTTAAGAATAATTATGTTCTGCATTGTATACCTACATGAATAAATAGTTTTGTATACCTACATATTGTCTATAGTTTTCAAAATCATTTATGATGTTCAATGGAACTAGGGCTTCACACGAGACGAGACTGGACGAGACTATCAAAGGTATCGTCTCGGTCTCGGTATCGTCTCGGAAAAGCGATACGAGACCGAGACGATACGAGAAAAGTCTCGGTATCGTGTGAAGCCTTAAGTAGAACTCAGTTTTAGATCTTTGCTGTTCAAAAGTTTAATCATTTAATTGCTAATTGCTTTTATTGTAAAGTAAGTCCAAAATACATACATAGTTTAAAATATTAATTTTTGATTGCATCACTTTTAATTGAAAATATATTTTTTAATGTTTCAAAATTTTAAACGTTAATGTATACTAGGGTACAATAATCGAGTTGATTTGTGTTGAAAGTAAGCGGCGCACGTCTACAATTCCTAACTTACCCAGATGTTTACAATATCTTTGCTTCAAGAAGTACAGAAAAACACAAAAATATGTCTCCGGATGGGTAAACAAAGACAAAATTTCATAAAACTTTCAAAAAGTCAAAAAGGTCATGATATTCGGTTACTAACTTGTGCTTTTGAATATACAAAAGAAATATTTCACAGATGGTCATATATTGGATTTCATATATTGGACCTTTTCTCATTTTTCTAATAACAACTTCGTAAAAAAATGTAACGAGACCAATAACGAGACCAAAAACGAGACTCGGACTGTGGTATCGGTATCGCCGAGAAATTGATAACACACGTCTCGTCTCGGTATCGTCTCGCTTTTCCGAGACGAGAACGAGACGATACGAGAAAAGTCTCGGTATCGCGTGAAGCCCTAAATGGAACAAAAATTATCATTTTAATACGCCAGCAGTTGCTTATATTTATTTTGGCAGCCCGTTCGAGATGCATCTAATTATTTGATTTTGAGGATGAGGAAGCATGCGTTATTTGTAAGCAAAGATCGAAATGAATTATTGTAAACGTTCGTCGCAGTGCGCGCCACAGCAAACATTAGCAACGCTTATTAAATTATGACTTCGCATCTAGAGCAATTTTTAACGAGCACTTCACATCATGAATTCACCGTCGTTTCGACGCATCGATGCGATGCTAGAGGAGAGATTTTTGGTGTAAGTTATACACACAAGAGGCAGGAAATTATCACGCAGCATTATGCATTATACATCATCTTAATTTTAACTCAAACTCAGAGCGTACGAATGTAGAAACGGATATAAATGCGTGGCACTGCTTGGAAATGCATGAATATCAGTGTCACATCAAACGAGTGCAACGATCAAACATGCTGAAGACAAAATGTGAAAAATGCACGTTACTGTGCCTCAGATAAAAAAATAACTTCATTTTCTTTTGATATTTATAAACAAGTTCAAGGAAACCATGATAATTTGAAAGTTAAATATTATTTGTAACATATATGAATTTTGTATTGACTATAAAGCAGATCTCATCATGCGTAAAAAATTATATCAATTATATATTTAATATCCAAATTAAATATGTATAGCTATAGGTAGGTATAGCTATATAGTATACCGTGATTGTTGCTTCTTTATTTGTTAAAAATAAGAACAGGTTTAAACATAACTACCTTTATTATCTTCAACCAAAGTTGAGGCTGAAACAATGGCGCAAAGTAAAATCAATAATATTCGATCAAAAAGGAATCAAAGTTCATAGTGATTTACCTTTATATTCAATCAAAATTGACATACGTTATTATTTTTATCGCTCCATGGTACAATCAATCCAATTTCATTGATCCAATGAAAAAGTAGGTATACCTAACAAATTTTACTTTAATTTGGGATTGGTAGCTGTCTTCATATTATTCAAAATAAAACTTGTATTTTTATTTATTTATCCATTATTCTGTATAAATATACTTAAAAAATAAATGCAATAGCAAATATAGCCTCTGTAGTTATTTAAATAAAAATTAATCTAGTGAAATTAACATGCCGCCAGTCATTATCATCCACAGTTTATTGGCACGACATTTATTAATACCATTCCGCTTGAGACTATGTGCCAACGGTTACACCGCTGTGTTGTTGTATTTAAATATTGTTTGAAATGCAAAATGCCCCCAGTCGGCAAAAAGTGCAAAGTGTCTTGACACGCACCTTCGCCGGTTCCACTTTAATTATTAACAAACACACGCTCGCATAATACGAATAAATAAGGGGAACACGCATGCGAACGCATAATTAGAATACGATCGATATTTGCGTGCGATTGGGCTGATATCATAGATGTCTGTGATAGCAAAAAATGAGATTAAGTTGCGTGTGTCTTATTGCACCTGTCATCGATAATTTCTTCTTTTTTAACAGAGGAAGTCTCTTGACGGTTTTGTCCCTGAGTGACCGTGTCATCATCGTGTATCTTGATAGCGCTATAATGTTTCATATAATCAAAAGATATAAAAGATATGACGTATAAATTTATGTACAATGTTTTAAAAAAATATTTAAAAATTGAGATTTCTGTTAAAATGAAACTTATTTTAATTCACTTTTTGCAGGTGTCTTTGAAGTACAGTAGAATCCGTTTATTATGACTCCGCTTATATTGACCAACCGGTTATTATGACGTACCTACACTACCAAGTTTGGTTTTCATATAAAATTCTGTATAAAAAAAGTCGGATATAATGACTTCGCTTACAGTGACATGTCGCTTATTATGACCCATTTTTAACAGATTATGTCCGGTTATATTGACCAACATGATTCTTTACACCTCCGGTAATGTTCGTTGATACCCGACGACGTTCGACACGTGGCGAACTTTTTATATTTATTGCTACATTTCTTTTATGATTGTCAAATTACTTTTATGTATTTAATATCGGAAAGACCAAATGCTTAAATAATAAATATAAGCATTCGGGCAGCAGCACCTTGACCACGACTTAATCCGTATTTTCCATTAATCCGAATTTGGCGTGGGTCATTCGACAATCTTAATGCTTTTTAAAAAACAAGAACCGCATTAAGCAATCGTTCAATTCAAATGTTTTGAAACCGAAGAGGCTTCGAAAATCACAAGAAAATTAATTAAATGAAAAAACAAAAGCAGACAAAAATTACAGATTACTTGCAGTAAAAAATACACTTGTATGTGTTATAATGTGCTGATTACGTGCAATTTTGATTTTGATTTAATATGTATGTAGGTAATACCTACTAGGTATATGTACATATTTACATAAAAAAGGGTTTTCATTTCTCAAAACGCTTTGTATGACGTCCGCTTATTATGACGTGTTTGTCAATTCCCTTCGATGTCATTATAACCGGACTCTACTGTATTAATATTCAAAATAAACATGAACAATACGTAATCAAATGTTAAAACTATAACAACATTTCGGCGTCTGGGAACTAAATTTGTATAAGGTGGCAAAAACCAAAAATAAACTTCCCACCATTAGGGGGTCCTCCATTGAAATGATCCTACAACGTGCCCCTTCTTGTTTACTGCAACCAAATGAAAACTACACCCCGACGCCCTCAGTATCCGGCGCGCGGTTATAAAAAGGCAGGAAAGCTTTTGGAATACACGTGTCCTCCCACTTAGCGGGATATCACGGATACCAAATGATAATCTAACGAAGGGTTTCTTTTTTAACGACTTTATTCTAAGGATTTGTCTGGTGGTCGGCAGCGCAGGGCTATTATCGAAAAATTGGTGGCGCACTGTTGAATCTCGCTGTCGGGGGAAGCGCTAGTTGCATTCATCAGCGAGGTGCAAACTATGCATGCGGGGTTGTTTGCAAAGCCACCCTTTTCAAGTCATTGCAAGTTTTCTGCGTGGGGAATTAAATAATGTCCAAGCTAGCATATGACGAACGTCGGTTGGTATGATTTCAATGTACCTACGTGAAATGCATTCAGAAGTGGTTTAAATCACTAATTCTAAATTTAACCAAATAAAATATCAAAAATAATATTAATAGAATTAATTTTATAATTTGATTCTTTCTATTGATATACTTATTTCAAACTAAGATCTGTTAGGTCATTAAAAATATAATTTTATAGTTAGTTTTAAACAAATTTTTAGCTTTTGCTGGTTTTAATAGTGTAGATCTGTGGTTTATTTACATAGTACCTTTATTTACATAAAATAAAGCGTCGATTTTGTAAGTTGTAAATTTTCTGTGCTTTATGTCGCAGTGGTCACAGCGAGATTAAAAATAAACTAATCTAGATTTGGTCTAAATGTTTAATTAATACAAATAAAAAGAAGAGTAACTATAGCCGCAAGAAATAGTCTTGTTCCCATGGAAGTAAAATTCATTAAATCCGACTGTAATTTATTACCCGGGATTGAAAAACTAATTCGGCACACTGCTTTGAATTATTCAAAAATTATCAAAGTATTTGCATAATTTTGTTGGTTTGTATAAATATGCTAAACGAGTGATTTTGACATCACAAACTAATTGCTGATAACTCTGGAGTTCACGGCAATTAATGCAATTTAATTTTTATTGATAATTTAATGAAAAAAACTTGAACGATGATAGAAAATAACGAAGGTAAAAAAAATACGTACGACTTAGTTGGGTAGCTGGATGTTGCTATAACAAGTTACGCGCTTTTCACCAACCCTACAATGCGAACGTCTGTTTGGTACAAATGAGGTACGAAAATCTGTACGTCCCCAGGACTTCACCAAACGCAGGCGTCGGGGTCGGCTTAACGACGCGAACGGTCGTTTGTCGTGAGTTTTCCTCTGCGCGGAATAAAAATACGCCTGCATTAAGTCGACGTCGACGGGCGGCGCAGCACGTTTTTATGACACATTTCGAGCCGACGTTTGCGCACCGCCGCCGCCAACGACTGCGACGCCGACCGACGCCTCTCGGAATTCACTAATGAGCTGTTGGCTTGGCATTAGTCGGCGCCGCGCGCGTGCAGGAGAGCGTGTTGCCATAGAAACTTGCACACTTGCCTCGAACGCATGTACACTTTCACACAAAGCTTCGTATCCCTACAGTTTGTTGAGATAGAAAATTGTACATTTTAAGTTCCCTAGACAAGCGACCGAAAAAATCAATGTTTTATGTAAGTGATTAATTTATTTAACTTTGTTTTATTTCGTTTAATTCGTGAATTTTATAAGTTTATTGTTTTAGTTCCTTTTTACTTAGCCTAAACATTTGCGTGAGCACTGTTTGAAAAAGCACACTGTAAAGCTACTTGTACGTGGATCATTGACGCAACGCAAACGTTATTACACAGGTCAACAGTTACCGCTTTTAATTTACCGTTTTGCGTTCGGTTCGTCGTCGAACATCGTGTCAATGAGTCTCGTTTCTTCTAAAATTATATCATAATGTACGAATATTGTTTTAATATTAAAATATTTTTAGGCTTTATATGCTTTATTGTTTTAGTTTTCGTAGTTTGCATTTTGGTAACTCTATTTTTTTTTAAAGGGTAAGAAGATTACAACGAAAACTTACAGAAACAAATACTTTACCATTGTTAAGAGTGACAGCATAATCATTATAGTTTATGGTGCTTATTAGTATTATTATATAGCATGTTTGCATTGAATATTGCTAAACACCTATGGCTTTATACTTCCGTGCCACTTTTTTTCTTCAAATGTTCAACATTGTTGAAGAAATGAATATTCATATGAATTGTTTTATTTTACTGAGACTTTGACGTCGGCGTGGAAATTAATTGTGGGTAATATCTGCGTGCCTGCGCTTGGCAAACAGACCGAAACAAAGTGTCATGACACAAGACATGTCGTTGTTTTCAATCTTTGCTTTGTTTTTATTTTTAGTTGGGTTGTCTTCTGTGGTTAATGTTTATTTACGCGCTCGTGTTCTTCTGCGTTCGATCGATTATATCGAGAGCAAGTCAAAAATGATTGATCTTTTCGTGCGCCGGGTTATAACTTTTGGTCGGGCGTACTCAGTGAGAATGAGAAGATGTTGTCTTGGGGATGATACGATGACTGACGATATCATGCGACAAATCCCACGGTCCAATAGTTGATCAGTTTGCAAATTGTAATTAATTAATGTCACTTGTTCTTCATTGTTTTTTACCTATACCTGCAGTGGAAACTCGATTATCTAACCTTATGCTGATCGCGTATTTGCGATTAATTGAAGTATAGTTAATCTATATATTATAGTTAATCTATTAATATTTTGAACCATTCTCATAAAAAAATAATAAACTATTCGGTTGGCGTTTATTATCAAGATTTTTATTTCAATGCCTTCAATGCGATTTACATTTGTTTATAAAAAATACATTTTAAATTCGAGCATGTTTTTACAATGAATAGAAGAAGTAGTTATTTTCTTGAAACTTTACATTTTTAAGTTGATACGATACATTTAGTTTTAGTAATGCTTTATACATCCTTTAGTATTCTTACTACTACAGGTAGTCTAGCACTAATCAAAAACTAACGGCTGTCTCATCGTAGTATGCATGCATGTTATTTATTCAAATTTAAGAAAAAAGATTTTGTGCACTTTAATCACAGTTTATGTAAAGTGTCTGCACCAGATTTGAATACAAACAACAATATTTAAGGAGGAACTACGTCTTTACTTGTCATTTGCATATTTATTTTAGAAAATATCTTAAAATTTATGGCTTATGTGTAATTGGAATTTAAAACGAAACAATTATTTTTGGTGTGGCGGAGACGAGTTGTTTTGAATAATTTGGTAATTTTGTTATCTTAAAAACTTGAATAATGCTAGTTAATTAGTAAACTTATGATTCAAATGCTAATCTTTGTTGTAAATATGATAATTATTAAACACGAAATATTTCTTATATTATGTTTATAGTTAAAGAAATGTTTAAGTTTCCAATGACAAGATTTCTGTGTGTTTACCTTGCGTTTCCTTTTTTCTACTTCCATCTGTAAAGCGTCAGTTGTTCAACGGTTTTAAGTCATGAAAAGTGGTACTGATTAAAGTACTTTAGTCACGGCCTTTTGTCACGGGATGGAGCTTGCGCCTGCGCATTAAATAATATTTAACTGCATAAAACCACCAACCATATTTTATTTAAATACCTAAACAAATAAATACAAATAAATTTATACTGTGGTCCAGCACGAAGTCGAAAAGAGTCTTACCTCTGGGTTCAAGTTATTATTGTGCACATGAATGTGGGCATCATTCATGCGGCATGTAAAAGTCTTCGTCAGAAGTTAATTCTCCATACGCGAATGGATTGCTCGGTGGTTGCGCATTTTAATAGCGCTCGCGCGTGTTGCCACCTGTCGTATAGCATAGTGCGGTGCGCTTTGGTCCTCGCGGGCTCACGAGCCACTCATTGAAGCCATTTGCATGCATGGGCGCTTCTCGACGTTCGTTCCCTGCTTCATTCATTCATCGGAACCTTTTCCGGCGATAATTTTGGCCGCCTTGTGCCAAAATAACCGCGATTGCCCGATATCGGTCCGTTCCACGCGCACGTATAATAGCAATATGCCAACATTTGTACATATATGGATT
This sequence comes from Dalotia coriaria, assembly GCF_025399875.1. Lineage (NCBI taxonomy): Eukaryota > Metazoa > Arthropoda > Insecta > Coleoptera > Staphylinidae > Dalotia > Dalotia coriaria. Next base: position 3,460,236 of record NW_027045448.1, read on the forward strand.
ATAAGGGACTATCATAATACGGTGTGTATTTTAGTACTATACCTACTTACCCTGAATTTATTGGAAAAAAGAGGAAATTGTTAGGCATCACCGTCATTTTTGTTGCATTTAGTTCTACAATTTTCTAATATATTGATGCATATGTAATACCAGCACCTTGTTTATCTTTAACGTAATGAGCTTTTTTGAAGCGCGTCTACATTGCAAATTTGCGTGCGCCTTAGGCTTTTTATTTTCATCTACATTTGCATGTTAAGTTTCCAGCATATGTATTTGTAAGTATCACATATTGACATGCTTATGAGCTACTGGTCGTACACAATTTTCTTTAATGTCACTTCCAAAGGTGGTCATTATCTTTTACTTGACTGTCAGTTATCTGTCGATTTTTAATTGGTTCATGCGTTAATTTATTTTTGCAAATTTTTCAAATTTAAATAAGAATAAATTAAAACCGAAAAAAAATCCGTCTATTAATTCTATAAGAATATCGGATCCGGGTGTCACATCGCCAATGCCCCGTATCATATCAATTAAAAGTTTCAAAGTCACCCCAGCGAAAGGCTGCAACTTCGATGCTCTAATTACCACCTTAATATTAATGCCACTTTATTAGTTAATTTCTATGATGGTTATTAAATACGTATTTATATAATTATTGTGTTAGCGAAACATGTTCATAAATTTTCTATTGCCACCACCTGTTTAATCGTTGGATAATTTAAACATCATCACCCAAAAACTAAGCTCCAATTGTTTTTGAAGGTGTTAAAGCTAGTCATTGTTGCACTTCTGATATTGAATTGGTGCTATTTGCACTCCCGAAGGTTAAGGCAGATAATGGCTACCGATTCTTGCACCGTGTGCCTTTAAAGTTTCTACCGGCAGCTTTCGATACGAAAGGAACGCCACGCTTGCGTCTTGTGATCGTGGGAAACGCGAGATAAACGCGCGAGCCACCGACGGCAGCCACCGAGACGCGCGAGACCATGAAAGTCTTCGTGCGTTCTTGCCCCATGCTCAATGGTATCGAATCCAAGTCCACGAGCGGCGCACGCATTTTATTATCCGAGTATGCAGTCCACAATGCGGACATTGGACGCGTCACATCAGTGCAACACCAATGATTCATAAAATCACATTGCTATAACGAACGTGGAGCAATGGGAATCAGACCGATGTGAAAACCGGAGCAGTAAACTTGATTTGGCAATAATGCTTCGATGGCAATTTCCCAGATTGTATAATATAAGTTAACACCATTAGGGAATATCGAATAGGTCGAATATGCATATTATAATGCACATATACCTAGTGCATACATATACATATTTTATATGTAGTTATATGTCAAATATATCAAATAATTAAAATGAAACTGAAGTACGACACAACTTAGGTATTATTTAAATTTTCCAGTTTGTTTTAATGTCATATTGATAGCATATTTTACATATTAATGTGTAATAACTAATAGCAGTATCTACTAATTGACGATTAAGCAGAAGATTTGTGTGTGGGAATAAAATGATTGATATCACAAAGTAGTTGCCCCGGTACATAATAATATCAATAATAAAGGGTTTATCGACAAAAGATTTTTCCAATTTTTTTTTTGAGGAAATTTATAGAATGATTTTTTGAGCAAATCAGAAAAAAAAATGCTAAGAATCGATCCAGCAGTTATTACCATCTACCACTCAAGTCATTATGTTGATTTGATGTATTTCATTGTCAATATTTTAAAAATTTGCCATTTTTGTGCTTCCAATTAAATTGTTGGAAGCTGAAAACTAGAGCAATGACGAAAAACAGATTGTAAAAAAGTTTGGAGCAGGCGCCAGTTTATATTTTCACTGGCATGCCTTCGAAGCACATCATTTGCCTTCGCCTGGAGAACGCCAAAATAAGAAACGCCTAAAGTCGGTTATGAATTTGTGTAATTTATGGGCACCATTAAAACTATACGATACTTCCGAAAATAGTAAAAGCGTCATCGTATTTTATGAATAATTAGATTACACACATGCCTCCCGTGCTTGGTGTGTTTTTGAGTTTTGTGTCTAATATTTTTGTGCTTTGTGGTGTGTCAGTGTTTTATAGTGTTATGTTTGTGTGACTTGTTGACAATAGTACCTACTAACTAAACATCACAGCCACATATTATGCCCACAAAGCAAAAAACAATACAGTTAATTCTCTGTAGAATTTGTGTGTGTGTGTGTGTGTGTGTGTGTGTGTTTGTATTTTAGTTAAGAAATTTGTAAATATTTATAAATCTCTAGATCTGTATTTAAATTGTATAGGTAATTAACTTTACAAAATTATATTATTAAGCCTCCAACACGTGTGATCATTAATAATTTGGTCCTGGCGTGGTTTTTCTGCTTTTAAAATTGAAACATCTTCTATGACTCTTTTCGTGTGTGACATTTTATTCTGGTACATCTGGCCCGGTGTTAGAGGCAAACTTCTGAAAGCAACAAGATAACAATTTTATTTCATCGAGACCTGTTTGGCGCTAGCACACTTATCTATTTCTAGAACGGCTTTTAGTTTCAACGTCCGTGCGTTTCGATTCATTCATGTTTCTGCCGATAAAGATGCCATCGGCGTATAAAAGTATTTCAATGCCCATTGGAATTCGGGCACTGCCGAACCCATGTCCACTCTTATCTCACAGTCGAGGGCTGTTTGGATAGTAGGTACGTCACCCGTACAACTCAATACATCAATATTGGGATGGCAACTTCTTCTCGATAAAACCTTACTTGACGTGCTAATAGCTCGACGAGTGGCCAGTTGAGAATTCTTATAAGTGGGAAATTATACTGTGATTTGCAGACCAACACTATCCGCCGAAGACTAAAAGTCGGTTAGTTTGATCTGGCACAGTATGTAATATACGGCCGGATTTGCCTGTACAGCACCTAAAATACAGATTTGTTCTCCAAACAGCAAAAAAAAGTTCAATCAAGTTAATAGATAGATAGTTGGCAGCGCACCTTACTAGCGACGTGTTATAGCATTCTTCATGGCAAGTTCGTTGAGGCAATGGGCAGATTTCGGGATGTCTATACAAGCAAAAGCTTTTGGCTTCTAAGGTAAGAAACCTTTTCAACATTTGTCTCGAGCTGTGCACTTTCCAATCGCACTATCTACCAGCACGTCCCAACGGACAGATTGTAGCATTTATTTTCATATGCTACTGTCCTAAACTTGATCAATAAAAAATTTAATAATAATCTCGGAGAATATTTAAATTAAATATACGAACTATGGATGAAAACTCATTCGCGTTTATAAGCTTCAATGGTGACGCACCGTGTTGCAGACGCAAGTGTTACGATACATAATAATAAAAAATGTAATTGATACCACAATTGGTAGAGATGGCGAAGATATCTTATTAAATCGAATATCCGCTATAAATTGTAATGTTCATAGTTTGTTTTAACGACGTTGAACTTTTTTGCGATTTCCTTTCAACTTTACTCGTGTGTACACAGCTTTGTTTCGTAACTGCTTCTGCGCAGTCGTTTCAACAAATGTACTCACACCCCTAGTGTATTTTCAACTTCTGGAAACATTGACGTTCTTCATTGGAGTTTGCAAATGGACTCCGTATCGCTTACAATTTATTTAAATGCATTTAGCTTTCGTACAAATCGTCGTCTTTCATGGATTGACAATCTGAAGGAGGCATCGCGTTTCGATCTAGACCAGATCGATCGTAACAGATAGGGCCTTCGATCTGTTTGTGATTCCAGACGGACGGATGTTTATTATTTCGATGGGTTGTCCCGTGTGCCAACATTTGCTAAATCCTCGCTGTTAGCAAATAAAAGTACTGAGTGTGAAGTAAGCTATTTTATTCCTCTTAATGTTAAAACAGTTATTACACCAGAGTTTTGACAGTGTGTCAAACTTGCTAAGTCACAGCAAAAGATTTTTACCGGTATGTTTTAGTGTAGACATGTTGTATGTAAATATTCTTACGAGCTGTAAATCGAAACGACCGTAAACATCCAAAAGGTAATTTGAATCCCCCGTATGCTCTTCAACACGGCGCGGCATGCCGCTCCGGTATGGGAAAGGACATAAGTTAAGGTAATAAAGACATTGAAAGTTTATGGCGGCCGTGTGCACAATGTGCGACAAACGAACGCGCGAAGGACATTCAGGATATACACTGTTGCGACGAAATAACAAGCGGAACCGAAGACAAAAAAAAACAAGATTTGAGTAACAGCGGGAGACGCGACTTGTGATGCATAAACGTCGCGATGCGGCAGGGACATGGACCATAATTGTTTTTCAACGAAGCGAAACATAATCGCTTAATATAATTAAAATTAATCGAAACGAGCGCGCTTGAAATTTATTATTTTGTTGATTTATGTATGCCTCTGTTCGGTGGTGTGCGTCTTTACGACGATCCAGCATAGATACATTTTAGTAGTGAGTTGAAAAACTGTTGTAACATTGGGTATTCTTAGAATTTTGCCTCGAAAACATGTTTGATATTTGATTTCGTATGTTACTATTGCGTCGGTGACAGAACAAGACTGATCGACTTTTCAACACGCTTTCCCAGGCTATGGATGCTCGAACGAGTTCAGTCAAGCATTCAATCTGAAATGTGTGCTGGTTATAATATCAATTCATACTTCAATTTATTGCAAAATACAATAAACAATAATTTTTTATCGTTTGTCTACCTGAAACTTTGGAAAAACACCAATTCAAATTTTGTGGTTTGACGTATCTTAATTTTAAAACTGTGCATGTGCCTAATTGGTTTAATTTGGTTTAGTTAAAAAATGTATCAGTATCTCTATACTATACTGAAAAAAAATATAATTTTTATGGTATTATGCACGAGTACCTGTATTATATTTACAAAGCGTCCTATAATTTTGTCCAGAAAACAAATCTAAAAGATGAAATGTTGCACCTAATTTCATTGCAATATAATTATAACCTTATTACATAATGAGTTTTACTGAACTTGGTATATACAGTTATCTCCTCTGTTTGTTTTAATGTATAGATACCAAAGATTCAATAACACCGGATTGCTTGTACAAATTTTTAAATCAATTATTAATATTTAGCATACAACTGTGTGAAGAGCGGTGTAAACTTTATATAATTAACAGCAAATTACAATGCAATTTTAATTGGTTTGTAAAAATATCAACAAATTGGCAAACTATAGCTGTATTGCAATTACAAAGCCCATCTTAAACAACCAGACACGTAAAAAATAAATGAAACAGGAAGGAATTATGAAGGAATTATAAAAATGTGGCTGCATGCATCAATGCATGAAAGTTATACGAATCAGAACACATCCTTGTTTAAATTCACGTCCCGCGAGACTCATTTTACGCCAGAGATTCCTTTCGAAGTTGCTAGCATATTGACGCAAAGCATAATAAATTTCGGAGTTTAACCCAAAATATGAATGAATTAAAATATATTAGCTGTATTCTTATTTAATGCCAGAATGGCTGTGTGTTTTTGAAAAAGAGTAATCCTTAATTAAACTACCAGTAAATGCTTATTAAAAATATGCCTATACTAGCGCAAGCAAAAAGATAAAAATTAAGATATAAATCATTTGTTTAGGCATTTTGCCGTTGCATTGGCGGTCGGTTTGTTCGAAAATTACAAGCGTAATGAATGAAAAGGTGAGAGTGGGCGTTCGACTAGCAACGCACACGCGTGTAATTATCTTGCTTCTACCTGACTTCCCATAATTAAATTTACAAATTGCGGGCGCAAAAAATTACTCCTCGCGCTTGGATATTGTGAATTATGACATTAATGATAATTTTAACGTTTTAGTTCAGCCAAAAATCAATTGCCCTTGTTTTTCTGTTCTTGCTTACCCACACACATCGTAAATAAACCGCAAAACAGCAAAATAATTGTAATAATAATTTTATTCAAGGTTTTCCATTGTACCTGACTATGTACGTAAGTATTACAAACGAACGCAATATACAGATGAAGACGTTGTGGTTCTAACGAAAGTAAAATGTGCAAATTACAATCAGTGCAATTATAATTTGTTTCCACGTGTATTGTGCGAGTATAATGTGTAGATTATTAGTGCTGATTGCAAAGCACATTCTGTATGCGCTGGAAAAATGAACATTTTTGATAGACGCAAAATCTTCGGCAACAAATTGTGTAATTAGTACCGCTTGTAATTATTTGGAAGTGCAGCAAGTTTTTTAATCGCAGCCATCCAATTTGCTGAATATCTAAAAATCTCTGAGAAAGGGTTAGTTAGTGTTATTAAAGGGTCAATTCTCTATTGCCCATGTAATGTTTATGTTTTATTTTAACGTATTATTTATATACTTGCTTCATACGATACATGCAATATGGAACTCACTTTAGAAAACTTAATAAAATGAAAACTGATATTTTTCATTGTTCTTATATTCAAAAATGCATATCAACGCTTCTAACCATTTGTGTTAAATTTTGAACTACGTTTATTAATTAACATTAGTTCTCACAACTTAGAGAACGTGATCATAAAATATTTTCAGTTATATAGGTATTTTATAGGTATAACCTACTATAATCTACAAAAAACGGGGCCAACTTTGTATCCGCTCGTCAAGAACTGTCGTTTTTAATTAATTATTTACTGGATTTAATTCAGTTTTCTTATTAAGAGCGGATTTCGAAGCCCACTAGGGCCACACAAGTAATGATTTTTAAAGCTACAATGCCAATATGATTCTCTAATTGCCATCAAAGTGTTAAAAACATTTTATTTGTATTTTATGTGTATCTTTGCTATTTATAATCAATACATAATATACTTGATGTTTAAAATTAGTGATAGCTTTGTAATAACAGCATTTGATATTATACTTTTTTATTTGAGTAGCCTTGTCTGATTCCTAAAAACGTTCCCCTTTCTGGGCTTCAAACTTTGATATCTTATAGTAATCGTTTGAAGTGGAACGAAAGCATCGCGTTCACATGCGTCCGCAATGAGCTTCCGAGAGAGGAAGTTGTAATTAACAAGAAACCATACCAACCGTGCACATCACACACATGCTCGCGCATTTTAAAAATGATAATGGCATGCGAGCATATTACATATTACTTTAGCCATTACCTTAGCAATTCGATGCCTCCGTCGAGCAAGGTTTCGAACAAGCACACGAGAGTGAAAAATGAATTAAAATTAAAATGAATTATTAACATTATTTAACCGTGGAATTGTTGATATGTCCGTCCAATGTAAATGCTCGTCTGTGTTCATACGAATAAGCATATTATACGATGCCGACATAATATTAAATTCGTTTTTATACGCACGCTCGCGGCACGATGCAGCGAACGCGCGACCTTCTCGGAAATGTCGAAACAACGCGCAGCCGACGACAAACGTCGAAACGCCAACCGTTTGCGCGATGGTTGGACAATGCCGTCCATGTAATTACCGTCTTTAGCCAATGTGCATGTGCTCTTCTTAGAACGTCACCGCCTAGTCTAAAATATTCGCTGATCATTCCTGCACAAGCGCTGTGTAATTTTCTATTGTGCGCGTAAAATCAGTCTGTTATTTTCGGCCGGTAATTCCTAAAATACAAATATATTTATGTAAAATTAAATTACCTACATACACTTGGAGTTATAAATTTTGAGTGGAATTGAAATGTTTATTTCAGCTTAAAATATTGTTAAGTTGATATCTAATTTTGGAATTGGATAAAATGGCGGACAGACAACTATTAAATATCAACAAGCAGTATTATAATATTTGAGAAAGATTTTAAAACTAGCTGAAGATGAAACGTCGCCAAAGTTACAGTAGCCTACTATATGCCATATGGTGTAATGATGTAATAATTTTTAATAAATTTAACTCATCTTTAAAGTGTTAATGTAGGTATGTGTTTAAGTATTCACATAGTGGAATAATTAAAATTAAAACTTTGTCTTGTCATTTCACAGTTTTTCCGACTCAATTTAAAACATCACGTATCAAGTCGAAGCGTCAGTTTGATCACATTCCCAAAACTTTTGTGACATCTTCGGCACAATTTAGATTTTTTCCCGCGCGATAAGAATCGCTATCACATTTTTGTGAATTGAGTGACTCAACAAACTCAACAGCTACACTCCTCTTGTCTTCTTGGATGCTGAGTCAAGCAACGTGTAAATAAATGCAACGCATGTGGGAATAAAAGTTTAGATAATGCAGCGTCATCTTTACGTCGCGGCATAGTCGTCAATTGATGTTCTTCTGATGTTGCAGGTCGTAGTGATGGTTAAACGCCAACCTATAACTACTGTCAGATAGCCTTCATTGACCGGTCTGGTCTTCCACATCGACGCAGGCTTCCTTATGAATTTGATGATGACGCTCAATTATATCAACCATAATCAGATTTTCTCAGAGAATTGAAAATAATTATTATACATAAATCAGTCTTGTCAGTAATGCAAGTAAAAAAGACAATTTATTGTGCCTATAAGAGAATATTGTTTGTTCTGATAAGATTGCACTTATATCTATTGTTACCCAAATCTGTCTGCAATTCATGTAAAAATTTAATTTACTTATTTCCATATTGAATCCGCGTTGTGATACGATATAATTTTATTATTGACATGTTTTGCCAAATTGACATTTTCAAATAGTTCGAAATAAATATTATAATATGATTACCTAAACAAAATGAAAATAAAAATCTTAATTTTTAGACGAAGTTTTATTTCAAAGTTACTCTATAATATATGGGATACTAAAGGTTCATCATATGCAACCCAGAATACGCAACCCAGTTCTCTTTTCTGCCACTGGCTGCGCAACGTTTCAGATCGAACCGATGTCATTATTATTATTACACGTGAACACGTGCTGGTTTGTGAATATTAAATTGAATTCAATTAAATTTAGAAACACTAATATATTTATTTTATTTTCTTTGACGAATACATAATCAATATTGTTAATTTTTATATGTATGTATGTACATATTTATTTGAATTGAAACGTGATAATATCGCTTTTTTAAATTAATTTATTTACTGAAAATTAATTGTGATAAAAAATGGGAAGGTGTTGTGCGGTTCATGGATGTTTTAGTGGCCGAAAGACAAGTAAAAAGGTAGAAAAAGTAGCTTTATTTAAAGCACCAAAAGTGAGTAACCTCAAAATAATATATGAAAAATTTGTGTTATAAACGATTAATTTATAACTTTTAATACTTAAAAAATATCATATTTTCAAATATCTTGTGAAATATATAAATATATTTTTTAAGGATGTAGAATTGTGCAGTAAATGGAGTTCTGCTCTTGGCCAAAAATTGAAAGCCACCAGCTATATTTGTGAATTACATTTTAATTCAAAGGATGTGATTAGATCTGATCAAACGATTCTGAAAGATGGTAGTGTATATGTACACGAATTTCAGAAAGTTCATTTAAGGAAGGAAGCTGCACCCAAGTCTAATATTATTAGTGATAGTGATGAAAGTATAGCAGATATAGATATGGTTGACCACTCAATAAATGATGACTGCAATCATAATCCAGTGGAGACAGATGCAAATACAAATTTTCCGGACGTTGCAAGTACTGTTATTGAAGATGACAATTTACTGGTCGTGAATTCAACAGAGGAATTTTCTTTTCGTTCAATCCAAAATATGTTAGAAGCTCAGCCACTGCGTAAAAATTGGTGTTGGACAGTCATAATAAATTCTTTTATTTCGTTGTCATATATAAGTTCAAAATTGGAATTAGTTTGTCATGTTAAAATTGATGTGAATTTAAAAGTGATGGTAAGAAGCTTCAAATGAAAACCATTGGAATTCAATTATTTAAATAGCATTAACATTTGTCTTCTATTATAGATTATTAATGCAAAAACTAATATTGTTATTGATATGGATGTAAATATCTCATCATTTGCTTGTGTTTGGCAATTATTAGACTCTTTGGAAAATTGCTTTTTCTGTAGTGGAACTGGATACGATGACAAAAAGTATGAATTTAGAAGAGACACATTAATTTATAATAACACAGCTAATAATTAAAATTTTAATGACCGTTTTTAAAATGTAATGCAATTTTTATATATTTTTTTTATTTTTATAGATGTTCAGACACCTGTACGGGTATATTATTGCCGGGGGATAGATATAAACGAATAGTTTTGGAGTACCGATGTATTAATTGTCGAAAATTGAGACGTTTGCTACAAAAACGTAAGACGAAGACAACAAATGATGAAGCTCGAAGGATGAATTTAAAACATCGTTATAAATTACAACGTAGAAAGCTCAATCGCGTTGTTCAAACGGTAAAGTTTTGTTTTTATTTAATTCTTAAATAACATCACGCAATTAAAAAGTATTAATTGCTAATGAGCACTGTTAAGTTGAAAACGCGTAATATGTTTATGAATGTGCTTGAAGTTTATAACTTTATGTACGACAATTCCTGAAAAATAAGAAATTTTTATAATTTCTTTTTCATTAATTCGATTAATATTTTTCATCTTCAACGTTGCACGTTGGCGTGATCGTTTCAAATTGTTTGTATTTGTTTTCTCAAAATTTTTGAACATTTCTTTTTTAGAATAAAAATTTAAAACGACAATTATTACAGTTAAAAAACCATTGTGCTGAAATTAAAGAAAAAGTTTTATCTGAGAAAATTTCTTATGTAGCCGCTTTATAGCACGAAACAGTTAAAAATTGTTTACAGTACCATAATATTTATCGAGAAAGTGAACAATTATGCAATCTAGAACACCAGCTGATGATTTAAGACCTGTTGATGATAATGTTTCGAGAAAGGTCCGTGAAATATTCTTAAAACCATTTTATTGTTGGGTACTAGTTTCGAAATTTGTTATTAAGCCATGATTTATTATTTTTTGATAGGCTATTATTGTCTTTGATACTTACATAAGGAATTGGGAGACTAAGGAATTGAGTCAATCGACGTGGAGAAGCTGGAAAGCTGTTATTTATCAATTACAGCAAGTACCCTGACTGGACCGAAAATTTCTCTCTGATCTACATTGACATTAATAGGTTCTTTACATTCCGAATGTAACTATAATTATTTGATGACCTCTACATTAACATAAGATATGCTCACGGTGAGTCTTTATGCTTTTTTCGTTGATGTTTCACTAATAAGTTTAAAAGTAACTCTTATGATATTTTGTCTTTTTCATTATAATTGCAATATATTTTAACCAGGCCATCATATACCGAGGCAACAGATAGCTTTCGGAATTATTCGTTGAAGTACGTCAAGTCTAACATAATATGGCGAACATCCAAGCGGCAGGACACATTCATATAGAATTACTAAAGCATGCCCCAAAGCAGTTGTTAGTGCTTTTGGTTCTAGGAAGGAAAGGATACCAGAATGGCAGCTTGCAATAATATGCAACATATACACAAAAGGAAGTTAAAAAAACTGCGGTATTAGTGTGCGATATTTTTCAGTGGAAAACCTTGGAAAACCATGGAAAAACTTTGGACGCGCTATAATTGAGAGAAGTGGGAGTGCTCTCCAAGACGAAGAACAATACTGTGGCTTCAGAATGGGGAAGTGGCTCGCTACGCTCAGTCTTAATCAATCTCGTGAGTAAAACTTTCGTTTAGCCAGTCTTGATTTTTGCTGCAATATTTAAAAATAGTTAAACTTTTACATGCTCTAGTGTTAAAAAATATAGTTCTCCCTCCTGAAATAAAATGTACCTATATAATGTAATATTATATGAGGTGGAAATTCATAACTCCTTTGACTTTTTTTTGGCAAAGTTTTGCAACTTAAAAGTTTCTGTACAACAAAATACATTCAAAACAACAAAATCTAGCATATTCAAGTAGTATTTGATAAGGATATATCAATTTATTTTCAAATGAATATAAATAAGTCCAAATATTATTCACATGATAATTTGAAACTTTACCAGTACGAATTACCATATTTTTAACGTTATTCAGAATTTGTTCTTGTTTTTCGAAATATTAATATTATTTATTTTATTCTAGGAATATTACCACATAATATCATATCGTACAATAATGGTAATCTGACAAAAAACACGTACAAAAGCAATGAAATTCCTAGTTCAAAACAGTTTCGAACACTGCTGAACACCAAAAGTATATAGCAGAAATAAAATATTAATATAGATTTGGCTGTAAAATATTTACACTACGTTTGAAAATAATATAAGATGAAACTGTTTAGAATTTTGACTATTTTGCTTCCTATTGCATTGGTTTCCGGAAGTTCCGAATGGGGATTAGAAGATTTTATTGATCTCATTCCACTTGAAGAGATTACAAAAATAGCTGAGAAATATATTGCAACCGATCCCGAAGTACAACGAGTTTGGCTGTACTTGCATCGATCTAAATGGGCTGAGGTTGTACGAACTATATATGATCATCCCACTTGGAAGGAATTGAAAGCTTACACTATAGACGCTGGAATTGATTTGACCCCCCTCATTGCGCCGTTTCAAAATATTAATATCAAAATGGTTAAACCTGTATGTACCGGCAATAACCAAGCCACTGGTGGCATGCGAAAATTTATGGATGAAATCAACAAAATATTTCCAGCACGTGAACTAACGTATCTTTTTATCAATAAGATAGGCACGAACATTGATATGTTAAACTTCTGGGTAAGAATTACAGAAGACAGCACTCACCTAATGGTCGAAGATATTCTTGCACTTCCTGAAGTTCAACGTATAGGTCGCATCCTCCGGGGCATGAATATCAATTATAGCAAAGTTTTGCAGTTTGTATATGATATGTGCGGTTGGGGTCAGTTTACGAGCACAGCATAATTGACCTGTAAAGAAATAAATCTTATATACAACTTGTCTGTGCGGGTGTGTATGATTGAATTTCTCCTAAACGGTTGGCCCAATTTTGATAAAATTTTGTGTGTTTTCCGGTTGATTAGTGGTTCGTCAGTTTTTTTCAAAAATAAAAAAAATGCATTCATTTATTTTGAATTAATACATTCTAGCAGCATCTACATTTGAAGCTTTGAGTTATGTGTAAAAATTGCTATTCGTTTAGATAGGGTGGTGCATGCGCAGTTGCGTGTACGTGTGACACACGGACACTGTCATTTAAGTGCGTGACCATACATTGACACATAGCCAATCACTCACTGCCTCATATGCACACCACACTTTTTGATACACTTTGTATATTCTTGAGGTACTCAAAAGAAACCTCAGATGGCGCAATAATGCATGTTTTCGCTAAAAATATTCCTGCGAGTGAAAGTCGGCGTGCCCAGTTGTTGTGTAGCCGGCACGCAACTCTTACTTCGTGCGATAAGTACTAATACTTAAATGGATATTCGTCTTTCGTGTTGTAAATTCGTTTTTTCGCGTTATATTTGCTGGAATTTAGTGTTAATAGACGGGTTTTAGTCGCTAAATATTTATCGCGGGTGTACTTCGGAATTCAATGTTTTGTGAGTTTATTACAGTTTCGCGTGTATCTGGGATCGGTTGCCGTCGGACGCCAGTCGTCCATGTTGTGTGATTGTAAATAATATTTTGGAGTTGTGCGAACCAGTTTTGTCTTCAGCTGAACACGACGGGCGGCTGTTCTATCTGGTAAATATTATTATTTAAATAATTATGGCAAATAAGACAATTTTTAAGGCAAAGTTTGGGTTCCTCCGGAACTCGGATTCATATCAACATTGTCCGAAATTGTATAAATAATGTTTTATTTCTTGTTTATTTCAGTATCTACTCGCATTTGATTTACGGTGTTCGATACACTGGTGAGTGAAATTTTTCATCGTTCATAGTATCTATTTTTCGATTTTACGGTTTTCCTGCAATTAGAGAACTTTTAGTTAATTAGAAAGTCCTCCTGTGTATTTTATTTTAGTAAAATTTTACTCTTGAATTCATAGTTTCCCCACAATTTGATCAAATGTGAACTCACATTTTCCACAGAAAAATAAAATTTGATAATTTTAAGTTTTTTTTTGGATGTTGCCATAAACCGTTCTCTTGATCATTTTATTTTAGTAAAATTTTACTGTTGGACTCATAGTTTACCCGTAATTTGGTCAAATGATATAATACTTTTCAGCAGAAAACTTTCAGTTGAAATTTATATTTTTTTCTAGTGAAGTTGCAATAAAACGTTTTTACGAGCCTCTTATTTTAGTATAAACTAGCTGACCCGGCAAACTTTGTTCCGCCTCGCTTTGCTCTTGTGATTGAGAAGTCGAGTCATACTAACACGGCGCTTTTCACGTGCAATTTATTGTTTTTCTTCAGTCCTTTCATTCGAAATCCTTCGAATCCTAGTAGCGTTACGGTTTTGTCGGATAAGATTTGATCGTGTTGGTCGCTGCATGTTGAGTGGCGAAGCTACGAAGCATTGCACAAAGAAGAGACGGTGAAAACTCGATTAGTATCTTCCAAAGAAGTTTTCACTTCAAAAAGTATTAAAACAAAGTATCCTACACTTACAAAATCTTATCCATTCAAACTCATCAATCGGGCAACTTCCAACTCGTACAAACACACACACACGTCTATGCTTAGGGGGAAGCTATGAAGCATCGCATAAAGAGGAGACGGAGACAGTGGCGGATTACGGCCTAGGCGCACTAGGCGCGCGCCTAGGGCCCCGGCTGCCTGGGGGGCCCCCGCCGCGCTGCCTGAGGGGCCCCTGGCACTTATATGTCCCATATAGACATAGTAATTCCACAAATACTTCATCAGTTCGTATTGACCTCAGCCTTTATGAATAGCGTATTGGTTTTCACTTGGCGCCCAAAACGGCATTTCACACGTGTTTGCAAAGCAACCGTCACGGATATATAGCTGACTTAAAACTTTTTATCTCCGATTTTATTTCTTTATGACAAACTGTTTAAAATAAAATTTGGATGTTTTCTGCCACGAATTTTTGTGACCTTTTCTTGAATATTGCATTAGAAAGTTGTAGCTATAATGCGAGTAGTATATTGCCAATTTTTTTAAATTTCCAACATCTGTGGAGGAGATGAGTTGAGGAATATTCCATTGAGGTTGTAAAAAAGCGGGTAACTCTCTTTTTTGGAATATTAATTATTTCGTCTTTCTATCATTTTTTCACATCTGCGGAACACGTTGTACCAACGTTTATCCTCCTACAATTTTTATCTACATTTTTGGGGTGGTAGTTGGATTAAAAAAAACAGAGAGTGGTCAGTGAGTCTTGAATCACAACCCCGACAACACTAGTTCTACAAAAGTTTTTTCTCGAAGTTTTGTGCATAGATGATTTGGCGTGGGTGATTTTCAAAACTTCAGTCAATAATCAACAAGAGCTTCTATAAAGGTACATCGTTAATATTTCTTATTATATTTATTATTTATTATTATTTGTTATTTCTTATAATTTTTACAAAACATATTTGTGCAATATTTGTGTAATTATTTTGCAATTTAAAATGCAACGAACATATTTATCCGGCGCGGAAAAGCGAAAACTGAAAGTACAAAAGGAAAAAAGAAATGATCTTCAAAAAAATTCCTTGTCATCATATTTAATACGACCATCATTAAATCAGGATAATCCTCCCCAAAGCACATCAGAGCAGATTAACACGGCAAATCATGTTGAAATTAAAAAACAGGTAGACAACCTAGACGTGGGTGATACAGTGGACGACAGAAAGGAACATCACACCACAAAATTTCCAAGTGATATTGCTTTGTGGCCAGAAAAATAAGTGAAAGTATGATAGAATATTTCATAGTTAACATTCCCCAGAACTTTGGGAATATTGAAAATTTGAAAACCGAATTTGTTGACAGAAACAGAAAATACTTTAGAAATTTTACTAATGCTAATTTCTATTGCACTAAAGTTAATGGTTCTAAAGAAATAAGAGAATGGTTAAAGTTTTCAGACACGAGCAAATGCATTTACTGTTATGTATGTAAATTATTTTCAAAATCGTCAAAACTTACAACTGGTTTCGATGATTGGAAAAATGTGAATACAGTTTTGAGAGAACACGAACATTCTGAGAGTCACGTCAGTGCAATGCTTGGTCTAAAAAGAAGATCTTCAATTGTGGGACGTGTAGATACCGAACTTGCTAAAAAAGTGGATACACAAGTCATTTATTGGCGCGAGATATTAAAGCGCATAATTGCAACAGTAAAATTTCTAGCTAGTATGGGCATTGCATTCCGAGGACATCGAGAAGATACGGAATCAAAAAGAAGGGGGAATTTCTTATCATGTATTGATTATTTGGCGGAATTCGATAATTTTTAAAGGAACATCTAAATAGATACGGACAACCTGGGAAAGGACATGTTAGTTACCTGTCATCTACAATTTGTAACGAATTTATTTCTTTGATGTCTAATGAAGTACTTCATAGTATTATTTCTGAAGTAAAGGAAGCTATCTATTTCTCAATAATTGTGGATTCTACACCTGATATTACACATGTCGACCAACTAACATTTGTTCTGCGATATGTGGACAAAACTGGTATAGTAAGAGAAAGATTTTTTGAATTTATTAAACTTCTTGGACATGATTCTTCAACATTAGAAGAAATTGTACTTAGAAAGTTACATGATTATGGCTTAGATATCACAAACTGTAGGGGCCAATCTTATGATAACGCTGCTAACATGCCTGGTAAGTACAGTGGATTACAGGCACGCATAAAACAACATTCCAAATCAGCTGAATTCATACCATGTGGAAGTCATTCTTTAAATTTGGCGGGGAATACTGCAGCGGAATCTTGTTCTGGAGCATTACAGTATTTTATGTTTTTGCAAAATATATATACTTTCTTTGCTGCATCTACAAGACGGTGGAATATTTTAACTGAATGCATGAAGGATAAGAATTCTAAAAGTATCAAGAGAATAATTGATACACGATGGTCCGCAAGAGCTGACGCTGTTTTAGCCCTAAGACTCAATTATCATGATATTTACCAATCGTTGATAAAGGTAACCACAGATCCCAATGAAAAACCAATTTCAAAATTAGAAGCAAAAAATTATCAAAAGAGTTCGATCAATTTGAGACGGCACTGTTAACAATTTTCTGGAACAAACTCCTACAGAGAATCGAAATTACCAGCAAATACTTACAGGAACCAAAGACAAATATTCTTAATAGTGTTAGTTTATTAAAATCATTAAACGAATTTATAACAGAGGTCAGAAATAATTTCGAAACTGTTGAAGAGGAGGCTAAATCCCTAACAGCTCATCATTCTTATAAAGAGATGAGACAAAGAAAACGCAAATATCCATATGATGAAACGAACAAAAATGATACAGCATTTTCGTCAAGAAATTTTTATTGTCAACATTTTTTATGTTGTATGTGATGTATTAACATCAGAAATTACTCGAAGGAGCGATGTCTATATCAATGTTCTTAACGATTTTAAAATTTTCTTTGATTTAAAATTAAGCCGTGTTGAGACTAATAATTGTGTAGAGCGATTATTGTCTAAGTATGAAAAAGATATTGAGCCAGAATATTTCACTGATGAGTTAAATCATTTTCTAAAATACATACAAGAAGAAAATATTAGAGATCCACATGAAATGTATGCAACATTAAATAATGGTCTAAAATCAACTTTTCCAAATATACACACAATACTGCAAATTTTTTTGACCTTGCCCGTTTCTAATGCAAGTGGAGAAAGGACATTTTCAGTTTTAAAACGAGTCAAAAACTATCTGCGCAATAGTCTTTCACAAGAGCACTTAAATGACTTCGCATTAATGTTCATAGAAAATGATATTTTTAAAAAACTAGAGTACGACAAAATTATTGAAATCTTTGCCCAAGAGAAGGCAAGAAAAGTAAATTTGTAATTTGTATTTAAATACGATTACCGTTTTTGAGCACACGTACGATGAACTCGAGAACCAAGATAGCATTGAAAACGATAATCCCATCGCGGATAGTATGGCAGAAAATTTTACCTGTGATATTTCGATCGGTCCTGAAAACAATTAACGCACAACACCTGGTCCATTGCGAAGAGCGAATCGGAAGATAATCCATTAAATTTTGGAATAGTGCGTGTGGATTAGGCCTACTGGGGATACCACGATAAAAAACGCGCCACGTACTCTACCTCATGGTGGTGTGGAAATGAGTTTTTGGCACAAACGAATGTTGAAATAGACTTTGCGGCGCCCGTACGCTAAAACTATTAATTTTACTGGGCTAATAACCGTTTTTGAAAATTTTCGGATTTAGGGGCCCCAAACTTGATTTGCGCCTAGGGCCCCACTGAAGCATAATCCGCCACTGGACGGAGATAATAGAAAACATTATATTTGTGTGCTCTTTTTCTCCCGTAGGCTAAACCATATAAGCGAATATGTTTGTTTCCAAAAAGTATCCTAGTAACCTTCTCCAAACAAAAACAACAACCGGTCGACTTCAACCCACACGTACACACATACACACGTCTATGCTTAGGGGGAAGCTACGAATTGCACAAAGGGGAGACGGAGATAAAAAAAACATTATATTTTTGTGCTCTTTTTTTCCCGTAGGCTAAACCATATAAGCGAATATGTTTGTTTCCTTTTAGTGTCGTTTAGTGTTCTCTAAAGGAGTTTTCACTTCAAAAAGTATCCTAGTAACCTTCTCCAAACAAAAACATCAACCGGTCAACTTCAACCCACACGTACACACATACACACGTCTATGCTACGAAGCATCGCACAAAGAGGAGACGGGGATAATAGAAAAACTATGTATTCGCGTTCTCTTATTCTCCCGCAAGCTAATCCATATACGCAAATATGTTGGTCTCTTTTTAGTGTCGTTTAGTGCCCTTTTAGAAAATTTTTCTCTTCAAAAAGTATCCTATTACCTTCTCCTGGCCCTAAGCTACCTCCCCACCAATTTTTAGCTAAATTGGATTAGCCGTTCTTTAGTTATAAAGGAGTTTTCTACCCTTTGAGAAACATTTATTAGAATTTTTTCAAATTTTTTCTAACCTCAAAAGAGTTATAAATTTTAAAAAATAATGACAATTTAATTTTCAAATAGCCATAACTCTTTCCAAAATTGACCTATTGATACGTTTTTTTCTTGAATATTTTTACTTTTAAATGAAGTTTTTGAAGAAGTAGGCAAATTTTTTTTAAATAATTGGAACTATAAAATAATCGCGTTTTTTGAGTAAAATTATAATTTTTTCAAAGTTCGACACTATAAAAAAACTTTTTCTTTTGTCAAAAAAAAACTTCAAATTTTTTGACAACTTTTCCCGCTAATCCCAGATTGGGCCGATTTTATTTTATATTTTACTAGCGACCTGCCCCGGCTTCGCACGGAAGTAAAAAACCGCATCAAAATCCGTTGCGTAGTTTCAATGATTTAAGCATACAAAGAGACAGACAGAGAAAGCGACTTTCCTTCTCCAAACAAAAACATCAACCGGTCAACTTCAACCCACACGTACACACATACACACGTCTATGCTTGGAGGGGGAAGCTACGAAGCATCGCACAAAGAGCAGACGGGAATAATCGAAAACTTTGTATTTACGACATCACATTAGAAACCTCAAAAATAACAGTACTTCTCCACTATTTAATGGATGTTATTATACATACAAACCTTCCTCTTGAATCACTCTATCTATTAAAAAAAACGGCATCAAAATCCGTTGCGTAGTTTCAAATATTTAAGCGAACAAAGGGACCGGAAAAAAAGCGACTTTACTTTATACTATGTAGTGATATAATTAATTGAAAGTAGAAAATTGTCATTTGCGGGACGTAATTTTTTTTTAATTAAATTTAAAAAAATATAAAATAATATCGACCCACTCCGGAATTAGTGGGAGTAGTTGTCAAATTAATTGAAGTTTTTTTTGACAAAAGAAAAATTTTCATTTAAAATGGCGAATTCGAAAAAATTACATACAATTTTCTAAAATGGCAAAAAAAAAATTTCGAATACTATGGATCTCTTATTAAATAAATATTATTCTATTATTATATGGTATGATATTTTCTATTCATTGGCTTTTTCTACGATTGTAATTACTAAGTTTAATGATTAATACTGGTAACATTTAAAAACAATTCAATTAATTATTAATTAATTGCTTTTCTGGGGCTTAAATATCTTACAAATCCTATGTTAAAATTGGAATCTTAATTATTAGAAGCAACAATCAACACAATGTATCAAAAACATGATACAAGAAAATAATTTAACTACATTTATTTAATAAAATATAATATAGCCAAAAAAATTTTTGTCACTTTTGAAAATTGTGATTTTTTCGAAGTTCGCCATTTTAAATGAAAATTTTTCTTATGTCAAAAAAAACTTCAATTAATTTGACAACTACTCCCACTAATTCCGGAGTGGGTCGATATTATTTTATATTTTTTTAAAACTTAATTTTAAAAAATTACGTCCCGCAAATGACAATTTTCTACTTTCAATTAATTATATAAAATATAAAATAAAATCGGCCCAATCTGGGATTAGCGGGAAAAGTTGTCAAAAAATTTGAAGTTTTATTATTTTTTTTTTTTTACAAAAGAAAAAGTTTTTTTTATAGTGTCGAACTTTGAAAAAATTATAATTTTACTCAAAAAACGCGATTATTTTATAGTTCCAATTATTTAAAAACAAATTTGCCTACTTCTTCAAAAACTTCATTCAAAAGCAAAAATATTCAAGAAAAAAACGTATCAATAGGTCAATTTTTAAATTAAATTGTCATTATTTTTTAAAATTCATAACTTTTTTGAGGTTAGAAAAAAAAAATTGAAAAAATTGAATTGAAAAATTTCCCACCCTATTTAATATATACATAAACAGAGCACTCAAAAACTGGAGAAATCAGTGCCATAGGATGGGCGTAGAACTAAGTGAGGACAGGAATCTATACACAGTACACTTCGCTGATGATCAGGTGGTACTCGCGCAAGAAAAGGAAGATCTGGAATTCATGACGAGAAAACTGCTAAAAGAATACGAGAAATGGGGCTTAACAGTAAACCAGACCAAAACTAAATATCTCTGTGTAGGAAACCAAGATGAAACACCATTGCAGCTGGAAGACGGAAACGTGATTGAAATCTGTCAGGAGTATACATACTTAGGAACAACAATAACAACAAGCGGTAGAACAGAGCCCGAAATAAAGAACAGAATACAACAGGGCAAGAAAGTTATCGGATGCTTAAACCCAATCTTGTGGGCCCAAAATATCTCGAAAAAAAATAAAAAACTCCTATTCAACGCCGTGCTGAAAAACATCACGCTGTATGGCTGCGAAGCATGGCAAATAA
Source organism: Dalotia coriaria (assembly GCF_025399875.1). Classification (NCBI taxonomy): domain Eukaryota; kingdom Metazoa; phylum Arthropoda; class Insecta; order Coleoptera; family Staphylinidae; genus Dalotia; species Dalotia coriaria. Next base: position 3,481,628 of record NW_027045448.1, read on the forward strand.
ACAAACAGACGGAAAACGATTTAAGGGTCTTAGAACTTGACTATTGGCGAAGATCAGCCAGGAAATCACGACTGGACAAGGTACCAAATGATGAAATAAAGAGGATCATGGAAGTTGACGACGAACTAATCAACGAGTTGCAGAGGAAACAACTGGAGTGGTACGGCCATGTAGAGCGAATGTCTGAAGAACGTCTCCCAAAACTAATCAAGAACTGGATACCATGGGAAAATAGAAAGAGAGGACGCCCGAAAACAACCTGGATAGAAGGCATTCACAGGTATATGTCCCAAAGAAACCTCACAGAAGGGGACTGGAACAACAGAGATGAATGGAGACAAAGGACCAGAAGGCGTATAACGCTATAGCCTGGAAAATGATGATGATGATGAAATAATTCTAATAAACGTTTCTCAAAGGGTAGAAAAGAATGGAAAAGTTTCAGCTAAATCAAAAAGGGTCGGGTTCAAAAGTGGTCGATTTGGCATGGAATACCCCATATATAGATTGTCTTTAGACTTCAGTTGGAATTGTTCATTGCTAAAATATAAACCTAAGTAGTATAGCAATACATGTTCAAATTAAATATCACTTAAATATTTGATGTAAAATCGGTCAATCTTTTAGCATAAGAAATAATAATTTCATGAATTTAATTTAATTGTTTTATTAATTTTATTAATCTAAATTCCGGGACTCCTATCCGTACCATTCATAGATGGCACTTACCTGAATTATAAATCATATAATAGAATTGTATTCTTTATTTCTATATTTATCGGCAAACGTTGGCATTCGATACGAGAATTGTGTTTGTTTTGAACACAATTTACACTTTGTTACTGAATGCCCGTGTGTCGTCGTTGCCATCCCCGCACGCCGCACGTCGTCGCGTCGTTAGTTTAGTGATCGCAGGTAACATGCCTGTTTCTATTCACGCACAAGATCGCGTGTCATCGGCGGGCCGCTTCGCGCATCTATTTCTTTTACCTGCGGGGTTCATGCTGCAGGCACATTATCTTATTGGGGACTGTCGCATCGTTTCTTGCGCTATCGATGGATTGCAGCCAGTTTCGTGCCGGTCGCTGGCGTATCTAGACGTATTTCGGGCGACTCGTACTGTTTTTTCGGATTCATATTTTCTAAATTTGCATTGTATTCAGTCATCAATACAATTTAGTGGTAACATGCATCTGCAGTGTTTTGTTAATGAATAATTTGTGCATTTAATATCCATAATTTGTATATGTTTGCGTTTGATGTTTACATTCCAAATGAATATTGTTGCCATGATGTTTCCCGTCATTAGGAGGTCACTGCATTGGTAAGTTTTTATTTAAATATATTATTTTGACCTGCGTGTTGCAATAGCTCGCAAATTTAGGGTGCTTTGTTTATTTTAATTGCGGGTAATATAGAAAACGCAGAACACGACAAAGTTTGCCCGTTTTTCGCGTTTTTCAAAACTCACGGTGGAAAACACGCCATATCTCGGGAACCTTTCGTGATATTTTGGTTTTTCTTTATTTTATGATAGGGCAAGAGTGTATTTTTAAAATGCACCCCTGAACCCCCGCGAAATGCGCTCGTAACTGCCTCAAAATGGCCCCCAAAGTTAGGCCTTTTTTTGCAATTTTCAAAATACGAGGTGGAAAACAGGCCATATCTCGGAAACCCTTTGTCATATTTACCCTTTTTATTTATTTTATGATATGGCAAGAGTGCTTTTTCAAAATGCAGCCCTGAACTCCTACGAAATTTGATCGTAACTGCCTCAAAATGACCGCCAAAGTTACGCTTTTTTTTGCAATTTTCAAAAGACGCGGTGGAAAACTGGCCATATCTAGGGAACCCTTTGTCATATTTTAGCTGTTTCTTTATTTTATGATAAGAAAAGAGTGTATTTTTAAAATGTACTCCTGACCCCACACGAAATTCGGTCGTAACTGCCGCAAAATGTCCCCCAAAGTTAGGCCTTTTCTTGCAATTTTCCAATCACGCGGTGGAAAACAGGCCATATCTCGGGAACCCTTTGTCATATTTTCTCTTTTTATTTATTTTATGATATGGCAAGAGTACATTTTTAAAATGCACCCTTGAAGCTTTGCGAAATTCGATCGTAACTGCGATCAAAGTGGCCGCCAAAGTTTCGCCTTTTTTTGCAATTTTCAAAACACGCGCTGGAAAACAGGCCATATCTCTGGAACCCTTTGTCATATTTTAGCTATTTCCTTATTTTATGATAGGAAAAGAGGGCATTTTTAAAATGCACCCCTGACCCCCCACGTAATTCGGTCGTAACTGCCGCAAAATGGCCGCCAAAGTTTGCCCTTTACTTGCAATTTTCAAAACACGCGGTGGAAAACAGGCCGTATCTCGGGAACCCTTTGTCATATGTTCTCTTTTTCTTTATTTTATTGTAGGGCAAGAGTGCATTTTTAAAATGCACCCCTGAAGCTCTGCGAAATTCGGTCTTAAATGCCTGAAAATGGCCGCCAAAGTTACGCCTTTTCTTGCAATTTTCAAAACAGGCGGTGGAAAACAGGCCATATCTCGGGAACCCTTTGTCATATTTTAGTTTTTTCTCTATTTTATTGTATAGCAAGAGTACGTTTTTAAAATGAACCCTTGAAGCTTTGCGAAATTCGGTCGTAACTGCCTCAAAATGGCCGCCAAAGTTACGCCTTTTCTTGCAATTTTCGCCATATCTTGGGAACCCTTTTGTCATATTTTGGTTTTTTCTTTATTTTATTGTATGGCAAGAGTACATTTTAAAAATGCAATGTTTACACTGCACGCTCGCGATATACAGGTATACATGTACCTTCAACGTCTTGCAACGTGTGTTGGGATATTATTTCGCTTTTTCGGTCTATCTGTGTCCTCGTTGTATTTGGTATTTTGTCCCGGGAACATGGACAATGTTCGGCGTGGAAGCGGGGAAAGAACGGTAAAGTGCAGACTTTCCTTATTTTCTTTTTCTGAAATTGCTGTCCCCGTTTAATTCACCTATTTGTGCAAGCAAGGTCTTTGCTTACTCACGGTTAGAACGTTATCTTATTTTGTTATTGTTGTTAACTTTTTTGTTTATCTAACCCTGTCTAGTATTACTGTAGTTAAATGTAATTTAATTTTAGTTATTGGTGAATTCTGCGCCAAATATTTAACTGAAGATCATCTTCTGACTACCAGCAATGGCCTCCGTATTGTCTATGTTCCAGCGACCTTCATGCACAGCGAGAGAGAAAGGTAAAGTGCACATTTTCATTATTTTTATTTACTGGAATTTCATTTAATTTATCATCACATGTATTTTTATTGCCATATCAAATTTAATTTTAGGAATATTATTATAGAAATTAATTTTGAGCGTGAAACAGCCACAGATGCATACTGTGGTGGAGAATGCACTCGAGAATCGCCTACCACGACATCAACCAATGAACACCTTCCAGCCTGGTGGAGAGCAACTGCGTTTCGACGGGATGCGATACCTCTATAATTTATCGCTATCTTGAAAACACTTCTTGCGCACACACATTATTTTTTAAACCAGTACAAATAATGCGCACAGGGAATGACCAACTTCCTTTTACACCACAAACGCATTCTTTTAATTCACTTATAATTAGAATTGTATATATTTAGGGACCTTTGACGGTTGATTTGATGAATGCTTGTGGAATAACATGCAATGTAAACTTTTTATAACGATAATCACTAAGATTAGCTGGTTTAAGGACGGATCTTATTCGTCCAGCCATTTGCCACAAACCAACCTTCTTGTACAAACTTTAGCGACATAAAAACGGTTATCAAGAGTTTACATTGTAATGCACATACGCCTGACGACATTTATTATATTATTGCTTCTCATGCCAATGGGACGACTTTGCGTTTTATTTGTTGTAGTAATGCGGATAAGGGTGTTTGGTAGTTGCAGCACTGATGTCTAGCTTTAACTCGCAAAAGGGACGTCTCTATAGGTGTTAAATTAAATGCTCCGTGAGGTAGTATTAATTTGTTGCGAGAATGACGCATTGGTAAATCCGAAAATTGGGGTGTTAAATGGGATTTTCTTATGCAAAGTGAAATTGTTAGAGTTTTTTCGCGAGAGACGCGACTTAGAAATTTCCGCGCGATCTTTAGTGATGTCAAATTAAATTCACCGTCGGGTTGTATTCGTTTGATGCAGGAATTCGACCTGCAACCCGAAAAAATTTGCTTAAAAGAGTGATTTCTTCACTATTTTTCGTGAAGTGTTTGTATTTATCGAGTTTGCACGCGATTTCGGCGGCTTATGCTACAAAGCGCGGCGCCTAGAGATGCGGAATTAAATTCTCCATCGGGTAGTATTGCAAGTTTACGAGTATATTATGATACCAAAAACCAATACTAGAATTATCTACCTGCTGTCCCCAACTAGATGTTTACGTCGGCTGACAATTTGTGAACACGTGTTTTATTTGTGCGTCTATCTGCATAGTTATTAATCGGGTTTCTTGAGATGTTAATGTACTCGTAATAGCATGGATAGAATTTAGCATTGATAGATGTATGCGACGTGTAATTAATAAGTTATCGCGCGTGGAAGTATAAATTAAGTTGTTCTTTCAATGTGCGCACGTGTTTTCAGTCGCCCGTCGGTTATCTCTGGTCGATACGAAGAATTCTTACTGGATTTATAAACTTTGGTGCATTTTTTAATTAATTCAATCGTGGAAATATACTACGATTGTTTCCCGTGTGGAATGAAGTCCGTAAAATCTTTTCCGTATCAGTTTGTGAAGTTTAAACATTCAAGTAAGTGTAACTTGTAACTTAGGTAACTTTTACAAGTAACGTTGAACACAGGTACTTAAATTTCTTGTAACATAATTAAATTTGTGTATGTACTATCTTGATTATATGAGTTGGAATAAAATTTAATTTAATAGTATATTTTGAAGCAGTTATCTCTCTGTGTTCCTATGGTTGTTTTCAGAATTAGATTTAAAGATCATATTTGATTATCCATGTTTGAAATGCGTACAAGTGATAGATAAATGTTGTTTTTAAAAAGCGGAGATAAAGAACAACATTAATACCTGAAACGAATAGCGTTTGATAAGTGAGCGTTGTGGCTCAAGTGGCATGTGCATATGCTAGCATGCTGGAGGTTCATGGATCGAATCTCAGTTGTAGAAGGCAATTTTATTAAATAATAAGAAATTTAAGAAATGTGGGTTGCATACCACAAAAAGTCAAGATTCGAATGATTCAAAACTAACTTGAAAAGCAGAGTACAACAAAGCAACAACAATAGGAATAAGTATAGAAGATGGTGGAGGAGTTAGGAAAATGAGTAAGTAGAGAGCAGCAGGAGAGAATAGGAAAAATAAGAAGAGAAAAAGAATAGAGTATAGAGTACTACAGGGGTGACGGAATTTTTAAATTTTTTGGCCACGTGTCGTTATAAGACAGTCTACAGGTCGATCAGAGCGCCCACTGCTTCGGTGCGTCCATTGCTCCCGGCCCATCCTACAGCTACGATGTCTCTGCGCTTCATCCCCAGGATTCTCAGGCATATCAACAATTTTTATGGTGGGGGATCACCCCCAGAGAGAGGGAACTCCTTATAAGGTCTTGTTCAAATATTTCTAAGTTTTAAGTCGCCTCAAGAGAGGCGACACTTAAAAATATTCTTACAAGTTCTGACCTGTAGCTGAAATGAAAGAAGGAGCACACAAATCACACAGGATACCTAAACAATTTTTATAGTGGGGATCATCCCCTGAGAGAGGGAACTCTCCTAGAGACCTGTGCCTGAAATGAAAGAAGGGGTATACAAATCAAAGAAGTAAATATATCATACTACTTCTTTATTAACAATAGAATACAAGTTCAGATTTTACAAGTCAACAAAATTCATGTTGCCATATTGAAACAGGACTTACGACCTGCTTAGCCGCGCACATGCCAGCAAGTACTACTTCATAAAGTTCTACCGGTATAATAAAAATAGTAAATAGCCAATTTTCTAGGTGAGTGAAAATGGAAACAAATATACAGGGTGTTACAATTTAAAGTGCAAACAAAAAACTCACTATTGACCTTGTTCGTTTTCACTCGACAATCAAAAAAACTAATTTACAGGGCGTTTCAAAAAGAAAACAACTGGTTTGTTTTGTTGGAGAAAACTTGTGACACAATCCGTGTTGGAGACGACAATTTCCTGATTAATTTTACTTAAATTGTAAAATAAACCGATATATCTAATTATGATCAGACGAAACAGAACTAATTGTGATGAACACGCGCGATTTACCCGGCGTCCGATATAACACTACAATGTGCCCAGTCTACGGCGACAACACGCGGTCACCATCAGTTTGCGAAATGCTTGCTGAACGCGACCCTGGAGATAGGTGGTTTCATTTTGCTTGTTGGCTGCACGCAACTCAAAACAATTACTGAAGCAGATTCCAAATATTTCGAATTTTCACTAGTTTTATTTTCCCGATTTTTGTAGTCGTATGGTATCTAATAAAAAATTTCCCGTATATTAAGAATTTGCAATTCATTCTTTTCTATCGCTTTTATTTTACAATATCGCGGTAAATGACAGTTCATAATGTTTAATTCATCGCAGGAAGACAATACACATGTTCTCGACAATATGAAAACTTACTTGGCAAGCCCCTTGCACGGCAATATGTGTAGCTGAATATCTAGTTGAATATATGTATATTCCAAATTGGAGTTAGCACATGGAAACAGTACACAAAACATTAAATTCACATTTTATAATAAATAATTCCATCTTCGAATTGATTCAATGGTTAATTCACTCCAAATACCATTAAGTATTGATCGAATACGGCGAGAATCACTGAATTAAATAATTAAGAACAAAGGTAAAGCCGACCACACCGTCCGACGGCAAGAATAAAACTATTTGCCAAATGTCGCCGTTGATGTCAGCAGCATGCAGTATACCGTTTGCCTCAGGTAACATTGCGCGGCAACACACAAACCCAAACACTGATAACACGCACTACAAAAAACGAAAACAAGTCTTGAATTTATGTGTATACAAACCAAATTCAATAAAATCAAACGTAAACATTAACTAAATAACTCAAAACTTGTCGCAATTATCTTCTTTCACTACTTCTGCAATATGTTTTGTTATCTTAAAAGTCATTTATTAATTTTATTACAGTGGAATCCCGGTAATCCAACAATCACTTTACAGGGCAGTGTCGGATGAGCGAATTTGTCGGATTATAGAGGACTGCCTAAGACCCCGGAATTTTTTTACAAAAGAGTACCTTGTAATCCGACCATGTCGGATTATCGGGATTCCACTGCAATTTACAATCTACAATTTTTATATTAATTAGAGTCACGTAAATCATTCGCTTTAAATCTAGAATGTTAAAAGTTAAGTGAAAAGACTTAAACGTTTACATGTGGCATAGTTTTCAAATCCATATTATACAAGATTAAAATAAATATCACCGCATTTGGTGCTTTGTCCGTAAATAAAAGTGAGTGAGATGAGAAATTATCACATTCCACACGTCGCATTGACGTCACTTGTTTTTAAAAAACAATAGTTTTGCTTTAAAAATTACCTGTAAAATTTATTTATTAAAAACCAAAGTCCTATAAAGATATCACCAGACTACTACTCCTATACTACTAGTGTATTATTGCTATATTACTGCTATTGCTATACTACTACTTCTATATCCTATACAATATTACTATACTACTTCTATAAGACATACTACCTATCTACTAGCTATGATTTCTTATGCTGACAGAGTACCAAATTTTACATCAAATATTTAAGTGATATCTGCTTAAGTGATATGCTGATGATAAAAATGATTTGCTGATGATGACTTTTATAATAAGATTCTTCATATCCTAAGGAATATTTGCTTAAGTTTACGATGCCAATATAAACAGCAAAATGTGATTTTATTCCAAGAAATAAAGATTCGATATCTGCAAATAAACAAACTTATCTCTTGTGCAAAATCGCGTGATCGCACACGGGCACGGTGTGCACTCACTACACCGACAAGCAATATTTAACGCGAAAACGTGCATCGAAGTGCCATCTAACCAACTATCTAGTAACGGCAGGTTTAAATTCAAAACACATTTTATCAAATCGCAATATTGCTTGCATTTATACTCTATGATATAATATAATAATATGTGTGAATATAGGAGAAAAACAAACATTCTGTGCGGAGTATCGAAATGGTGAGATAAAAGATACTTACTCAAGCCCAACGGGACCTCCTAAGGATGAGAAACAACATGGCAGTACTATGTATCCGATTGATCTAGCAACCGACAACGTCACACAATAACCGAAAATAAAACCGCAGCATTCTTGTAATTTGAAATATAAACATCAAAAGCGAGCAAAAAAATAACATAGTTAAATTAGAAATCAAAAAAGTAAAATTTTAATTCATAAGAAAAAATGGGCAAGGGGAATGTAAGTTTACATTTAGTAAAATTAGGGAAAAGCTATGAGTCCTAGATTAAAATTTTACTATGATAAAATGTTTCACTGAAATTTCCGCAAAAAGAAGTTTAAGATATTCATTCTCTAATTGCAGGAAAACTGTAAAATGCAAAAATAGATACTATGAACTATGAACGTCGTGTTCTGCTGAAGACAAAAGTGGTTCGCACAACTCCAAAATATTATTTACAATCACACAACATGGCCGACTGGCGTCCGACGGCAACCGATCCCAGATACATGCGAAACTGTATTAAACACCCAAAACATTGAATTCCGAAGACACACGCGATAAATATTTAGCGACTAAAACCCGTCAATTAACACTAAATTCCAGCAAATATAACGCGATATAACGAATTTACAACACGAAACATGAATATCCATTTAAGTATTAGTACTCATCGCACGAAGTAAGAGTTGCGTGCCGGCTACACAACAACTGGGCACGCCGACTTTCACTCGCAGGAATATTTTTAGCGAAAACATGCATTATTGCGCCATCTGAGGTTTCTTTTGAGTACCTCAAGAATATACAAAGTGTATCAAAAAGTGTGGCGTGCATATGAGGCAGTGAGTGATTGGCTATGTGTGTCAGTGTATGGTGACGCACTTAAATGGCAGTGCCGTGTGTCACACGCACACGCAACTGCGCATGCACCACCCTATCTAAACGAATAGCGATTTTTACATATAACTTAAAGCTTCAAATGTAGATGTCGCTAAAATGTATTAATTCAAAATAAATGAATTAAATTTTGCAATATTAATGCAAATATTCATCAATTTAGCAATAAATAAACATTATAGACTGCATAAATAGTCAATGAAAGTTTATATTATATAAAATCACATATTTTCTATAAAATTGAATCAAAACTCTTCCAAAACTACAAAAAAGCATAAAAACATTCAAATTTTACTTCTTTAGTAATCTACTCTTGAAAGTAAATACCTATATTATTTTAGTTAATAAAATATACGGTGGCCGGAATCAAGTCACTTCTACCGCAAACAAATACAACCCGACGGAGAATTTAATTCCGCATCTTTCGATGCCACGCTGAACTTGCTGAGCCGCCAAAATCGCGTACAAACCCGTAAAAAGACAAATATTTCTTGAAAAAAGGTGACAAAGCGGTAAATCACCTTTTTATGCAAATTTTCGTGGGTTGCAGATCGAATTCCTGCAACAGACGGGGAATTTAATTCTACATCTCTAGATGCCCCGCTAAAGTTTGTGCGCCGCCCCGTTCGTGCGAAATGATTAAAAAGATGATGTATGCAGCACGAACACGAGTGTATAAAAGAAGCAAGTAATGATACCTTACCAGTATTTTATGCGTTGCAACACTTCGACAAGGGCATTATATATTTTATTTTAAATCGGAAGTCGACCGACGAAGCGAATCAAATTCGCATTCAATTTTAGCTCATGACTGCGATCGGAACTCGAAAGCGATTGCTAAAACAAAGAAGAGAACGAGAGTTAAAACCAGCCCCCTTCAACTCCGTGTTACAGAAAACGACTCAATGTTGTCGCTATTTGCAGAGAGTGTATATTTACAGAGAAGTATAGTTGCAACGGTGGCAATATAGTTGCGTAGTTTAGCCATATGTACTAAAATTATGCGACACACACGCTAACCCTTGCGAGCCTTTCTCCCATTTAAGTGACAGGGGGCTGGTATGAATCTGCCGCTAACGCAGGCAGATTTAAAGTCAAGTAGCCGGGAGTCAGGCAGATATTAAAAACAAAGCAGGCAGTCTTAGAGTGTTGCTGGAAGTTAATAGGATTGAAAGGTGAAGAACGTAGTCGGAAACAAACGAGATTGGTTGTATTAAGTTGAATAGATCGGAGTAAAAGAAATAGAATAGAATACTTGGGTTGTGGTGATAATATTGTGCAACATTTTTAACTTATAAATGGATTTTAACTGAGAGAGTTTTAGTCTATTTGCACTGAGTTTATTGATGAATCGACAATTGTTTCGCCGGTGAGGGCATCGTCAGTGACCCTAACTTCGGAGTTCAGATACTATGTATAAAATGTTTTCGGCTGGCAAAAACAATTAAAAAATATTTGCAACCTACAAAATTTCTTTGATAATCCTGACGATGCCCTCACCGGCGAAACAATTGTTGATTCATCAATAAACTAGTGCAAATAAACTAAAACCCTCTCAGTTAAAATCCATTTATAAAATAGAATGGAGTTAAAATATTAAGCCAGCCTCCGGAGTCTTCTGGTTCTGGTTGTTGTTTTCGAGATAAATTGGGAAACCATGACGGCATATTCGAATGAGGCTATTTTTACGTACTTCACGAGAAAAGCATAGCCCATAAAATTGAGCGCATATCGTTGCAGGCAATCGACAGAATGAGCCGGTGTGCCTTTCAATGTGGTAGGTGAATTTTCGCAATCTGCCTGGGTTGTAGTGGGTGAGACCAGGTACAACGCCAGCATTGCCCTAAGTTTTAGAAATTCGTGCTCCTAACATTGGTGTTATCTGCATTGTGTGCTCTTCTGAGTTAACTAGTCAACTGAAGAAATGTATTAGGAATGTGAATATTAGTAAATATTTGTTAGCCATCTGGGTCAATAAATAGTTCCCCTTCAAGAGAACTTATTTAGCTGTAACTTAATTGAGACAGGTTGTATAAACGTCGCAAAGAATCCCCCACAGCCAATTTGATGTTTGTTCCTCTTCCTGGCAGACCGCAAAAGTGCGATTTCAACAAAAACTGAAATAGAGCACGGAAGGGAACATTAGCTCAGCTTCTTAGATTAGTTTGCAATTTGCCACTCCTCGATGGCATATTAATTATAAATTAAATGGGTAGGTCATTTATGTACAGTGTCACAAACTTCCTATAAGATTACTTAGTGTTGATATATACTTGCCTGATATTTGTTCAACACCGGCCTTGCTATCTTCATTGCTGACTCTCCGACAAGGATTTTGTAATTTTTAAATAACAATCAGTGATCTGAATACTTAACGGAATGGAGGACTCAACTGTATACCATTAAGGTTATGAAGATATGTGTTAACAGTCTATCAATGTCAGATTCGTCAGTGTCAGCTTAGGAAGTTCTGCAAGTCCACGTCAGTCTTCGCAGTTTCTGAGAGATATAAGACATCTGGCGGTGTGTTTATTGCACTAATGAATAGAATCTTCAAATCGTTTGCATCACAATTAGCGATATCGAAATTTCCACAAGATTAATGCAAACATCGAGGATCACTGAAGCTCTCCGCCGCATCCTCAGTTAATCTAAAACATTTATAACGCATTGTAAATTCAGTTGCGCCGTAGCCAAACATTTATAATTTTTCTATTACCTTAATGCATTGGGGATCTTTTCCAAAAATTTAATGCGCTCGGCATCCCCCAGTCTGTAGAATTGTAGAGCAAGTACCTACTTTTGTACCTACTAAGGTTCAGGTTTAGGTTATGGGCCCTAATCCATCCACACATTATATACACACGTTATACTGATTTCTTCATGGCGGAACGTACCTGCACAAAACAGAAGACGGTTGTATAACTTGTACTTCAATGCGGAAGTAGGAAATAAAATACCGCATTAAAATTTCCCTATTCTTTGGAACAAATTGCGTCAGTATTTGTTGAAACTTGGCAAGCTGAGCTAAACAGTTCTTTAATTCAAAAGAAAAGTCGAAAACACCATGCCGTGAATAAGATAATTTCTGACTTTGAATGTGAATGTGAGCGATAATCGTGATAATCTTTGGCAAACAATCAACAATGCTCCAACGCAGTTTACACAAGCAAGGTTTGAAAAGTAAAACATATCTAGACACCTAATGTGCAATACTGCCATCATAAACGCTAAAACAGCTTTAAAGACAAAACGACATATTGTTGTTGATATATTGTTACTTGCCAACACAAGAAGTTTGTTCATGTTCTGAATAAGTGTGATTTATTTTCGTTTTCTTCTCTTTGTCTTCTTCTCGCAGAAAGTGAAAATTAATCCAATTGTGACTTAAGAAACTGAAGAGTGACAGATTTCTTGCGCAACGTGCAAATACCTGTGTGTACGATATCCTACGCGTTTCCACAATTTTGTTCTGATTCGACTCGATGACTGTGGCTCTAGATAATCAAAATATGTCGAAGTATTTAGTCACGCTTCTACCGAACGTCGATAAGACTAACATTTTACACGTATGGCAATGTAAAAGAATCAACGACATAGGACGAGGTTTATTTAATTTCAAGCTATTTAAACACCGCACTTTCACTTGACGTGTTCTTGTCGTGAATTAAATGAATTATGTTTCTATAAATGCGATATAAATGATCTTTTATGACACCTGCGGTTAAAAAATAGAACTATGGAAAGCTAAAATAGCAAGTCCGTAAAATTATACTATTCGTATATGACTATTACAATACAAATGATTAGTATAATACAAAGTTAGGAAAATGGTGAAAAACCCAACTTGTATGATATTAATGTTCAAGAAGATCATTATTCATGAAGCTTTAAAACTGTTTGGGAGTTCAAAGCGTTCCGTTGCAAATAATTGTAGACATAAGTAATATGAACCTGGTTGTCCAGGGTCTTTTAGAGTATAAGTTCTTTCAATACTCTATTTTATGTCTACCTATTCACATTTCCAATTTCAATTACTTTATTTTATTGTCAATCCGTAAACTAGTCCGCACACAGGTATGCATCCCGATGCAAACTTATCTGAAGTGCACATAAATTGATCGGATTTTCATGAATTAATACTCATATATTCTGTGTCGCCCGCAAGGATATTTCAAATTGTGGTTTACTTTTCTCTAAGTTACATTTGTTGCAAGTCTTTTGGAGTTTACCTAGCGTCTTCAGCAACATTTTCCAATGATTGCATGACTCGAAAAAAAATATTATTGTTTCACAATTCTTTCCCTTTCAACCTTTCTTGATGTAGTTTTTTTAATCAACAATTGAATACAACGAAGCACGCGAAGCGTTAAAACTCGGCTAGTGTAGCGTACTAAGTATATAGCACGGAGAGTAAAAGTTTGAACAATTACAAGCTTCGTAGCACCAGCCGTAAAAAGGTTTGGTGGTAAAAGTTATATATAGCGAGGATGACACGAATGGGATCTCACTTTAATGTCACCATGATCAAGTTCTGTATAAGTTTTATAGCAATGGCAAAAAAATAGTGTTGTGCTGTCGGTAAGAAATTTTGTCGCCGGGCAAGAAGATTGCAAGTGCATCAGCGTACCAAAGTTTTCATACACTTTTTGTGAACAGTCAGCGCGGCAAAAGTTGTGCGTCAGAGTTGGCGAACTAATTTATAATCATGTTAAAAGTGCAACACATTCACACTTTGTTGAGGTGTACAATCCTGCTGATGTTGACAAATTTCCCACGTGAGATTTATGGCAGTCAGGCCACGCGTCTTCGCAATTTGCAAGGCACTCCATTTCTACCTCTTTGGAATTCCGGGCATTACAATAATATTAACAGAATCGTACCAACATCCACGGGGTCTCCAAGACGAGTACGTGCACCGATATTACAACAAGATAATTATTCATTTAACAATCGACAAAGTCGGTGTAAGTCCGGATTATTTCAGTGGTACTAAAAATAAATGAAAATAAATGTTTTATCTGTTTCAAGTCCTATCGTTATTTACATTCGTCCAGTTTAGCAACCAGGAGTGCATGGGCGCGACAGGCGATAATGGTACTTGTTTGACTGCGCAGCAATGTCAACAAAGAGGTGGATCATCCAGTGGACCTTGTGCTGGTGGCTACGGAATGTGCTGCGTGTGTGAGTGCTTTCTAGCAATCTGGAATTAATGATAATGTTATAACTATAATATCTAATAATTATAATTATAATTATATTATTAGAAGATATTTAGGCTCATAGTCAAATAGTTTTGTATATATAATCATAACTCTTAAGCCCTCTTATCGAAATTGCGGGTCGATGTGTTATTCTAGTTCTCGCCACATGTGGAATGACGGTTCGTGAGAATGGTACTTACTTCGTGCACAGTGGTTATCCAACTATCTACGATGGAACCGGCTCTTGTCAGATCACGCTGATGAAGATGAACCTCAACGTCTGTCAGTACAGGTGAACGTGTAAAGTTAAACTTTGTAGGATGCGAAGGGAAGCTTCAATTCCCCCAAGAAGATGCTGGCAATAATGCATCCTCCAAAGTCAAGCGAGTCGATAAAATAAATTAAGAAAGTTTTAGTTTAGTTTACCTTACTAGACCTTAATGTAGTGCATTATTTATTACAAAAAGCAAAGAAAGAAAATAGAAAACTTATAATGTACTTCCTTAATATAACGGTAGTAATTGATTTTGGCTAGAATTCTAATTCGAAGAGCATCTTAATTTTACAGACTGGATTTCGATCAGTTTCAAATAATGGGCCCGGAAATACAAAATAATATTTGCAACAACGACCAATTTATCGTCTCCGGAAGTAGCCCCGTGCCGCCCATTTGCGGATTGAACTCCGGCAACCACAGTAAGATTTTTATCGAATGAGTAAAAATTTAAATTTGAAATGCGATGCATAAATACATACTTACATTTTGCATGACTTTGCAGTGTATATCGATGCTGGATCAGGTGCCTCAAATCCAATTACGCTGTCAGTTATAACGAGCGGCCCGTCATATCGACGCAGCTGGAAAATACGTGTCACACAGATTCCATGCAACTCGCCAGTTAAAGGTATTTTCATAAAAAATTATATTATTTATTGTAAGAACAATAACAAATAGCAGATCATAACAAAAAGATGACTGTATTAAACACTAACCATAAACTGAAGTATAGATGAACATTTGATACCTTAATACTTGTACCAAAGCATTCAATCAGGTAGCAGTCCAGAATTCGTTGTCTTTGTATATAAAATACCCCATATTTATTTCCAGTTGAATAAGTACAGTTACATCTTATGTCTTAAACAAAATTTTAACTAAATCCTATCTTCTGAGCTTGATTGCAAATGTACTTTCTATGCGGGTTAATTAAATTAATGGCAAACGTTTGAGTTAATTAACACTCAATTATAAATTCCGTTTCTTTTGCTTTAATTTACTTATTAAATTTCAGATTTGATTCTCTATGATAAAAATTCAGAATCCAAGCAAAACATCAAACATTTCAGAAATAAATGCATTGCGTTATGTATTAAATTTATTATTATAAATGTTTATCTCCGTTTTATATAAACTTTAAAAGCCTAATTGATAATCAATATCATTGTATACACATATATAACGCCTCAAGTTGGCATGTTTGCATTAGTGGTGCTACGGTTACCGCTGCGGTTTTTCGCTTCTGGGGAAGTTTCGTCCTCGTTGTTGTATCACAGCTGTGCGAAACCCTCGCTCTACAAACACTTTACGCGTTCATGGGATGCATCTATTTAAAATCACTGATCTAGAATCTTGCGTTTATATATCCTTCGCTTCATCACTTTTGTTTACGTCTGCGAGGCATTTACGTAAGGTGTTTTTTATATTAACACCTTCATCAATATCAATCTCAAAGAATATTACCTTCCTATCTAAGACAAAGCATTATTCTTTGCTTTTTTTAAATTTGAAACGCAAAATTGACTGGGTTAACGTAGCATATAAATGATTTAATTCTGATGTTCTCATAGCGCTTCCTAAACACCGACTTTAACAATTTTAAAGGATTGATGTTGTGCCCATTTTAATAAAAGTTTTAAGCGTCCTCAAGCATCCATTCAGCCCTAACCAGTGCTCATTCGTCTTCGATTTTCTTTTAGCCGGTTTCACCGCGCGTTGCAAGAAACTGGTGCAGAACGAGAAAGAGAGAAATTCATTACAACGTGTATATAAATGTGTTTGAAATACGCTTTGGGACTTAAACGAAAATAATTTCCCTAGCCTATTTTCTGTCCAGTGATTCAAGGCTTTAATTAAAAAATCTTCCATTAAGAATATTTATCCCTGTCCGACGGAATATTTAGTATAATAATACGATGCCAATGAAGATATAAAATTTTAATTTCTATATTTTATTTCTTTGAAATCTATTTATGTGTATATACGAGTATATAAGTTTTCTACTTTCCAGCCGAAGACGGGTGCCTGCAGTATTTCACAGGAGTTGCAGGCCAGATAATGTCCTTTAATTACGAACCGACAAGCGGGTTGCACTTGTCCAATCAGGACTACAGTATCTGCGTTCGCACCGAGAAGAATTTCTGCGGCGTACAGTACACGCAATGCCCAGACACAGGTCGGTACAAAGTAATTTAATTTTACTTTATTTTGATGATGCACTCAGTCACCCCGTGTTGCTACGATATTGTGCGCTCGCTATTAATTCTGTGCGCATGATGCATCCAATTATTTTAAACAAGATGCACTGCTAATGAAATTAGTCTGCGTGTGATGTACACATCGTGTTTGCAGGGCGTCGTTGTATTGTCGCATTGCGCATGGTGTGACATTGCACTTTCGCAACAGTTTCTCTACAGAAGCGATATGCAACGACACGAATACAGTTTGAAAGAAAAAGAAAAAATATAGATATAATCCTAGTGATTTAATACTAATATTTTTTCTACTGCCACCTTTAAAGCACGGGCCTAAAGTACTTTAGTCACGGGCGTTAGTCACGGAGTCTATCCATGACAATACCGATAACTCACACACACCACTAGATGTTTTAGATGTTTTGCTGGTACGCCATTCTATCCAACTTGAAACTACTGTTTCTTAATTACGTTTCAGTTAATAATCGTTCGGTATCGTTCACATTGAGCGGAAACACTGCAAATAACAACGCCGTGCCTGCAATGGTAGGCAGTACGGGAACTGGTAACTTCTGTCAGAACGATTACCTTATTATTCCAATGGTAATGAATGTGGGCCGGCCAGTAACCGGGGCGTCTGCCACCGTCGATCGGGTATGCGGTGGGACGCTAGCTGCAGACGTCACGCTCCAGTCAACGCCTGTCCGAAGTAAGTACCCATAATTCCAGACTGCAACCATTATAGAAAACTATTACTATTCATCGCACCGGTTCGATCTAGCGCGCGCGCGCCAATTTAATAATTTGCGGTCTTTGATTATTTACCCAAAGGTAATGTGAAGCCGTTCCGATTGTACTTCCACACGGACGCACGTGAAACCCCACAGGATCAGGGCAATCGTGGGTTCTGCCTCAACTACGTCCAACAACCATGTACAAACACTTTGGCATAAAGTCATTTGCTAAATATGAAAGCTAGTTTAGACGTTGTTAATCAGTTTTATTTTGTGGATTTATTTAAGAGAAATGGTGTTTTAATTGTTTTTGACGTTGTAATTTTGTATATTGTTATACTTTGTACTTCAATAAAAAGAATAATTTTAGACGAAGCTCGATCGAGGAGGAATATATTTTGAAACATAAATTCCCAACTTGTTAAACTTTATGAAGAATCTATTTAGATCTCCGATTACATTCAATTTGCTTTAAGCAAATAAATACGTATACTGTGAGTGTGCGTCGGAAAGCATTTGTTCAGATTATGGCACATGTTCAGTAAATCTTAAATTGAAACCTTTATATATTCCAAACAAATACACAATTCTTCTTTCGAAACAATTATTTGAGATGGCATAAATTTGATTAACCATTCTACTACATTTCATATTGGGAAGCACGTGTTTTCTTGCTGAAATAATTAATAAATTGGACCGAAACAACAAAGCGACACACACGCACACTCAATTTATACTTTACCTAAAATTTCGATGTATGAAAAGTTCTGCATAGTAAAGTTGTAAACAAGTTTAGCAAGCAATTGAATTGTTGTACTTATACGCATTTCATTTAGCCACATTTTCAAAACATTGATTTGGTTCTGTTTATGTACACATAGATTATAAAACATTTTGATTCTAAACCTCCATATTTGTAATTTAGACTCTTCTGAATTCAAAATAATTCCAAATTCATGTTATTCTATCCACAGTTGACCATAATTTCTTGCATTAATAATAAATTTATGAAGTTTGAGTTCTAGTAATGCGATACAATATGATAGAAGTATGTAATATTTAATAAACTCTGTAGACCTTGAGTCCGTCACAATCGAATCAATACTTTACGAAGTTATTCCATCAGGTGCAATTACATGCCATACATTATTAATAAATATATAGCCACGATTTGTCTTTGACTACATCTTCATAGGAAATGTAACTAGCACTAGATTTTAAATTAAATAGTATTAATTGAAAATTATGATTTTGTAAGTATTGCATTTAAATTAAATTCATTTAAATAAAACCTATTGCATTAAAAGTTATATGTACGAAAATATTCCTCGGCAAGTTATAAATAAATTTTAATTTTCTTAGATTCAATTCAATTTTCTGTATTATTTGCGTCTAGGAGTAGGAATTTTCACATACGGGTTGAATGCCGCAGTAATTGCAACCCTTAGAATGCATTTTACGTTTTCGAGTGCATATTGTAGAATGGTGTTGCAATAAATCGCTTCATAAATTTTGAAAGCAACAGCGATAAAATCGACCGGAAGGTTATCGCCAAAGAGTGTAAACTGCTGAAATATGCATCGACGTAAACGAGATTTATTCTCGTAGCTTCCGCTGGTGGATGGTAGCTAATAAATTATCGCTTCGCTGACCACAACGACAGGTGGATGCAATTAGTTTATCAAATCAATATAATATTTGAACAAATATAAATGCACAAGCTTACAACGTTTATTCAAATATTCAGTTTTGACAAACATCAACAAAGTTTTGGTAACGCATGCGCCAACGAATTAAAACATGATTTTCTTATAGGTATTTCAACTATTCTTAGTGTGAATTTGCTTTGTTAACTTATTTTACACATAATCATTCATAGGTTGTAACGAGCATAGGCAATAAGCTGTACATACGAGTTCAGATCAAATAAGAGTTGAAAAACCGAGGTGCTAAGATTATTAGTGATTAATATAATAATAAATAATGTGATGTTTTCGAAATATGATTGCATATTTTGTATTCATGTGTTTGGTGAAGTTTATACCTAAAACTGATTAAACCAAACTACTCTGTGTAATTTTCCAGTTAATTCCCAGAAGTCAATACATTTCAATATTAAATTACTAGTCTACTTATATATCTTTGTCACACGATCAAAGTGTTCGAAATCGTAAATGTTGTCATTAAGTGCTTTGCAACGCTGCCAACGTCGCAAATATCACATTTTTATGATGAGTTCTTTTAGGTTTTGACCAATTTGATAAAAGTGACCCAGTTCCAAACGTAGTGCTAAAACTGCATACATAATTGCAAAACTCCACTCAAATGTCGACAATTTAAATATTTCATTTTTGTATTATTCCCCGAATGAATATTTACTGACCCCGCTTAGTTTATAGTAATAACATTGCATGTTTCATTTACAAATTTTAATATGTATCTAAATTGGTGTTTAATCTGTTTCCCAATCATTTTTCCATATGGCGGTCGTATGGAATTCCATTTCGTTGCGAGATTTAAAAATCTCCAATACTTTGCGAAAAATATCCGCAGAAGATTTTTGTAAAAATTCGGCTTATTTGCATAAGAGTCAGAATTGGAGTAAAACTGATATCACAATATGCAATCACAAAATTAGGACACCTTCAACCAGCTCGACGTAATCGACTTATTAAATAGATACCGCTCTAGCTTGTATGCTCAAATTACCAGGCGTTATCAGAAAATATCGAGGTTTAATCTATTTATATTCAATAAACATTTCTCAAGTGTACTAGGTGTATATATATATAAATATACCACAACACAAAATATGATGCCATTTAAAGTTACAGTAAATTCGTAAATCGAAAATAATGTATAGTGTATTATTATCATTAAATCTTTGGACAATTGTTTGATTGGTTGAGTACCAAGTACCAAAATGTCGCTAGTTGTAGATTACAGAGTGCGACGTGCAAAATCTAAACTTTTCCAGCGCTTCTGTACGTGCCCTGTTACTGTCCCCTCGACTGCATGAAGTATGTCATCATGTCGATCGGCAAAGGAAACACGATTGTCGAATTCTTCTCCGCCGAAATCGTATTTAGAGTCTGGAAAATTCACATTCGACACACATGTCAACAAATGAGCAAAAAAAATTCAAACCCAAACCACGCAATCAAACGTCGCGTAAAAAATAAAGAGGCGGTAAATATACTCTAAATTAATTAAAACAAGCATAACTTGCGTAAAAATGTTAGTAATAAGAATTTATCAGCACAGATGTAGTAAATTTAGAAATGTGAGAATTGATGTGTGATTTAAATTAAATTAACTCTGTTATCCTTCCTCCTTCCACCCAATTTAAGCAATGTCTTCAAGCAATACTATTCTCCTGGATTCTCAACAATAATTTTTCAACCGGTCGATACAGATACAGATAGATATAAAAATGATACAGAATTTTTTCAACGAAATTGTTTCAAAAGAATAATATAACGCTATGAAAAATATTCAACGTCACTCTTTGCACGTCTGTTGAAGACCTTAATGGCTAGGCATATAAGAATATAGACGAAAAATAAACACTTTCAACCATCAAGTCCTGGTCCCATGAGAGATGCAAAAAGTGGCATAAAGTAATTTTTATTTTCGAATTTGCATTTTTATGTTTACATTATAAGTCGCAGGAGAGCGAAAAAGAATGGTAGGGCGGATAAAAAGTTGATTTACATCTTTTTTTACAACAAATTTTTATGAGCATCATAAACCGAAAATATCATTCTTTCACTACGTTTAGATGTACATATTTAATTCGCGTGTTTAAATCACACTTCAATTTTCAATTATTCAAAAATAAATCCCGATTTGTTTTATCTTACAAAACTTGTAAGTAATTTATATTCCATTTTATATATTAATCTAGCTTGTTTTAATTATTCGCATTTAATCGACCGCATAGTTTGCAAGCACACACTGCACAGGCAAACAAGAAACATTTCGAGCTGAATGACAAAATGACAAATGATGTATGGTAATACATCGCCATATTACGAAGTTTAAGCACAAACCTGAAGCACATATTGCGTATGATAAAAAAGTGGGTGGCAATTCTCGATGTACAAAAGCATTAAATTAATACATAATGACACAATGATTACTTCGGTAAAAAGACATTAACCTACAACTCTATTATTTATTTAAAACATCGGCCAAAAATAGTTTAGTTGGTGTATAGTGCGAGAAAACTATTATATTCACACGAATCAAAACACACTAAATGTATGTAAAATCGTATCAAACTTAAATTATGACTACAGCCACCCAGTACGCACTGCTGCATACATTTTTGCACTTGTTAGATGCTACAATGCGCAATTGTAATGAGCGGTGCATGTTCAATGTACACTTTTTGTAGCTTGATTTATATATACAGTGCCAACTTTTTCCAAGATGAGGGTGCCAGCCGATCCAGTTTGGCAAACGACACGTCACGCTCAGATCATGGGGCCAGGTAGATTTGCTTTAATGAAGTACGTTTGTAAAATAAACAGCGTCAACGACGCTGTGTTAAATACAAATATGTGCAAAAAAGCAACATACAAAAACAGCATTTTTGTGCAGTACAGATTTTCTTTGGGAAGGTTTGTGGTTGAAATCTTCAGATAGCAGTAGATATATTTATTTGAAGATTAAAAGTCCAAGTTACACATATGTCTTTGCATCTTGATAAATATTCATATACTTATTTATGTATATAAGTAATAAGTGTAATAATCTTGTGTGCAAAAATTGCAAATTGCAACAAATCTTAAAACTACACACGCTTGTTGTGAATGATTTGCGTGAGATCATAAAATCTTAATATTATATTGTAATGATACTATATACCTAACAAAATTTATATAAAAAAAGAGGATGGTAAATGAGTAGACATATGTACTGAGTATTGTGTGTGAGGTCTGTGTGCGTGTGTGTATGTGTGCGCGAGGGTGTGTGAGAATTGTGTGATCTACCAAACATCAACCAAACACCGCAATACTATAAAATCGTTTTGTTTCCTATAAGATGTTTCCGCTTGGTCAGACTTATACCCCTAACATAATCATCTAGTAATCAGCATAGGCCTTATGCAAATAATCTAACCTAAGATAGGTATAGCGTTTTATCGAAGCTTGAAATACGGTAAACATAATTTCATACTTGCAAATATGCTTTCATTACACGTCAATTACGTCACGTTTGTATTCTCGTTAATTCACGTGTGCAAAAAACAACACCTCATTAATTACTTTCGGCGTGCCGGTCGAGGTTCGTGCACGCCACACGTTGGTGGTGAACAAATCGTTCACAGACGCACAATGGAAAAGTCGGTGTTTCGCTCACCTCGGTGCCACATCGTCGCCGAAAGGCCCCGAAAACTTGCTGCTGTCGGCAAAACGCAAACAGTGCGACGATGTGGTACACAGAAACGCCGAGTTTTCCTATAACGCACGACAGCGATTAACCAACCCACAGTAAGCGCGGTTTACATTTCGAGGGTTTCGAGTTGATTAATTTCTGGGCGGCATTAGGCGACGTGCTACCAACTCGACAATGGTATTTCTGAATTATCGCAATAAGTTTCGGCGTCAATGTTGTAGGATATTTTTCGATATATAGACCCTAGTTGCCTATGCATTCAATTTACCTTAGAATAAGTTTGCGTCCACATCTAAATACTTGATTAAGAATAGGAATATAATTTATTTTTATTATAATTAAGTTAGTGTCTGCCCTCTTAATGTACCTTCTAGAACCTAGAACACGAATATTTAGTGTTTTTTTATGTTTGTTATTCTACGTCGATAAATTCGAAAGTACACACTCGCACAAAATTTGCGATATGAATAGCATTGATTTCATGATATGCTAAAAGTTATTTGAAAACATCTAGACATGTTTAACATTTGTGAATCCTTTATTCTATGGCGTCCTCTTGCTTTTCATTTTCGGTTTTCGCAACGAATTTCGACAAAACGCTTTGGTTTTGCTCAGTGGTGTTAGATTCCGTTGTTTGAAGCGTTTTCTCGCAATTGTCACAAAGAGAATTTTTGTATCAACTTTCAATGCCTTGTGTTTTTGACATTAACTGAAAATGATTATCTGTAAATGTCAAAATTATCTAATATAATAGTCTATTATCAAGTGGTCTAAACGGGAGGTTTTTGGCACTAGATTGATTGAGAGCTTTTGTATTTTAAATCTTCGAAATTAGCTCGCACACTACTGGGAAAAGTAAGGTGAGAAATACAGTGCTCCGCGCCGGGCCACGCCCGACTGACGGCGCATGGCATTTCACATATTCTTGTGCTGCAAGAACTTTAGTCACGATCTTGGTCATCTGTGTTTAAAGTACCACTTTTTGTGCCTTAAAACCGTGAAAAAACTGGCACTTTAAAAGTAGAAGTAGAAAAAATATTAAATGTGCAAAAGAATTTTTAATTTTTATTTAAATATTTGACGTGGAAATAAAAGTTATATGGTTAATCGTTGTGTAATAAATGTAATAAAAATGTTTCAAATTCCTTTAGGAGGCGCACAAAGGATAACAACTGCGTGACTGCATTCAGCACAATTTCGTTATAAATATAGTCAATTTTTCCTCACTTTAGGATTATAAATTAAAGCCTACTTAAACAAAAATTTACAATATTTTTCTAACTTCGTGCTTTAATTAGTACGTTTAGTGATTACCACAGAAGTTTTGATGGCTTTTTGTTTCGTTTTAATAGCGTCGTTATCAGCAATTTATAGTGATAATATCATATTTGCAGTCTCCTGTTCAATTAATTTTGCACTCGATTAAATTTCATTATAAACACACCCAAGCGCTAGGGGCAGCTGAAATGGATCTCGACAATGAAACGAATGCGTGTTTGGTTATGTTTGGTGCTTCATATGTTCGCACAAAACGTACGTATAATTATCGCAATACGTAAATATCTTAGAATAGTATCAGTGCTGGTTTGATTGATTACTTTTTAAAGTTCAATGTTAATTGGCACACATTCCAAACTTGCAAGTTTTATATTTAAGTTGTGTTGTTCTTGTAATTATATACCAATAAGTGTCCTGGGGTAAATATTATAAATACATGTGACTAGATATTTGTTTGTTGTGTTAGTATTAATGTGCTTTCCCATTTGTGCCGCACGTTTGATAAGTGATCATGGGAAATTCAACTCCTTTCCCTTAATAAAATACGACAGTATATCAATTGGCAGCGGGAATACAATCGTCGAATTCTTCTCCGACGATATCGTGTTCAGAGTCTAATGAAACAAGAGGCAAGAAGTAAATGTTAGTGATATCCACGCTGAGTTTGTGCGAATTATTTACATTAATTTACAACATGCATTCTCACGCTCAATGAAGAAAACTTTATACAGGATTAATTAAATTGAACCAAGCAAATATTTGTTGTAAAATTTGTATATCATACGAGAATGGTTGAATAAAATTAACTAAGCATTTGTTGGTTCACTTTTGATTACATTTTGTGTTATTTTCCTAACGCAAAATGTTTTGATGATGCGCAGTTTTTTTTTTAATTTCACAAAGATTAAAAATAAATTGTTTGCATTTTCTGTGTATTATACACGGCCGTTAAACCGTTTAGCATTGGAAAACAAAATGAAAACCCTTATAAAGCTTGCCAGCCATGTATGTACTCGCGAGTAGCACAAAGCTAGATTACTAAGCAACAAATTTACATCGCACAAGATTGCGAATTTGCTCACAATCCTAACCAGTGAGAGAAACAGTCGAACATTCAACTCGCACGCAAATGCAAAGTTTTGTCTTGTACGCAAATGCCTGGTTATTGAATGCCACTCTTGATGCATTTTCATTATCGTGCACGCGACGAACAGATATAAAAAAGTCACATTCATACAATTGTAACCACCATGTATTGAATCAAATCCAAACTTCACTGAAGCAACAACTAGAACATCACCGGTTTGATATCATGGTGATTACAAAACCTCAATTTCAACTCAAATTAGCCACCACAAAACTATACGATATCATGCAAAAACATCTAGTTTTGTTTTACCTGCAAATAGCGGAGTTGAAGCGCAGCGGGAGAATCGCCTATAATCTCGGAGGCTTCGCGAAGAGCGCGTGATGCCTTCTGCTCGCCCTCGGCAGCAATGACTTTGGCACGTGCCTCACGCGAAGCTTCGGCTTCCGCCGCCATCGCACGTTGTAGTTGCACCGGCAAACGTACATCCTTGCTGCAAACAACAATTGCAAGTTCAGAGTGGCATAGTTTCACTCCAGAATATAAAATAAATATAATTATCTCACATTTCAACTCGTTCGACGTTGATACCCCATGAATCAGTCGCTTCGTCGAGTAGGGCCTTCATGTGCTGCGAGATGCTCTCACGTTCGCTGAGTATCTCGTGCAAAGGGCGCTGTCCCATGATGTTCCTTAATGTAGTCTGCGCCAGCAAGCGAGTCGAATGATGTGCATTTTCTACATTGGCGATAGATACTGTTGCATTGGAAACTCGATAGTAGACTACAGCGTCGACCGACACCGTGACACTGTCCTTTGTTAGAACCTACATTAAAAAAGAATTCCTGAAGTTTAAGACACACTGGGACACACTTCGGCGACAGTGCAGGATGACTAACCTCTTGCGGCGGAATGTCATATGTCCTTGTACGCAGATCGACTCTTGCATAAGCATCAATGCATGGCAAGATGAAAAAGATGCCTGTTTGCAAAGACAAAGCAAGTAAATACCAGGAATAAAATCAATATCAGTAGAAAGGTTTCATAATGGTGATTTAATCGTGACTTAGAGTGTTATATAAAGGAAGATATAGGTGATATAGATTCTTTCTTGAATTCAATTCAAGAAACAAGAAAGTCATGTAAAAATAATTATATTTTCACTAAAAACTTCGTAGACGAAGTCGCCAGCAACAAATGAGGCAAGATTGGGAAACTCGTACCATATAAACAAAATTGGCTCTGTTCTTCACGATTTATAATTCTTTAACACAATTGACCCCAACATAACCTAACATACGAGTAAAAGAAGGTTTGAAAGGTTGTATGTAATTGGTAAATGTTAATAAACGTAAATGTTAGTTCAAATAAAAAAAAACTGTAATAGAAACAGGTGGAAAGTTATGAAAATTATGTACGTACCGGGACCTTTAGCGCCGCCTGAGAGCAGACGACCGAGACGGAATATTACGGCGCGCTCGTACTCCTGAACGACCTGAGAAATCAAATTTTAATAAATTAAAAAAACGTTCTCTTTGAACCAAATAAATTGTACACAATTCTACCACCGAATGAATTTACATATTAGATATGAAATTTCAAACTTTATTAGGTTCAATGTGATGCATTATTTGGGTCACTGACAACTTAAACTTGACATTAAAACCCCCAATATCGTTACAACGGCATACGATCATCATTTTACAATTCAATCAACATACGTAAACTTAAAATTTATTTCAAAAATTTAAAATCTTCGTTCAATCTCCAGTTTATCTTCATAGTACTGTTTCTGTGCTTTAAATGCTTTATTGATTGATTCCCTGGCGCATTCCAAACCTCTTCTGATTGCAGTCATGTCAACACTGTTGCTGGCAGCCCATTTGCGTATTTTACGCAGGCAATCGCAGTCCATTGGATTCATATCAAGCATCAAGTCCTTTACGCTGAGATTCGAAAGAAATATATCACTAATGCAAGTGAGCATATTTTCATTCAAAGACAACCTCCCCAGTTTGACACCTTGCAAGGTAGTGTCTGAAAGAGCAACAATTTTATTCTGATCCAACCAAAGTGCCTCAATTTCGTCGATATTGCGGAACGCCAGAGGATGCACGTCGTTAATTTGATTTTCGCTGAGCCACAACTGAATTTTCTGTTTACGTGTCGATGACTCGGCCAGATGTTTCAACGCATCCTTGGGCAAAGATTTCACCTGGTTGCGGTCCAAGACAATGCGGTATACCAACGGTGAATTTGAGAACCAGGCCGGATCAAACTTGGTGATACGATTGTCGCTTAACTCCACCGTTTGTAGCTTGGGCATGTTGTCAAATGCACTACTGTCCACATCGCTGATTTGATTATTCGTCAAATTGACGCGTCTGATGTTGAGGTTATTGAAGACACCAGCCGGTAGTTGTTTAATTTCATTGTCGGTAAGATCGAGAACACGCAACTCGTCGCTACCTTCAAATGAGCCAGGTGCAATTGATTTCAAATTGCTATTTTTAATCATCAGAGTGTCTAGTTTTTTGAGATGAGCCAGTGCTCCATTGCACAGCTCGTCAATCTTCTGATTTTCGATTTCCACTTTGTATGCGTCGCTGAGGTCAGTTTTGGATGTGAGTGTCACTATCTGCGGGTCATTTTCGCTGCCGGTGTAAATCGTCGCTTTTACATTTTCGAACGGATTACAGTTTTTCAGTGAAGCACCGAATGAAACTGCAACCAGTGCGAACAGAGTTACGATTCTATACATATTATAGGCTGACTGATGTAATATTTATTCCAAGTTTGTTTATATACAACTTTAGTATCAGATGAAATTTATAATTAATGCTATATAGATAACATGTAACCCTCAATTCTCAGAACGGCTGACCGGCAAAAGTTCGTAAACAAGCTTATAGACTCTGATAAAAAAAGTTCTTATAATTGAAATGCAAAATACTTCTCAGAAAAGTGAATTAAAAACATATACACATACCTATATCTGTAGGAATAAAAAATAAAATGAAAAAAATCTTGATTTAAGAAAACAGTAATATTTTCTCTAAGTACTCGTAGCTACTAACTATTGCTTGCTCTAAATTACTTGGAAACGCACAATAATCATTAGGTTTTTCCCAATTTAATGTTGTATCAATATACACAGCATCCAAATAATTTCACGAACATCAAAATAGTACTTAATTGATACGTTCATGTTTACATTGAATATTTGCACCACAATTACACGCTGTACAGAGTACAATTGATTTCAGTATGCTCGAGGACTTCAATGATCATTTACGAGTGACTTACTCGTATGTACACTTAGTAATGAGTAATGCACCGTGGCAGCAAGGTTAGCAATAATCGTACTAATATTTACACACAATTATTTGCAATTATAAAATAGCCACCATTAGCTGCAAATTAGGTTGCAATTACACCACGACATGCAATGCCAAGAGTTATAGGAATATAATGTAATTTTGATTACGAAGCCAAGATATGTATAAAAAATAAAACAACAAACAAATATAATGCTTGTGTAATTATCTCGGATATTAATACATATTTTGCGTTAAATTATTTATTGTCTTGTAGCACTTTGAGGAAGCCTGGCGCATTGGTATTTACAGTCTGGATAGCCTCTTGCGTAAATTATGCTGCCTTAATTGCAATTCCTAAAAGCAACGCGGAAATGTGTACCAGCGCGGAGAGAAAATATGCGACATTTATATGGGCATTGTATTGGATATTTGCGGTTGGCTGCTGAAACTTGTTTAATCTCTACATTTACAAATGCGAACGGATAATGCATAGCATGTTAATTTGTTATAGGTCTTCTTTATCAGAAAGACGTTTAATCAATACCCAAAAGAAAAAAACAAAAATAAAACAAGAAATCCACAGATGAATACGAAAATGCGTCACAAATGGCCCACTTTCTCTTTCTCTTACGATGCGCATGGTCAAAAAACATCACAAGACTGCATTCGCATCGTTAACACCATATATTACTGTATCGCCGTAATAATAAACAACTACCTATATTTTTACTCATCACCTTTCTGTATAAATAATTTTTGTTCGTAAAGTGTTTGCCATATTAAAAATTCATCGAAAATTTTGCAATTGAATGAAAATATTTGACGAATCATTATCAAACGTATGTGCAAGCCTATGACTTAATTGTATTACGTAAACTGTTAAAAATCTATCAAACAAAACGATTAAGCGACGCGAGTGCCTAGACATCTGATGAGGCAATAAGTCATTCGCAATGTTGGCTTCAAACGCGTCGAACAACTGCGAAATCAAAAGGGCGACCTGTTGATTCTGGCGTCAGTGGCAAGAAATTTTTATTGATTTTCAACCATTTTTGTCACATCCCAGCTATATAGTGAAACACACTTCACTTTTCCAATCCCTTCGTCATAGTTTCTATAGTGGATCTACAAAATTCTATTTTTTAAAATAGAATTTAGATGTGGTTGATTGAAATAGCAAAACCATTGATTAAAATTGATTACAATTACAAATTATTACTTATCCGCTATTACTCAATCAAAATTCACGTTACTGGAGGTATTTTAACGAACCAACCATTTCCTAGCAAATAGACATTGTATTTTATTTGGATTAAAATTATAATTAATTAAAGAGTTGACCTTGTGCACGCAATTGTGTACAAATGAAACATCCCAAGTTCATAAATATGTATATAAATTAAAAATCGATGACTTGAGCACATTTAGCAAATATGACACCATAGTCGCATTCGCCATTGAAATTATAATTAAAACTTAACATTGTGTATAGCGTACAGGTTGAAAATTAATTCCACTCAGAAGCAATAATATAATTCGCTGATGCCTCTTGTGGAGCCAACAGACCGCATCACCCGCCGAGCGTACGCCATTCATTAGCGATGCTAAGACGCGCATACGACCGCACATAAATAATCTATTATACAGTCACTTCACAACATCTTCACATGTCGCATGCCGCACCATACAAAGTCTATGCATGTTAACGCGAAGACAATTTCATACTCGTTCGGTATTATTAACGTGCTAAGTTATGTACAAATTAACCTTTCGTTAATATACTCGAATCCATAAAACACACTTGTTGTTCACCAGCACGCAGCACCAGCATCGTCTTAGCAGAGCGCATTGCTTCATTTCCATTTCGCAAATTGCCTGCTAGCCTACTCTCATGGCTGTCCCTGTGCTCGTCTTGAACACGTCGTGTTTTACCGGCTACGACTTCAGTCGACGCGCGGCTACGAAGAGTGAACCATCAAACTCAAGATAATCGCGAACCACACCAACCAAGTGGTGCTCACCGGTCAAAATAATGCAAAGTTGGCAATTTTATTATGCGTTTGCTTTGTGCACAACGTGCATCTTCGGTGGGTCGTCCTCTGCTGCATCAACTGTCCCGTATAAACCTTCACCAGCATTCAACTGCAGCGAACCCTTTCGTAACGTGACGGCTCTAGTCTATGCCGATCCTAATCCGGATGCCAACTTTACACTATACACCATTCAGGATTATCGCAATGAGTTACAAGCTGTCTATCGACTGGATTTAGAGCCGATAAACATCATCCCTAAATTGTGCAATGGTTCTATTACAAAATTTCCGCTCATGAGGCATCTAAAGCTGGTGCTCACTAGCATCGGGGACATTGAACCTGGATCATTTGAAGACCTTCCCAAGTTAACCCATCTTGATCTCAGCTACAACAAACTTCAAGTTATCGATCGGTACATCTTTAATAATCTTCCATTAACTGAACTCAGACTAGCAGGAAATAAAATTTACAATATAGATCCTGAAGCATTCGACAACATGACGAGCCTCGCTTTGTTGGATTTGAGTTTTAACAAGGTGCAATATATGGACGAAATGTGGTTCAAAAATACTCCAAAATTGACAACCTTGAATTTTATCTACAATTTGATTCCTGCTCTGGAAGCGCACAGTTTCAAGCACCTGGAAGGCACTAAAATGACTGTGAATTTGATGTTTATGAACAACAGCATCACCAATATCCATCGCGATGCATTCAAAGGCTTGAAATCAATGGGCAAGCTATGGCTCACGGGTAATAAGCTGCGCTTCATTGATGACCAATTATTCAACAACGTGAGCGCCATTGATGCGCTAAATCTGGAAGACAACGAGCTATTCTGTTTGTCCGAGCGATTGCTGAAGGACACGCGCGTTAAGGAGATCCATCTGTCGGGCAATCCCATTATTTGCAACTGCATGACGAAGTTAGAACAATGGAGCGTGCAGACCAACACAAAGACCTACAACAGCGCCAAGGATCTTAAGCGCTGCGGAGTGTCCTCCAGGTTTATTCAAACAACTACAGCAAAACCTGAGGGTGTGCTAGTCGAATTATAGTTATTCATTCGAGCAATTCATATTTCAATTGTATGTATGTTTCTAAAGTTAGATTTGTGAAATAAATTTTTGCTACAAAGGGTCCAGGTGAATTATTTGGGCAATGTTGGCGAGGGAGTGTCAAATATATTATGCCACAATAAGCTGTATGTCGTGACTTTGTTCAAATTCATAAGACACCGGCTTGGTGATGTGTCCAGAGGTATCCCCCATTATCCCACGATGATATTAAGGCTTGATAGCAAAAACTGTGTCCGTACATCAGAGGTTTATTTGTCCACATTGTTTACTTATCATTGTAAGCTTTATGCTGCTTCACGAAGTGTTTTGTAAATTTAAATGCTTTTTGGCGCACTAAAGTTTAATGTCTGCCGAGAACAATAGTATAAAGTTTCAGCTTAAAGTTAAAGTTAAACAAAAAGTAGCAAACGAAATTCCTATCTAAGATTGATTTACTAATGGGTTGTTTAATGACTTATTTATAAATAATATTAATACTAGTTTTGATCTTCCCAATATTAATTCAAACCAATGCATAAGATTTTCCTTTTAGAAATCTTGTGATACATCCAGGCTCAAACAACTAACCATTTCGTCTTCATACTACCTTTCCTGTTTCACATGATACTATTTCGTTTGGCACTGTGATTTTTAGATCTTCACTACAGTTGAAGTTAAAAGCTTACCTTGAAGCAAATGAAGAGCGAAAATGGCATCGTGAGCACGACGAGGACCCATGATAGGCCAGTAAGGATTTTCCCGCAAGTCTTCGATTCCTCGACGACTTGCTCAGCTGTAAAAACAAGTAGAAAATTAATTATAAGTTCGGGTTACAGAATCCAGTAACCTATTTAAATCTAGCTTCAGCTGGTGATATGTATTGTATAGAAGATTTTGAGGCAAAAGCATACTTTGTAGAATATTTAACAAAACTTCAAGTAGCAAGGCACGCAATCAATTATAAAACGCGGTGGCAACTGCTCTACAAGTGGCATTTAAATGACAATGCGGAGTGATTTGACTTATTCTAATACCCGATTTAAATATATTATAAAGTTGTATTCCAAATCAACAACGAATTGATGTGATCATTAAAAAAATTCCATCGAATCATTGAAAATACGATTCGCAAATACAAAGGTTTGCATTATTCCAGTGCCCGGGCGGCATGCCGTCAGCGTCCACGCCGCATGGGAGTAATAGATATAAACGCGAAAACGAAAGAGATTGTAACGAATTCAAATTTACATTTACCTGTTCGTGCCTAATTTACATAACAACGCTAAAATGCGCCTCGTGCAAATTTACAGCGCCACACATGGGTGTACATCGATCACGATCTTCTGATGACAGTAATGATAAATAGATATAAATATGTACCATCATCGGAGAGGATCAAGTTGTATGGCGTAACCTCAAGGTGATATCAATCTAAGTTGTAGAAAAAAGGCAGAGTTGCTATATGCGTACCACATCATAACTTCTGAGGCAGTTTTCTTGGGCATTAATACGAATAGGAATTTTAACAAACATTGTGATTTACTATTGTTATTTACTGATTATTGAAGTTGCTATTTAATTTTTTAATGTTTTATTAATAAATTATTGTGATATGAAGGTTTTCCTAAAACCTGAGTTCCGCGCAGGTACCGACACAAAAATACCCACATATCAGATATAATATCACATATTTTGTTTAAAAGTTTAGTTATCCAGACATGGCTGAAAAGTCTATGAGTATATACCCTTTTATTCCCTTTTTAGGAGGTTTCTAACCGATCCCAAATATAAAGAAGCCTTCACGACCACCAACGGTGTTGAGGAAGTTGCCGAAGCGTGCAGAGCGGGCGTTTAATCTTATTACTAAACATACGTATAGTAGGAATGTATTTACAGGGAAATTTTAATTTTCCGTCATATGAGCATTAAGGCTATATAATCCAATAATATGAATCTAATTCATTTAAATTTTTGAATTTTAATTCATTTTTAAAAAAATCGAAGCAAAGGGTGTCGCTAGTGTCGCTGGTGAAACGCGCTCTTTATTTATTAATCGGTTTACTAATTAGTCTCAGAGCAATTTTGGTATTATTTCCATTCAACAGGTAAATGAAACCAAACAGTGATTAATGATAACTCATGTACAGTAATTAAGCAAAAAACAAAATGAAGCAAGTTTCCCAATATTACGTCATTAACTTCAGTGCGGAATGAATTCATTTGTCTCGTATTAGTGTTGTTTTCACACGTGTCTGAAAATCATTTTCGGGTTTATGATGCTTCCGAGGACTGATAGCGATTGATTATTTCCTTCTGTCAAACAAATGTGGATCTACCGCGTAAATCAATATTGAATTGGCGTTATCATACTATCGGGTTAATGAAAATACAGGGAAATACTCGAAACTAAAGAGTAACTAAGAGCGTTGAAATAAAACAAGTATCATATACCCAGTAACTTTGCCAGTTTTTAATAGTAGCTATGAGAGGAAAATATGAAAGCCGTTTAGAAATTGTTACCCTCACATTTGCAGCACTTTGGATCGAACGTGCAAACTCCAACTGCGCGTTTGTCCCCTGACACACCAACGCGGCAATAAAATTTTCACTCAAGTAGACGTTTGCGAATAACTTGTCATAACCTTTTCTACATTGTTGTGTACTTACTTGCATTTAATTATTAAATTATTAGAGCAGATAAAAAATTTTCATTGCATATTTAATTTTTTTTAAGAATTCTGGAAATTCTTTACATAGTAGAAATCCTGTACATACATGTACCATTCCACTACCAATAAAGGTGAATTGAATAGTAAACCCTCGATCTCACATGGGGAATATATTAGTACCAAGTTCTAATCAACGAAATAAAGAAGAATTAAACAATCAAATTTGGAATATCGGTGCTTGACTGTAATCATAAGTTTCTCTTATTCAATAATTTTGAAATAAAATAAATACGTTAGCTTTGAATATGGAATTTCTGTGAAAGAGTTGGAAATAATCGGTACCCGACATATATCATTCAGCTTCACACTAATAGCTTTATTCCAGAGAAAACCAAGGTGCGGTTTTGCGGTTTTTTAAAACTAAACTTTAAAATTGCATGCAGTAGTACAATCTCGAGATTCGTTTATACATATTTTGGGTACAGTTTAATTCATATAATAATTTTATAATACGTTTTACACGTTTCTAGCGCATAATCGTGAGATGGGATCATGACCGCTATTACGTTATTATTTTAAATTAAGAATTGTGCACAACTATTATATAACGTAATGAGCAGCGTAGCCTCATTAAATATGATTAAAGTTACAGAATCAACCAAAACCCCTAATGCTGGTGCATTTCTCAGCTACATTTTAATTGTACTGCGACTGGTTGCCTATAATAATTTAACGTATTTTAGTTTGAGTTTGAGATTTATATTGTTCATATTGCAACAATCTCAACTTTTGTTGAAAATAGAAAGGCGTGTTTGTTCCTCTTGCCAGGTTTGAGACTATCAAACCACATACAATAAACGTGGCCCATTCATTGCGTACTCTTGGGACTTGTACACGACGTCATGAAATTCGCAGTCTATTAGGAAGGATAAGTATAAGATACGCTAAAAGCTAAACTGCTAAAATTATAAATTACGAAAGTTAGTTTTATAGTACACTAGGAATTAACTTTCGAAATTTTATCATTTATAAATACCAAGTCAAAAGCGTTGTGCAACTTTCACCCGGCAGATATTGCGTTTTAACAAATGTTGAAGTCTTGTCATTCGCACTCCAACCACGCCAAGGGTATGAATGCTGAAAGGATTTGCGTGAACACGTCACTTTTCATTCAAAACATTCAACATCCAACTTCAACTTGCTGCCCATGTCCGCTACTCCCTTAATTAACAATTGGCTAAAATGTTAAACTGAAATTAAACAAGCTTAGAGGCGTACTAAATAATAATTAGAAAAGTAGCTTCTATTGGGCACAATTTTTATACAATAGTAGGAAAGGAGCAAGATGTGTGTAATTTATTTCCCGCATGTTCAGGAATGTTTATGCTTACATTAGTATGCATATTTGCACGGTGTTGCGCACTCATGCGCGAGATTCGTTTGTTTCGAGGGTCCAGTATAAGCCGACAATTTAAAGAATAAATAATACACTAGTCCCCGGAAATGCACCTGAGCGTCCTTTTTGCACGATACAAAGCGGAAAACGAGGCTGCAAACTTCAGAAAGAAATATCATACTTAACTCGGCGAGGTTTTATTCGCGAGTGCCCCAGAAATGAAAAATCCTTGTAATATTAGTCTATCTCAAATAAAATTTACAACCAAATAACATTTAGCCCCCTTTAGATGGTACTAAGAGGAATATATACATTAGCAAAAACCGGTTCTATGGCTAAAAACATCCCAATAAACATATTACTCTATTCACGTGTTTAGGTAGGATAAATAGAAACCCATGTCGGGTCGATCAAGTCGGTCTCAGCAATTTCAGAGTTTAATATCAACTTACTAACTATTTACAATAACTATGCAAAATAAATAAAATTATCTGCGTTCGCACTCTTAACTCTATCAGCCGGTTGATATAGGTACTAACTCTAACCTAACCTCTACGCTCTACACTCGGTTAATCCAACGAAATTTATGCTGAGGTGGTAGGACTGCGATGATACCGGACGTTGCAGCTTTCCCGATATAAAGTTATGATTGGTGGTTACTTGCAAATAACAATACGTAGTAAAGCATTCCGAAATCATGTAGAAATTAAAATATACCTACTATAAAGTTTACAATACAAAAATCTATATCATTTTGAGAAAACTTATAATCCCAGTTGCGTATTCGTATTTCGCTCAGTTAGCTAAATTCATCTAAACATACACAACATTTCAAACCGTAAATAGTGATATTGGCATTGTACACCACAAATGTATTGCATGATAATTTGCTACCAGAAGAACACTTCAATAGGTATATATGCCCGTCAAATTAAAAAAAAAGAATCTTGAGAGTTTCACAAAGTTTCTTTCATTTCTGAAAACCAAAAATTGACTTATCGGAAAAGCAGGTGAAACTGAATTAAATATGAAAAGCTCGTGGACTTGCTTGTGACATTTCGATCAGGTCCGAAGGCAAAATTGACCCAACAAAAGTTTGACTTGTTTCCATCTCAACTTCTTAGAGTAGTTTTACCACCCTGGCATTTCCAAGCCTCTTTTGGGTTTGCGTAAAAATGTTTTTGAAATATTGACTAACGTAAACAAATGTTTACCATCTTTATGTTGGAGAAAGTCATTTGAGAAATGCGTAAAATTAATCATCAACCAAAATCGACTATTAATTGTGTCTTAGTGCTTTGGAAGATGGCATTGCCATGACACGATAAGATCACAAAGTCGGCGCCGCGTCTTGTTCGGTCGCGCCCAAAATATCATAAACAAGTCATTGTCATGTACGCTTACCCTACACTCCACTATACCATCGCGAAAATATAAAGAACAAAGAAACACTTTTCGGCGTTGGTCTAATAGTTGTTTGTATGGTCAACCATAGTAGTGGTCTATTGTTATTCTAGTAATCTCCCTCGCACGAAGCTACGCTCGACTCATATACTTACTTCGTTATTGATCAAAATTTGCAAGTAATATAACTATGTTTGCAAAATTAATAGTTAATTGTTATATATAACAGATGAACTATTAAAATTATGGAATTTTATTTGTCGGTTTTACGCTTTTCCATTTCAGTTGCGAACGTGACAATAGTCCCAGTCCCGGAGGAGTATTGCCAAAACAGCGTGCGTGCATCCAATGTTAATTGTTGCTCTTGTAATTAAACACGCGGTTTGTAATTGGAGAGCCCGTCCCGAACTGAAACGTGATGCTTTTAAACACCGCACGCTAGCGATCGGTTCACTAAAGAGGCCATTGTGTGTGTTGGTTCATACTGCGCCATAGTAATCGGAAATGGAACGAAGATAAATGTTTGGGCCATATTTTCCCACTCGAATGCGGGAAAAGAATTATAACGTCAGTTAGTATTTGTACGATATATTAAAACTAGCGACCCGCCCCGGCTTCGCACGGTTGCAATACTGATACTAAATACACTACAGAAAAACTGTGAACGTTGTGGTATAAAATATATAGCCCATGTAATTAAAATCGATCCAGTAGTTTTGATTTATTCATTACTGCCCCTGGCCCGCACGCGTTAAATTTGGAGTAAAACAATCCCCCTTTCCCTATACCATGAAGATTTCCTGCTATCTTTGGAATATCTAAATTCATACACTACATTTTTACTTATTTACTTTTCACATTTTATAGTATGTGCCGCAGTAAAAAATATCTAAATTCTTACCATTTAGAAACAAAAGATAATCAACAATCATAAAAAACAAAATATACCTATTCTATTCAGTTCTTTTTTTTTTTACTGAAATACCTCTAATTTATATTTTAAAACTACTATCATACAATTATTTATCGTAACTTACTTATAATTACTGATACGTTGTCGCGCTGAAAAGAACGTTTTTATTACCTAAGTATTGCTATTTTCCTCGCTGGAGAGCTCCGATATAATAAACGTGCCCGATCGCTGCGAAATTCAAAGTGCTACAGAGAAAACCGCGGCCGGCCGGTACCGCCGAAAACGCTACGTCCGCAATTTTTAAAAAATCCGTTGCGTAGTTTCAAAGATTTAAGCATACAAAGGGACAGACAGAGAAAGCGACTTTCCTTCTCCAAACAAAAACATCAACCGATCAACTTCAACCCACACGTACACCCATGCACACGTCTGTGCTTAGGGGGGGGAAGCTACGAAGCATCGCACAAAGAGTAGACGGCAGAGTTTACAACATCATATTAGAAACCTCAAAAATAACAGTACTTCTCCACTATTTAATGGATGTTATTATACATACAAACCTTCCTCTTGAATTACTCTATCTATTAAAAAAAACCGCATCAAAATCCGTTGCGTAGTTTCAAAGATTTAAACATACAAAAAAAAAGCGACTTTACTTTATACTATGTAGTGATACGCATGGGTAGAATATGATATCCGTTGTCAATCCAATTTATTCTATTTTTAGAACTTTTATTACGTTTTGGAAGTATATATCCATTAAGTAAAATCGTGAATCAAACAAAAAAATCATACCAATAATATCCAAAGAAAAAAATATGTAGTTTCAAAAAAAATTAAAGAAGCACGCTTTAATTGGACTAAAACGTTAAAAATAATAAAATTTGATACAAGTAAATGTTAGAACTTTAGTTTTTAAATGATAATTACTCTTTGAAATGATCGAGAATATTAAATTTTCGATGGAAGAAAAACTTTATTAAACTTACTTACATACTTATACTTTATTATTATTTATTAATTTATTTTTTGAGGATTGGCAGGCTTATTTTTGAGTTTTTCTTCCATCGAAAATTTAACATTCTCGATCATTTCAAAGAGTAATTATCATTTAAAAACTAAAGTTCTAACATTCATCTATGTGACAAAATAGAGCTTTTTTAAATAGTAATTCATAACTTTTATATTGTTAAAGTAGATAGAAACATATTATTTTGTTTCAAATATTCTCCAAATAATGCAGTTTATTTAATTGCATTTAAATAACGATGTTATCGGTCGTTTCAATATAATATTAATGATTTTAGCAAGTAAAATCATCGTAGTCAAATGCTTACCATATTATAACTATTGTTTATTATTGTATTGTCATCTATCCTTCATTCACTTCCAAAATTTCAAATTATTTAAACTTCAGTTGATGAAAATTAATTCCATTAAATAGATATTTACAGGTAAAACTAATAAAAAGCATGTAAAAGGAACAGACAACAAAGACAAAATAAATTTATAGTTCAACGATCCCATAACAAGCAATAAGCTACATGGGTTTCAATATATTGGGTATCAAAGGATATTTCCTACTACGGATACCACCAAACAAAACTCGGTGTAAGTGCGTCACCTATGCCTTTCTAAAAAGTCACACATCAGCGCATCAACCCACGATAGATAATTTTAGACTATCTACGTAGCATCACAAACCTACAAATACCACCACCAAAAATACAATATATCCACACAGGGTTGTGCTATCAACTGAAAAATCAGAAACAGAAAAAAATGATAAAGCTCGTTAACGGTAGGTAGTATTATAGTAAATGGTTGAATTAACCCCCGAAAATTGTCACGAGAGTGCAGTGAAGATGAGCGACAACAGAGCGATTATCAGCGTGACGTCATTGATTGACGTGGTGACAATCTTTTAAGCGCTTTCAAATGGAAAATAGCATCGATCCAAATGACACGCCAAGTAATGACGTCACTTTATAGTAAAAACCTTGGCATAATTTACATTCCAGGAACTCGTAACAGTTACACCCACCCGATATAACCACTGAAACGATAGGTTAACTCAAACATAATCATGCGCAATGTTTGTTAAATTGGTCAAGAAATCAATTTAAAATGACGTGGATATCAAGTATTGTATATTGGAATGGGCGTATACCAGTTATGTATCTACACCGTCAATAACATTTTTAACATTAATTTAAAAAAAAAAGAGAAATGTTAATATTTTTGTTTATTTGTATTAACAAATAAACAACATACATGAACACAACACACTTCATCCTATATTTCTGCGTCCAAAATTTGCCTGTTTGTTTCCAAGATCAAAAATTTTTCTGTACCAAAACTGTATCAAAATTGAATTAAAGGTTTTTGCGTGAAAACTTAGCAAATAAACAAACAAACATTTGCATTTATAATATTAATTAAGATAGGAACACAATACACATTGGAAGAAATATATTTCTAAAGAGCTTCTGCGTTCTGTGTAAAGCAATGCGAGTAAATCAAAACAAACACGATTCATTGTGATACCCTTAACTTTCGATTACGCTTCTCTTAACTAAGCCTGGATACACACTTTCATGACGAATTGAATTGACGAAAAAATGTCCTCAAACACACGATTTACAAATATTTTACTAACTCGGTGCAATGGATACAAGTCTATTATGCCCAGATAGTCTTTCCAGCTCAAAATCACTTATTTACTTGGCATATTTTAAAATACAAAAACAAAAATTTCCAATTCAGTTCAGCACGTGACCTTTCACTACAAAACAACGCAATTATTTAACCTCAAATAATATATTTTACTTTATCCATAGCGAAAGCAAGTCAACAAGTATCTTTTTAGCATGGTTAAAGTAGACAATTACCTTTACCTTTACATCGCAATTTTTCTTGTTTAAAAAAACGTTATATACTTTGCATTCTATATTTAATTAATGTACAGGTAAGTGTTGGATTTTTGGAATTGTTAATGCTAATTACCTTCAGTCATTATTCCCCTTCACGGCGTCCACACATACGCTTTCAGCCGCGTCGCGTCGACCGCCCTTATCTCTACTCTAAATGTTCTCGAGCTCTATGCAATAGTCGTTATCGACGGCGCACGCACAACTGATGCTAGGCGGCCGGAGGCGAGCGCACCTTCGCCAGATTTCCGCGCAACCGCCGCTGCAGCCGCGGCGCGGCCACCGACGCCACCAGCTCGCTCGCCGTATCAAGACTGCTACGAAATGTCTGACCGAAAATTCCGCCGCGCAATTACTCCAGCGCACGTCCTCTTTCAATTCAACTCTCCATAATATAATAAAAAAAGAAATATTGTTTTTGGCGATTTAAAAAATGGAAGAATATAATTTTTAAATTT
Source organism: Dalotia coriaria (assembly GCF_025399875.1). Classification (NCBI taxonomy): domain Eukaryota; kingdom Metazoa; phylum Arthropoda; class Insecta; order Coleoptera; family Staphylinidae; genus Dalotia; species Dalotia coriaria. Next base: position 3,523,148 of record NW_027045448.1, read on the forward strand.
AAAATATTTTTATAAATTATGAAATTGCGAATGGGTTTTAATTATTCACAATTTTAACAAACTTAACACAAACAGTGTATAAAATTAAATTGAGTAAACGAAACGGAATAATAAATGCATTGCATATTAAGTCTTTTGTTTGCATATAATTCGAAAAGCAGATGAATCAACGCTTCATTGCACAATGCGCTGCAATCCAATTCTAAAGCATATATCTAAATAAGAATTTAATTGCATTGCGGCTAATATCAAATAACAAAAATAAATCGCCCCCGCCATATGAACTAACCAATCCGAAATGTTGCTATGCAAAGGAGTTATTCTTATAGTGTTTATAATGTCAAACTTTACTGCTGATCCTTAATTATGCATATGCTTATAAATCCTTGATGTTCTAATGTGTTTACAAACATTTTCTTTAGAATTATCATACTTCAGTAGACACACAACATCAGGGAACATATTTGATGGGTCGATATATTTCTGGACTTATTTTATAAAACATATGCGACGTCATCTAGAATTATATAAAAACATTAATGAATAAAACCTAGACATTCAATAAAATATTAATAAAATCCATAGCGAGTATTAATTGTAAAAGTGGTTTGACCTTCAGGTAAAATATACCTCGTTATATTAATATATTTATGATTATGGTATATTGGAAGGATTTTTAGTCCATATTTAAACTATTCTTTGATATAATATATGACGATCGAAAATACTTATCAATTGTATAAGCTTAATTCGGAAAGGAAACGTCAAAAAGAATTTGACAAAATATAAGAAGAGAACAGTTGAGAACTAAACATCCAAATATGGAGCATCAATATTGGTGAGTTCTTAAAAAGTGTATTTTATAAGATTTGATTAGTTTTTTAATTAAATGTATAAAACGGTTTTCATGATAGCACAGCATAAAACACAACATTGGGAATTGTGCAGAATCAAACAAAATTATCCTATACTGTCTTTTCAGCATTTTTATAATGCATACCAAAATATAAAATAAGGGTGGTGCTACTGTTGCTTTCGACGTACGGTGTCAAATTTGTATCGCGTGATCAAATTCCCGCAACGACAGGAACATGCCACCAGTGATTGTTATATTTTCCTTTTAGCTTGAGTTTTCAATTGCATCGTTTACTGTGCAATCCTTGAACTTAAACTATGAAAACAATACTCCTTCGAAAGCTGCGATGTGGAGTGAGGTAATTGAAGTCAAACAACTTTTTCACTTAGTTTTTTTTTTTGATCCAGCTCACTTATATTTGTTCTGATTTAATGTTATAACAATAAATAAAATATTGTCGCATAAAAATGCAACATAAAAATAACTTGTTGCCAGTATGTTGCATGTTATCTCGAAAATCAGTGCATAGCTAATGAAAAACACACAGGTGCTGTGTTTAGTCACTAATACAATTGTAATGGGTTTTTCTGTAATGATATATTACTTTGTTTTTATTTCTATATTCCAAAATTATACCCTAATCAATAGCGCTGACCTTATATACATTAAATATCCGGTAAATGTTGTATGTTATGATGCATTTGATGAAATCAATAAATAAATCACTAAAATAACATTACAGAAAACTAGAAAAACACGGTTCTATTAATTTAAAAACTGAAACGCACGCACAAAAACACACACGAACACACGGTTAGTGCACGATTACCATTGCTATACATGCTGACCGTAGTCGCATACGAGGGGCGCTGCTGATGTTTCTGCAAGACTGTCGCATTACCGTTAATCATCGTTGGTGGCAATGCTACGTGGTCCAACCCCTTGTGTTCGCTAATTCCAAAGAGCTGGCAATGTTCCCAACGCGTACAACGCTCGGGCGATAGGTTCCACACTTTTCTATAATGCAGGACCGGCGCGTGTACCTTCAACCCACCCGACAGATGCTGGCCTGACCTGAACACACCAGCGCATGCACTGCCACAAACTTATTGAAAACCGTTAATTAATATTAAATTACAGCTGCAATTCAATGCAATTGTTTTATACTTTCAGGGTATCACAACGCGTTGTGCACTGCTCACTAGGTGAGTCGCTAGCGTTATGACGGTCGATGGTTTGATGTTGTTTCCATATTTTACTGACCAACGAATGACATGCGTTGTGTTTTCGTCGACGTCGTCGCGTGTGGTTCGCTCGCGGCTTTATGCTTTATGTTTCGATTAGACTTTCTCGTTAACACATTCACATGCACTCGGAAAATTTATACACATGCACACACGGCGTTTATTAGAACGAAGTTCTTTCATTTTTATATTACATTCGCAGAAAATATGAACTTGTGATGAGGCACTTCGCATTATATTATTTCCGATGAAACAAAATCAAATTGAAGAATTGATGCTCATATAAATACTCGTACTCGTATACTGCGACTGCTTCAATATAAAACGTTTTTTCTGCATCGACTTAAAAACTACATAATGTACGCATCCTTCAATAAATAATAAACAGATTAATGATTGCAGATACAGTTTAGGAAATTAAAGAAAGAAATTATTAATGACTAATTTAACACGCGCGACATCAATCAACATCTATACAATAACATGTTATTGATTATTATTTATTGTGGGCGTTAAATGTCATCCTTGTTTAAAATAATGACCCGGTAAAAACGTAATCTGTTAATAATTTAGGGAATGATTAAAGATTAAAGATAATGCATTTATTACTAATTATAATATAACAAGTAGTTTTAATTTAGCGTTTTTGTTTTTAAAAACTTAATAATAAAAGTTTTGCCAGACATATTTTTATAATTTATTTATTCATATATTTATAATTTCATAAATATATTCCACAAATTTCTTCAATTGACGTGGCAAAAATTACATTGAAAAACTCAATTATTAAATATTTATTTGTTGTAATAGCTATATGTTCCAAAAGTGACGCATGTTCATAGGTACATATTGTTTTGGTACAAATGTTATTGCGGGTCAAATAATATATCCTAAAAATGATTTATTACTTTTAGTAATACAAGCTTAACCAAAAAAATTGAAACATATGTGTGGTTACCTATATATTGGATTTATTTAAAATTCTGCACTTTGTTTTGAGTACACATGTTTCGAGGGCATCGTCAGTGACCCTTACTTGCGGAGTTCAGACACTGTGTATAAAATGTTTTCGACAGGCAAAAACAAATAAAAAAATATTTGCAAACTACAAAATTTCTTTGATACACAATAGTATAATAGTTATTTTTTTTAAAACTTGATAACCCGCTTGTTTAGCTGCAACACTACACTTGCTGTGAGTTCTTTAAAGAGCAAGTTAAATATATAAACAAAAAAATTCGCTTAAAAAATAATAACTATATTGAGCTAAAAATAAGAACAAGATTCAATATCCACGAAGTACCTACTCGTATATTAGGTACGAGTATAACACTATTATTAGTTTCTATTACTTTTAAGCAAAATAATTTTCTTCGTTTTAAAATTATTATTATTATCAATTTGTTGCTTCAAATGTGACTAGTTAATTAATTTAATATTTTATATCACAATCTTTTTGTTTTTAAAATAGAGTGTGCGCTCTTATCTCATTCAAGATACAGTTCATTAACAGCACAAACATAAATAAAAACATAATGCCTGTAAAAATGCACCCACTCAGAAAAACCAGAGTTATTATAAAATATAGTTAAAATATAAAGAAAAGAAAATAAAAACAAAATGGCATATGATTAATAATTTAGCAAGAATCTTGTATTCGTATACACGTATACACTGAGCTTTCATCGTTATCTTTTGGTTTCAAACTTAGGTCCTGGCATGAACCCTTTAAACTAGAAGTCATGATTTTGCATTTGGACCTCACATATTAAATGTTTGTCGAAATAAAGCATAAGGCGCATAATATGTATCTAGGTTTAAGTAAAATAATTTATATAAACACTTATAAAACTTGATTAATGGTGTTTAAGCATGCCAGACCCTTGCCTTCTTGATAATTAATTTTCCGCCGCAATCACCCACAAATTGTTTTTGCAGGTACTGCAGTTTTAATACCCATTCTAACATTCATTATTAAAAATTACATAATTAGGAAAAACATGAAGCTGATGTAGACTTTGTACACTGAGGTATAAAGATGTACTGTTAATAAAATCTTGCCTCTGTTCTAATATTCTTCGCATGTATGCTTCGGATGCACTGCGACACAATGAAATGCTAAGGAGTATTCCCACCGCTCTTCTTTAATACATACTTGTAGCATACCCATTTTATCATTGCCCCAAAGCAGCTATATATTCTTGTGGACCGTGAAAGAACGATATAAAAAAGAAGTGAGTTTTGGGGTTTGTCATCGTTAATTATTCAAACATCCTGTGCGCATAGGGAAATATAAGACTTTTTCTATCTCCAGTGGGCGTAAATTTGGTCAACTCTAGTATGAGAATATTTTTAGGTTTACACAACTCTAGAAACTGTTATTTGGATTTAATTAGTGACACAAGCTGTAATCAGGCTATGGTGGATTCTGCACAGTTTCTATTCGTGTTATTCCTCCATGATTTGTGCAAAGAGAAAACGAAAAAGTAACCACCTAATGCAAACAGTAGCTCAAAGTGGTTGGCAATGTGTACAGGATCCAGGGTGGTTCGTTAAGCTCGGGAACGCATCAAGCATCCTGGCTGGCGCAAAGATAGGAGGAAAATTGCGCAAATTACTCCCTCAACCAGCAAATCGCCGGCTCCTCTGATCCATTGAGGAGATACCGTCTGACAGAGTGCAGCTAGACGAAAAGCAGACCTAACTATGGTTTGCCGCAAATATTGTGGTATGAATGTATGTTTTGCAAAATAATTATTTGACCAAATTGAAAGGGAATTGCAAACAGTACAACTCTCTTGACAAATTGCTCATTTTTTATGTTACTTATAGGAATCTCGAATTATTAATTAGATTAACTTTGAACTTTGAACCAAATTTACTTATGAATACTCGACTATCATCCACTTTAATCACAGAGCAAATAATTTCAGGGTAGACCGACTTCTTATTTCGTAGCTGCACGAGTTTGTACTCAGCTCAAAATAGAAACATTTCAAATTTTGTACCAGGATGGTTAAAGCAACCACTCTGCAAGGTTTGAATATTTTATTATCCAAACTAGTTTAAGCTCAGTTACAACTCGTTTGGGATCTGCACTAAATCCAGATTGAGACATTTTTAGTCATGTAACCAAAATATTTGTATAAGCAAAGTACAACATCATATACGTAACAGCTGAAAATACAAATATCTTTTTGCATCAGATCTCAAAATAAATTTAACTGTATTATTAACTTTTCAAGTATGTACCTAAATCATCAAAAACTATTAGCATTGAGCATTGTTGCCTAGCGTTCAGAAATTGATAATATTGAATCGATTTACATGCCTTTTTGTAATAGTGTATCGGATAATGAATAACAGATAACCTTCCATCGGAAACATGACATATCGTTATATTTTTGTACTTTAATAATGTATTTCATTATTCTATTGACTCACCATGATGTGGTTCACCTACAACAAAGAAAAACACTGGTCAATATTCTTCTATATTATAAACAAATAAATGTATTTCATTATTAATGTATAAATCAATTTTTTAATATTTAATTACAATGTTATTTATACCTCCGAAGACGTGCTTTGTATAGTCCTCCCTCTGATGCCCATTGGTAACGTTCGCCATGGCCGGATGTACTCGCCGTTCCTGAAGTTCCACAATGCCGGTGGGGCTAAAACCAACAATGTTAATTAATCACCGGTTTCCACATTTACGCGCTAATATAATTCCCCCGGAAGTCAATGCTAATTACACTTACTGTTTAAAAAAATCCACGCGCGTGGTACAGGGTTTGTTAAGAGGCAATTTGACTTGTGAACGATTTTGAGGCGAAACAAGAGAGAGGGGACACTAATTGGTCATGTAAATCCGTTGGAAAATAATGTTTAATAAGTAGAAATCGCGTATGCAAATTAGGCAAATAGGTTACTATTTAATATTTTGTAAACAAACATTCAATCCACTAATATTGTGATAACAAAGCAATTAACAACAAAACTTCATTCTGTTGTTAAACTGTCGCGTTGGCATGACTAACTACTAATTCAAAAAAATAGTTGTGTAGTAATGTACAGGGAGAATATAATAGAATAGAATATAAAACTATTTAGCAATAATTTAAAAACATATTTTAGTGGTGTTGTATGTTTGTACAACTGCCGAACACAATTTTAGTGTCGACAAATACAACAATAGTTTTTTTTAGAATTTAATTCAGCTCTATTGAAACAAAAATAATACAATTAATCACAACGCCATAAATAAACTCGTATAAAAAGGTTGTTTTTATAGTAAAAAAAATAATGTTTCAAGTATTAAAAGAATGACAACTGCTGAAAACAATTATTTCTAAATAATTTACTTTTTATTCAGGGACTAATATCAATGAATAAATTATACTTACAGTCCATCATTACTTAAATAGAACTATTTCCCAGAACTATTTCACGCATGTAATTTATAGGCGATTAATATTTGATTATAGAAACACAGTGTATAATGAACTACAACTTTTTAATTATTAAATTTCAGATTGTGCATTTCACACGGTTCTTACAAATTAAAGGCCATAGAACTTGACGACTTGCAAAAGAATGAGATTTAAAGAATACAAAATCTAGTACATTAATATTACTTAGGTAGTATTCTGGTGGTATTTCTTGGTATTATTATTTTTTCTTTAGTAAATTAAACATAACAATAGATTAGGCTTTAATATCTAATTTTGATGGTTCTGTTTAATTATGGTATACATTTGATTCCATTTATAATCATACACTCTGCCTAATTAGTAAGATTATAATCACTATTTAATCTAATAAATAAGAGAAACATATAAGTCTACATTAATCAACATTTGCAATTACATATATTACACCAATTTAGAAGCAGTACTAGAAAGTTTATTGTGCGACAATGTCCGATATATACACATCACTGGTGTGGTCACAATTGAATTATAAATACATGCAACGTTGCTACAGCAACACCAAACAAACATTGCTGCTCAGCGAGTTTCTTTATGGGAACAGCTAGTAGAAAATTGCGTTTCCATTATTTTACAATAATTTTCAGTTTAAATAATAGTTAAAATGGTTATTTAAAATTTTCTCCCAACTACTTATGGTCAAATAAATTCGTATGATGGCAGTGCAACTAATGAGTGTAATATTGCATAGCTGCGTTGTTCTACCTATCCTAAAAGAAATACATTATACGCCCAAGCACTGATCGTTCGTTTGTAACCATATTGCTACTGTTTTTGTACATATTTCTAGGCTTTTATTGATCACAACATTCACGCGAGGTTTGTTCTGACGTTCATTATATTGTAATATTGATGTCGATCGACAACAATTTTACATATTGCCCATATCATGCATACATTTCTGTGTAACGAATTATAAGTCGCAGTAGATTTTGGTATAAAAATCAATTTGACCCAACTTGTTAGGTAGTAATTGGATAAATACGGATAAAAATAAATAAAATTAAGGGAATTATTACAGTTAAACATTAAGCCAAATTACTAGCTAGTTGCAGTTTTCAAAATCTAATAAATTATAGCTGAACTTTTTTGTGTCAAAGTAATGCCACGTGTCTCGTAAAGTAATTAATGAAAAAAAGTATATTCCACGTAGTGCGTATTAATAAATCACACTAAAAAGCAGTTACTAACTTCTGTTTTAGCCGTTGGTTTATACGCCATTAGGTGACATTATTGATTGTCACTCTAGGAATATTAGACTTCTCTCTCATTGAATTGTTTAAAATATATTGATTGATATAGTAACACTAAAGTTAAACTAACACGTGACAAACTGCTTTAGAAGGTGTATAAAATTCAGAAACTTAATAGTGAGTATGTAATTATAATGGTATAAAATAGTAACGTCGGTATAGCAGTACCTACTTCACGAACGGCTAAAGCCGTGACTAAAGTACCTACTTTAGTTTCGAGTTTTAGTCACGGGGTAGAGCTTGCGCCTGCGCCAACGATACAGCACAAAGTAGACGGCTTCCATACGTCGGCAGTCCAAGCTCAAAAGAACGCCTAGCGCTCCACGGCTCAGCGCAGCACGCCTGGCGTGGCACGACCAAGCGCGGCGCGTTCGCGTGTGCGAACTCCCATGCGATTATAGCCTTGCATTTTCCGATAGTGTACAAACAAAATTCGAAGTTTTACAATACAAAAGTTTAATTTAAAAAACGTGGAAATGGAGTGGAAATAGAAAAAATAGCGTAAGCGTCACGTTGCTAAACGTTGTTAAACAGAGCAGTTTAGTACACTTGATACTTAATATACTATTAAAGTATTGCTTTTAGCTAATGCTAAGCAGCAATGTAGAAACGGCTTTTTCTTTTCGTTTTATTTTGTAAATTTTATAGTTTCTGAAATTTCCTTAATGTCTCTAATAAACTTAAGCATTCGGGTAGCAAACAGACTTTTCTATATAAGCAAATTTGAATTCTTTCCATGTAACGGTTCGCTAATTTGCTATTCGTGTACCTGTACCAGTACTAGCCATTTACCCAAGTTTCGCCGAATCCAAAACAAAACAACAATATCACATGACCAATCATTTCTATTAAGTTCTATCAGTTGTACATGTTGATACATGTTGACGTGTTACCTACACGTTTGAGTGCAATTAATTTTGATATTTCCCACTGTTTTTTTTTTATTATATACACAACAATTACAAATAATTGAGATCCGTATATGTTGTGCAATATATTTTGGTTCCACAAATAAAGAATTATTAATATTGCAAATATTCATAATATAGGTAATAAATTATTTCAATATCAATTTTAGAAAAAGGTCACTGCTAAATTCAAAATAAATACAGAATCCAACGCACCGCAAATATTTTGTTCGTCCGGAGTCCTCAATTGGTTGATTAAAAACAATGAATATAGGCGGTTGCAGACATTAAGTGCAAATTGTGATGTGCGCGCTGATACGAAATGAAAATATAGGCGCAGCATATTTACCAATGCGTATGCGTTGTATTTGGCCAACCGCCAATTGTACCAATTTTTAACCTACTCTTCATAGTTCTAGCCGCTGCTCCCAGGCCACTGCCTCGCAAAAATAAACACTAATTGTGCATTCCAATTCGCGAATATTGAGTACTAAATATTCAGTCGCCAAATAGACACACGACTTTATTCAAACTAGTTCAAAATTTTCCCGCATCAACTGTACTTATTATTAAAAAAAAAACAAGACACAAATAAACATTCACTTACTTTCAAACTATCCCAAAAAATATATTTACGGTCCCAGTATAAACAACGAGAAGTGTGAGATGGAGTAGATACTTGGTCAAGTTGCACTATCTGATGTAGACAGATGAGAATGATATAATTCACTACTTCTAATAACAAACGAAACAGCAAAAATTGTTTTGTCACAACGACTTCGTCCACGCAGCAGCAAGAATAGTTGTGTCGCCGTTTTCAGTGTTCTGAGGCTAGTCTAGTCGCGCCGCTTCGACGCGTTGATATTTTTCCTATTAGCTTGTATATGTGAGTATACGTCAGCCGTGCACTACACTCGCATATTCATAGACTAACAGGGTCCTCGCGCACACGTGAATACAGCGCACAGTTATGAGAAAATTGAAAATGACATGCACGACTAGAAGGCGAATGTGTTTTGTTTGACTGTGGTGTGTTGTTTGAAGTCGACGTAAAATGCACGAATAGTTACGAGGTATGCGCGCGCTGGTGGTGGCGGCGACGTTGGCGGCGGCCGCTACCCTACGTTGTGTTCCGATGTGTTAGTACTGCAACTAACGTGTGTACTCGCGTCGTGTCGTTGCGATAACAACTGAACGGCGTGCGAACGCTCTAGTCGGCCAGCCGTTGTTGCTGTCGCCAACGTCGCGAGCGCATCAGAAGGGTGTTAACGCGAGAAGGGTACCGATGGCGGCAGACACGCAACAGGAGATTTCGAATATTTGCGAAACCAGAAATGTTGGAGATTGAATTAAATTACTGTGTTAATTTATACATTAAACGCCAATTAATTAACGCCAAATTTCATCAGTAATGTCTGTCGTTAAACGGCTGATAGGTTTTAGCGAAGATCCTTAAATTTCTTACACGGTCGAGTTCAAATCAGCATATCAGTTTATGGATCGATTGTGAGTTAAGCTTCGATATATGTTCAATATGACGCCCGTATAAAAATCGAATGTACCGATTTATGAACATCCGATATTGTGCATTCTGACTTGTTCATCCATTACATTAAACGCTGCTATTATTACTACTATGATGGTCGCATTTTTTTATTACATGGTTAATTTGATTTTACTTTCATGTGTGAACTAGTTTTGAGAATCACGCAATATCAAATCATCCAACATATTATTATGTTGTAATGTTATTGTAATGTTTTGGATAATATAGATGATGCTGTACGCGGCAAATAAGGTTAATACTTTAATCTATAAAATTTGCCGAAATGTCCGTGTAGTGATAGGCTGATGTACACAACCGACACGTTAGTCAGTGTTTTTTTATGCGCATTGGTGCGATACTTTGTAAGATACGTAATATTGCGGGTTGAGAAAAAATTAAAAGCATAATTTTCTTTAATCACAACTTTGTTGCAACCGGGTAACAATAAATTATTCTATTTTGCATATAATCCTATCATAGAAACATTTTTGATTAAAAATTCTATCGCATTGTTTTTATAAACAGTCTCTTGTACATATGTTTTTCCTCCATTATTTTTGTAGGAAAATCTTAAACAGGAATTCATATTCGGGCTATATATTGTAAATATTTTACTAAAAATTGCTCATTTTTAGTTTACATAGCGGGAAAATAATGCCTGTTCAATTGTTAAACAATTTATAAAGATATAATTATTTATAGTGCGCTACAGGAATCAATTTTGAATAATTTATAAATTCCTATCACGGTACTTAAATGGAATTCCTTGACTGAAATTATGCTCGATTTTTTTTTTCTGTCTACAGGTATGAACTAGTGCGTAGCAATTTCCCTTTGTCCTCACTGATGACTTTGTATCACATTGTGAATACTCACCATTATTATTCACATTAATGATCTGTTTTTTTTTTCATCACCTTAATATCGCGTTTAAATTGACTTTAAAATTTGATGCGATTTTGGTTCGAACGATTAAGTTTTGAATTGATATTGAGTTGAGATGATAATCTGCTCATGATATACGTGTTGTTGCAAAAATGAATATGGTTATGAGATTTTAAATCAATTGAAGAGTTTGTTGGGTTATAAAGTGGATTATTCCGGACAATGTATTTTGGTTTTTATGTTGTTGTCAGATTATTCAATAATAATAATTAAGCGATTTATATAGCTGCAGCCTTAATATAAACTAAAAAATCAATATTTGAGTGAAAACCCTACATCTCCTAGCGCCCTTAAAACGTGACTCGATATCACGACAAACGTAGAGCGAAATTTGTTCTTAATATTTAGTTTGCTAAATCTCAATGTTTGGTTAGTTTTTTGTTCCTCGATGTAACGGCATCTCTTTAAAAAGTGATTTAAAGAGATAAAGAGATGCCGAAGTTCGTTTACCTTAAAAGCTATATATAAATATTTTCGTAATAACTCTATAAGCAAAGTATCAAAGAAAGAAACGACGAAAAAATAGATGGAGCTTAAGGCAGAAAGACAATGTGGTTATGGCCACAATAGGTGGTAAGCTCAAACAATTTATACTAATTATATTATTACTCGTATATAATATACATATATATTCTTAGAAGTGTCCAATGTGTAAGAAAATTTTTATTAAACCTAAAATTACACTTCAGGAATAATATCTTACTTGAAATTGACAAAAACGTATGTTGCTTTAAAAGACTGAAAGTAGATTTTATCTTATTCACGAAAAACTTCACAACTACATTCACGAATATAAACGATTTTGGATTCGGTTAATTTAGAAAGAAAATAAAACCGGTCTAAAACAGTTATTTAACATGTATTTACTTCACATACCCTCTTTTCAAAAGCGTTTCTATTATACTTTATTAGAGTACAACTGATTTTAAAGAATTGCTCTTATCTATCATCATAAGATGCTCTACTTTACCCGAATTTCCTTCAGTACTTTTAAGTAGTTACGTTAATGTACTTGACTATAATTTTCCCTATTATCTGCAATCTTGTAACTGAGCGACTGAGGCAAAAGTATAATTTTATACTCCTATTTAAATAATTATACTTCCTATCGTTTTTTTCTATAATTGTGTAACCATTTGGCGCTTAATAGGTATCTAAACTACTTCAAAACCTCTACTATTAAGTTTAACCTTTAATTATATTTGCATTTCGGATCACCCATCTAAGCAATTAAAAAAAAATTAAATTTTCCATACATAGCTTCGGAAATATTGTACAAAGATATTTAAAACATTTTCTATCCGCACCCTACACTGAGACTAATTATTTTATAGCACCTAACTTGATTCGTAGCCGCAAAATAATAGTTTATACTTTTTTGAGAACTTAAATATGGTAACTTTAATAAATGATTGTCAATAGAGATATGATCATAATCTATTAATTATTCTATGTGACGCAAAATATTTTAATTGTGTACAATGCAATATTGCACTATATTTCTGAATTAATTAAACAAGAAATAAGTGATAAGCATACATACAAAATATCATGGTTCTCACATAGCAATCATATCAGGTGTAATTATGCGATCGATCAACTATACTTATGAATGCAGACAGCCAAAAATATATCGGTACGTGTTGTAATTTGACATTGGAAATATCTAACCAAACCGACCGAAAAAATAAAATAATTTACATAATTTGGAACCCATTTTAGATATTAATATAAATAATACGCTTGGTGAGTCTTAAGTGTCATATACATGTGAGTGAATTTTAGATGTTCGTTTATTAGTAAATTCCTACTCTATTCTACACGCAATCTGCCAAAATGGCTTAGCCATCCGCCGAATCGCCATCGAGTAATTACCATATGGCTCGACTCTGACTCTGGCTACTGTCTACTGACTATTGTCCACTGCCTACTATCAACAGATACAACAGATGCTCGAAATGTGTTGAATCTAATGTCTTCTGACTCCAGTTCCTGACTGACTGAATACTGCTACTGTTTACTCTCTACAGCCGTTCCCTAACGCCGACCGATGTTAGGAAACCTCGTCTGTTGATAATTAGAAATTACTCAATTTATACGAATCGAACAAAAGAGGATCGAGCTGCTGAATCTCGCCGGCTTCGTCTTCATTCATAACCCTCTGGACGTAACATATAGGCTGGTATTAGTCTAATAAAACAAATATATGAGCTGAGGTTTATCACACTTAATTCCTAACAAATGAAACTTATTCTTTTGCAAATCATTGATCAATATAATTTATAGAGGATAACAGAACAATCTGCTAAATTCATATGACCCCAAATTAAAGACTAAAATTTTGCGCAAATATTGAAATCATCATAAAAATCGTTTGATATGGGAAATCATCATGATTGTTATGATATAATTTGGTCAAACAAATATAAATATCTATATGTTGTTTTTACAGGAGATTATGTCAAGGGTGTCAAACTACTTTATTCAACTACTTGAAAGTAAATGGAACGTACAACATTCTCAAATAGGTATACGAGTATATGATTTAAATCAAAGTTAAACTGAAATGACCAAAATAACACCTGACACTGAATCAATGAGGAGCTGGAATTCCAACATGTGAACCTCGAACTTTTGGCATTCCGGAAGTGGTCGAATCCACCATCTAGTGAATTAAACAAATTAGTAACAATAATTAGACTTATTAACGTGCAATTAATTTCCAAACGTACGGATATAGTATAGTATGGAAAATGAAACAACACCCATTAGTGTTTGCCGCCATGTGTGATTACTCGCATTAGCTTGTTGTATAAAACCACCTCAATACGCCTGACCTAAATCTAGCACATTGCGTGATAACTTGAAATTTCCTCTCCATTCATATGTGTCGTGGCTATGCCAGGATTATATCTGTGAGAGTACAAGAGATGCGGAATGTTCAAAATTACTCATGATGTTGTAGTTTGCTTGATTATTGTCCCATAGCTGCCAGTTCCTGTGCCACGAGGTATCCCAATCATTTAATTATACATCGCACCCACCTACATACAACAGGCAAATACTCATTTGCTGGAAAGACCGGGCCGCAATGTCAATAATGTATTGATGTAAACGACAGTGTATGCTTGTTGCACTTAATAGTACCTACCTCTTGAATAAAACAAGAAATTTGAAAATAAAGCATTTTCTAATGCGCCACCCGTTAAACACACATTTTCCCCAGAAAAATTAAATTTGTAAATTAAAAGTTTTTTATTTCGGAAATTGGTATAGAAGGGCTCCCTGAGCATTTTATTTTAATAAAATTTAACTTTTGGACTCATAGCTTTCCTGCAATTTGTTCAAATGTGAGGTCACATTTTCCATAGAGAAATCAAATATGGAAATTTAAAGTTTTTATTTTGAATGATCCCGTAAGAAGTGCTCCTGAACATTTTATTTAAATCAAATTTTACTCTTGGACCCATAGTTTTCTCGCAATTTGATCAAATGTGAACTCACATTTTCCACAGAAAAATAAAATTTGATAATTTAAAGTTTTTATTTTGGATATTGCTATAAACAGTTCTCCTGATCATTTTGTTTTAGTAAAATTGAAAATCATTCACCATGAGAAATTAGAATTACACCACTCGAATTTTAATTTTTGATTAGTTTTAATAATTGTAATTGCGGGACTAGTATCTGTAGCATTCAGAGATGGCACTTGCCTGAACTAAAAATAGAATTTTATTCTTTATTTCTATATTTATCAGCAAACGTTTTCATTCGATACAAGAATTGTGTTTGTTTTGAACACAATTTACACTTTCTTATCGAATGCCCGTGTGTCGTCGTTGCCATCCCCTCACGCCACACGTTGTCTCGTCCTTAGTTTAGTTGTGATCGCAGGTACCTAACATGCCTGTTGCAATTCACACACAAGGTTGCGTGTTATCGGTGGATCGTTTTGCGCACCTATTACTTTTACCTGCGTGGTTCATGCTGCAGGCACGTTGTCTTATTGGAGACTGTCGCATCGTTTCTTGCGCTATCGATGGATTGCAGGCAGTTTCGGGCCGGTCGCTGGCGTATCTAGACGTATTCGTACTTCACGCGACTCATATCGGTTTATCGGACTCATATTTTCTTAATTTGCATTGTATTTGGTCATCAATAGACTATTTAGTTGTAACATACATCTGCCGTGTTTTGTTAATGATTAATTTGTGCGTTTAATACCCATAATTTTTATATGTTTGCGTTTGATGTTTACATTCCAAATGCATATTGTTGCCATGATGTTTCCCGTCATTAGGAGGTTCCTTCGTACTTGAGTAAGTAACTTAGCACTGCATTGGTAAGTTTTTATTAAGTTATATTATTCAGTTAAATGTTTTATGACCTGCGTGTTGCAATAGCTCGCGAATTAAGGATGTCTTGTTTATTTTAATAGCGGGTAATATAGAAAACGAAGAACAAGACAAAGTTTGCCCCTTTTTCGCGTTTTTTAAAACACACGGCGGAAAACAGGCCATATCAAGGGAACCCTTTGTCATATTTTATCTTTTTATTTATTTTATTATATGGCAAGAGTGCATTATCAAAATGCACCCTTGAACTCCTGCGAAATTTGATCGTTATAGCCTCAAAATAGCCGCCAAGCTTTACCCTTTTCTTGCATTTCTTAAAACACGCGCCTGAAAACAGGCCATATCTCGGGAACCCTTTGTCATATTTTAGTTTTTTATTTATTTTATGGTATGGCAAGAGTACATTTTTAAAATGCACCTTTGAAGCTTTGCGGAATTCGATCGTAGCTGTCTCAAAATGGCCGCCAAAGTTATGCGTTTTTTTGCAATTTTAAAAACACGCGCAGGAAAACAGGCCATATCTCGGGAACCCTTTGTCATATTTTAGCTGTGTCTTTATTTTATGAAAGGAAAAGAGTGCATTTTTAAAATGCACCCCTGATCCCCCCCCCCCCGAAGTTCGGTCGTAACTGCAGCAAAATGGCCGCCAAAGTTAGGCCTTTTCTTGCAATTTTCAAATCACGCGGTGGAAAACAGGCCATATCTCGGGAACCCTTTGTCATATTTTCTCTTTTTATTTACTTTATGATATGACAAGAGTGCATTTTCAAAATGCACCCCTGAACTCCTTCGAAATTTGATCGTAACTACCTCAAAATGGCCTAAAAAATTACGCTTTTTCTCGCAATTTTTGAAACACGCGGTAGAAAGCGAACCATATCTTGCGAATCCTTTGTCATATTTTTGTTTTTTCTTTATTTTATTGTACGGCAAGAGGGCATTTTTAATATGAACTCCTGAAGCCCCGCGAAATTCTTTCGTAATTGCCTCATAATGGCCGCAAAATTTTGCCCTTTTCTTGTACTTCTTAAAACGCGCGGTGGAAAACAGGCCTTATCTCGAGAACCCTTTGTCATATTTTAATGTATTATTTATTTTATTATAAGGCTAGAGTACATTTTTAAAAGGCACTCTTGAAGCTTTGCGAAATTCGATCGTAGCTACCTCAAAATGGCCGCCAAATTTACGCCTTTTTTTGCAATTTTCAAAACACGCGCTGGAAAACAAGCCATATCTCGGGAACCCTTTGTCATATTTTAGCTGTTTCTTTAGTTTATGATAGGAAACGAGTGCATCTTTAAAATGCACCCCTGACCCCCCTCGAAATTCAGTCATAACTGTCACAAAATGGCCCCCAAAGTTAGGCCTTTTCTTGCAATTTTCTAATCACGCGGTGGAAAACAGGCCATATTTCGGGAACCCTTTATCATATTTTCTCTTTTTATTTACTTTATGATATGACAAGAGTGCATTTTCAAAATTCACCCCTGAACTCCTTCAAAATTTAATCGTAACTGCCTCAAAATGGCCGCCAAAGTTATGCCTTTTCTCGCAATTTTCGAAACACGCGGTAGAGAGCGAACCATATCTTGCGAACCCTTTGTCATATTTTAGTGTTTTCTTTATTTTACTGTAGGGCAAGAGTGCATTTATAATATGAACCCCTGAAGCCCCGCGTAATTCGGTCGTAATTGCCTCAAAATGGCCACCAAGGTTTGCCCTTTTCTTGCATTTTTTAAAACACGCGGTGGAAAACAGGCCTTATCTCGAGAACCCTTTGTCATATTTGAGTTTTTTATTTATTTTATTGTATGGCAAGAGTACATTTTTAAAATACACCCTTGAAGCTTTGCGAAATTCAATCGTAACTGACTCAAAATGGCCGCCAAAGTTACGCCTTTTTTGCAATTTTCGAAACACGCGGTGGAAAACAGGCCTTATCTCGAGAACCCTTCGTCATATTTTAACTTTTTATTTATTTTATTGTAGGGCAAGAGTGCATTTTTAAAATGCACCCTTGAAGCCTTGCGAAATTTGATCGTAACTGCCTCAAAATGGCCGCCAAAATTACGCCTTTTCTTGCAATATTTGCCATATCTTGGGAACTCTTTGTCATATTTTAGTTTTTTCTTTATTTTATTGTATGGCAAGAGTACATTTTAAAAATGCACCCTTGAAGCTTTGCGAAATTCGATCGTAACTGCCTCAAAATGGCCGCCAAAGTTTCGCCTTTTTTTTGCAATTTTTAAAACACGCGCTGGAAAATAGGTCATATCTCGGGAACCCTTTGTCATATTTGAGCTGTTTCTTTATTTTATGATAGGAAAAGAGTGCATTTTTAAAATGCACCCCTGAACTCCTGCAAAATTCGGTCGTAACTGCCTCAAAATCGCCGCCAAAGTTACGCCTTTTCTTGCAATTTTCAAAACACGCAAACTGAGCGCAGTTTTGTGCCGATCGTGAAATGAGTCGGACGTGTTTTTCGCGGCTGGTCATTTTAGTTTGAGTTTGTAATTTGGCAAATCGCATTCATTTCGATTTTCCATCGACTGCATTTAGTTATTACTTACATGCTTAGTGTTTTATTAGTGGATAATAGGGCGTCAAATATTAGTACAGTCATTTGGTGCTAAAAATGTGGTTGCTTGGAAAATAGTGCGGGATTGTTGAAAATTGGTATTCATATAGATTTCGAGGTGCTCTTTACGAATTTCAACTTTGCCACCTCGTATCTTGTTCGCTCGAGCCACCATCTTGAAAAATGGTGTCAAAAACAGTTTTTGGCCATATCTCCTTTCCGACTCAATTTACGATAAATATATCTATATAATAAATTAAAGTAGAGAAAATTTCCTATAATTTATGTAAGTACCTTTTTCTTGTAAAATTAATAGTTTTAGCGTACGGGCGCCACAAAGTCTACTGCTATTTTTGCTTGCTATGATTTGAGGGTGGTCCTGCTCCCCCTCGCTTGTTTGAAAGTTTCGCCGGCCGAGTTTACTTTTGTTTTATTATTTCTTCATTGAGTCATTATTTAATATTTATTGTTCTGAATAGTCGTGTTGTTTGCAGTTTTGATGCCATGGTTGATAACGTAAATTGTTTTATTTGTAAAACTCCATTGCAAGATAGTGAAGTGATTGAAGTGAAAGAAAAGGGATTGGAAACCTTTCGTAAGTCAAGCATTAAAAGAAAGGATAATAAGGGTAAACTTTTAGAGGGATTGAGATCGGTAGTTGTTCACGAGATATGTCGGAAACGATATAATAATGAGAAACTAATTAAAAAGGAAAGTGTTGTCACGACTTTTCAACCACAACTGCGATCCACGTGCCCGACATTCTCATTTAAAGATCAATGTATTTTGGACGCTGCTGAAATAACAGCAGAATTTATAGCGAAATAAAAACGGACGCATTTGAGTGATCGAAATATTGTGTATAGCGTACATAAATTATTGATGAAAAACACTATTTCAGAACGTCCTAGAGCACGTAATGATGATTAGGGTAGAGCGATTGTTGAATGCCTCGAGCGTGTTTATGATTTGGTCGCAGCCAATGCACAGTATCACAATTCGTGCTTGTTATCGGCGAAGATGTAGATCTTCTTATTCTTTTAACGGCACTATCAATGTGTTCAAACATATATTAGCTAAAACTAGAAAAAGGAAAAATTTTGCAACAAATCTATTCAACCAAAAGCATGATCGATCAAACAGCGGCAGATCACATATTATTCTTACACGCTTTTTGTGGCTGTGATACAACATCTGCACTCTTTCATCAAGGAAAATTAAAATGTATTAATGTACACAGCAAAAATCCATACTTAAACGAAGTTATCCAGGTATTCAAAAACCCAAAGGCTGGTACAGAGATCATGGCTACAGCTGGCGAATTCTTCCTTCTTAAATTATACTGTAACAGTGATGTGAAAACTATGCAAAATATGTCTTCAAACATCTATAGATATGCCAGCTTCACAAAATCAGCATACAAAAATAAATTTAATATTGCATCGCTACCACCAACTGAAGCCGCAGCCCAACAACATTCGTTCAGAACTTATCACCAAGTTAAGTAGTAGTATGGGAATGAACTAAATGCAGAACAATGGGGATGGAAAAGAAAAAAGAATGGGCTAATTCCTGTCATCACACTTGAGTCCCCAGCTCCCGAAACATTGTTAAAACTAATATCTTGCAAATGCAAAAATTAGGATTAGGCCTACTGGGGATATCAAGATAAAAAAACAAACGCGCCACGTACTCTACCTCATGGTGGTGTGGAAATGAGTTTTGGCGAAAATTAATGTTGAAGTAGACTTTGCGGCGCCCGTACGCTAAATCTATTAATTTTACAAGAAAAAGGTACTTACATAAATTATAGGAAATTTTCTCTAGTTTAATTTATTATATAGATATATTTATCGTAAATTGAGTCGGAAAGGAGATATGGTCAAAAAACTGTTTTTTGACACCATTTTTCCAAGATGGTGGCTCGAGCGAACAAGATACGAGGTGGCAAAGTTGAAATTCGTAAAGAGCACCTCGAAATCTATATGAATACCAATTTTCAACAATCCCGCACTATTTTCCAGGCAAAACTACCAAATGACTGGGCTATATACACAATCGTTAATTTTTATTTGCGTTTGTTGTGCGTGATGCAAGATGGCCGCGTGCTATCAACTTGTTTACACTGCACGCTCGCGATATACAGGTAGCATGTACCTGCAACGTCTTGCAACGTGTGTTGGGATATTATTTCGTATAATTGTGGTCTATCAGTGTCGTTGCGTTTGGTATTTTATCCAGGGAACATGGACAATGTTCTGCGTGAAAGCGGGGAAAAAACGGTAAAGTGCAGACTTTCTTTATTTTCTTTTTCTGAAATTGCTGTCCTCGTTTAATTCACCTATTTGTGCAAGCAAGGTCTTTGCTTACGCAAAGTTAGAACGGTATCTTATTTTGTTACTGTTGTGAACTTTTTTGTTTATCTAGCCGTCTCTAGAATTACCGTAGTTAAATGTGATTTAATTTTAGTTCTTGGTGAATTCTGCGCCAAATATTTACCCGAAGATCATCTTCTGGCTACCAGCAATGGCCTCCGTATTGTCCATGTTCCAGCGAGCTTCATGCACCGCGAGAAAGGAAGGTAAAGTGCACATTTTCATTATTTTTGTTTACTGGAATTTCATTTAATTTATACGCGGCAGTTACCTTAGCATCACATGTACGTATTTTTAGTACCATATCAAATTTAATTTTAGAAATATTATTATAGAAATTAATTTTGAGCGTATAACACCCACAGATGTATACTGCGGTGGAGAATGCACTTGAAAATCGCCTACCACGCCATCAACCAAGGAACATCTTCCAGCCTGGTGGAGAGCAACTGCGTTTCGACGGGATGCGATACCTCTATAATTATCAAGTTTATCAAGAGTTTACATTGTATTGCACATACGCCTGACGACTTTTACTGTATTTTATTATTGCTTCTCGTGTAAATGGGACGACCTTGCGTTTTATTTGTTGTAGTAATGCGGATAAGGGTATTTGGTAGTTGCAGCATTGTTGTCTAGCTTTAACTCGCAAAAGGGACGTCCCTAGAGTTGATAAATTAAATTCTCCGTTAAATTGTATTAATTTGTTACAGGAATGGCGCTTTGATAAATTCGAAAATTGGGGTATTAAGTGGGATTTTCACATGCAGAGTGAAATTGTTAGAGTTGTTTCGGTATAGCTCGCGAAAGAGGCGGCTTAGAAATTTCCGCGCGATCTTTTAAGATGTCAAATTAAAGTCTCCGTTGGGTGGTATTTATTTGATGCAGAAATTCGTACAACCCGGGAAAAATCGCATAAACGGGTGATCATTTCACCTTTTCTCGGGAAATCTTTCCATTTTTTCAGGTTTGCTCGCTACCTTGGCGGCTCAGTAACTTAAGCGCGGCGTCTAGGGATGCGGAATAAAATTCACCATCGGGTAGTATTGCAAGTTTATATTATGATACCAAAAACCAATACTACAATTATCTACCTGCTGTCCCCAACTAGACGTTAACGTCGACTGACAATTCTCTTTTCTGCTTAGTCGGTCGTGCGCGGTGGTGTCGTGAACATGTGTTTTGTTTGTGCGTCTATCTGCATAGTTATTAATCGGGTTTCTTGAGATGTTAATGTAATAGTGGCATGAATGTCAGCAAGTATGGCATGTCATTGAATTGTCGCCCATGAAATCCGAAAGTGAGTGGTTTTATCCCAAACCCCTACTATAGAATTCTTGCAGGTCTAAGTTCGGTTGTGCGTTGCGTAGTAGTGTGCACATGTTTCGTAAGTCGGTCGGTTCTCGTGGCGCATTTTCACGTTTCTTGGGGTTATAAATCGGTAGTTTAATTAATATCGGTCAGCATGGATAGAATTTAGCATTGATAAATGTATGCGACGTGTAATTAATAAGTTATCGCGCGTGGAAGTATAAATTAAGTTGTTCTTTCAATGTGCGCACGTGTTTTCAGTCGCCCGTCGGTTATCTCTCGTCGATACGAAGAATTCTTACTGGATTTATAAACTTTTGTGCATTTTTTAAATAATTCAATCGTGGAAATATACTACGATTGTTTCCCGTGTGGAATGAAGTCCGTAAAATCTTTTCCGTATCAGTTTGTGAAGTTTAAACATTCAAGTAAGTGTAACTTGTAACTTAGGTAACTTTTGCAAGTAACGTTGAACACAGGTACTTAAATTTCATGTAACATAATTAAATGGACTGTTTTAATTATATGAGTTGGAATAAAATTTAATTTAATAGTATATTTTGAAGCAGTTATCTCTCTGTGTTCCTATGGTCGTTTTCAGAATTAGATTTAAAGATCATATTTGATTACCCGTGTTTGAAATGCGTACAAGCGATATATAAATGTTGTTGTTTTTAAAAAGCGGAGATAAAGAAAAACATTAATACCTGAAACGAATAGAGTTTGATAAGTGAGCGTTGTGGCTCAGGTGGCGTGTGCATATGCTAGTATGCTGGAGGTTCATGGATCGAATCTCAGTTGTAGAAGGCAATTTTATTAAATAATAAGAAATTTAAGAAATGTGGGTTGCATACGACAAAAATTCAAGATTCAAATGATTCAGAACTAACTTGAAAAGCAGAGTACAACAAAGCAACAACAATAGGAATAAGTGTAGAAGATAGTGGAGGAGTAAGGAAAATGAGTAAGTAGAGAGCAGCAGCAGGAGAGAATTGGAGAAATAAGAAGAGAGTAGAGTACAGGGGTGACGGAATTTTTAAATTTTTTGGCCACGTGTCGTTATAAGACAGTCTACAGTCTACTGCTTCGGTGCGTCCATTGCTCCCGGCCCATCCTACAGCTACGATGTCTCTGCGCTTCATCCCCAGGATTCTCAGGCATATCAACAATTTTTATGGTGGGGGATCACCCCCAGAGAGAGGGAACTCCTTATAAGGACAATCCTTATAAGGTCTTGTTCAAATATTTCTAAGTTTTAAGTCGTCTCAAGAGAGGCGACACTTAAAAATATTCTTACAAGTTCTGACCTGCAGCTGAAATGAAAGAAGGAGCACACAAATCACACAGGATACCTAAACAATTTTTATAGTGGGGATCATCCCCTGAGAGAGGGAACTCTCCTAGAGACCTGTGCCTGAAATGATAGAAAGGGTATACAAATCAAAGAAGTAAATATATCATACTACTTCTTTATTAACAATAGAATACAAGTTTAGATTTTACAAGTCAACAAATTCATGTCGCCATATTCAAATAGGACTTACGACCTGCTTAGCCGCGCACATATCAGTAAGTACTACTTCATAAAGTTCTACCGCGATAATGAAAATAGTAAATAGCCAATTTTCTAGGTGAATGAAAAATGGAAACAAATGTACAGGGTGTTACAAAAGGAAAATTTAAAGTGCAAACAAAAAACTCACTTGACTCACCTTGTTCGTTTTCACTCGACAATCAAGAAAACTAATGTACAAGGTGTTTCAAAAAGAAAACAACTTCCTTTTAAAATATACACCAACGACAAACCTTTAAACACTACAAATATGGTTATATATTCACATGACATAAAGGGAAATTAATATACAAGTGTTGCAAAAGAAAATTCATAGATCGGAACAAGACACTCCAAAACAATAAATACAGCTCATTTATGCATGGATGTCAAAGGAAATTAAAATACAGAGTGTCTCAAATAGAAAATTGCCACTTGCAATTGAAAAACAACCAAAACCTACAAGTATAGCATATGTTCATTCAATGAAAAGGAATGCACAGAGTGTGAGAGAAAGAAAATCCAAAGTTCAAGAAAGACACGAACCAAAACTACAAAGACAATCAATTATCCACGTAACACCAGGATACAGAAATGGGCAGGATGTTATACAAAGAAAACAATTTATAATAAGATGTAATATTATTTTTGTAATAGGCGCGCTTGAGATGCTAGCGGATGGTCGACGGATCGCCATAAATTTACACTAAGACACGTTAATTGTTGATGAAATACAAATAGATTTAGCATATTAATGCTATTAGTGTGACTTGTAATGGAAACAAAGATTCGCGATTGATTATCTTGTTTTGTAGGCGAAAACTTGTGATACAATCCGTGTTGGAGACGACAATTTCCTGATTAATTTTACTTAAATTGTAGCTATTATACTTGCTAATTGAGAACCAACAAGTTCTATTCCAAAATCGAATTCAGTATAATTGTGATGAACACGCGCGATTTATCCGGCGTCCGATATAAAACTACAATGTGCCCAGTCTACGGCGACAACACGCGGTCACCCTGGAGATAGGTGGTTTAATTTTGCTTGTTGGCTGCCCGCAACTCAAAACAATTACTGAAGCAGATTCCAAATATTTCGAATTTTCTATCTGTTTCGTTCTACCGATGTTAGTTAATGAGATATTGAGAAACACGAGTTTTATTTTCTCGATTTTTGTATGGTATCTAATAAAAAAAATCCCGTAGATTAAGAATTTGCAATTCATTCTTTTCTATCGCTTTTATTTTACAATATCGCGGTAAATGACAGTTCATAATGTTTAATTCGTCGCAGAAAGACAATACACATGTTCTCGACAATATGAAAACTTACTTGGCAAGCCCCTTGCACCGCAATATGTGAATCTGAATATCTAGTTGAATATATGTATATTCAACAGTACACAAAACATTAAATTCACATTTTATAATAAATAATTCCATCTTCGAATTGATTCAATGGTTAATTCACTCCAAATACCATTAAGTATTGATCGAATACGGCGAGAATCACTGAATTAAATAATTAAGAACACAGGTAAAGCCAACCACACCGTCCGACGGCAATAATAAGACTATTTGCCAAATGTCGCCGTTGATGTCAGCAGCATGCAGAGTACCATTTGCCTCAGGTAACATTGCGCGCAGCAACACACAAACCCAAACACTGATAACACGCATTACAAAAAACGAAAACAAGTCTTGAATTTATGTGTATACAAACCAAATTCAATAAAATCAAACGTAAACATTAACTAAATAACTCAAAACTTGTCGCAATTATCTTCTTTCACTACTTATGCAATATATTTTGCTATCGTAAAAGTCATTTATAAATTTTATTAATTAGAGTCACGTAAATCATTCGCTTTAAATCTAGAATGTTAAAAGTTAAGTGAAAAGACTTAAACGTTTACATGTGGCATGGTTTTCAAATCCATATTATATAAGATTAAAATAAATATCATCGCATTCGGTGCTTTGTCCGAACTGCAACGTAAATAAAAGTGAGTGGGTAAAGAAATTATCACATTCCACACGTTGCTATCGCTATTGCTAATGCAAATCTGAGAGATGAAATTTTAATTCTTAAGAAAAAATTGCTTGATACTATTTATCGACGATTTTCGATAATAAATATCTCTTAAACTAAAAGAGATAGCATCCAACGCATTGCTAACTACGAAAGATTGGAAAATTCTCTATCAGATAAAAATATAAAATAATTATATTTCCATTAGTTAAAGGTCGAAAAACGCGACGAAAAGTGCTAAAAAGTGACATTTTTCAATTTTTGCCCATTTTTTTCAATCGCGAATATCTCGTAAACTAAAAGAGATAAATAGGATCTGATCGCAGCGTCTTAATCTACTGATTATTCTCTATAATATAGGATAGTTAAAACGGAAATCTAAGAGATAAAATTTTAATTCTTAAGAAAAAATTGCCAAGGGGGGGTGCTTGATACTTTTTATCGACGATTTTCGATAATTAATATCTCTTAAACTAAAAGAGATAGGAACCAACGAATTGCTGATTACGAAAGATTGGAATATTCTATATCAGATAAAAATATAAAATAGTTATATTTCCAAGAGTAAAAGATCTAAAAACGCCAATAAAAGTACCAAAAAGTGACATTTTTCGATTTTTGCCCATTTTATTCAATCGCGAATATCTCGTAAACTAAAAGAGATAATTAGGATCGAATCGCAGCATCTTAATCTACGGACTATTCTCTATAAGATAACTTCTAATGGTCGAAATAGCTATCCACATCAGGTTTGACAAATATTTGTATTAACTTGCAATGGTTTAGTAATACATCGTTTTCACAACGATATTGTGAGGGTATAGCGTACAGTAAGTGTTTACTTAACTTTACTTGCAGGAAAACCGTAAAATGCAAAAATAGATACTATGAACGATGAAAATTTCCACTCACCAGAGTACCAAACACCGTAAATCAAATGCGAGTAGATACTGAAATAAACAAGAAACAAAACATTAGTTATACAATTTCGGACAATGTTGAAATGAATCCGAGTTCCGGAGAAACCCAAACTTTGCCTTACCTTAAACATTCTCTTATTTGCCATAATTATTTAAATAATAATATTTACCAGGTAGAACAGCCGCCCGTCGTGTTCTGCTGAAGACAAAAGTGGTTCGCACAACTCCAAAATATTATTTACAATCACACAACATGGCCGACTGGCGTCCGACGGCAAGTGATCCCAGATACATGCGAAACTGTATTAAACACACAAAACATTGAATTCCGGAGATTACACACGCGATAAATATTTTGCGACTAAAACCCGTAAATTAATACTAAATTCCAGCAAATATAACGCGTTATAACGAATTTACAACACGAAACACGAATATCCATTTAAGTATTAGTACTTATCGCACGAAGTAAGAGTTGCGTGCCGGCTACACAACAACTGGGCACGCCGACTTTCACTCGTAGGAATATTTTTAGCAAAAACATGCATTATTGCGCCATCTGAGGTTACTTTTGAGTACCTCAAGAAAATACAAAGAGACCTAGCGCCACCCAAAAAACAATGTTAATTGTTTTCTTAAAATATTGGAGGTCTTGAAAGCTACTATACCCATAAGATGGTATATTAATTCTACATGGATGGAATAATTTTGCTGAACCTCCAGTTCATAGCATTAAATATTATAATAGAAAGAGTATTTCAAGTCAAAATGAATTATGACGTTACCAGTACTAAAATGTTCTAAACTTCCAAGTCTGGGACATTCTTAATCATCATCTTTCGTATTAAGCAAGCTAATTGAATGCGACTGTTTTTCAGTGAAATAAATTAAACTGTTTTCAAGACTACTATCTTCATACGAAGAGAAATTAAAGAATTATTAAAATAGTATTTGTCAAAGCAAAAATTTTACTGGATTAGGTATGCTACTTTTTAATGCAATCTACGAGGACGAAGACCAGGGCAAAAATCAGTAAATTGTAACTTAGTGAAATTATTTAAATAAATTGAAAAATACGGCTCCATATAACCTACCTCGTTATAGTTTGCTCGAAATAAAAAGTTGCGCACCAGCAAGCAACGCAATACCGAGATAAGATCGAGTAAAATATTACATTCCTAGAATTGGTGCAGTAGCTTAATGTATTTTGAAAAACGTAATAAGTTTTATTTAGTTAATGTATATTTACTTGGCACAAATTGCTCCACAATAAGCGCAACGCAAACTAAATCTAATCAGAAAATAAACAATAAGTACAATAATACAAAAAATACAATAAAATTAACGAACTCTCTTCATTAAACAACACGAAATTCCTATTCAAATTTATAGTAAGTACAACAGGGTTATTACAGAAATTCTTAATTAAGTTTGGGTGTTATCCCAAATAAATACAATATGTCAAGTTGTAAAGAAGAGAATATGATGAATGTGAATTGCTTGAAATACTTATTTAAAGATTTTGCTCACTCCGAACGACCAAAAATATTCTAACAGTAAACAGTGCTTAAGAGAATATACTATGCTAATTAAATTTTTGCATTCCTCACAAATCTGTGGGAATATTTTAGTACTTTTAATTACAATATTAAATTTGATTCCTTTTTAGAGTAAAATTATCACAAATGAAATGTTTCAAAAAATGGTATCAATAGAATATCTTGATTTTGTTGACTAAATAGGATTCTTCTCTTATAAGTACATACTTAAACAATTTTAAGTACAAGTAGATAACTATAATTCTAAAACACTAGCAACCTCTGCACATAGTTTTATCATTCTTCAAAAAGTTTTGCATACTTGGTTTTGTTATAAACGATCGTCAATTATATGCACCATAAACTATAATGATAAAAATATTCTTTATATAATATATTTTTACTCATATTAATCTGTTAGATACTATAACGTTAATGTTTTGTATGTGGACCCATTTTTTCAAATTTTTTAAAATCCATTCAATGCTAATATAAATTTTCACTGTTTTAAATGACAACGCTTACGCGTTCAGGGGTTTCGATACACCCTTCTACTTAAGTAATTGGCATCTGATTATAATTTTAAACGCTATATATAAGTGAGGAGTAAAGTAAATATCTCCCTCCCCTATAAGAAAATTAAAACGGTTTTTTTCAATCAACATTGCACTTTGTTTAGGCACTTAGCTAAAACGCTTTCATGTCCGAGAAACATACATAACAAAATAAACTACAATTTAAATCTAAGTAACAGTCTTCAGTATGCTTCTCTCGAATAAGTATAATCTCTGCCCTATTTACTATCAACCTGCATATCATTGGTATTCACGTAGTTGTCTTTTAATATAACTTAACATAAGGAACGACGCCATTTTTCAATATCGTTGGTGCGCCCATTAAATATATTGTAAATTCCTGATAATATATTTTTGACTAGAAACATCTTGAAATGTAACTTAAGTGACCAATGATGATGTCGCGTTGAGATTATGATTGTGCTGCTGCGTCTGCGCAAACGTATAATGAAATTGTTTGCTATGAACATGATGTAATGTGTAATTCCACAGTTGGCGAATTTGAGCTGCTTTCAAGTCGGCTGGGCCATAGAGGTAAGGCTTACTTTCATTCCATTCATGAAGAGAATCCAATGCTTTCTTGCTCATTACCCAATCTTTATTGTTCGATAACGTAATATTGGCCTTCTCACGTAGTACCCCGGTAATTACCACATCGTCAATCCAAAAATATGAAGACTTCTGCAGTTCCACGTAAATTTTAAATAATACATCGGGTGAGTACAGTACAGACCAGCCAGGACACATATCTGGGTAGTAATTTTCGCGGTATTCCGAAAATTTCACACGCCATTTGGAACGATACGAACGATTCACTACGGGCTTCTCACGAAGATTACAGAACATTAAATCTTTACCACCATGAGGACTCAACTCTTCATGTAGAAAATCTTTCAAGGTGATAAGATTTACAAAAACGTCATCGTCTGTCTTAAGGATATATTTGGCTGAGGGGCAATGATAAATGGCATATTTGAAGACCATGGCGTGCTTATAAGTTACGTTCTCGTATGAATCGACGAAATTGCCTTGAACAAAGTCGGCAAAGGTTTCGTTTTCGGCGTTCAACTTCGCCTGTAACTTCCTGTCCATTTCTCCAAGAACAAACAGTAGCACAACGTTATCCATCTTCTGGCCCCATGTCTCGCGAATCACCTTTCGACGATGCACGTTTTTAGGATCGGAATGTATCAAGATCAAAAGCAGCGGAGATGTCTCGTTGCAGGCGTTGTTCATGATTGTAAAATTAAAGTTGTTCATATCAATAAGTTGATGATAATCATCTGGCAATAATACGTTTAACGGGTACTCGTAAGTGACATTTGCATCGCTGATCCAATTAGCGGCAAATTGGGAGGGCGGTGTGCTGACTTCCAAAAGGTAGGACGGCGTCGGCGGTCCGGGACCCGTGATCAGTTGCCAAACAGAGAGGCATACCAGAAGCGAAAAGCAGCACAGGACTACCGTATTAGGTCTCATCCGTCGGTCCAACATATTTGTGAAACCTAGAAGCACACAAATAAAACATGAAACGCATGTACTCACTTAATCACATTAAGTCTTCACCAATTTCATTATTCGCTAAAAATAGTATCAGTTTAATAATTATTTTCGAGACTAAATATATCACGCATGTAAAAAATTGTAACCATTAGACGAATTCAAATACAATTTATGCATTTAAAACGCCTACTTTCCACTCCTCGTTAATTTAAAAGGCCTACTTTACAAAATTATTATATTATCTTTTCAGTTAGTTTAGTTCATTAAAACTTCCAAAAACTTGCTATAGTTGGTGTTGTTGTACATTTAAAATTTAGGTATTTTTGAGCAATAGAATTTGAAAAAAGTTAAGTAGGTACAGATTATTTACTTTAGTAAGTTACAAAGTTTACTTTACGTGAGTAGACCCACTGAATCGAATGTTTAATCATCTTTGATAGTGGATTATTTTTCTTTTTATTGCCATGTTCAGGAGACAATCAACAGCACAATATGCAGATTAAATAGAAACTCAATTTCTATAACTGTCGATCCTCAAATCATGTGACCTGGTATCAAAGGTGCAAGACCTTGTTTGGCTCAGTGTCAGATGACCACAAACAAACAAAATGCATTAATAACATGCACCACAAGTACGGGGACTGAGTTGAGGACAAAAATTTAATAACACTACAAAACCGTGACCGTATTTTTTACGATTGTCAATGAATTTGCGGATTCTGACAGATACACATCTTTTGACATGTATATGTTACAGGAAATGTGCGTTGGGGGGTAAATGTGGATTCAACGTACACTTTCTCTCTATAAAAATACATTGAAAGTAAATTTTTCTTTATATATTCACATTTGCCGTCATGAGTCAGTAAATTATAGTTGAACAAGGCGCAGAGCTATATTTTATGGCGTGGACAGGCTTCTAGCCCTTATTTTATTTCTATTTAATGTATTAAAGAACTGTTTTAGAAATAAATTATGTATTTTAATTTGAGTTTTATAGTCTACTTGTAGATTATAAAATCATTTCATTAATTTCAACCAGTTACTAGATGAACGTTTTCTAATTTTCTTTTAATAAATTAATCAGAATTAATTCGGACTATTAAATTTACAGAAGTACATTTGGTGTTTTGTTGGGTGCCGATGTATATGCAATCTTTACTCAAAGTACTCAAGTACCCCAGCTGTTCCGCCTATTGCCATTTCCAAATTGTATCACAATATTATAAAAATACGGCATTCAAAATTAAAATGAGTAATTATCTTCATAAACTCAAAATGACAACTTTGTATATTAATATTAAACATTTTGCGTAGCACTTAAATTAATCATGTATCATTTATCTTTATGGCTTGTTAAATCCTTGGAAAGCACAAATGGTAAATAAACTCGCTAATTTGATAGATTTTACTGCTTTATGAACCTGCATAAACTAGATGAAACTATAGATATATAAAAAAAGAGGTGCAAGTTTACAACTTTACAAGTTTTCCCAACATTACAAGCCCTTCTTGAGCACATATCATTTAGAATACCTAAACGTAATAAACACACCTTAATTTCTGTTCCACCATTCAGTACATAACTCAACGCCTAAATAAATTAATAGCCCGACCAAGGAAACATTTCATTCGAAAAGAATAACTTCCCACAAAATAACCACTAATTCTGATCTGTAATTCACATTCACATTCATTTGTTTTCATTAATATTGCCACATACAGTAGACTTCTTGACCACCTTCATCGCTACCCACAACAAGTCATTAGCACTAATTATTTTATCGGCAAATGTACTTTATGCGCTTCAGACAGCTCATATAGGTAACCACGAACTGATAGCAATCATATTAAAATGCAAATGGTCTCGTGTGACATTAAACAAATATGAATTATTAATACATTTAGCTGTATATATTGTGCAGCTCAAATTATAAATGCAATTATGATAGAAACAAAGCGAGCAACAGTCCAAGCATGCAACAGCATAAACACGAAGCACGATAAAGGTGAACTATATTCATTCAAACAACGAAAACAACACATCAATCAGTCGCTTGCAACACACACATCGTCGAATATGCACCAAGTATTTCACACCTACGGCGGAAACTTACATTGAATTACATTTTATGTTTGCGAACAAAATTTCGTGTTAATATTAAGTCCAATTCTAATAAAAAAAGACGACAAGGACGCGATATGCGTGCAACCGCTTCACCTAAAAATACTCTCCATCTCCACCCGTACACTATTATGTTTGTTTGTTCAGTGGAGAACGTGGGACGTTCAAGCAATGTATGCTATAGAAGTTGCCTCACATAGCACATGCACATGCGCCGTTAAAACAATATGCAATATGTAAAGCCGATATTTATCATTGTTCAAACGCACTGAAACGGAGAACTAGCAAAACATAACGAGCACGATGCATTTGCCATATATTAATTATTAAGCATGTTTCATCACATTTAATAGTACACCGCTACTCCAACTGACCACCTACTAACAAAATTTTGCAACGAAAATTATCTTTTCGCGTAATTTAACAAACTATATACCTATGCAAGATGATTTACACGAAATGTTAAATTTATTCTATTATTTCGCATGAATCGGGGTTTTGCTACATTGAAACCACTTTAACCACTTTAAAACCAAATATAATAATTAATTAACCTGATGTAAAAAAAACTTCTAATAACAATAATATAAATTGAATATATAAATAATAAATATAAATTGAAACATAGGAACCAAAGATATAATTCGATAGGCAAATGCGGTTATTGATCGCATTGTCGAAGTTTGCATGCATTTGCCGAAGTCAACCGGAGTAATTTTTCCACAAATTAACCAGAATATAATTATGAACTAAAATATACTTTATCAATGACTTATATGAATATTTTTCTTGAAATTTATATCTGTTCATTGCAGAACAGTATGCATATGTAAAATGAAACTTATAATCATACAATCTTATCATCATTTAATGAAGTCGCCACCTAAACGATAAAATTAATGTTTCATAGCCTGGCCGAATATATTACTACAATAATAAATTCAGTTTATATATTCTCAAATAGTCTATAGATAAAAAACATAAAAGAATATTTTTTTCATGGACATTACAATGTTAAATGAATGACACCGCGTATGTATTGCAGCTGCTTTTCTTACATTTGAATATTTAATAATAAGCGAGAGATGTAATAATAGCGCCATGTATTTCTATACCCGCATCGAACATACAGATACAAACACAAACTGCCAGTGAGTTTGCTGGTTGCTAGTTATCAGTTCTTACCTGATAGCCAAGCCAGCAGGGCCCAGAAATACAAATGACCAGAGCACAGACAGAATCGATAGAGAAACGTGTATGTATACTTTGAAGGGGCTGCGTTACCCGCCCACCTTATCGAAGAATATTACAACGGCATTGTCGGAGGGGTGGGACAACTAATTAATAAGTCAACACGCATCCAAACGCACACCACACCAAGAGACAAATTCGTCAAATAAAGGGATGAGACTTGACAACTGTGGCACCAACAACAAGAACATAAGAAATTCATAACTAATGCAAGGGCGCCGCTGTCGCAACACGTCAATGCCAAGTGTTAATTTCAAGCAATTAAGATCTACGTACACTACTGTTGCGTGCAATAAATAATTCAAAGTTTTTACAAATGGAGAATTAATCAAATAGAAAACTCGATAATAGGCTAATAAAACATAGGCACAATGCTCAAAATAAACTTCAAAAGTAGTTTAGGTTGAAACAAAGTGACATGACCTCAGCGTGTAAACATGATCAACATTAACTTAACCCAGTTTCCCAATTATGTGCTTATTTGTGAAGTAATTTAATTGCTTTATTCATAAGAAATTAACCTTAGACTTCAATGACAAACAACGCCACTATATGAGTTCAAACACAAGAAAACTATAATACTTTACCCGAGGTAGACCCTCAAATGATGGTCTCAAGTCACTTGCAATTTTGTAGCCATCTTAATGCACCATGTATCAACCTCGACCCTCAGATTCAGACGATTGGCTTCGTCTCTTCTGTAAGGCTTTTACGTGCGACCGTCGACGGCGCCGTTCGACAGACTAGACGTGACTAACAGGTGTTTAATGAACAGACCGCCTCGCGTCGCCGCCCGACTAGTAATAGTGTCGCACCGTAAGCATGTGCATGTTATGCGTTTTACGTAAACCGACGTGTGCACGGCAACAGCATGCGTTATCAGTATGCGTTAATGAAGTTTTGATCTATCTTCAATAACTACGATGTCATAAAATGCTATGTCTTGGCGCACGATATTAGATACTGAAAGTAAATTATAGATAAATTCTAGAACTCATAATGATAATTGTGCACTTGTTTTGATGACCTGGAACAATAGCCGCTCTGTCATTCGCCATCGTAATCGCATAAGAATTACGAGTATAAACATGTATAACAAATAGTATAACCAGAAAGTTGTTGTTAAATAATGTTGACTCGTTTTGCCCAACCGTATTAATTAATTTTAGTCGCACAAAAGTTACGGGTGGATGAAAACTACATACCTAATTTTCATTTTAATCTGATCGTTACATGGTTATATTATACAAGTGTTTAATGTAAGCGTATACCATTTATGTATACATTTATTTCGTATACCATATGTGGTCATGTCCAGTAAGCATTCTTCATTTTAAAGATTGAATTCCACAAGCGCAAATTGCAAATCTCAATGTTAGTTTGGAATCAGTCCCCCTTTTTTAGCACACCCCCATCTTTTTAAGTTTAAATAACTTTCCAGTAATGCAAATACGTTCGTATGACGTTAATTTTCAAAAATGTCCGACTTGATAGATAAACATAGTCCTCAAAAATAGGTCACCACAAATACAATACTTGTAACTATTTATGTGTTGTTTCCGTGTCTAGTAACAACTCGTGTTTATAATTTTTAAAAGTGAAAAAGTTTGTGTTTGTAAAAATTGTAACGATTCTTATCTGGCAAGCATATTTTTAAATATAAATACAGTAACCAATACCTAGTAACTGTGCAAATATTTTCCGTTAGATTCTTCTAGGATACGCGAACAGAATATTCTTGATTTTTAACATCAGCAACGCCTGATATAGTTTAACAGCTCGCCAACATCCAGCCCTTATGCAATATTTAGGTTAAAAGCAAGCCGGCTCCAACTCTTCAATTTGAAAGTAACAAATCCCGGGTTTTTTATAAGGTTTTGAATACATTCTACAATGTAATTAATATACTCACGTTTTTATCGCGAATCCATCTCGATAAACATCTCAAGATATTCAGTCAATCGATGTCGCACTTTGATTTTGACCACCGCGTAACGAGCACCCTGTAGGGCGTGTTGGCACGTCATTGAGCGTCGGGCGCACACGAGTCTGGATGCTGCCTCGCTCTCGGCCGCTTTTCGATATCGATCCGACGCTCTCAAGCGCTCTTCTTGTATACTCTGGCGCCAGCGTAGGGAATCGCCACGCCACAATCCACACTTCCACAATCACAATCCCATTCGCGCGGCGCCACGCACCGGACGAAGATTTTGTCAGCAACAAAAATGTTAAGCAGCGCGCGTGTGTATGACACGTCTATGACGTTGTCGCGGACGTTTCAACGGTTTTTTCCTAACACTGATCGCACTCCATGCATAACACATGTTTCTCTGGTGCGATGCATTTTAATTTAAAGGTGTATTCACCAACGTGTAGCACGACCCCCCGCCCGATTGTATGAGGAACGGTAGGAATTGAATGCCGGCTCGATGTCGATTGTTTGGCATGCGAACGCAACCTACGCGCTTGCCAACGTGCCAGACCAAATAGTAAACTGCGAAGTTCGTGGCCGCGCTGTAGCTGCAGTCACCACGCGCGCTCAAGAACGTTGCCGTTAACTGAAGCGGTCGAAACACGCCGCCCGTTCTTTCACTCAACCGTTACTTCTTCAAGGCTTCCAGTACTCCCGGACGCTGCCACGGGGATTCCAAACGGCAACGTCGCACCCGGCCTTTTTTCTAGCAAGGGTTCAGTTTCCAAGAATTTACGTCCATAGGTCCCTTAAATTTTGTTAAGACGACGCATGTAAACGCCCACAATAAAAATTTACTACCGTGTATTGCGGTTGGTGCACGCGGCCGGTGCTGACTGATGCATTGCAACAGCTAAAGTTGAAAATGTGAAATGCCACGAGAATTCACCCTACATGCTGGAGGTCACTTTGAGTTCAACCAATATCGTCGGACTAATCGACACGCACATGCAAATTGCACTGAATTCAAAGGGATAATGATATGTCTTCACTTTTTATGTCCAGTTTGTGTTCAAATTGCCGCACCGATCCACAAGCGCAGGAGTTTTAGCTAGCTGGTAAACATTTGGTAAAAGTTCTTTTTCGTTCGAAAACTTTATTTAAGGTCAGGCAAAGGGCCGAATTCTCTAGGTGCTTTATGGCTGTAATTCACAACTGTTTCCGCATTATTTCCACGCTAAACATTATTTTACCTGTGTCTAATGATATCATCTGCATTGTATTCCGCGTCCAATAAAAACTACCGCTCGATTGGTATCAGCAGTTATTATTTATTCCCATCTCGCCCGAGCATTATTTAGTGTACTGAATCCTTAATATGTGAAAACCGTAATTATGGTTTCAAAAATAATACGGAAACTCTCATATTATTACCACTGCCATCTTCAGCAGCTTAAATGAACTATTACAGACTACTACTTTGGCTATTTCACTATTTGAATTGTATCACCTAGGAAACAATATAAATCATTACAAACAAAACATTTCTGTGAAATAAACATTTAGTCTAACACAGCAAACAAAGCATCATTTGCGTTGACTGGGTTGGCTGTACAATTAAATTTAAATGTCTAAATTTGATTTAGACGATCCCTTGGGGGATTTGCTCTCTAATGGGAGTGATGATAGTTTCTTCGATAATCCCAAACCAAAAACTAAACGTCCAAGTACAGCAAAAAGTCCCGAAAAGAAATCGGTAAGTGATTTGTTTGGTCTAGAAGATGCACCTGCCCCCATTGACCGAGCATCACGTGCGAAAGACGATTGGTTGGGTTTGGAAACTCAAAAAACATCTTCGACAACAATACCTTCGTCCCCAGTTAAAGCAAAAGCAAAGCCTGCAAAGAAAATAAGTTTTGAAGATGATGACGATATTCTCAATACCTTGGGCCTGGAGAAAAAGGCAGAGCCAAAGAAGAACGACGCGAAAAAATCATCCTTAATGGAAAGCATTCTCGGTCAACAGAAAACCAAGGAAGACAATAAACAGTTTTTATCCTTGGATGATCTACTTCAAGAGAGTAAAGGAAAGAAACATGATATGCCGGCAACGGTAACACAATCGGCTTCACAACTAACCGATAAGTCTACGATAGGCATGTCTTCGCTGGATACAACGCGGGAGGGACGCCGAGGACGGGTGAGAAGTGCTAATATTTCTGACCCTTTAGGGCTATTACAGAACAATCAACAATCTGTCGAACTTGAAGCAAAACCACGGAGGCGAGACCTTACATCAACCATAGAGTCGAAACCCGAACATCCAACTGAAATTATTCAGCCCATATCCGCCAAATCTAACTTAGGTGATGTTTCCGATTGGTTGGGTGGCACTCAAGTAAAAAAAGTTGAAACAGAAAACACAGTCGTCCCACCAGCAAATGTATCATCGGTCCTAAGCACTTCCGCATTTCCACCACATGCAGATCCAACTAATACAAGCCACATGCCAATGCAAGGATCTATAGATAATTTACTAACTCAACAAAAGCTAGCGGCGTCGCACATTGAATATCAAAATACTTCCATAGCTTTGCAACAACAAGAATCACAACTTTTGATGGCTCTTCAATTAAAAAAATACGAAGATAACATGGGTGATATGCAACGAAAGCAGCAAGAAATACTTATGAAACAAGAGCAGCAATTTAACACGCTCCTAGATAAACAATTCACAAAACAGCAAATTATGGAAAACAATATGCGATTACAACAAGAACGTATTAATAATCACATTCAAATGTTAATTTCACAACCGGCCATTTCATCCGCACTCAGTCCAAAAGAAATGGAGCGATTAGATGATCTGCAAAGGACTTCTACAGACGAAATGATAAAGCAATACGAAGAAATTGTCGTGAATCTTAAGCAACGGCATCATGAAGAGATATTTTTATTGGAAGAAAGTTATAAAAAACAAATTTCTACCTTGGAGCAATCAATGGAGTCAGTCGAGAATCATTTAAAAATGGAACTAGATTCATTGACCTCCAAACAAAAGGATAAAGTCGACGCCATGGAAGAAGAATTTAAAATAGAACTTGGAAGATACCAGAAAAAAATTGAAGAACAACATCAATTACACGATGCTGAGATACGGCAAATGAGAGAAAATAGTAACAGAGTTGTTGAGGAAGTGAAGTATGAATACAACACTATAATTGAAAATCTTAAATCTTCCAAGAACTTGGAGCATTCAGTACTGACGGATGCACACGAGTACACTCAGAAATTGGACGCAAGTTTGAAACTGTTAGATATCAATAGTAGGTCAATATTAGATATAAAAGAAAAAGTTCACGGAGATTACAATGTCTTGAGTCTGGCAAGGGAAGAAAGTCTCAAAGCAAAACAGCAAGAAATTGAATGTAAGATAATTTGTAAGATTTATTTCAAATGAAAATTTATATTTATTAAATTATAGCTATGCGAGTAACTTTAGAAAAAGCTCGGGAATTAGCTGACCAAGAGCGTGCGCAACTCATGGCCGTGGTGCGAAATTTGGAATTAAAACTAGCCGAACACAGTCAAAACACAAGAGAGGAACGCTTTGCTCTCCAACAAGCGGCGTCTACTTTAGCGGCACGGGCAGCAGCTCTCGATAGGGAAGCAGATTTCAATAGGCAATCGTTGGAACGTGAAAGACAACAACTGAAAGTACAAAAAAGGCATAAAATTATATTTTGTTGTTAATTTTTGTTTATGTTAAGGTTCTTCGTGAAACTATTCTTGCCGAGCAAGAAAAATCTCTTCATGAGCTCACAGAAGAAAAAATTCAACTCCACTCTGAGCGGGTCCGCCTTGAAACAGCTTCTAAACTAAATCCAAACTACGATGCTCAACGTGCGAAAGCAGAAGTCGAGGCAGCAATTCAAGTCGCAAAAGAAGCAGCCGAGATGACAGACAGGGAACGCGAAAATTTAATAAAGCAAATACGTGAAATCGAAACTTTGAAACGCACATTGTTGGATAAGGAATCTAGACTGAAGAATCGCGAACGTGACCTGGACGTTGCCATGGAGCACGCCAATCGCAAGAACTTGCTCGGCGAAAAAGCACTTGAAGATGCCCGCATAATTCAGATGAATTACAATGATAAGCTGCGCGAGATGCAAGCGCAGATCAGCTCGATGAATATGCGAGAGAGGAAGCTGGCCGAAGATAAAATTGCTATATCGAAAGAAAGACTGACGTTGCATAGCAATGCCAGGCAACTCAAAAAGTGTGGGCTGTGCGCAGTGGAGAATCACCAGATCAACGAAGATCACGAAAGCAATTTATCAGAGCCTGTCGAGCACGATATGCCACGATTTATTAGTGTAAGTTTGACGTAATGTTTTACTTACTTTCAGTTTACACACTTTTTGTTCCGTTCACTTTTGATATTCGTATCTTCACGTGCACGTCGTTACATTTCGGTACTGCCAACGAATGTTAATGACAATTTTCATTATTCAATGATAAATATAACTTGTTTTGTTGTAGGTTAGCGACGCTGACATGTTCAGACTGCAGCTGCAAATGAGCGAAGAGCAGTTGAGCTCTAATCAAGATATAGAAAAATTTAGTGCCTTCAGAGGATGACTGACGTTTCAAAGTTTTTATTTTACTTTGAAATAGTGTTATGAGTTTTAATTTTTAAATAAACATGTAGCCCTGTACTAATCTATGCCTCATATTATAAGAGTGCAAAAATAAGTTAAGACTGATTATAATTTATTCTATTTGGAAATAAATGAGATATTAATGATTCAAGTACAATTGATTTTAGGAACAAATAATGTAATAATGCTTACATGAATTTTCTGAGAAAATGATCAATTATTTAGACAACTTAATCAATATAACACGATTCAATTAAGACAC
Organism: Dalotia coriaria; assembly: GCF_025399875.1. NCBI lineage: Eukaryota > Metazoa > Arthropoda > Insecta > Coleoptera > Staphylinidae > Dalotia > Dalotia coriaria. The sequence goes on from NW_027045448.1 coordinate 3,563,349, forward strand.
TCCATGCGAAGGCGTCCACTTGCAAACACATGCGTCATGAATCATTCATAATTATTTAAAAGTAAAGAAAATATATTTAAAAGTCTGTCTGAAGACTTGTTTTTAAAATATAGGCCGATCTACTACTCTTGTCTCCATTACAGTATTATAAATTACAAATATCTTCAATACGAACAATAATTACAAACACTAATTAACAATATAATTCTCTTGCAATAGTTAACATACGAAACCGAATGGCTTGAGCGATTTTAGTGTTCGAATCGGCCGCAATGATTCACACATTAACGTGGCATTAAAATTTAGTCTGATTCAGCAATACAAGTACACTTGGTTTATTATGATCATCGCAATTGCAACCAATGCACTGAACTGCATTTATATCAGCATAAATTACAATAAAATATATCCAGTGATCACAGCACCTAATCACAAAATGGACGGACCATTGAGCTAACAAATTAAATTCCGAATATTTTGTCATGATTATCAAAAACAAAATCATAACTATAAATACGCGCTAGTAGTCGGTACAAATTTTTCTTCCATATGGAAAATTGCAATGAACTCTACTGGTTCTTGCAACTTTATAAAAAACTGTTTTTTACTAGCAATAAAATTATTGTAACTTCACGTACACCTTCAATGTTTTCGACTCACTTTTCCATAGGGTTAATAAGAAAATTAAACAGATCTTCGATTCACTTCAAGCAATTGAGGACATTTTTCCACGATGTTGAGCAGAATACCATCGATATAACTGCGAAGTTGCGAGTTCACGTCTTGCTGCTCTTTGAGAGCATGTTGCATCTAAAAACAAATTATCTGTTAGACACAATATTTAAACATGTGCGCCATTCAATGTCAAGGTTCAATCGTATTTTGTTCACATCACATAAATAAAACACGGTGCTTCTAGGCTTTGGTGTGTAAATGTTTTCATGCAAAAAGTGCAAGCAAACGTGCGTACCTTAGCTAAAGCATCATCGTCTCCGTGAAAATCGCACTAAAATCAAAGAAAAACACATGTAAAAGCCACCGATACTTCACGTGCGACACCACATTTAAGAGGAGCATAAAAATCGAAAATATTTCCGTGTCGATTTTTGTTATAAAAAGTATTAGATTTTCGATCAATATTGTGCTTGCTATAGATTTTGACAATTATAAACTAACCCCAGTATGCATTATTCTAAGCCTAAATCCAAGTTATATTTACCTCATCGTGAGTCATTTCATCAAGTTCAGCAGCCAAACTCAAGCCAGCTGTGAGTTGTCTGCCTTTCTCAACACCAGCGTGTAAAATGCTGGCCTGCAGCTCTTCATTGCTGTCTTGCAATTGCTGATTTAATTCTCTCAGCGACGCCATCTCCTCGTGCAGCTCGTCTAAGCGCAGAGCTTCCGGCGACGTGGTCGGTAACGCTGGAGTGCGCACCTCCGCTCGCAAACGCTCTACTTCGCGAGATAGCTCTTCGATTAGTTGGCTCTGGGCTTCGTTGGCTTTTATCAGTCTTCTCTCCTGTTCTTTATATTTATGCTCATCTTCCTTAAGTAGTGAAATTTCGTGCCGAAAGTCTAGTAGCTGGTCCGACAATTCCTTCCGCTCGTTCTCCAACTTCTCAACGCGCACGCGTTGGCGTTGCGCTTCGTCCTTGTGCGTGTTTGCTTCCGTTTCTGCTGCGTGTTGGCGGATGCTTGAATTTTCTAATTGTAGGACCTTTTCGCGATCGAGTCTGGCAATGAGTTCTTTCGTTCTGCGTTGTTCGTCCTAAAATTATATTAAATTATTGGTGATGAGCAGAAGCAAATATGAAATATGGGGTACACACATGTATTCGTTCATCAGCGCGCATTTCGGCATCTCTGAGTTGCTCCTCCAGCATGATGACTCTCGCTTGAAGAGCCGCATTATCGGCTTTGGCACGAGTATATCGCTCATCATTGTGCGTTGCTGAATCTTGCAGGACACCCATTTGTTGCTGAAGCAGTTGCACCTGCGCATAAAGAGAAATAAGTCACTAAATATTTATGAGCATTCTTCATCCACGGAATAGTTCAAATACTCGTATCATAATTTCAATGAGATCCGCTTCCGCTTTCCTATTCTATTTCCCGCTGACAACGAAAAAATGCAAGCGTATCGCAAGGCAATTACGCAACAAACTTATTTAAATATTTACTTTGTGGTTTACGTCTACCAAATGGCTCTTCGTCCTATGGGTGTAAACTGAAGGTGTTTTAAGTAATCCCTGTGGGATGACGCCTTGTGAAGGCCCGACAAACTCAAACTGCCCTTCCCACATGTCGTAATCCAAGTCGGGCGTTTTCATAGCGCCTCTGTCTTCCGTTTCCGGTTCAGCTTCGCCATTGCACTCGTCCTCTTCAAGCTCTGAGTCGCGATACTCGTCCTCACCGTCGCTCATGGTCACCAAGAGGTTTATAAAACCCGCCCACCCTTGAATACTATTTCACTTAAATGGATAGCATTTTTGAAAATCCGCGCCCCAAATGCGATAACCTTAAGTTTACGCGCCTCAGCAAAATGCGCGACCGCTAAAGTTTATTTCATGACTGACGCGATCGCAATACCATTCTATTTGCGTTCGAAACCACACTCGCTATTCGCTAACGTACTATTTTTCTACGCCGGTTCAAATGCAAACATAAATTATTTTTAGTTTTTTTACTCATAACACGTATAATCGTTTCGTCTCAATTTCGAATTTGCTTGGTGCCTATAAAGATGTTGTTTGCGTTGAAATTAGTTTACTGATCGATGACAACACCAAAAGTATCAGACAGCATATCATCACAGTACTTAGTCACTATCTCTTAGTCACACTGCATAATTTTCAGCTTTAAGGTTTGCACTACAACGGTTTAGACAAATTCTGCACTATTCGTGGAACACGTTGAGAAAGCGTCCGAGCTTATTTGTTTAAATAAATACTGCGGTATGTGAATTCGAGGAGCGTCGCACAAACCGCGCCTCACTTACTCAGTGAGCATCGCCAAACGACGACAATGCGACTGCTCCCGACTCGCCCAATCATTCAGCCCGATAAATGAACGTATAGAACTCGTGACGTCAGGACGTGTGCAAGTTAGGCAATAAGCATGAACATATTATCACAACCTAATATGTGTGTGTAAAGTGTACAGTTTGTTTTGATAAATTCATTTGCGGCAAGATAAATTGTGAATGTCGCTTGGTGGGATGCGCGAGAAATGCTACTCTACTGCACAAATTAAAAGTAATAGGTCGATAAATATGCACCGATTATTAAATCAAAATGGTGTCAATTCATTAAACTTGAGACAATAAAAGAAATTGAATAAAAATACACCAATGGCTTTCACGACCGTAGGTATATTTGGTTAGGGCAGCGAATATGCTTAGTGAATGCTTATCGAGTTTAGACAGTTTATAAGCAATCAATCCCTCCCATCCGGTAGAACGCCGGAAACGATTGCCTGCATTCAACGTTTTTTGTCTCCTCTCTTGAATGTTAATGAATACAAATTCTTGAAAACAAATTTTAAAATATTCTTCGAATGTGAGCATTGCTGCATAATAAATTATGATTTTCTTCTTTTCATAATTATACCTTACTTTCTTTATTAATATTTACTTGTTTATCCGTTCACACATTAGGAACAACGTAAATGTGGGAAAAATGACGTCAAGCCGCAGATTACGCAATAACTAATGCACGTGTAATAAATATGAGAAAATGTGACCTATTGTTCTCTTCTAAAGCATTATCCAATTATTTGCATATTATGCAAAGCCGCGTGAATTGCAATCGCTTAAGATAAATTTAATTAACCATTATAAAGCTAAATGTACATACGTATGTATATTCAAGAAAACAATGTATATTTACCTTATGATTTAAATCAAGAACATCTTCTTCGAGTGAAGCATCTGAATACATGTCATCCGCTGTATCACAGTTGCTGCTGCGCCCAGACGAGTTGAAGCTGGAGCTGCGATAAAGTTGGCTGTAAACATTATTTGGGAATGATGAACGAGGAAGAACTAGTATTGGCCGTAAAGTTATTTAAAGACATCAAACACATGTATGTTAGAAAGAGGAAAGAGCATATAAGCTTAAATGGTCGCTGATTAGTAGAGGTAGTATTTAATACTCTCACTAATCAAAATATGTATGAAATTTGTTATTAATACATCTTCCTTTTACCACACCTACACAAACTTGTTTACCTTGCTAGAGCATTCGATGTGATTTGTTGTTGACGTTTTCCAGCACTGAAATCGAACAAACAATTTAATAATACCAAATTGATAAGACTGTTTTAATATTTGTCAATGTAAATTTCCAAATGCGAGCCAGCAACATTAATACATGCTTTTAGATTTATTCCCACAAATTTTATGTAGTCCATTTTAGTATTTCACTGAGTCAGACTGTTTTATAACTTTCTTTTTTATTGAGAGGAAAATGTGTCGCGTGATTGCGCCGCAAACAGCGCGAGCACTATACACCTACACGATGACATTTGCCATAACTACAAGTCCATCACTAAAACTAGAAACATTCACCTTGTGAATAAGGAATATGTATTGTGCGTTGACTCAGAAATTTCCCTACCACTATTCTAAACAGAGCTCACACCGAACATATCGGTATAGTTAGTTGCATACAGCTAGTTGAATTTAAATCAGATGTACATGAGGCCTGCGCGCGCAGCTTAAACCATGATATTTAAGTTTGAGCAACGCGACTGTTAGGATGTTAGGAACTGGCTGTTTCGAAAGTTATTATTTGCATCCGATGTGTCATTAACATTTTGTGTATTTTTGTATTTGCGTATTACTGCCAACACCAATGCTTTGGGTGAAATTTCATTTTTCTACAGAATTATAAATCTACTCTAGAAAGTAAAGTAAATTAGCAAAAATTCACAACACGTGATCAATGAAAAACAGCAGATAGTATAATCTGAATGCATTTTTATTAAACTGGCTACAATACTATGTTGACATTGTAAAACAAAATTCTACTTATTTGAATCTTATAAGAATATGCACAAACCGAACAAATGTAAGGATTCTAAACCTTCAAAGGACAATAGATACTAAGTAACTATTAAAACAAAGAAAGGAAAGAAATCACTATAGACTACCTATCATATATTTGTTGTTGTATCTATAATTTTACGAAATCATGTTTATAATAACCATGTCAATTATATCAAGCGATAGAAGATCCGCCTCAGCTTGACTAACCGCACGAATGCGCAAGAAGCGGCAATCCTATGTGTGTTGTATTATTTTATTGAATTGCATCGCATTGCACGATTCGTCCGAGGAAATTTCATGTTTTTATTTCGCAGTATTTTCGAAAGTCAGTATCAATTACAGTGAAATTATAATTTGAAATTACAAAGCTCACCTAAACACATGTTCATAGCTCAGCTCAACAAATGAAGATATTAATAACATTGGTAAATTATTATTACTTAGAGAGTATTATTAGTTGGTATCATAATATATCTTCCCTTACAAATGTTAAATAAATATTATTTTGATAGACTTACTGTCGGAAAGATCCCCATCGACGATTTGGAAGATTATCTGAATGATTGCTCTGCGTACGTCGCAAACTGGTGCGTAACCAGGTGTGGCGATTGATGGCCGCATTGCCGGAAGGACTTCGGATTCCATCACTAGAAAAAAAAGCACCATAATTATTTTATTATGTGATAGCTACGAAAAATCAATACAACGACCTAAATAAAAATTAAATATTGCTTTTGGTCAACGCTATTTTGATTCTCATATATTTCAACACATAAAGTTCCTTTTACGAGAGAACCATTGTAAGACTTTTTTTCGAGCTTTTAAAAACGCCATGAGAAATATTTCTGCGACATTCCAAACCTTGTGCATGTCCAGCCAAATATCAACCATGTTCACTGCAACCATTGGCAAGTTTTAATTGATAGCATATCTTAACGACAAATATTGCATTAATTAAGTGTCTACCAGTTATTATGACTTGTATAATTTTTATTTGTTTTTTTTTTACGCGATGATTGCGTTTACAGGTAACCTATTATACGAATTAACCAACATATACCGTTTAATAATGTAGAAACTCAGCTTCCTATACACTCACGACAATAATAAATAAATAATTACTAATTATGACATCAACATGTGAGCAGAGACCAGGAAGCACTGATATTTACAATAACGAATTACCTTGACAGGCAGCAACTCACAACTACATCAACTCAGGCATAACGTCCAGTGTTTGAATTATTATTTACCACGTTGAACAATAAAATTTGTTCGTAAAACTCTTCCTAATTGTTCTTATTGCAAGTAGAATTCACGAAAAATATAACTTAAGCTAAGTTAAGTTAAGAAAGTCGTTCCACAAACAAATACCGTCCGATCATAGAACTTGCTGGAAAGTACGTATAAGTAGGTAGTGTAATAAGAAACGGACATGATTGTTTTTCATAATACGGTCGTTATTTTGTCTCTTCGTTCTTTGTACCTCATTAATGTGGGCCTTCGCTGAACTGCTCTTAAGGTTTCAAGATTTATTCAGTTCAACTGGTCGTGCGAGTTTAAAACGTAAGTCGGAAGACATGCATTAATCACAAGGCTGTCTGTATGCAGGATGCCAGAACCAAGGCGCTTGAAACCTAACGAAACTCGATATAGTCAACACGAAACTTACGTGAAAATAAAGAAATGAAGAACTAGAAGGTACAGGAAGTCATCGTCGCCATCATCACCATCGGTCACACACACACACACACACACACACGCACTCACATGGCTAACCAAACACAGAATACACTTCTGCTAAGTAACATCAGATGGATTCCACAAGGAGAAAGTTTATCTCGGCCGGTTTTACACAAACACTGACGGTTTAAAATCAAAGAAGCGACAAAGGAAACAACACTGGACATTTTGAAGTCTTACACCGATAAACAAAATACTGCAGAGACAAGAAAACAGATTACGGCGATTATAACGTTCATAATCAGCGTTACATAATCATATGTTTAAAACTTGAGATTGAAAGAATTCTAGCGAGTACAGCACACCTTCGTACCATGTGGTACAATGCACCAACACTCCGATATTTATAAGGCAAGAACTCGAGAACCCCACTTAAGTCGACACGAAAAGGTATGACTCATTCACTTCTGCCTCTACATAGATAGCCCACGGATAAGTCATAAATTACATAATACCAACAGTTTGCAAGTAAAATATAAACATGGTACATAGAATAAATGAGTGCGCAACAGAATATGAAGGTATTAGGAACAAATTAGCGTCAACATTCGCTTAAATTTTTCCATTAAAGCACACACAAAAATACAGTTCACACTAGCAAAAGAAACAGAGTAGGTATAGAAGGTTATATTAAGTAATAACGATTCAACTACAACCGAAATAAGGTTAAAATGCGCTTATTTACATTGTTCAATTCAGACCTCAGTTTTTCAAATTAAAATTTTTATAAAATGTTGTTAGCGGAGTCTGGGCATAATAACTTAATGAAAAAAGTGATTATTAAGATTTTTTCTATATAAAAAAATAAAGTCTAAAACCAGTTTGCTTGTTTGCTTTTTTCTTCTCCTTGTAGTTATTTCTTGTAGTTGATATAGACTGTGAGTCAATTATCGCACCTATTTCATAGTTTTAGGACTGTTCGACACGTCAAACAAGAAAAAGACTACAGCTATTTATAGGCGATCGATTGTACCTACTGCACACAAATACCTAGTTCAAAAATAAGTGCGAGACACTTAAAAACATAGAACAAGAAATGCACATCAAATAGAGGTAACAGCGGCACAGAAATAGAGGTAACAAATAGATAATCTATAAAGTTATATTAATGTCTATCGAATGCCAGCGGTTACTGAAATTAATTAAGTTTCGTGTCAATTTTTATGTCATTCAAGGTAAATTGTGTTGTTAAAACAGGGTCTTGTTCATTATTTATTATACAATTCAGAGAAGAAAAGTAGATTTTCGTAAATTTCCTATTCCATGACCTTGTTTCGGGTCATGAAAATTGGGCACACTGGGTCAATTCTAACACATTAGAAAATTTCCAAATTCCATTAGTTGCGCCAAGTTCAATTTTCATAGTCCACTATTTCATCATTATAATAAATGGAAGGTACATACCTTCAAGATATTATTTAGTTGCGTGAATAATAAATAGTAAAGAAAAGAAGACTTGACTTACTTGCTGGGTCGATCAGCAGCGATGCCCGAATCGGCGTCGTTGTCGGGCGTTTCGCCTTCACCTTCATGCTCAAAGCACTCGTAATTGTCGCCATCCGAAAGCGAGGAGCACTGACTCTTGCTGACGGCGTCGCTGGGTCGAGGGCTGGTCGGCGGGCTGAGAATGAACCGTGAGTCTGCGCTGCCGGCACCTCCCAGCGTTGCCGATTCCGTTGCCGTGGTAACCGGTGACATCATGCTTTCTACAAAGAAGATACATCAGAAAGTTAACAACGTGATACTTATTTATAACGCTGTAGGAACATCCAATTATTTAAGAGAAACGGAATTGTCCGCTGTGATTGTGCGAAACGCTTTAAACGAAAACTATGTATCATCGCCGGAATGTCCCCCAAGGTATATTAATCGCAAGTCCTGTTACTTGTACTTTTTGTAGTATGCGTTTTGCACGAGAAAATAAAATCCAGTAAAGACTGTTATACGTGCTATACGCTGGTCCCTGATATTTATTGCAAACACAGCAGCGCATCAACGTAAAAAGCGTTACAATGGTGAAGTCATACAATGAATGTGGGTCAACAGACGCTGTTTAGCAGCCAACTAGCATATCTTCGTTTGCAAACTTGCAAATAAAGCACGACGTATACCTAGAGACGTACTACAACCTTATAACCGTATCGTTTATTTCACGCTTCAAACGTACCGGGATATTCAATCTTGCAACCAAATTTTTGTTTAAATGTTTTGCCTAAATTATGCAATACCATATTGATTTGTACATTGGTTTAAATATTTGTTTGTTTGGACTATTTGTTTAGACTAGTGATAACGTAATTTTTCTTCCAGCTTCGCATTAAGCATTAAAATTTATATCGTGTAGTGATGCAAATTTTGTGGAATTGTCTTGAATTGATGTTCAGATTTACTATGTACAAACAAATCTAACAGCAGACCTGCAAATCAACATTCTTATGCCTTTTTTTTCTTGTCTTCTTTGCTACATTTCCGCACTTCAATCGTTGAATTTATTATGCATAGTAGAGATTCATCGCAAAAACTTCACTCTCTACTAATACTTCATTTACTGTTGTTCATAAATCAGCACTCAAAGCATACTGACTTTCGACAGTAATTTGCAGCACGAGCAACATAATTACCTAGATTTCAGCAACAATATATAATGCACTATGCCGAACTATTCGAACGAAATGATGAGCGATGCCGCATAGTATATTGTTCGCGCTCAATAAATGCATCATCGCTTTGAAATACGCGTATACACGCTCAACTACATTGTTCGAAGCTACACTTTCTCCCATTGCAATTGACTTCCCCAGTTACTGTCTCTTCGAGCACACTTTTTTCGCAATTGCCGCGCGCGGCGAACAACAATAAAAGTTAACGTTGTGAATACCGTTAAATAGTGTTTAATCGTTTATAGAAAGTTCATTAAGTTCGATTAAAAGTATTTCAAATCACTGCCTATATGCTCAGTGTTAGTGTCAGTCATTTACTTGATGTTTCAAGCCCTATGGATAAAATTTCGTTTGTTCTCAATGTTGGCAAGTTGTGTAAGTTGGTAAGGGGCACTGGATAGGTAATCGATAAAGTTACGAGTGTCAATTAACAACTATCAAGTCAGGAAACCTTATAAGAAAGTTCAGCTCAAAAAATACAAAGCGTTGTGGGCAATAGCAAATGCGGGTACTTGCGACACTATTAGAAACGAACCGCAGATAATACAAAAGACGCAACTAGATTGCGCGAGTTACCGTTAACCTACATTCCGAACGCGTTTCAAAAAGAGCATTTGTAATTCATGGCAAAATCCGCACGCTGACATCGCCGTCTTTATTGCTGCGACGGAGCTAATAAGCATCAACATGGAGACATTGAAGGCGATCTAAATACAAAGTTACATCTGCCGAACATTTGCATTTGCTTGACACAAAACCTAAACCAAAACTAGTTTGACACATAAAAGCTAATCGAGCACAATATCGATTTAAATAATTAATATGTCTACGCATAGTTATTAGGTTTAGTATATCTAGGATCATTGTATAAAACTAATCGACTTCTGAACAAAAATATGTAGTATGATCAACGTAAAGGTCAATACAAAGTGTGTATAAACAGCGTTCGTGGAAATGTGACGAGTCCTTGAACTCTTTCTCGCGATGCACGTGCAACTCACCTGGGGTGCAACAGAGCCAACGCCTCATTTTAAATTAAACAAAACACGCGACTAGCCAAAGTGCCGCCACTTGATTAGCATTTGCACGTAATTGCATTCTTTTGCATACCGTGCAAGGTTACAAGGCCTTCCAACTATCAACAGCGAAAACGCATTATGTTATTATTAAGAATCGAAAATAAAGCAACACATTCAACTTTTGACTTTGAGTTTTCGTTTTGATACCATTGTTTATCAAAGTATTATAACAGGTTGTTATGCATTGCTGTATCGTGAATTCTGACCAATCAAAACACAATGGTGTGTTTAATGGTCGTTGACGTAAAAAAATTGGTTGCAATTCGATGTTGCACAGGCCGATCATAAATAATTAAAATAACAATGCGTTGTTATTGCATCGATTGTTTTGCATGTTGAGGCGGCACATGATGTACGTGTCCAGGTTCAAACCGCTGTACTCGCTGTTTGCGATAGTGACGCACTGCAAACAATTCAGCCGGTCCTTCCCATGATTGCATACGACGCATTTAAATAATTCAGCACATTCGATATTCATAACTTACAAGTTACGAGTTAATTATGTTTACACATGATAATAAATAGATAGTCTACCAAAAATAATGCATGCTTAGTTTATACTTTATTCAGTTGATAATACCACATATATAAAACAAATCATGTTTAACACGAATCTAACACAATACGTAACTAAAACCAAAATTCAAAAATAAAAATAAAACAATAACTTTACTTTAATAATATAATCAGTGATTCCGATTTTTGAAATCAAACAGTTGAAGTTGAAGCCATTTAAACGAAACGCAATGCAGAAAAACTAAATACAGGAACAAAAACAATTTTGTCTTATTATTCAAACTGTTCAAGAAGTCTGATTTCACTAAATTTAGAATTTCTCTTGTTCACTCTCATTAGAACACGTTTTCAGTTATTAAGAATAATTCTATGTAAAGTAATTATGTTAATTACAAAGAAATTGTGATTTAAATTAAGTGTGAACTCGGCATTTTCGCTTACATGTATCGCATTCCCATGAAATCGATGAAGAAAAGTTTAGATGTGACTTTTCCTCATTTAATATTAAAATAATGTTAATAGCGAGGCTTTTCTTAGCCGCTTTTGACTTCCGCTTGGCGTTAATGCATCTTAATTTATCATAATTAAAGTAAATGCAATGCGATTTCTCTTCCTCATTTATTTTATATGCTTTTAATTTATATAATTAAAGCGCCATTGGTAAATATTATGAATAAATGTAATTAAAAGTAAAAATACCTCAGTGCATTTTGTATACCACATAATTAATAACCTGAAAGGGTAATTATGAGCACAAAATTAGAACAAGGATCACTTCGAGTCTACTAATTCCAGTGAGGTATTTTACGCCTTGTTAAAAGTAAGGAATTCAAAGGAAAAAATTAAAACGTGCCGCATCCGAATCGTCACATTTCAAAACAGTAAATTTAACCACCAATTTCTCACCACCACATCATATAATTACTTTCATTAGTACTCGTATGCTTTTTGACGATTGCTTCCTTCTTTAACTAAGTATAGTGTTTTCAACAAAGAATTTCAAAAGATAAGAACAAATCAAAATCAATGTAAAATAGCATTCATTCATTGTTATTCTTGTAAGATCGTGATGTACAACTACAAATCTCAATAACGAGAAAACAAGATATTAGAAAAAGTTGTTGTATGCAGAAACATGTAGAAAAACAATTTGAATCCATGTACAAATCGTCAACAACTTCTTTGTTCTATTATTTCTGTGTCTATTTTAGATGTCAGCTTGAGGAATACTTGCTGTCGCATGTCACTCTTCTATTTCAAGATCTATTTATATTTGTATTCGCAAATGTTAAAAGGGATGCGGTTTTCTACAATACCTATACACTATCTACTTGAGTTTGCTATTCAATTTGAACCGATCTTGCAAGACTACTCGTATTCTATTATTGTTCTATTTAATTTTATTCTACCAAACAAAAAAGTGCAATAAATCTTGTGCCGACAATAGCTAGGGTAAAACAAAACTTACGTGAACTAAACCTAGAACGAAGGCAACTGGGTCTGACTTTGCCTATAAATACCTACGAATTAAGGGCATCAGTCTTGCGTGTTGATATCAAGTCAATGTCAAGAGTTATGTGTGCCACTTGAATGCAAAACGTGCACAATGTCTGATACTATTTCTCCTCACATAAATAGAAAACGACAAACAAACAAAAAAGTTTTTTTGCCGTTTTTGTAAATCTAAAACATATAAAGAGTGACCGTATATCGAGATATGGGTATGTTTATTAAAATATAACTGAATATCTGTTACTTATGAGTAAAAGTAAAATTTTACGTATGTTATGTAGTTCAAGGTCCAAGATATTAATTTACGTTCGGCACACCACTAATTAATTCCAAAATCATTGTAATAAAACGTATTGTAAACAAGAATTCCAAATATTTTGCATTTAATAACAACGCTTATTTTTTGTTTCGTAGGTATGTTTAAGGAGGCAGCTGTTCCTTGCACTCAAACAATTAATGTTTTACTTGAGAACGAACCCCGGAAGTTGCTACAGTGTGCAATAAAAATGTAAAGAAAGACAATAAAGATGAACCACCCACAACTCCCCTAAATATTCAATTTCATTCCAAGCAGCTGAAACGAAAAAAACATGTGGATGATTCATTATTTCAGGTTGAAATACAACACCAGGTACTGAGTTGACGGAAAGAAGACTACTTCAAACAAGTACTTACCCGTTGCCCTTGCTACCGCTTGCCGGATATGAAAATCCATGAAAATTTCAAGAAGTATCATTTTACAAGACCAGGCCCAACAAGAAGAATTGAAATATCAATTTTAAAAGTATATATCTTTTTGTGCCTAATCATTTTCGAAGTGAAATATAATGAAAGAAAGCGTACGTTTTTAAAACAATAACATTCGTACATGATTGGTGTAAATATAAGAGAAACCAAATTATAAAGGTAAAAGTGTACAATTACAATTACTATAATTTCACATCTGACTTCTTCACATAGTTTCTTCCTATGAAGAGAGATTTTATGCATTCTGTGCGGTGCCGCTAAACCGAAATAAGTAAAAGTAACATAAATTTCTATCGCGTATGTAAAATAAAACAAAGATCTATACAGTTTTTCAACTTCCACGTTAAAGTGCCAGTTTTCCACGGTTTTGAGACATAAAAAGTGGTACTTTAAACACAGACGGCCAAGACCGTGACTAAAGACCGTTAGTCACGGTGTGGAGCTTACGCCTGCGCATTTGCCTACGGTGCAGCACAAGACCATATAAAATGCCTTGCGCCGTCAGTAACACTTCCATTTTGCGCTGCTGGTGTCGGTGCGGCGCGAAATTTATAACCTTACGTTTCTCAGTAATGAGCAAGCAAACCGTATATAAAGGACGCATATTGATATATCTATTATAAATTCGCGGTTATTGTTTCCAATTTGTTCAACAATAGCAAACAATCAACTTAAGATGATTCGTTAAATTTGTGTGTACTATCTACATCACGTTAGAAAATACTGCAAAACAATGATAACAGTACCGTATGGCTGGCGATGTAAAAAAAAAACCATAGATAATTGAGCGTAAATTCAATAAAACAAAGTTTTCTGCGATTAACACAACATGCACATGTTATACTCGTATGTTCAGGCACTGGAGCAGAGCAGATGCGTGTAATTAAACGCTGTATCGTAGATCACGCCTATCCAAAAGCAGAAAATATTCAATTTCTAATTCAATCTGTTTATGTCTGAATTGTGGGCAGATTACTTTTGAATTCAAAGTATTTATCTAGAGCAGCTGCTGAAATTCGGACCCAAGCTATAGAATGTTATTTCAGTATTTATATAGGTACCAACCTACAGCTCTGTTTTAAAAAATGAAAATAGCTCGTACCGACACTGCACTCAACCCTCGGAAAATGAATAAAAATAGACTTTAATTTGAGCATTTTACAAAATCACTGTATTGAAAAGTTAAAACCTGACTTTTAACACACATTTAAAAGCAGTAAATATATAAATACATCTTTGAACTGTTTAGTCAAGAAGAAAGTTCTAATTCCAAATATATAAATGAATTCTTTGCATCCAAGAAATTTATGAGTTTATCAAATCGTGCAAAACGTTTAAATTTTATTATTGAAAAAATCATAATAATAAAAGTAATTGTGCATGCTTTACATACAAAAAACAAGATGTTTCACACATTAAATAAGTGAAACTTTGCAACATTTGAAAGTTAGCGAAGGCGACGTCATAAAGCACGAATAACAATTAGCGATAATAGTTAATGAATATTTGACGCACGAAGGCGTATAAACAAATTTCAAATTTAAATGTGTGTTAGCATTTTCAAAATTTTGTTGAATAGATTGTTTCCAAATAGCATTTCCAGTTTTGAAAATTAAATTCATGAAAATGTGATAAAGGCGATAATCTCCATTGTTTCACTGACAATCTTACCAAAATTAACAGAACAGTGGAACAAATAATGGTGTTTTAAATTTCTAGTTAGATAAGTACACCGTTTGACAAAAACATGAATATCATTGCAACTACAAATCTACCCAAACGACAATTTGGAAGTGCGACTAGGTAATATAATATTTAAATGACCACAGATTGCAAAAGGCCTTGTCACGAGTAAATATTTCTGCTGAAATTAAAATAGCTAAAAACAGAAATGCATGAGCAATGCATAGATATCAGTTTCGTTGGTGAGTGCTGGTTTTAAATGCGGTCAAGTAGATAATACATCAAATAATAGGGGTGCTTATCATACTTTTGCATTTTGCCTACTTTCACCTGATATATTAGCGTACATTGTTTTATTTTGTGTCGCGTGTATTACCTTGTTTAAAATATAAGTTTAATATTTAGAGCATTTCCACTATTTGTTGCATTGTTCGACATACGACAGTTACAAATATGGTACCATGAATATAATAAAATTGATAACAAAAATACTGATAAATGTAAGTTTTAAAGGAGGGGATAGTGGGCTAAAATACCACATTCCAAATGTAAATCTACAATTGAAAGCCGAAACAAATACTTCCTGCAAGAGTAAATCTGTAGGTGCGAAGTGAAATAAATATTCATGATGACTCATACCGATATACTGCAGAATACACAATCATTCTATATTTTTAAAAATTACACAATGGCGCACCTTGATCACGAATAATGAACAAAGCACCGCGCACATTTTCAGAGAACTGCAATAATTGCACAATATCAACGTTTGCAATGCGAAACTGCCCTTTAACGAATGCTATTGGTTACTACAGAAAATCTTAACCTGATATTGCATCTATACTCGCATTTAACTTTCTTTTCAGAATTCATCATCAGCACATACGTGTGGCAAGCAACGGCGATATCACGACCGTGAAAATACCGGCGTTCTCTTAATAGCCCACGAGAGTCGTATAGTCACGTAGTGAAAACAGTAAAATAAAAGATATACGAACATTATCAAAATATGGCAACGCAACAAGCCTTCAGAACATTTTGAAAGAACTTATAGGTCATAGGAGTTCAGAACGTAAGAACGTAATGTTCCGTTCTTAAAATATATTTCTATGCAATTCCGTACATTTTTGTTAATAATAGTGTATTCATAAGTTACTTTATAAATCTCATGGTCTGAAGATATTTTATATCATTTTACTAGTTTAGCGTTTTAGTAAAGTGGACAAACAAATTCGCTGCTCGAGGGATGATGAAGAATTACTATTTGTTCCATTACCAAACACAACCAAACCTGGGAACTATGTTCAAACGAACAAAATTCACCCACAACAAACCGTTATATAGCCTCCCCCATGTTTGATCGTTTTTGAGTCAGGTGTTCAGTCATCCCTGACACCCCCACTCAAACTTCTAGTTGTGGTAAAAAAAACTATTTCCTAGGTGCTACCAAAGTGCAAATTAGAACCTAACTGTACAGTTTGACAATTCCATTTTCCGTCAAATGATATTAACGATACCGAATGTATCTAATGTGTTTTATCACGCTTCTTTGTTATGAATGGAATTTCAAACTGGAGGCAGTACTCTTAACGGCACTTGGGAAGTGTTTAAAGATTTTAAACGGTTTAACAGAACGCATCGTTCTTTATGCGAATCGTAAAACCTTCATGTTTCTTGCAGCTTTAGCAATTGCCACGGTATCTTCTTGGATATTTCACACACGGTCCTACCTTAATTATAAAGGTATTTAAAATTACTCTAATATAAATGGAATGCTGTATGTTGTAGTTATAGAATGTTGTTATAGTATTTATATAACCTCTATTACCAAATTATCCGTTAACACCGGCACTACTACCATATACGAAAATTATCGTCCGAATGTCCAAGAATCTGCTTTAAATGACTGGTTATAACTGTACAAACCTAACTTTCCCTTCTCATTCTATTGGAGGTAGCAATCTACCTGTCGTAATGCAATTCCGTGAAGATTGTTGTATGCATAAAAATGATTTGTATCCTACTTCAAATGAATATCAGTACCAAGATATGCTATAAGAATATGCAAAACAAGACTGTGAAGTATTTTCTTAATTGTTTTACCTGTGTGTCAGTGCAGAATCGTGAAATTTCCCTCAGAGCTCCCAACAATAATACACTTTCGGCTAGTCTTATATCATAAAACAAAGCCCGAACGTAAAAACGAGTCCGTTCTCTTCTTCCACGCTTCGCTCCTTTCGTCACTACTTTTTTTTTATTATTATTCCTCGTAGGCACGCACTCACAAGGTTCACCTCACAACTCTCTCGGCGCTCTCAACAGACACGAAATACCGAATTTAGACAAACGAACGGACAGGTACAAGTCAAGCGAAGGTAAGCGCCGTGTGTTCGCTGCTAGGCGAGTTTAAATAGCAGACAGCAATGCATACACCGTTGCACACCGATTGTTTATTCGTTAATTGCCGCCAGTGTTTTCGTTCTCGGCAGTGGACGGATCGTGCTGTTGTTCGTTAGGAAAACATGATGTTCTGAACGAAAACAAGAACGGAAAACAGCCGCAGCAGATGACGGTTTGGAACACTAAAGTCGGCGAGTTCCGCGCTACATGCACCTGCCGCAACGTGTGGGAACGAACTGAGGCGGCCAGGAATTTTTAGGCTCGACGGCGAAGCGAACGACGACGCAAGCAAAGCAAGGTAAACGCAAACCCGTGGAAGAGGATAGTGGGGGACCTCGCGTTTCTAGAAACGAGTTTGCGCTGAAGCGCTGACTACTTGCTTGCTACGAGCGTGCAATTTCACCTGTTGAAACTATTTGAAAATACGAAATTTTGTTTTCGCTTTACCGCCATTTTAACTATCGTTGTTTATTACTGTTATCGTGAAAAAAAAAACAGTCAACAAACGCACAATTGATTTTGGATCGGTGTTCGTTGAGTCGTTGATTCAGAGTAATTATCAGCGACCATCAATAGTGGGGTAACAATTTTGATTTTATGAAATTTTACTACAAATTTTAAAAACTCATTTCAATAATGTTTTTTTAATATTTTCAACATAATGTACATTTAAGACAAAAATTCAGTTTTATTTATACTCTATTGTTTTATTATTTATTTCTACTCACAAACAGGAAGAAAAAAATCTATATTTGAGCGCTTTCTATTTTCGTATTTTCTACAATTTCTGCTATACTATTAAATTTACACTACATTTACTCAGTCCAAACAACAGAACTGCACGCTTTTGTTGTTATATTTAATTAAAACAAAAAATTTGTTTGAAATGTACCATTCACGCTTCCATTATTATTAATTCATGTTTCCATACAAAACAGTGAGTCCAAGCACTCGAATACATGGAATAGAAAACGAATTGAATAATTCATTGCGTTATTTTAAATTTATATTAAGGTATCAGTCGTTGTGTAAAATATTCGAAATTGATTCGAACGAACGGCTCTGCGTATGATTAGAGAAACCGAACGCATATTTTGAAATAACAAAACCACAATCACACTCCACAAAATTCAATATAGTAGTTAAGTACAAATAAAATTGAAATTACATTTATTTAGTCATATATGAAGCAATTTCAAGTGTTGAAATGTAATCAGGTAGACTTTGAAATCGTACACTCGTGCGTATATTGTATTCAAAAATTTAAATTTGTTAAAAAAACGTGGGAAAATGCTAATTTATAGACATTAACCCAAGATTGTAACCGTAAACAGACACCGAAAAATAACAGGGAATTAAAAACCCCGTGTAGCCGGAAATGAATATCTGTATAGGTATGTATATTGTTTTAAATGGTAGTAAATATATGTGGTAATATAATAGAAGATGTAACGGGCTACATGTACCAGGTGAGTCATTAATGAATCGTAGGAGTTAACTTTATATGCCTGCGAGTTGTCTTGACATTTCCAGTTTAATATCTGTAGCTATGTAAGCTATGTAAGTGGTATTGTGTTGATGATCTTGAAATTCCATTCATGACAGCCTTACACACCGATTATATACAAGTAAATATTTACTTGAATATTTACTTGTTGGATCTGCGATTAGACTTGCAGCGCCGCAATAAAAGAAACAAGTAATATTCTGTTACATTGTAAGTAAAATACAAGACGTATTCATCGGAGCGCGACCAGCCGACGTGTACTTATATTTATCCGCCTCTAGGCTCTGTGAAGAAGTGTAGTTTATAGGTAGTGCAATGTGCGATTGTACCTTGTGAATGTTTGAATATCATGAGTCTCAGGATGCTCTCCACACGACTTTTACAACTTTTATTATCGCTGCGGCGATTTTTTGCCATTTGCAACATAGGAAGGCGGGCAATTATGCAGGAATGTACAGCCCTACAATAATAAATGATTAACGTTGTGTGTATCCTGCGTTCCTTGAATTTCTCACATTTATTACATCTATTGATACATTTCTTTCTTATTTAAAAATACGAAGGCCATTAGTAATTTTAATTGTATACTGATGTTTTAGGTTCCTCACTGTACGCAAAGAATGAATAAGAAAAATAAAGAATACACGTCTCTTTATCATTCGCGTTTTCCAAACCGTCTTATTGATAATGCTTGTAATCATGGAAATCATGTACCTACTAATCAGTTCCTAATTGTATCAAATATTAAAATATGATGGTTATTGTCAAGAAATACAAAAGAAATGGAAACTGATACAATACTAATCAAAATACTTATTTAGTATCTTTGTTACGCATATATGTAGGTATTCCTTCATTTAAAAGTTTTAATTTACTGTTTGGCACCAAGCTTTGAATTAACTAGTTAATGTTGGATGCTGCATTTAAATTTCAATTGTTCATTGTTTTATTGATGAAGAACAATTATGTTGTGACTTAATTTGGATGAAAATAATTGTTTGAAAGTTAGTGTGTAGTATCAAATTAGTTTACACAATATAACAATCCTTAAATGTTCAATTGCTTGTGGTATGTGGGTAATTCGAATCATGTGTAACTGAAAAATTAATACAATTTTAAATGACGTGTGAATTTGGATCTATCTCTTACATTGCAAATTATACGTATATAGCTTTACGTTATTGAAACTATTAAGAGAGAGAAATATTAAAGTTGTTGTTTTGCTAATGAAATAAGTATAAATAATGCAATATCAAATAAAACGCTATGCAACCCAATGTACATTATTCTACGACGGTTGAATATATTCTACATTGAGGATTAAATGGTTTTGTAACTGTGCTTTCATACTTTTAAAGCATCACAGATCGTTAAAGTCTTTAAATTGTGCGGGTAATTAATAAACATCTTTATACGTAAATTTCAAAATTAAACGGTCTAATGTAGGTTACTAGTTTCTCGTATGTGTAATTCTTTATAAATTTCTTTATAATCATTCTTTAATGGATTTTTGATTCAAAACTGAATACATTTTTGTTGTGATATAAGTGTAATCGATTATTATGTTTTTTTTAAATGTCTTGATTAAAACTGGAATGATATGATATATTTGTCCAATTTAAGTGTTTATTGTTTTCCGGTAATTACAGTTATGAACTTTTATTTGAAACCTTAAAATACTGAAAGTACTCATTTAGAAATTAGGAAATAAGTTATAAAAGACGTTATTTAATGAACTCAATAATATGTTTTTCCTTTTATTCACTGAGGTTTCTTACATACTTATAACATTAGTCTCATTTGCTTTAAGACACGCCATTAGCATCAGTTTCTCATCATTCATGAATTCACATACTACCCACATACGCTTGTAATATCTAATCAATTTTGAATTACACTCAAATGAAATACCATTAACCAGTTTATAATTGCAAATTAGAATTTCGCAGCTGATTGTACACTCGAATAGCACTCACTTGTAATTCAGCCGTTCTTGTTACAGCGTTTAGTCTTTCCTCTTTTGTTATATTATTTTTAGCTTGTGCTTTTATATAGCGCGTTACGGCAATTACGCATGAAAACGCATAATGCGAATTTAATAACATAAGGAAACTGTTAAGGATTTCGCAAACACGTAAAATCATTAAGATTTTAAAAATGTTTTCTATTTTACGTTTAATGCGAAGCAATCAACGATGTTTTAAAAGTTTTTAATACAAAATACTAAAGACATTAATATAGAAGTTTAAAAATAAGTTTTTAGCGGGATATTTATTTATAGTTAACAATTGGTAATATTAAAAGAAGTACTTACCGCGTGAGACCATGATTTTCTCCTGCAATTGATTTTGCCGCAACATTAAACGAACACCGGAGGAGAATTCCTTAAAGGACAACGTCCCTTTGCCGCTGCTATCCAACTGGTTGAATATGAGACCCAGATCCTAAAATCGATAATTTAATCGGTCAAACATATGGAGATAATAATTTCGAAATTTTCAGCATTTAGCTAACGGCACTCTTGGTTATTAATAAGTATTTTGATTAGATTTTACGCGGTAATGTTTGAGTAAAATATTTAAAACTATTCAATAAAACTAAAGAAAATGACATTTTCCAACAGCGTTGGCAAATATACGGTATTAAAAAACAATTAATTGAAAGTTCCATTCGTGCTTTAAGGCAAAAAAATAAATTTAAAAGAATACACCTAATATCAGTGATTTTATGTTATAGTCATCATGTCAAATATTTATTTAATATTTAATTTACGCTTTAAAGTAAAATTGATCATAAATAATGCGTACGAAACTGATTTTGACCGTAACCATATAATTGCAACAATTATATAAACCAAATATATTTAGAGCAAGACATTGAAATTGAAATCTGATCTAGTTAGTCACCTACGTGCTTGATATCTGAATAATGAAATTCAAAGTTGTAATAAAGAAAATGCTGGATAAAATTATATTTTTAGTAATATAATTGTATGTCTATACTTATGATTTGAAAAAGTAATTCCTTCTTATGATTTCCTCAATTCGTAATTAAATTGTAGTGCAATTATTCCATTTGTTCGATAACTTTCTATTGCTGCCAATATCAATAAAACAGAAAATTTCAATTAGATGTGCTATTGCTTTTAATCATAATTTTCACAATTTTATTACTTCATTCTTATGCTATAACTCTATTTTCCGTAGCCTCATGAAATTTCCTACATTTTACAACTTGAGGAATATAGTTATTTGAAAATCTAAGAAATAAAATGCCGGAGTTATCAAGTCAGTGAGGCAAAAACGCAAAGAAACAAGGAAATTGAATGACACATGGAAACGGACTGGTGATATAAAAATTACAACTTGTAACAAACTTTCTAATTCAATTACAGTGATTTTCGTTACTTGATTCGAAAAGTCACAATGTATGGCCACCTTATATTCTTTAGTTACTATCGATGATATCGGCGGTCATTGGCGTTACGTAAAATTAGATCGATGTTTTTCCATGTCGAGCGTAAATAGTGCGAACAGCGATCAGAGTTGAATGCTCTCAATTATGTGGAAAACATAACGTTGTAGACAATGAATGGTATTTCCTCTAATCTAATCGGCACACGCGACTTACCTTCCGTAGAGATTTGTTATTTAAATGCAAAAATCTCGATGTGCGAAAGTAAAAAAAAAAAAACAACGAATTTAGTGTTTGCTTCAAACACTTATTTAAACGGTTATTGCAATTTTTTCTTAGACTAATAAAGTAAAACACCTAGGCATACTAGAAAGTATCAACAATTAAATAATAATCGTGAATGGGAAGAGAAATAAAATGTTCCCATGAAATTAAAATTGATTTATTTGATTTTAAATTTCAAACAACTTTTAAGTAAAATATAAACTTGTAATGAGTACATAGCTAAAGGAGACGTGGTTACTAATGTCACAAAATATCAATAAATATTTTTATAAAGAAAAAGGCAACTGCACGCGGAGTTCCCAAGCGGTCTCCCATCCAAGTACTACCCGCGCCCGACGTTGCTTGACTTCGGTGATCGGACGAGAACCGGTATATTCAACGTGGTATGGCCGTTGCCTATTAGTATAAGTATTAATATAAGTATTTAATAACAAATTCCTTTTTGAAATCTTTCAGCAAATTGCCGTTTTACCTTGCCTCTTCTATCCTGGGTAAAATATAAAAAAAGTCTTGTATAATTAAAACTTCACTTTGTATCACGCATGCATCACTTTTCAATTTCTAGTTTCACTCTTATATTGTATAATGATTTTTATTGCAAATATAGCAATAAGTCGTTTTGCTTCATCAAAATGAATGCAAAATTACATGATGTGAATGAGTACATCATAATATTCATGCATACTCGTAAATCTATTTGGAAAAGGCGAATTTGATTAATTTATTTTACATAATTTACCTATATTTACGAAACTTTTACATGTGGCTATTTTCACTTTGCGAAGAGCAATAATGTTACTTTATTTTATTGTGATTGTAATTTTACGCTCTTAATCCATTTTAATTAAGCTGTAATTGTGATATCAATCAGAGCGAATAGTCAACTAATGCAGCAACAACTATACAAAGAAATCAACACAAATGAGAGTTTATAACTTAACTTTTGATTGTGACTAAATGAAACTAAAAAAAAAAGCAAAACATAAACATTCTAATTAGAGCAACGCGTTAGTGTTTATGGATTATTTCTTTTTACTTTTTTATAAAGAGTTTGTTACCATGTCAGCGACATTCATTGTTAACTAATCACGTTGCCATTCTGACCGCATGATATAGTCTGGCGCAATTGAAAATTATAACCAGCAAAATGCCATCGGATTCACCAAGCGGAAAGAACAACACATGATGCAAGTACAAAAGAACGAAAAACAAACGATTGATCCAGCGGATGTCACCTATACCAATGCGAACGCGTTGGACATTCACAATATAAACGCGATGCATCAATTAAATTACGCATCAAAAACCATGAAACTAATGATATTAGGAACCACGTTTAAACAAAGCCATCAAAGACACGTTAAATATTTTCAAATTAACCAGTCATATTTAAAAATAAATAACAAGTTACGAGTGACTGAAGTTATAAGTTTAATTTTGTATAATTGGGGAATGCCATCAAGTTGATTGCATGTTACAGGATGCTCCAAACCTTGACAGCAATACTTCTACATGATACCTACCTACGTATTTGTAGCAATTATTGTAAAAATCCATTAATTCACATTAAAAACGCGTTTTTCCAAGGACGCTGAACACACCGACATTCTTATTGACACACAAATTTAATTTCAATATAAACCACACAATATAATCACAAATAAATACAATGCATACGCTTATATGAATTAACAACACAATATTCATCGTATTGCAAGTTTTATATTCACAGAAAATATCGATCGCGAATGAAAATGACCGAAACTACCAGCTATCAACTTTGTGACGTTTGAATAATGACGCTATTCATGGAAAATGAAAAAGAGCCCGAGACACGTGTAGTTATGCGAAAATCAATAATACACAGTAAAATTAGTCATTTATGGTGCAAGTTCATACCGTATACACTTAAGTTACAAACAATATCCATAATTTGTAATATGTACCTGATCTGATCCATCCTTGGCATAAGCTTTAGCCAACTCCAACAAATATTCGATATTCACTTCACCGGAATTTTCAGGATCGCAAAGTTTAAAAACGTCCATCAATTGTTTCATCGATACATGCGAACGGTTTGTCCTTTTCACCGGCATCATTGCACATATTCCGTTATCATATCACATGGTAATTTATAAGAGTAATACAAGTATTAAAAGGTAACTATCAATATTTATAATAGGCAAGCAAATCACATTAGTTACAGCTTAAATAATTTGTATAAGTATATTAACTATTGCCTGCAAAATGAACACATTGTTTAACAATCACACGCACTTGAATACGAGTAAAGCTTAATAATCTTTGTTGGAATATAGCAGCAAATTGAAACACGTTCGTCCGCTACCGCCACTTCCACAAGACTGGTCGTCCGCGTATAATTGAACAAGTGCGGAGTTCTTCTATATTGAAGGAGCATGTACGCGTGAATATTTTACCAGTGTATACACCAGACTGTAAAGACTAATTTACGTATAAAAAGTTTTGTGTGAATGTGGAATGTAGTTTTGTTTCGATAATTGTATACTATTCTCACCAATGATATTAATTCGTAAAGTCATGTGACCTAACATAATAGTGCCGTAAAATAAATTAAGAGAAGTACTATATATTCAAGCACTATTTAAGTACATGCGCATTGATTGCAGTTGATGTTCAAATAGATATACAATTCATACAAGTCCAAACGGCCTTGTTAATTGTAATTATGTACTAGGTGTAGCAGTTGTAAGCCAGTAATACGCACAAATAGAATTTCGATGCATTATGGTAAGACAAACTTGATTCCTCATATTTAAATCCCTTAGAAGTTTAGATTACGCAAAATATTACGCCTCTGGATCAATTGTGGACAATTTCATTAATTTATTAATGTTGGCATAAATATATTTTTATAGGGAAATATAGTGACCACAATTAGGTATAACAATCCTCAACATCGTCTTCAATTGGTTTACAATCGAAACATCAATATGTGTGAATTTGCAACATTTTTCTTCTAGGCATAATTGCAATTATGTCCTTCAACCTCGATAAACTCACGTTGCGTGCATAATAATTGTTGCAATTACGTAAATCGTACTCTATAAATAACATGATATCATATGATAACTTTACTGCATTATTCCCGTTACGCAAAACCACGTAGTTTTGAGAAAATTTAATTGTGTTAATCAATGCAAAAATACAATTCATTAGAGTGTTATGTGAGCTGTAACAACAAACAAAGTAATTATTCATTGCACCAATTGGACATTGTTTTAGCAGGTGTATCATTCTATAACTATACTTAGGTATAGCTATGTTTCACAAAAATGTATTAATTTCCGTACATTCCAACAGAAGACAGAAACGGGAACGTGTTAAGTCCTGAAACCATGCAAAACTAAACTTTGAAAATGAATGCTATTGATTTTAAATAAAATGCATAAATACGTTTATAATTAAACTGAAATATTTAAGAAAATAACTGCAATAATTTACATACTGTTGTAAAAAAGGGTAATGTGCATGTGCACCATGTTTTTAATAATTGCAATATTATAGGAATGTAATGTCTCCTACATTTAAATATACCAATTTCTATAAATAAACTGTTGACTAGTAGCCGACTATAAAACTTGCAAATGTAACATCCTGCATCATCCATCCTACCTACCATCCCCGACACTTTATATAAATCACCACAACTTTATTTGAATGTATTGGAATATTCATTTGTGTTTAGTAAGCAGATTAATAAAAACATGTATATGTACTTTATTCTGTTTTGCAAGATTTAGAATTAACATTTACAATTATGTAATTCAAATCACACTTGTATCTAAACGGCTTGAAAGCTTATATGACACTCGGGTGATTAAATGCGCAATAATAATTACGTTTTGAATCATTCAACCTTCCAATAACTAAGTAGTTAAAAGTTTGCGCAACTGCAATTTGGTGCGCGGACAATTATATTTTTGCTTTCAGCCCACCTACCTGTCGCACGCGCACGGAGAGAAACCGTTAAGACAGTGCGGATATAAAAATTGAATGTATGTCAAACTATACAGTAGCACCGTCACACCGCCAAGAACCGAATGTAATCATCCGGTTAAATAATATTGAATTGTTAATGAAAAAGCATTAACCGTTGTCGTATGACAGTTCGTTGTTTTAGTTTAGTTCTTTTGCGTTAACACACTTTTAATTGTTTCACTGCGTCAACATTTATTTAGGTTTGAGTGTTTTTATATCTGAGTAATTTGTTTTAACAAAATGGCCACGTTAAACAAGTACCACTAGCTCGTATGTGCAAACTACGAGTTTAACTTTAATTTAAAGAAAAATGTTTGTCTATTCTTTAAAAAATTATTTACCTACTTCACAAGCTAAAAGTTGAACTTGTTGATTGAAATTAATAATTAGCATGAAAATCCATATCGCAACTCATACATAGTGACTAATTTTTGTCCAAATATGAAATATACGTCTAACACTACTACGGTGTGATACAATGTTGATCATCTGTGCTATGCAGATTGAGTATGGTGGGTGTAGTACATATATCTAATCTATAGCACGGTGCACGGTTAGAGTGGTTAAACTTCTTCAATGTTCAACGGTTATGACATAAGATTAGCAGTTATAGTTTCGTTGTAAAAAAACATCAATATCAACTGTCACAATGAACAAAATGTCATCCGTAACAATTAAATTTATTCGCACCAATTTCAACAAACATCCAATCATCTCGAATAGCGTAATTTATGGAGCGCTGTTTCTAGGTGCTGAATGTACACAACAAGTATTAACCAAACGGACTCTTGTGAGTATAAACCACAGCAATTATATATGATATAATATATAATATATGTAATATATGTTTTTGCTAGACTGATGAACCAAAAGTTCTCGATGTAACATCGTTGACACGTTATGCTTTATTTGGAACGGCAATTCAAGGTCCTTTGCTTACTGTCTGGTACGAATTTATTTAACAAATACACATTTGTTATAGGCAACCCAATGGTCGCGCACTAAACATGTATGTACGGTTTACAGGTTCAAATGGCTCGACTCGAAATTCATTGGGAAATCTCTAACTGTAGTCGGTAAAAAACTGGTCTTAGATCAGACAATAGCCGCGTCGGGGGGAGCTCCTTCTTTTCTACTTAGCTATGAGTATAATGGAAGGGAAGCAAGATGTTTTCGAAGAGTGTAGGAGCAAGTTTGTGGAATCTTATAAAAGTAGTTGTTTGTTTTGGATTCCAGCACAAGTGGTCAATTTTTTGATGGTACCCCGGCGTTTAGAGTTATTTATTTTGGGGTTGCTAGCTTTGCTTGGGTTAATATTTTATGTTATATTAAGCGCCAAGATTATTAATTCTTAATTTCAATTTAATGTATATGTAAACAAATAGTTTAAATGTGAATACAATTCAAACAAAATTCATAGTTAGAGCATTATTGTATTGAATACTGTGTCAAGCGCAAAATGTAAATTTATGGTATGGTTTAATCAACAGCGTGGTATATTTAAACTAAACGATTCAATTGAATATGATAGTCTATTCCTCATTTATGAGTCAGTATTCTTGAACCCAGCACAAAGGCAGCATAATGTGTTGAGTGTCGTGAAAAACATTTTGTTTCCTGAAGTTTTTAATTTAAAAAATGTGTGATAATAAGTGATGATAATTTCAATATAATTGAAATTTAATACTTGAAACCTACACCGAACGCAAACAAAACTTGCCTGTCACAACCCATGTTTGCTTTGTAAGTACTTACTCGTACATAGGAGCGCGACTGCTGGTATAAAGTGGAATTATTCGTCTAATAATCTGTGCACGATAAAATTGTTAACGGAATAGACCTGTTGGTAAACTAGATATGTGCGTTCCGTGAGTTTTGTGAAGCTACAAGCAGCATACATTGTAATCCAACTTATTCCATCTCAAATAATACTGTAAATGTATTATTCCGTAAAACTCCTACAAGCCAAAAATAAAACTTCACGTTAAAGATAATATAATTGTTTCATTTGTGGTGGTTTATCAAAAATGTCTAAACTAGTCAATTTTATACGAGTGAATTTCACTAAACATCCAATCATTTCGAATGGAATCATCTATGGTACCCTATTCTTTGGTGCAGAATGCTCGCAACAAATTTTAACGAAAAAATATCTCGTAAGTATTTGACATTGTTTTCTTCAATTTATTTTCTGCTTTGCTATAATCATTTGCTTTGTAAACTGCAATAAATTTTAATGTTTCTAGGTGGACAAGCCAACGAACCTCGACCAACCGACGCTAGCGCGCTACGCATTCTATGGAACCGCAATTCAAGGTCCCCTATTAACCGTTTGGTAAATTATTCTATTATGCTCATGTGT
Source organism: Dalotia coriaria (assembly GCF_025399875.1). Lineage (NCBI taxonomy): Eukaryota > Metazoa > Arthropoda > Insecta > Coleoptera > Staphylinidae > Dalotia > Dalotia coriaria. The sequence continues at coordinate 3,592,324 of NW_027045448.1, forward strand.
AATAAACTGAATATATTCACTGGTGTTGGAAGTTACTTAGTACAATGCCACGTCTGTTTAAAAGATAGTTTGTTGTAATGTATGCAACCGAATATACATCGTTTAAATTTCAATTGCAGGTATAAATGGCTAGACTCTAAATTCGTCGGTACTGCATTGAAAGTCGTCGGCAAAAAGTTATTTGTGGACCAATTCATCTCTGTACCGCCATTACTGTTCATATTTTATACATGTAAGAGATACAAACATAAAGGTTTATAAATTTGTTATGGATAATTTTTATTTTGCAGCGATGAGTATAATGGAAGGAAAATCAGATATATTCCTTGAATTCCGTACTAAATTTGAACAAACATTTAAAAATAGTTGTATGTTTTGGTTGCCTGTGCAGACAGTGAACTTCCTTTTGGTTCCACCTGCATTTAGGGTGATTTATATTGGTACCGCAAGTTTTGCTTGGGTTAACATTTTATGTTATATTAAAAGACAAGAATATTAATATCTGAATTTATCATAGTTTGTAAATCAGAGTAGTTGCATTTAAAGGTGTGCTTGTTGAGCGAGACAAGAATCGCCAAAGAGACTATCTATTTATGTAAACATTATTTTGTTATATTATGATCAAAAGCTATAATTTGTCTGATGACGACAAATACGATACTAAATGTAGATTTATTTACAATCTTAACTTATTTTCTTGTTTCGATAAGTATTCAATAAATTAATAAAATAATAATGAAGCATTTTTTTATTTCTTAATATTTACCATTTAAACACATTCACCATCTCATCTAATTTAGTCTGAGTGAGATGTTTTAAGGATATAGTGAAGTGATAATTGTATTAAAAAATAAGATATTAGTAAACACGATTAAAATATAGGTATATGAGGTAAATTATTCATTAACTATTATATTGCATGATTCTATGAGAGTATAAATATTTCTTAACGGGTAATGACAAATTTAAAACTTTGGAAATAAATTTGAGCAAGTGAGTAGAAATTCAGACGACACACAATTCAAAAACGCAGTGCAGTGTGAAGATACCGTTTCGTTATTAATAAAGTATCAATTGGAATTGTTGGTCTAATGACCATAAAAATATTTTTTCTACTTCCACCTTTAAAGCGCTAGTTTTTCCATGGTTTTAGACACAAAAAGTGGTACTTTAAACATGAACGATCTAGGCTGTGAATAATATACTTTACTCACGAGTTTTATTCACGAGACAAAGTTTTAACTGAGTTAAAGCTCCATTTATAAGTTAAAATGTTGCACAAAATTTTTCACCACAACCCAAGTATTATTGAGTAGTAGTAGTAGTGAATGAAAAAACTATATTTCCATGTCCTACCTCGTAATATAGTAGATTAAACTATTCTAAATAAATACCTTTTGACAGTTTAAAAGATGGCAATTTTCTTCAATATCACGTGAAAACCACATGAGCATATTTGCCTACAAAAGTGAATATTGAGTATGGGTGTGCTGATATACTTACGTAATTTTGAATATAAATCACAAATTGCAAATAAGTTTATAGAGCACAACCAAGATTGCAGTAGATTAATATTGAATGCTAGAATGCTAGAATTAATATATTATTACTTACAATTGATGCGAATATAAAAGATTTAAATCATCTTTAATAATGACTATAGATAAATTATCTAACGTTTGAATAAAAATAACCTTGAGGAAATTCGTGTATTGTCACTTTTTATAATGTCTGATATTTAATGTTAAATGCAGAAGTAAATCGCGAGACATTTACAATTCAACCGAGTGGGGAAAATTGCATATCACTAATGAAACAATCTTTAGAAGCAAAAGCAAACTTAAATATTATTGTTGTTTCTCCGTAAACGCAGACGCTTGTAAAAACTACCTTCTAAATCCTTTGAGTGATCAGGAACGTTTTTGCTCATAAAGTTAATTACTGATAATGTGAAATAAAGCAGGTCAAGTGAATTTGTAAACATACATTAAAATATAATAAACATTTAAATTCAAAAAATTGTTCTAAATGTCAGGTAACGTTTTAGTGTGACGTAGTATCGCATGACTTCTGAGATCCAGCGGAATCTTAGCAAGGATAGTAGGTAACAGCAAGAAACAGTCTTCAGAACGCACAAAAAACATCAATAAACCAAAACAAAAATATCCAAAAGAGTACAACAAGCTTAATTCGGATCGAGCGGAATGTTTTGGTCGCTTCAAGGCAAATGAGATTTTAGAGCTGCATCAAAAACACTTGTTGCACTTGATTGCAGTTCTTGTGGTACTGTAGTGACAATTGCATTCGCAGTTTTGCCGTGCGAATCATTCGAAATGTTTGAAGGCTTGCGCTGTTTCCTAAGTGTCGGTAAGTATTTTGCATACTTTGGAATAAATAAAATCGATTTGTAATAATATAATTCTAATGAAATTATAGATACTCTTTTAGTTCCGCTGTATACATATTGTGGAGCTAAAGTAATATAGTAAGTAATATTTATTTAATTGGTATAATAAACTATAATATTTTTAGCTAGTGTTCAGACTATCAAATGATGACCACATAACAAAAATTATCTTCGTTGCACTATTACGACTGCTATTTACGTTAGTTGTTACACCACTACTATTGGTGGCATTTTTGTTATTTTCAATACTAGCTGATGTTGTACGTTTTATTGCAAAACTATATTTTCGCGGTGATTTTGTGGATTTTGCAACTGGCGGCGATGCAATGTACTCCGATGATCATAGAATAGGAAAAGGGATAATTCCAGCTGTCTACTATATCGAAGAAAAATACGCGGATTCAGCCCATCTTTTAATGGAACATATAAAATCTGCCTCATTAAAAGCACAAACAAATCATCCAAGATTACGATGCATACAAAAGAAATTTTTGTGTTACATCTTCTTTCTAAGATCTCCGCCTATTGGATTAGATTTTATTACATATTTTGACGATTATAAAAGTGACGATGATTTCCAAAATATTTTGAATGAAAAAATTGGAAGTGTTTTGCCATTGAATAATACATTTTTATGGGAAATTACCATTGGCAAGAAATCGGTAAAAGTGCAAGACAAGAATTGTATTCCGTTGTTGTTTCGTTTACATCATTCACTTGGGGATGGTGTGACATTAATGACATTGCTAATGACAAATTACGCTGAAAATGGATGTGAAAATATTCGAGTTCTATGTGATAACTTGAAGAAACTGCAAATGCGCGGTACCTCGAAGAAATCACCAAAAAGAATGTATAATGTCATTGATGATTTTATGAAATCTTTGTTAACATTTATAAACTACATTTGGAACAAAGAGTTCTATTTTGGGTTTGACTTCTTAAGGGATGCTGAAGTAAAATATTCATGGCACAATGAACCCAGTGGTGATATATCTTTGCACATGGTAGGAATTGATCAAAATAAACAATTTGTTGAAAAAGTGAAGGAAATTAAAAACAAATTGAATGTGTCATTTAATGATGTAATTTTGGGTGTAATAGCTGCAAGTTTTACCAAACATTTTCTACAAAACAAACAGGTAAGCTATAAAACATAATAACTTATCGCAATTAATTTCTTGGATGATACTAAGGTCTGTCCTCCTACTATCGTCACGCTCAATCCATACAACTTAAATGCAAACAATTTCAATGATCTGCTTAGTTTTAATGCATTAAAAGAACCAGTAACCAAGTTAGGCAATAAATTCACCATTGGAATGATATCTTTACCCATAAAAGAAGAATATCTAAAGGACCCAAAGATGTTTATTACCGAACAACATAAAATTACTAAGTACTTGAAACACTCTGTGGATTTCCAGGTATGATTATTTTAAAATACATAACTAATTTACGAACTTATTTAATTATGTATGTTTCAGTATATGTTTTGGATGGTGCATAAAATAGTATCAATTGTACCACTACCTATTGTGATTCCGCTTCACAATTTATACCGTCCATCAACGTTGGTCACAAATTTACCGCCGCTGACTGCTGTTAGAATTATTGACCACGACATCGTTGACATGATGCTTTCTTCTGTTCATTGCTATGATGTCTCCACTTGCATTAGTATATTCTCATACAATAACAATTTTCACGTATCCACAATGATGGATAAAAATTGCATAAATTTTGAACAACAAAAAATATTTAGCAATAATATTTTCGATTTTGTTGATCAGATTTATGAAAAGTTGTAAATATTGGTTTTACATGTAATTTGTATAATAATATTTTCGACAACATAATTGTGCAAGAAATATTTCGAAAAAGTTAAAAGTAGATACTGCGCAAACATTTTTTATGGTAGAATGTGTTGAATTTGCAAGTACACGTTATAAATAATACAACGGTTATGCAACCTAAGTTTAAATCGTATGAGCCGATGTTAATTGATGGGCAAATATTAATTATGATTTTATAATAGCCTCTTTTGATGACAGTAGCATAAAACTCAAAAACATGTTTTTAACTTTATTTTTAATTGCTTGTAATTGAAGTAATTTGCAAAATGCTGGTTGGTATTAAATCGGTAATATGTCAAGAATCTTTATTGATACCTGTATTTCTTTACGGATTGATTAAGGTAATTATATAATATAATTTATTAATGACTTTTAAACTTATAAACGTATACTTATGTATTTTTTAGTTGTTATTACCATCTGCTGAAAGCGATGGTGACCTAAAGAAAATAGTTGTAAATGTTGTTAGACCACTTCTTGCTCTTATACTCACGGGGCCATTGTTTACAGTGCTGTGCTTATGTGCATGTTATTTTGAAATCGCTAGAATTCTAGCGAAATTAAAGTATAGTAATCGGTACGTTGAGCATTTTCTTGGTGCCGATGCAGTGTGGTCGTACGATCAACGCATTGGTAGTAGTGTCATCACACAGGTCAGCTTATTCGAAGACCAAGGACCTGATACTCCAGAAAGAATCTATAATTTTTTCCGTGCAAAACACGTCGAAGTTATCAAAACGCATCCACGATTTGGATGTATCCGCGAAAGTTTTATGGGCTATTTTTATTTTATCAAAGAAAACGTGGATATTGACGAAATTTTCGTTTATTTGGATGATTACCAAAATTACAATGAATTCCATTCAATTGTAACCGAATTAAGCAGTAAATCAATGCCATGTGGTGGGAAATATATGATGCAAATATGCTTTGGTAAAACACTAATAGAAGTTGAACCAGGACGTTTTGTTTATCCTGTTATTACTCGTTCTCATCATTCAATAATGGATGGGGTGACTATGACTGCATTCATATGTACTTCATACGTGAATAATGGATATAATGTTACAAAAGATATGTTTAATGACTTACTGAAAATGTTTAAACAAGAAGCATACATTCAAAAACAAAGGAACGAACATGTTGAAAAGAAATCAAGTTTATGGGACAGAATATGGAATAAAAATGTGTACTTCCATCACAATGTACTACAACACGTTGAGCCAGAAAATGTTTTACACCATGGTCCAATTAGTACTAAAAAACTATTAAAATTAAAACTGGAAGGTCCTGATGGGAAATACTTCGGCAAAATTAAAGAGATCAAGAAGCATTTAAACGTTTCGCATTCCGATGTTGTGTTGGGAGCTGTTGCAGCAAGTCTTACAGAATATTATGCAACACATGATCTAGTAAACCAATTGTTTATCATTATAAACTCTTTAAAATAATTTGAAGTATTTTCTAGACACATCCGTCATTTATTTCAACTGGAACTACCTTTTTCTTAAAGGGCATTGATTTTAACGATTTGGTTCAAATGCATGACAACCAACCCATCACAAATCTTGGCAATAAATTTACAGTGGGTCATTCAAAAATTCCACTTAATGCAGAATTTTTAAACGATCCCAAACAATTTGTCCATGCGCTATACCAACAATCAACATCACTCAGAAAAGCTTTAGATATGCTGGTAAAATATTATTCGAGCGCTTTTTAAGTATTAAAAATTTTCATTTCAGTTTTTTTATTGGATACTGAACATTAACTGCACTATTGTGCCTCAAGCCTTGGCTAGTCCAATTTTAGACTTGTTTGATTGCACAACAATAACAACCAATGTGCCTGGAACAGGAGATTTGGTCTTCTCCAATGGCAGTAAACTTGTTGATGCATGGGCTTGGTCTATTCACTACAAACAAATAGGTGTTTGCATTGGAATTTATACGTTTAATAATCGTCTACGCATTACTCTACATGTGGATGAACAATTCCTAAAGAATGAAGATAATGGTCAAGAGATTTGTGAGAACTTCTTTAAATATATTGATAAAATATATGAATCGTTATAGATAGTAATTGCAACAATAGTAAAACATTAGCTAAACATTTGATTTTGAACTATATGATAACGAACACAATAAAAGATAGAATACTCATACAATACTCATACATTACCCATTACTCCCATGGAATGTCGTCAAAGCCATTCTAGTAGTTTTACCAGTTACTAACATTAGCTAGTTGAGCGAAAAACTTTTGTCGTAATCGGTTCGTACTAAGAAATTTCTTCGGTGCTGCTCAGAATCGACCCACAAGCATTGCCATGGAATAATTATGTCTTCGAACTTCACGCACGAATCGAAGCAAAGACACGCTTCTTTCAGCTCAACAGCTGATCCGAACGTACTGTCAGTCTGGCTTCCCCTTTCGGCAGAATGCTGGTTCGCAGTTGACCATAAAGACAGCTGTTTTGACGCGGTTGCGATTGTATATGTTCTCCTCATTTGGGCAGAGGGCGCGCTTAGCCTCACTGAGATTTAAGAGCGCACTAGAAAGGTTTAAAATTATACTTTATTCATATGTGATTTATTTGGATTACAAGTTTTTGAGTTGGGTTGATCCGTTTCTTCTCGAGAGTATCGTCTGAAACTGAATAAATGTTAACGTATTCTAAAACAAATATAAATATTAAACAATTAATATCGATTATGACTTGTTTGCTTAAACTACTAGAGATATTTTATTGCTACTATGCCCACAAAATGAAGCATTATTTTTTTAACAATGCAGAGTGTTTGTAAATAGATATTCTGCATTAAAAATTTAGTTTAATTAGAATAAGTCTGTTTTCAATAAAACACGAATGTCTATTATAATATTAAGTGGGTAGCTCATCTTTTGTAATACCGAGTAATACAAAGCTAGTTTTAGACGTACAGAGCATTTCAATGATTTGTTATAGAAATTTATCGGTCCGCCAGAAATCTAGCTTAACCAGTGAACTTCGAACAGCTTTTTTCATGAATAATTTCCAAATTCATAAAGTACTTCTTTTGATGTTTAAAGAAGAATGTATATATACACATGCCATAAAAAGGCATTAATAACTTGTGCCACTTTTTTCTAATTACGCAAATAAAGTTGTAGGCAAAAATCTAGTTCTTATATAAAAATGGTTAAAAGAGTCTTATGACATCCATATTACCATGTATCATTTTCACATACGTATGTCAAATTTACTAACATATTCAATAAAATAAAAACATAAAATGACGAAAGTGAACCATTTGAGCTGTTTTAATATGAACTTTTGAACAAGTAACTTGACTAAAATGCTTGAAGGGTTTCGACTTCTTTGTTGCAAAGAAACACTTCTTTTGCCAGTGTTTATATATGGAAGCATTAAGGTAAGATTAACATAACAATAACAATTTAAATATTAAATAAATTTTTAATTTTAGCAAATATTCCAAGTATCTTCAAATCAAGAACCTGTGACCAAAATAATCCTATTTATATTTCGTTTGTGTCTATCTTTATTCTTATGCATACCTGTCGCGTGTTTTGTTATTTGTATGGGCTACTACTTTGAAATTGCTAGAAGCTGTGCCGCTTTTAAATTTGATCCTAACTATGTAGGATATTGCAAGGGTAAAGATGCTCTTTTTTCGTATGATAACGAGTGTGGCAACACCGTGATTCATGCTATGCTAACAGTTGAAGATTCAGGTCCAGATACACCGGCCAAACTACTTCAAATGCTCCGAGAACAAACCATAAATAATGTTTTACCACATTATCCACTTTTATCATGTACAAGAGAAAGTTTTATGGGTTATTTGCATTACGTCCATAAGGAACACTTAGACATTGAACGACTTATCAACTATATGGATGATTATCAAGACAATGCAGAATTCCGGCACGTTCTTAATAAGCTTGTGAGTGCGCCTTTGCCGTATGATAATAAATTCATGTGGGAAATTTGCTGTGGCAAACAACTTATCGAAACGGCTACAGGTAAATGGGGATATCCTGTTGCATTTCGGATTCATCATACTTGTATGGATGGTGTGACATTGATTACATTTATTCAGTGCCATTACGCAACCGATGGCATGCAAAATATAAAAGCGTTTCATAATATTCTTTCCACGTTGAAACCATTCGACTCGAAATTAAATTTTGTACAAAATATTATAAAACATGTCAGGAAATTATGGGATAGTGGAGTATATTATCATCATAAAGTAAATCTGCATAATGAGCCAACGTCTCCATTACATACTGAAAACCCAAGTGGATGCGATAAACTTATTGGTGTTTCTTTAGAATCCACACCGGGCGAAATTATTGCAATGATCAAATTTATCAGATTCAAATTAAAGGTTACGTTTTCAGACATTATCAATGGAGCAGTAGCTGCAGCTATAACTGAATATTTCGTTATTCACAATTTGGTAATTATCATCAAATTTTTAAATTAATTTCAATTTTGAAATGAATTAATGTTTTCAGGATTTTCCACCGTTTTTTACCATACTGAATCCAACACTTCCAGAATTAAAAAAATTCATATCGGTGCAAGATGGATATTCTCTTATAGAACTAGGAAATAAAACAACAGCTGCATTGATTAGACTGCCGCTGAAAAAACAGTTTCTTGACAACCCAGAAAAATTTATCCTAGCTGCAAATAAAGAAAGTAAATCGGTCCAAGACGCACTTGATTTAAAAGTACTCAAATTCTACTAAAAAATGAACTGTTTTAATATATGCCATTCTTTGTAGTTTCTTCATTGGGCTGGCAACGCGTTTGGTACACTAATACCTCAATCACTGTTTCAACGACTTACTGAAGGGTACGACTGTACAACTGCAGTTTCGAACATCCCGGCAGTGCAACCACCGACACTGCACGGTGGTCATCGTGTCATTGATGTATTTGGCTCGGCAGCTCATGTGAAAAAACTTCGCTCGTCAGTGACCCTGTTAATATTCGAAAATCGCATGAACTTTACCTTTACCGTTGACAAACAGTTTTTGCCCGCCGATGAACATGTGGATGAAATTTGCAAAAGCATTTCGAAATACGTTCATAAAATTTATCACAACTTACAGTCATAGTGAATATTTTTGTTTTTGTTTTTACCACTTTGATATTAGCTTACACCAATATATAAAACCTAAAAATCTAGTACTTTTTTAATCTTTAAGCGATGGTGGCATTTTAATTTTCAAATAGCCATAACTTTTCCCAAAATTTCCCGGATAATTTTTATTTTTGAATGAATCTTTCGAAAAAGTGGACATTGTGATTTTTACGAAGATTGTCATTTATTTTTTTTTGTCAAAAAAACCTTCAATTTTTTAACAACTTTTCCCGCTAATACCAGAACCGTTTTATTTTATATTTTTTCTATTTAATTAAAAAAAAAAATTTATTGTTATTTGCTGGACGTAAAGAATTTTTTTTTGTAAACGCATCCACCACACATGATTTAATGCTATTTACAACAGATATTCCCAACATATTAAACGTCATGCGGATAACCTTTACCTTTCATTAATCTTAAAATAACCACACCATTAAATAAACATATCTTACATAATAATTAACAACTTAACAAAAAATTGATTACCATCTTATCTGTCCAACTACATCTGAATTTATGTTCTGACGTACATGCAAATGGCAAATAATGCGAAAACTTCAAATTATAACAAACCTTGTAAAGATATCCCAATTGTTTCTGAGTATACCTGTTTCATAAATTGAATAAAAAATAGTCCCACGTTTAACATTCATAATTTTTGTTTGGGCACTCATAAAAGTATTGTTTATACCAAAACTCCCAAATCTCACTATGCATTCCAATCGGTAAGTTATTATACGCGTTAATGAAATGTTTACAATCAGTCATCAAAGAATTGTTCGTCAGTGCACATCGTGATTGTTGATGTGAAAGGTGTACATACTTTTAAAAATTCCGTCCGACTATTTATAAAGTGCACTCTGCACTAACAGTCACGCATAATTACTAGCGGTTGAAATGATATTAATTTTGATGACAGAAACTAGCGCATCAAAATTTAATTCCGGTTTGATTACAGAAAATTGCTAAAAGATAATTGGCGTATTTGTACACTATTTAAAATACAATTTATACTCGACCACTCTAGATGCGCTAATATTAGACACAGTTACAAGTCTCGAATTACACCGAATTTATCAAGATGGTCAACGGATTCAAAAGTTTATACTGTGTTGGTAAGTAGTACCTATTATTATATTATTATTGAAGTATATTGTATCATTTATATAATATTTAGAATCACTTACAATTCCTCTGCTGACCTACGCGCTTATAAAAGTAAGTTTTGGCAAATGTTTGAACTATTTCACAGATTTATGTCTTTTATTCGTAGCTGGCGATTCCAATTCCAACGAATAGTAATCATGTTATACAAATGTCAATATTTCTTCTTAGAATCACCTTAACAATTATCGGAGTCTGTCTATTGACTTTGTTTATTCTTTTGTGTGCTTGCTACTTTGAGCTCGTCAAGCTTTTAGCAAAAATAAAGTTTCGAGATGCGTACTACGACGTTTTTGTTGGGGCTGATGCAACATGGACAAGCAACTCAAGAGAATGCAAGAGTATTATTCAAGTTATGTATCTTTTCGAAAACTCTCCAAATACACCTGAAAAAATGAAACACTTATTCACAGATCCAGAGTTTCAAGCAACTATATTAAAGAATCATCCACGGTTGTCATGTGTACAAAAATATTTTCTTGGATACAGTTTCTACGTCAAAATAAAAGTGAATTACACAAAAGTAGTTAGATATTTTGAAGATTACAACACTTTGCAAGAGTTTAATATGCTTATCAATAAGACAACCACAAGAGGATTACCATACAACGACGAATTCATGTGGGAAGTCCTCATTGGCAAAAAACCAATTCAATTGGAAATCGGCAAATGGCAAATTCCTTTAGTGACACGTTATCATCATAGTATTACTGATGGAATTGCATTGTCCATGTTTATGATGACAACATACTCAAAAAATGGAATGGAACGATACAAATCGGAGTGTGACCGATATAACAAGTGCTTCTCTATTGATAAAAGTAAACCAAGAGAGGGTTTTAATTTAACCAAGTTTATCAACAAGTGTAAAAGTATTCTGAACAAAGATATTTTCTACCATTATGATATGTTGCGCTATAAAGAACAATCTAATATACTACACAGGCAGTTGTCAGGCGAGAAAGTTGTGTGTTTCAGCCTCGAAAGCGAAGATGATCATTTGTTGGAAAAAATCAAAAAAACCAAACGAGCTTTGAACGTTTCATTTGGTGATGTCATTTTAAGTGCAATAAGTGCTGCTTTTACAGAATACTACAACAAATTTGACAAATGTCCACCAAAACAGATTTTATCTAGTAATCCTTATTTCTTGAAAACAGCTGAATTAGAAACACTGGTAACAGTTAACTCAAATGGCGACCCAGTTACTCAATTAGGAAATAAGTTTACACTGGGATTTATTCAGCTACCCACGGATATCAAACTATTAGCAAATCCTATTCAAATCATCGATGAATTACATGCACACACTCAAAATTTGAAGAACAGCATGGATTTTTCTGTAAGTTTATTGGATTGTGTTTTTATTCGATTACTTGAATATGTTTCGCAAATTATTTTATTTTAGTTGATGTATTGGCTCTTCAATATTTTTGCAACAGTGGTACCAAAACCATTTGCGCTTTTGGTCTCGGAATTTTTTGACTGCACGACAATAATTACAAATGTACCTGGGGTAATGTCACTTAGTTATCGCAACGATTGTAAAGTGGAAAATATGTTCGTGTGGACCAACAACTTTAATCGAACCGGAGTCACTATTACGCTTTTCACTTATGACAATATGATGCGTGTAACTGTGCATGTGGATAAAAATCTCATTGAAAATATTAATGATATACAAAAACTTTCAGATAATATTTTGCGTTATATAAAAATTTTGCATGATAAAGCCATTAATCGTAAAATTATAGAATGAACAAATTATTTTATTTGCAGAAGTATGCCAAATAAACATTGCTCTGACGTAATTACACATCACAATTAATCATATTATGATATTTTTTAATGTGAGAAACATTGTAATAAAACGAACAATCATAGAACTAAAATACTGACGTCAACACGATAATTGACAAAGTAGGAATAACTTACTGTATAATTACTATTGTTAGTATTATGATTCTAGCAATTTAGTTTGTAAAGTCTTAATTGTTAAAATACAAATTGTTAAATTTTGTACCTATTTATTCTATGTTAAAATAGTTTTTCACTTTTGCCACAATCCAGTAAAATCATTGAATACTGAACTTGTGAACCGGTGTAAGCAAAATTTAAGATGATTGTGTCAAAGGGATTACAAGCTTATTTTTCGTTAGGTCTATCAATGTTTAAAAAATAACATGGTTCTTATCTAATTTATTACTTTCTAATTACAGAAAACTGTCTTCAATGCATTTGGTTTCTTCAATTTTGTTTGGTGAGTATTTTAAATCGTTGTGTCGTGTTTTACAATAAATTATTTAATTTTAAATTTCAGAGAGTAGATCCAAATAAAGGAACTTATTCATTACCAGTAAAGCTATTATTAACGCTATTGCAGCTTGTGGCGTTTTTAATACTTGGAATAGTTGGTCAACTCTTTCTGTTTACTTTTGCTTTGGTTCATGATATTGTTTATACATATTTAAAATTGAAATATGGTGAACGTTGCAACTTAATGAGCGGTTTCGATAAAATAAATTGCACAGATGAACAAGTAATAGAAACTGCTCTCTTACTACACGAACATAAAACACCTGAAACAGCTGAAGAGTTAAAAAAGCACTACACAGAGACTTTCAAGGAAGTATTAAAGTCGCATCCTCGGCTAAGATGTATGCTACGCAAATGTTTCAATTATAATTATCTACTTGAAACCAATATCAAGGTAGAAGATGGAATTGAATATATTGAAGATTATTCAAACAGAGAGGAATTTCATGAAAAGCTAGAAGCGATATTTATTTCGAACCTGCCAAATAATATGTTATGGAAAGTTTATATCGGAAAAACACCAATCTTTTGCATGCCACATGATGTGGAATCAAAGATTCCCGTTGTTTTGAGATTTCACCACTGTGTTACAGATGGGATGTCAATGCTTGTTTTTATAAATACCTGTTTTATGAAAGACGGGGTAAATAATCAAAGAAAAAATGCAAGGAACTTGAGGCTATGTTTAGAAACAGCAAGTTTATAAAAAATGATTCAAAAGTTTCATTTTATAAGCATATCATGCTATCCATAGAATTGGTTTCTAATTATTTAAAAAAGAATTTGTTTACAATGAATGGTTTAATTCTGAAACTGAACATTTGTTTAGATATGGAAAACCATTTTTTCCGAAAAAATATGTGTGTTGGGTAGCGGAAAAACCAGAAAATAATGCTATTAAAAAAATTAAACGTATCAAAGGAAAATATCCAAATACAACTTTTTTAGACGTAATCAAAACTGCAATGTCCGCAAGTATTGCTGAATATTTTAAAAACCAAAATAAGGTAAGTTAAAAATAATAATCCTGCAAAATATCTAACTTGGTAAGACGACTAATAAGGAAATAATAAGGAAAAAGTATATCTTTTATAATTTTCTTTACTAATTTCAGCTACCTCCTAACCATATGTTAACAATAGATGTATTCTTTACTAAACCTGCCCACTTTGAATCTCTGGTTTACATCAACAACTTGAACCAGCCAACAATTGCTTTAAACAATAATCTTCAAATTTGCCTGAAGAAACTTTCTATGTACTCTCATACGAACCATCAAAATCTACACGAACTACTTCAGGACATTGTGGATGAAAGTAAACGAGTGGAGAATTCTACAGCCATACAAGTATTTATTGCACTAATTGTGCACTGTTATATGTTAGTAATACTGTGACATTGTTTTATAGAGCACAAACTTTGCATGCAATACATTTTCTGACCTTGCACCAGATTTTCTACGAAAGCAAGCTTTAAATTTAACTTCTGGTTGTTCACTTGGAGTCACCAATCTCTTTGGACTAAACACTTGTCAAACTAAAAATGGGTACGCTGTAACGGATGCTATGGTTTGGGGAAGCAATATGGATAATTTTGCTCCCATACTATTTACTCTCTTTCCTTTTGATGGTTCATTAAGAATTGGGTGTCAATGCTATCAATCCGTGATACCCAATAGAAAAGATGTGGACCAACTACTTGAAAACATTTTCAAATATATTGACATTTTAGATGAAAATCTAGAATCGGTTGCAACTTCAACATCAAATTAAAAATGCATTTGCAACACAATTGAAAATGTCGGTTCAAGGGCACTCCAGCTCTAATTCTATGGCTTCACTTTTCAATATCTGTGTTAGTGAGTAATTGAATTATTGTCTTTATCCTCAATAAAAGCATAAACTGAACGAACATACTCATCACACTTTTGGCAGTTCCTAGATATACCGTTAGTGCCCCTAATCATCCAAAATGATGAATTTCATAGTGAAACAAATAAATATTACAAATAAAACCTCAGATTTATTCGACAGTCACAACGACCACAGTGATTTTCCACATGGATTTATTCTGGTCTCAACGGTGGTTTTATTGCCGCTCGTAAACAGTTTTCGAAATGCAAAAACAGTAAAAACCTTACTTTTGTCATCATTCCTCATATCTTTATCGTAATTTTATATGTTGCAGTCAAAATTTCGTCCGGATTGTGTGTCACAACTTCCTATGCTGGTTCAGCTAAACGGATATATAATTATAACGACAATCCTGCTTCCGTTGCTGACCATTTTAGGGGCAATTTGCTGGACATTCAAATCAGCAGTTATCGTGTGGTTGCGACTTCGCCACAAAGATAAATTTAAGGGTTTATTAAGCGGTCCGGACACTCTATGGACCCTGGAGGATTATTCCACAAGTGTGGTAAATATCTTACTAGTTGTGCGTCACGAGAGTGCAGAATTGTTTTCACGACTAGTAATTAAAAAGTTGCAAGTATTAAGGGACGATCCAAAATTGTGGAAGTTGAAATGCGGCTATTCATCCTGCATGGGATACACGTATTTACTAACAAATCAGGATGTGAATGGCGGCGCTCCATGTGTGCACAAACTAGATTCAGCTTTTTATGCAAATCGGGAGGTTCTGCAAGCATCGCTAAGTGATTTCGCATCAATTGAAATTGGTGGTGGGAATTTGTGGGAAGCGTATATTGGTGCCGAGAAAATAGCATGGGGAAACAAAAGAAATTGTTATCCACTAATTGTACGCTTTCATCATGTACTAGGAGATGGGCATGCCCTGTTGCAGCTCATACAAAAAAGTTTCAGTCCGGCGAATACGAGTACAACCGGCGTAAAATTAAAACCACGACTGCAAACAAAGCAGCCCAAAGAGCACGACAGCGATAATGATTTTGCACAGAGAATGGTAAAGATCACAATACGTATCATGCATTCGATGCACCTATTTTATAAGCTCCCACAAATAATCATTGAGCTTTTATCAAAAAGGGCTGATAATAATTGCTTACATCATCCTGGTATGCAATCTTCCCTTTCCGGTGTTAAAATTGTCGCCTGGAAGGTAGAAAAAGGGTACAAGTATGTCAATCGTGTGAAAGAAATAAAACGACGAATTGGTGCCGCATTTATCGATATTATCGCTGCAAGTGTTAGTTATTCATTAAACAAATTTTTCACAAAGAAAGTATAGATAATAGAATATTCAGTAATTAAAAAACTATACGATTGTTCATTTTTAGAACAGAAATGTGGAACATGTAAATGTTGTAATACCCGCGCTTCCACACACTGCAAGCATCGTAAACATAAACGCTAGCGAAAACGTGCTAACTAATCGATTTTCTGTTGGTATTTTGAAATTGCCCGTGCACGCAGTCATCGGTATCGAAGATAATCGAAGCTGTTACTGGAGATGTGCGCAAACAATCGCAAATTTGTACAATTTGCGTTCGAGTTTCGAGTTTCAAATAAACTACTGGTTAATGGAAATCGTCATGGGCGTCGTGCCCCGTAATATAATGAAATTGCTATTAAGAGAATCCTTCCGTCTAAGCACGTTAGTTATCAGTAATTTGCCAGGTCCAAAACGCATTTATTTGGATGAAGGAGACTGTGAAAGCTTCGTGGAGGATATTGTATTTTGGGTGCCTCAGCGTGGTCTAACAGGTCGGGTAGCTTGAATATTATATGTCCTCAACTATATCTAATGATATCTAATGAATATAGTTGAATTTTTTAATTAAAGGCAAGCTTAAGTAATAATGGTAGTAATTTCAGGAGTCAGCATTTCGATATTCACATATGATGACCGATTTCAATTAGGTTTGTCAATAGATAAACTTTATGGAGTTACACAACAGGAGGCGGAGGTAATGCTGGAATCTATATTTGATTATATCGATCGTCTGCATGAAGACCTTGTTAAAAATGTTTAAATGGTAATATTATAACAACTTCAAATAAGTCATCAGTGTCCATAAATTAGGTATTTAAAATAACTTACGAAATTCTAGGAAAGCCTATATAATTTACTTCTATTTTGTCTTTTCAGACTTCACTTAATGATAAATGAATGTTGTTACAAACATTTTTAATTTGAATAATTATTCAATCATAAAAAATTAACGTTTCAATTAAAACTTGTAATGGGATTACCGAAGTTTTGCTTTTTCCGGCAGTGCAGAGTAATTATTTTCGCCCGATGCATCTACGGTGCGCTTCAATTCCTCACGGTCTTGGCTTCGTATTATCAGAATCAATCCGAGTAGAATTAAGCCAGCGCCAGTCCACCAAAACAAACTAGTAACTTCTCTGAAGATCACCAATCCATAGATCGCCTGTAAAGTGTAAGCAAATTTGAGTGAGTAATATCCTATGCAACATAGGAAGCAAAGCAAATAAGCAAATGGGTGTTAGAACGCAATGAAGTAATAATTACCGATAATAAGTAATTAGTGGCGGCGCTGATCACAGTCGCCGAAAGGGAGGACTGAGAGACGTGTAACGCCTTCACATAGAAAGTCCACACCATCCCGTTTGCAAGAACCATCAGCGCAAAGCACACCAATCTAATTATAATGATTTCCTGCAATTTCACAAGTCCTGATTGAGAATTCCCTTTAAAGTTGCCATTTCAGAGGTACAAAAGAGAACATAATTATACGTAGTTTGAATGAGAGTAGTTACTCTAAGTTTCTAAGTGGAAACCTGGAAACTATTTGCGCAATTTACGAAGCAGAACTGACCTCGAATTGCGGCAACCCAGTTAGCTTGCCGAACAAACTGGCTGCCGATGCAGCGGCGCCGGAGAACACCGCAAAATGCCTCTGCGTCGTCATGTTATCGAACGGATCTCTCACACTACTGATATACGTCAGACACGTTGCACCAGATCAAGCGCAAATTACATTGCCCCTGGAAACCCTCACTTATCGCCTCGTATAATTGATGTTTTTGTTGAGAGTGCCACTTCGCGTTGTAATTAACATTACATTTGTGAGTATTACACTCATTACGCGCTGCTGGCGCAATCGTTATCTGCGTGAAGGGAATTAAACTGACTAGCCGGATATACCTTGGTTACAACTCGCGTGGAATGTGTTTTATCTGTCAGTTCAGTAATAATAATAGCACTTGAATATTAAAATTACAAACATCGCCTGATTTGTAACCACAAATTCAGGGAGTGGTGGTTGATTGAATATTCTTTCAGCTGATTCACTGTAGGAACAGTGCACGTTTTCCACTTGACTTTTCCGAATAGTATAGGATTAGGGCAAACCATTCAAATCTAAGCTGTGCCGGTCGATAATGTTCGAGTGATTCCGATGTAATACGAACGTAGCGCATATGTGCACGCTTACAGGTTAAACCCCTTGTCTGTGCGTTGAATAGTTTGAATTTTCTTTCTGGATTTCACTCGAGTTCGTTCCAAACCGGTGCGCGCCAGGTCGAGCCGCCGGCGTTAGTGGCAAAGAAACAAGCAGCCCTCTGCAACTAGTCGACGAAAGGTCGCCCGGAACGGATGCGCCCAGGAAGCGCGAGCGCGCAGTACGAATGGTCGTTCGCGTCAGAGCTCTGCGCTCGTCGCACACCGATTCAAAACCGCGCCGAAGGTGGAAGCATACAGACAATAATCCTCGCGGTGCGCGGTGCGCCATGTCCGTGTCGGTTCGCGTGGTTTTGTGATAACTCCACGCGAGTTGCACGCATTCTCACCGACAACGTTGAGTGGGGGGCCGCACGTTTTTAACGGTTTCTCTAGTCTGCAACACACGGCCGCGCAGTAACGCGCTCTTGGTGAATGGTAAAGTTAAGCTCGAAGGTAGCGCACTAAACGCGACAGGTAAATCAAGTTTACCTGCGTGCGCACGCGAAGTGCCGTGAGTACCCGAGTCAAGCACATCAGATCAAATCGCGCAAGAAATTAAAAACGAACGGGATAGAAGAATCTCTTTTTAGTTTGAACTGTTGTAACCGTTTGGAAGGAGAAGAACGGCAACATCACACGATACCTACGTTGCAATACAGACACCGGTTACCTCCAACTTTCTGCGGAGCGCAGTTTCTTTCCGACTCTTGTGAGTTGTCGGCGCTTCGCGTGTGCGGTCCGCGCCTCGTTGGGTGGTGGCGTTATGTGGTGAACCGCGTGTGCCGTTCGCCGGGCGCAAACAGAATAATGTAAATATCGCGCGAATAACAATATAGATAACCGGAGCTGTGCAACCTGTGCATGTGTATGTGTGTTTTTGTGTGAATTTACACGTCAGCCGCGCGTTTTGTTCGCTCGCTAGGTTTACCAGTAATAATAGTTTACCAGAGGAGAGAAGGTAAACTGAAATGCACTGGACCTTATCCGGGCACCGTACGATTCAGTTGTGTGCAAAATTCTGCACAGCGAATCGGCGCACGGCAACAAGACCAGCAACAAAGCAACTCACGCCGGTACTGCGTTACAACAAACGTCATAATAACCGCTGGAGATCTTAACGGCTGCCAAGCACCAACAATCTGTTTCCACCAACAATCACAAAGTGGATAACTTTATGCGGTGCATAAATTGCAACAAATTTGCGTGCGCGCTGCAAAGCTAAAACAAACCAGTCAACTGGAAAGTCAATATTAGTCGATAATTTTCATGCCACAAAGCATGATAAGTTTAAACAAATAAATATTTTTTGTGTACAATTGTGAACATCGATGGTGTGTGTGTGAATGTGTGTTACTATTGATATAATATACGTGAGAGGAGCGTGGAATTTGTACAAAAATGCGGCTAACCTGTTTGGAAAGGTGAGAGACTTGTCTTCTTCTCGCATGCTCTTGTACTCTATACTTGTGTTTACCAAGCGTTGTCTAGCCGGGAGCATTCATAGAATCTCTCGAGGGACAACAAAAAATTTGATGAAAAAGTAGAGATAAAATTTCGCAGCTGAGGATACAATGCGTACGTTAAAAAAAGTAATCCCTTTTACAATCTACTGAATCCCGCGCGTTTGTCAAAAAGCAATATACGATAGTCTGGAATCCGTTTAGAGGAGTTCCAAATTCCGTAAACCCGTAACGTTCCATTTTTATATGGCACTGACTCGGACAAACCCTCATTGAGCCCGTCTCGTCTGCCGAGCTGTATGAAGTTGATGCAGGACTTTTAAACCAGCTCGACTGACATCAAAATCAAACTCGTCCACGTTATATTATAGCCTTAAAAAGTACAAAAAAAAATGCACAAGTGTGCATCCTGTAATCTGCATGTAAAGGAACAAGGATTAATACGTCGTAGTACGATATCACGTCATGCGGGTCTTGGTCACGTTAGGTTGTATTTTTAACTTCCTTCCGCATGACATAATTAGGCAGAAGAGCGCCGTATAAGGATGAGTGTGTGAGGATGCTCCGTTTTAAACGCTCGCGACATTGGGCTCATTAACATACACTCTGTCAGTCGGTCTTCCCTATTATAAGAGACTAATTATAAACGTTCAAACGGAAGTTATAAAATTAACCTTATAAGAGTGACATCGATCAAGACAAATTCGAATGTTTGCACTAACGTAATTACCTACATGTGAAACAACAAATTTTTTTATTATATTAGTTTTAATGAATAATAATATCTACTGACAATTTTCGGCGTTACGGTATCATTGTCGACCAATTTTTTTTGGTGGTAAAAAACAAACCGGAAGTCTCGTTTTATGCGAACAAACCACTGGACTGTGTATTGCTGCTAGCGTTGTAGAAGTCTGTGCAAACTCCAAACCTACTCATCCAATCAACGCACATTCATGGCCTACTCCAACTTGTTTCAACCTACTCACGTTCATTTCGTTCTTTTGTTTATGTTACTGCTTGCAAAACTTGCATTATACACATTTTTTTGCGAGCGTGATTTTGCATGCATGTACTTCACGTCGTACTTCATAATGTTTCGATATGGTATATTAATTAACATTAACAATAATATTTTTTAACAATGAACCTACGCTTAAGGAGACTTTAAGCAACCAAATGCCTAAACGCGTTTATAGTTTTAACATGGTAATGTTTATTCGCACTACCTGCTTTACCGCACAATTTTTAACATATAGCTTGTGTCTGCTATTACACAACATGCTATTTCAAAGACTATCGTACATGCCGAACATAAAAAACTATCCAATAATTCGCAATAAAAGGTAATGAGTAATGTTTATTAATAAAGAATGAATATAAGCATTTAATGACTAGTCTGGTCTGTTTTGCTGCTGACTGCACTTTGTACACAGACAAATAAATCATCGTTCACTATGAACTTCATTCACCTGCGTTATGAATGTGTGTTGAGATGGAAAATGTAAAGAGTTAGGATTTTTTAATTTCTTGTTTTCCATAATTTCATGCGTCGCTTGTTGCACATTAGCATGTGAATTGGATTGGATCAACTGTGTGTGTGTGTGCTCGTGGAAGGGTGAATGGTTTAATTATCGGAAAATTGGTGAATGGCATTTGACGTATTCGGTTTGCATCAGATATTCCACCAAAAGGAATTAATACATGCACAGATTCAATTGCCAAACTGAAAATCTCCACAAAAAAGATTTTGTAGGCACTTCTTTGTTTTAGTTTGATCATTTGCTGCATGTGACTAAATAAGGCGTATACGTTTTTTTGGAAAAGGAGGTCAAATTGGACCCTTGGGGGTAAAATGGGTTTTGTAAAATTTTTAATGTCTAAAAATATGTAGGGGCAAAATAGGCCCTAAAAATTTATCACATTAAAAGTATTTAGGAGGTAAAATGGACTTGCCTAGTCTTTAAAAAGCAGCGATCATTTTAAACTAGTGGTTTGCAAAATTTTAACCAAAATTATAACCAAAAACTCAACAGAAGGCCAAAAAAGTGAAGCAAGCTGAAAAAGTGGCATTTTAAAAATTTTTGAAAGGGGGCTCCCCTTTGCCCCACATTATCATTTTTTTTTATTTTTAATTAACAGAGTAAATTAAGGCCAAATTCTTGACAAGGGACTAAAAAAATAAAACAAGTGACAAAAAACTGCGTATTAAGGCTTATTTTGCTTTTTTTCCTATCTGCTGCATTATAATCACTTGGTTAAACGATGACAAAAAATCAACCTCAATCTGTTTTGTTTGATAACAACCTATTTACTTGGACTATAATACGCTGAAAATTGCATTTTATGAAGGGCCAGCTAATATTGCATTAATACTTCCCCCTGACCTTCATGCTTTTACTTCTAAAGCACTTTTCTTATCTGCACATTAAACAATAGGTAATATTTTTAGGTTTGAAGTAAAAAAGATTGAATGCGGCCGTTATGTGAGTGTCTTTAGATAATTTTATTAATTTAAAGAAAAAACCGGAACAATACCACGTTTTTGCAACAGCTTTTTCCATTCTTTTAAGTGTATAGAGATGAATGAAAGAAAACAACAACAAACACGCTTATTTCTTGGGAAATTTCAGGAAATCAATTGAGAGGCGGGGAAGTGAAGTGCATCATCCGAGAGGCGAACAAGCCACATTGAATCACTCTCATCTCGATGATGCTTTACACTTCACTTGTATTATCATCTCGACGCCGCGTCGATGCATTTTCTATTGATTGACAATCTTTCATATCTGCTTGTAGAAAGGGTGAGCACACGGTCGAGGGAGATAATAAATTTCAATACTTTCATTGCATTCTGGTCATGCTATTTTTAGCTACTTCTAAAATTATAATATTCTATTTTAACCTTTTTCATTTTAGCCAAATGGGCATTATTGTGAAAGTTTAGTTCAATGAAATATGTGCTTTTTATGCGTTCTATGTATTAAGCGACATTATTTTATATGCATGTCAATTAACTGGGACTCATCAATCTGGCAGTCATTTTTATTACTCTGCACACTTTGTACCTAGATACTGCGGTAAAAAATCACATACATCAATTTGGATAAAAAGCTGTTTAAAAAGTGCTTATGTAAGCCGCTGATTGTAGGAATACGGTCGACTTTGCGTGCCCTTACTTTATATTGTCTGTGCATTCGTGAAACATGTTCTGATAACGCAGCATTTTTTTTAAATATGTATTAATATAATCCGGTTGGTATATATTTATTTAAGTTTAAAATGAAAACGTGACTACTGGATTTTCCTACGTGTTCGTTATGCATACATCAAATAAATTCTAAAATTTTATCAGCATGCTATAGCCACATTCTAGTTTCAAATTTACAATGGCATCCATCTGAAAAGTTAATTATTTTTTGCTGCAAATGTAAAATAAAAAGCTTGAACTTTTGGTGGATGTAAAATAAATATCAGTACCTATATTAAAAATATAGACCACTAACTTATTTGGTAATGATTATGTTATTTTATTGGATTTTCGCAAGCTCACCCGCGAAATAACATTGATCGCAAAGGGACCGGATTCCGGAGTGTAATTTGTCGGTAACTCGATATGCTGCTATGATGCATGAACGAAACGCCAACGAGGGGCGAAGACAGAGCATTGAAAACTAATGCGAAAACGCATAAAACATGAAACTCCGAAGTGCGCCGTGACAAATTGCCCTTTCGCTCGGTTGTGCTGCTGATTTCCCAAGCAGTATTCAACGTGTCACATAATTTCCGACAAAAGATTCATAAGAATTATTTATCAATCTGCTGCTGCTGCTCGTGTATGGTTAAAAACATTGATGACATGAAAATAATGCATGAGATAGGATGTGTTATTCTTGGTCCACGCTAACAAAACGAAACAATCACATTTTATTCATGCGCGATATCCGTTAGTGGAATAGTGTGTAGGTGGCCAACATTGTGTCAAATGATGTGTGTTCTGTGTTCCATTTCTGAGCGCATGCATAAATGTATACGACCATTTGAATTACGAATGCATATTATTAATATTTATATATATTCGAGTATATAGGAAGCTCACGCGCTAAATAATATTGATGATTGATTTGCTGTTTTTTTAAATTTTTATTTACAAACATGCTTTTGCAAATGCTACATAGTCTTGTTTAATTGATATTTTACTAGAAGTGAGCAGAGTAAGAAAATTTCCATTTATAGTAGTGCTTAATTTGAGTGTGTTAAAATGATCAAGTCAATAGAAACTAGTTAGGAGTTCGTTTGAACGAAAGCGCAAATTAAAAGTCCACATCAGTTAATGAACAATCGATTGCCACCTCAGCACTCGCCAAGTTTCTTACATTTTCATACTGAGATGTATGTCATCTAGGTGCAGCAACAGCTGGCAAAAAAGACCGCGAGAATGTTCTATCCACTTACATACATCTCTTGGTACAATCAGAGAGAGCCTTTACCTTAGAAATAATTGTTGAAATCGATACGCTAGAGTTATTTAATAATTTTGATATTAAAAGGGAATGTACCCGTTGGGTTTATTTTGCTGCATAACACAAAAAAACTGTTTTAATAATTATAATATTTTCTGTTGTATTTCTAAAATTCTGCGAACAACGGCGCACGGTTTACAACGTTCTCGATCATGCACGTCGCTTATTAGGTACATTAGGGTGGTCCTTAAAATGCATTTTTTTAATTTCTTTGCTCCCAGGGGCTTAAACGCTTTCAAATCGATAAAAAATAATTTCCTGAAAATTTGAGCTCTTAATATTAACTTTAAGATAGTCCGCACTCTCAGATAAGGTTTTTATGGAGATTACTTGGCAGAAAATGGATTTTAAGTAACAAATCGCGACATATTTATTGTAAATTTAATTCTCCATGTAAAAAATACCTCATACATATTTACTATTCGAATACTAAGCCTTAATCTTTTTTCATATTATCCACTATTGCAGATTTTCGAGTATCACCATAATATTGCTTATATTCTGATAAAAATTGAACAATAAACTCCTATTTGCTATTATTTGCTATATATTCTAAATAGTATCAAATCAATAGGTGCAGTAAATATGTATGAGGTATTTTTTACATGGAGAATTAAATTTACAATAAATATGTCACGGTTTGTTACTTAAAATCCATTTTCTGCCAAGTAATCTCCATAAAAACCTTATCTGAGAGTGCGGACTATCTTAAAGTTAATATTAAGAGCTCAAATTTTCAGGGAATTTTTTTTAACGATTTGAAAGCGTTTAAGGCCCTGGGAGCAAAGAAATTCAAGAAAATGCATTTTAAGGACCACCCTAAGGTACATGCCCCAGATGAAATACCTACAATTGCATGCTGACATGTAATCTAGGTAACGAGTGATACTCCATGGTAATACGGTCGAAACCAAAGCCAAAAACCTAAAAAAATGTCACTTTCCGAATACCACGCAATTGCAGAGGAATTTTATGCCTGACTATGATTTAAGGTGCTGCACATTCCGGAATTGCTAGAATAATGATTTCTGTTCTGGACGCAAACGGTCACAAGTTAGCTCGAGGCTTTGTGACCAATTCTGGCGAGCATGATTCGTGTGCAACTGACATAAACGTAGATCAACGTATCCATCACGGATGGATGTGTTCCGAGAGTTACGTTGTTGCAAGATTTGGTCATCCATAAAAATTGATTACGCGTTTGCATTTGATTCGTGTTTGCTATTTCAGCAAGTTTTCCTTGCTTGATGTATTTCGTGATTGTTTGCGGGTGCCCAATTTCAAAAATTCAAACAACAGTCAAAAAAAATTGACATGTAGGTAGTATGTACGAGTAGTGTAGCCACTGACTTTATGAATATTGTTTAATTGCTTTCGAAATTAAATGTAATTTGCAACGAAACTGAATAAACTTTCTCAGAATAGTAAAAATTTCTTTTGTTGTAATTTTATAATAACTTTGTGATGCGCACTATTATTTGGTTTCCCAAGCAAATAGCGATATTAAAAATGCTGGGATCAGTTCGCCCTTTGCAGCATTACGTTTAGTTCACTGATACGCGATGTAATGTAACTTCATTATTTTACTTCCATTATTACTTCCCGGTTTCCGCCGCGTGTATGTGTTTCTGTGTGGCCCTGTGCCGCAGCGAAATCACAAAATGCGTTTATTTGAAATTATCCGCGAAGGTCGGGCCCGAGAATGGAAGTCTCCGGATGGATGCCTTCCGGCTGCTTTTCAGCTGATGCGAAAAGGATTATGCAAAGCGGACGTAATGAGCAAAATTTATATTGAAATCGTCAACACCAAACCAGTTCTGAAAATTTGCGAAGAATGAAAACGTAACGTTATAATGTAACATAGTGCAAGCACAGTTTTCCAACCACTATTCAACAAGATGACGTTGAAGTCGAAGCATTTTATATTGACAATTTCAATGTATTTTTTAAAATTTATTTTTACTAGTTAAAATTAAAATATGTCGAATATAACAATTTGTGCAGTGTCGAAACAAACTCACGATTGCTACAACCTTGCAGTGCAAAAAAGGCGAGCTGATAACACGATAAGTAAACATTGACATTCAATTTTCAATCGTGTATACTGCGACGTATACAAATATCTAACTAACAACACTGCGTTCAACAACAAAAACTGAGTCAAAAAAATTGAAAAATAAAAAAAAAACCAACATTACGCAATTCAATGCAATTTTCGGATTGTGTTGCAACGGGTGGATCAACGACTCAACAACAATCAGTTTATTAGCAAATATTATATTTATTCAATTACTAACTTTAGATAAAAATTTGAACCAACTTTGATACCCATTGATGAACCTTATGCAACATTGACCTAATGGCCAATTTGTTAATTAAAATATATATCGTTTGTTAGTATTCTACAAATTAATTAACATCTAATTTTGTACTGTACTTTATGCCAGTTTATATTCTATGAAATGTAACAGCATATTAAAATGAATACTTCGACCGATTTACACCATTCCGGGATTAGAATTTTAATAATTAATAAACAAGCGTAAACAATCGAGGCATAACCGGAAACGTTTCTGCACACTCGTTTGGTTTTTGATATTAATTAGTTATTGGTTGTTCATATACCTGTTGGTCAATTAAAATTATGAACTAATTTCAGAGTATCTCAAGCTTGCATTCTTTTTTATGCGTGCCGCACACTTTTAGCTCAATTAATGGGCTATAAAC
Source organism: Dalotia coriaria (assembly GCF_025399875.1). NCBI lineage: Eukaryota > Metazoa > Arthropoda > Insecta > Coleoptera > Staphylinidae > Dalotia > Dalotia coriaria. Next base: position 3,619,330 of record NW_027045448.1, read on the forward strand.
TACAATAATTCAATGTAGCGTGCGGTGGAAATTTATGTCGATTAAATGGAGGCAATTTTTCTGTTGCTTGCGTTCTATGCTTTTGTGCTTAAGCTTTTGTGCCGTTAGAAACATTTAGAACACCATTTTGCCTGCCCGAGAACTAGATAATTTATATTTTCTCATTGGGTGGATATTTCATAGTTTCAATCTGTTCTCTGTATCAAAAACATGTATAAATTTGGGAATCAAAGGACATTTTTTAAATCACCCACGACATTAGATTAATATACTTTTAACGTCACCTCAACGTGAAAATAGAGTGGAAGAAAAAAATAGTGTAAGCATCACGTCTCTAAACGCTGTTAAATACTGGATAAAAACTCGCTACTAAGGCCGTGACTAAAGTAGTTTATAGAGCTCCCGCATGTGTCGGTGCAGTACAAGGCTATATGAAACCTACTCTTATGTATTTAACATTGCCCAATAGAATGCGAAAACCATTAAAAGTTTGAAATATAAAAGTTCACTAACAGAAATCTATACGTGAAAATAGAATGAATGTAGAAAAACTTGCGTGTGGATCACTCTGCTATACTTTCGTAAACACTCGGTTTATTACACGATCGCTTCGCACGTGCTTAAGCAATCTGGTGACTAAAGTGCGGTTTAGTCCACTGGACACTTAATATACTATTTCCGTATAAGTGCGTTCTACTTTTTGCTTTGACTTTTATATGCCCAGAAGTGTATTTTGAAAGTTTAATTTGCAATATAAAATGTATAAATGTAAATAAAAAATTACCGATTAAATGACATTTAAATCCAGATTAATTAGTGGCACTTTTATTAGTGGTATAAAAGTGCAGAAACATGTTGCATGAAAATGCGACAGAAACATGCTACCGTAGAACATTCGTTTTCATCATGTAAAAATGTTGGCCGTTTAATGCATGAAAATGTTCTGCGTCGTATCGTTCTAAACTGCTCCGTGCGCAGATGTTTCATACAGTCACAATCCGTTTGCTCGTAAAATTTTGTTGTATTCTATTATTTTGTGGATTGCTTTTTTTGTTCTCTTCACATTCGTAAAAAATACATACGGTACAACGTATAGTATTAATTTGTTATTCACTGAATTCCACTTTTTATTTGCATTTCTTATGCGAAATGATTTTTGTTTCGATTATTAGCATATCAATATTATTTATCACATAGTATTTATTGTTTTTATCACATATAGGTACTATCAATATGCATTTATTCCTATAGAACACGGAATATCTCAATTTAGAATCCCATTTCATTAAATTGTCAACGACAGATTCGTGTTTTCGATGTTCAATTTATAATAAAATGTTTAAATATCAAAAATATATTAAAATACCATTTATTTTAATATAATATATTTTTATATTCAGCAGTTGTGAGTGCGTATCTTTTCACCAACATAAAAAAAGTCAAGATTGAATTTCTACAATTGATTTTTGTCCATTTGTAACAGTCGAAAATTAGCACTTACGAGTAGTACCACTACCTGGCAGTGAATTATAAACTGTGAGCAGACTCATGTTTGCTACATATCAAGTTTGCTGCAATTGCTACATGGATTTGTTCTCACCTAACCTTTATTGTGCCATAAATACTCAACCATAATGCAATAACCAAATATTGAAATTTATTAATTAAATAGCGAAGTAAAAATATGCTTCGTATAAATATAACTTCTGGCATGATATTTAAATAGTCAACATAAATCAACTTTTACTTAATTATTGCAGATTGTTTCACTCAACTCGCATTCTTTATTAATTATTGTTTTTCACATCAAATTGATTTCATAGTTAAACAATACAAAATGATTCAAGAAATAAATGTGAAACTTTGTTATTCATTTTGTGTAAAGCATTCATCCAACGCGTTGTGAAATGTGTAGCGACAGGCAATAATTAATTGTCTCGTCAAGTCATCTAGTTGTCTATTCATGCTAATTGCTTTGTTTTTTTCAATATTGATTCATTTTGTGCGATTGTTTTGTTCTGTTCGTTTCCACACTTTTAGTTCCCCATTATTCACGTTCTGTTCTACCATTCACGCTATTGTTATTAATCAAATATTTTAATTGTGTTAATTGCAATTAACAATAAAAACATACACCATTGCGGAGTACCGCATGCCACGATAAATGTTTGCACACCTGAAAGCCGAAAGCAATTTCGAATTACACTACGAGTAGTTCGCATGTGCGGAAAAAGAAACCACAAACAAAGCAATATAAGATTTAGAAGCAGAGTGCAAAAGAGGTTTTGTCGTGATAATGCTACAGAGTGCACAAAATTCTGTATTGGTGTGGAAAATATTTTGTTTAACTATCTATTTTAGTTCTACGTTTACGTGTTTGGTACTTGCCAGAATAATTGCGTTGTCAGCTGTACATTATGAATTGTGTCGTGGTGCAGTTGAAGATGAAATAATATTGGATTGAAATGAAATTGCATTCGTACACATTGCCATCTAGGGCGATTGTGTCGATGTTCTTGTTTGCTCTACCAACGCAGATAAATATGAAGGTACTCCCAATCTGGTCTCTCCGTTAAATTCCGGTAATGCCATATCCGTACTGCACTGCCGCCACAAACACCTACATAGTCAACATTAACAAACGAATTTTGTTTTCTATTTGTCGTTTTAGGCATGAGGTTTTGATCAACATGCAGCATCGTATGGCTAACAATTGCATATGTGTAACATATAACGGTTTTTTAAAATTACAATTAATTATTGCTTCATCAATGTTTATGAAACATGAATTAAACGGATAAACATGAATTATGTATATTATTATATTTTATTTCATGGAAGCATATTCTGAAGGGACACTGTTTTAAATACTTTTTCAAAAATTTGGAAGGAATTATGAAAGTAATTTCAATTTTAAACCTAACGTAGGTTGAATCGGCATTTGAAAAGTTAAGTTAACTTAGATATAAATCGAAACAGGGACAATGAATTGAATATAAGTAGCTTTGGTACAAATATATACTCCTTTTTTTGCTTCGGTTTTTTATTACTTTGTCTAATAATATTATCATAACGCTTCATTGTGAAGTTTATTTTAACTTCAGGCGAGTCACTTTAAGTGAAATATGTTAGCACCTTGGCAGTGAAGGCTCGGCTTCGAGGGAATGTCGTTAAAGAGGAAATATGTTGTCATAAAGCTGGGGTACTACACCCAAGAAGCAGTCGAAAAGCTGAGTGGAAACTGGAGTACCGATGCACGTATATGAAGGGTAGTGTTGTGGAAATATGTGATAAAGAAAATATAAACCGGGTGTGAAGGAATACTCTGAGTTCGAGGTACGTCTGGAAAATATTCTACTAGGTGCAGGAATTATTTTATATATGACAAGTTTTTCAGTGGTTTAGTACATGTTTAAATTAAAGTTAGTAGTAAATTTATATTTTGAAACAAAGAATTCAGATACTTAATATTAAATTTTACTTATCAAGAATTTGTTTGCAGTTTTCTATTTTTTTTTCGTTCTTATTACTACTTAAAAGGCATAAAATATTATCCAAACCGTTATGTTTTGTATTTCAACTTTGTACGCAACTACCATGTGGAGTAGACAGAGCGAAGCTTGCTGCTGTTGTCGCAATAACTGAATTTATTATGAGCTGCCTGTAATTATGCATGCAGCGATCGTTTTCATCGCATTGCAAAACCGGGAAACACCGGGTTGGCACAGCAGGGGGCTTTTAAAAAGCTTTCTTAATACTTCAGAAGTTTACTCTCCTTGCAGTTTTTATAATACTGGCAATGCTTTTTCAACTTGTTACTCGTTCTGTACGTGAGCTTGAAGCACACACTAGTTTGAAGAGACTGGCTTAATACCGACCAATATTTACCATGGAAAATTTGAGTTTTCTTTAAGGATTGGATAGATTTTACAGAAGAAGATTTTAAGGCCTTAAGTGGTTGCTTAGTTTTGCATCATAGTTTATTTATCTTTTTTACACATCTTTCTTCCAACGAAGTTATTAGTACGTGTTTGCTACATTCTGGAAAAGTATTTAGTACTGACGAAACTGTGGTGTACTGACGAACAGACTCTGAACGAATTGAAAATTGTTAAAGTTGAATTACACCAAAAAGGGAGTGGAAGAGTAGTCGATGACAGCAAAATAGCGCGGGCTTACATATTCATTATTCAAGGACTTGAGCTGCACCGCTTTGCTTTCTTTTTGGCTGCTACAACCAACCCTCATGTTTTGTTCCTTTTTGAATTGGCGTGTCTTGTTGTGCGTTGCAAATTTTTGATTTATTTCCATGGCTATCGAATATTCTTCAAACCGTCTCCACCTTAATAACCTTTTTGTTATTCTGCACAGTTTTCTTGGATAAATATATCTATTGCTTCTAGAATTCGTTGAATTTGAGAAAATATTATGTTAGAAAATTGGGGAAAAGGCGAATGTGAATGTGGTCTAAAAAATTCAGACGGAAAAACAAATACGTGACTTGGATGTAGATAACAATTAGATTACCATTTTATATAGGTATACTTCCTAATAGTTTTAAAGTTATAAAATTGACGATGCATATGACGGCATTGTCATTACAATGGCTAATGTTTCTGTGCTATTTTTGAAACAAAATATGCTACTTTTTTTTCCATAATTGCATTGTTGTATACACCAATAGTATACATAATTGCAAGAAACAAATATGTGTTTGATTCACACATTAGGAAGTTCATTTTTACTTGTTGTGAAACAGTATACGAGTGGTTTTGCCTCTGCCGTATATTTCTCAACTATAATTACGCTTTTTATTTCGTTCCTATTTTATCTTTGTTTTTTTTTTATGTTTCACTACTATGCGAAGTTGCAACTCAGTTCGAACGTGAACCACCACAAATGTAAAATAAATGTACCTACTAAAAGTAAAAATACAACATTTTATTTTGTTTCAAGATTATTTCCAACTGTATACTGCACATTACTTGCGCTTTCATTTTCACTACACACGTCTTCTTGGTAATGACATTTTACTTTAATGTTCAAGAGCAAAATTTAGATTCTTCAACTTTACATGAAAATCTCATAATGATATATGATAAACTTAATTTTGTGTAGCTCTTGTGAATGTTTCAAAGCGCGTTCCAATTTTAACCAATTAAAATAATTTTTAAGCTGAAAAATAATTTCACTATATTTTTGTTTTTGTTCCACTTGGTAATACTTTAAATAACTTGAATTCTACCCAAAACTTTCCAGAAAGTTGTTTGAACGCGAAGATTGTAAAGAATTGTCGTGGATAATTCCTCGAGCTTTGGCTTTCGTTTCGGTCTTCACTCAGTTCATCGTGTTAGCGCGCGACTCGAATATGTGAGAAACTGTTTGATGAAATCCTGTTTTCTCAAGGATATATTATTTTTTATACGTGTCTTTAGTAATTTTGCGTGCAGTGTTTGATATCTTCATAAGTCTTTAGCATTTCATGTTGATTGCTTCATAACTACAGCAGTGCTATCTATTGTACGTAGTAATTAAAATTTATTTTAATCTGACGGGGTGTGTGTGAGACATATACGAGTATATAAAACTCAGCCCTTCGCTCGAGTTTTTATCACTGTAAAGAATCACTAAGGAAAGTAGAACATCAGAAACTCGCGTGCACTTGATGCAATACGGTGAGGGCAGCGGAAAATAGGTTTACGACTATATTTTACAAAACTGCAAGGCCCATCTGAAGATTCATTTCTATTTATAGCAGTACAATTGTGGGCGCATCCCAACAACCCTTTGGCACACTTCTCTCAATCGCAATGCGGCGTCTTGAGTGTCATTCTCGAGATCACAACTTTCAGCGAGCCGACGTAGTTCTACCGCACTCACTGTTGGCTTTAGCGCTTATTGCGATGATCTTCTTCTTCTTCTTCTTTTGTAGGCATATTGCCTGTTCCTACTTCAGACAGGGTTTAGGTGGTCGCTCCATCTCTTTCGGGGTCTTCCCAGGGATCGCTTTCCCCTTGGCGATTTGTCCCTGGCTATTCGGACTATTCTGGTTTCGTCCATCCGTTCTATGTGTTCGTTCCACTCGATTTTGCGTCTTTTGCACCATTGTGTTATGTCTTCTATGTTGTTGCACGCTCTTCTGATGTCTTCGTTCTTTATCCGGTCGAGCAGTGTTTTGCCATCTATGTTTCTTAGTGTCCTCATTTCCGCGGTGGTGAGCAATCTCTGTGTGGTTGTCGTCTCTGCACGCGTTTCTGCCGAGTATGTAAATATGGGCCTGACTACTGCCTTGTAGATGGAAACTTTCGTCTCTGTTCTTAGATGTTTGTTGTCCCAAATCGTGTTCCTTAGGCATCCTGCTATTCTCAGGCCCTTTTCAACTTGCTCTGCTACTTCTTTTCCACTCCTCCACTGCTGGATATGTTTATACCAAGATATCGGAACTCGCTCACTTGTTGTACGATTTGTCCATCGACTTCAAGTTTGCATCTTATTGGATGTGGTGCGATGACCATGCATTTGGTTTTTTCTGTTGCTATCTCCATGTTGAGGGCTTTGCTGGCAATGTTAAACTGGTGAATCATGCGTTGTAGGTTGTCTTCGCTATCGGAAATTAGCACGGCATCGTCCGCGTAGCACACAACTTTCAGCTCTTTCCCCCCCATCTGGTATCCTTTACAGCGTCGGACTCTTGCAATTATCTCTTCCATGATGAAGTTGAATAGCAGGGGGCTTAGGGAATCGCCTTGTCTTACCCCTGTTCCTACTTTTATGGGGTCTGTGCGTTGTTCGGCTATTGCTAGTTGCAGTTCGTTGTTGTTGTAGATGTCCCTTATAGTATTGATGATATCAGATGCGATGTTTCTTTTTCGGAGTATGCTGGTTATGTCTTGGAGCTGCACTCTGTCAAACGCTTTCCTTAGGTCCACGAAGGAAAGAAAAGCCGGTTTGTTCCACTCCACGGCTTTTTCCTTCACCTGTCTTATTATGAATATTGCGTCGTTACAGGACCTTCCTTTCCTGAAGCCCTGTTGTTCGTCTGATAGTGTGGTGTGTGCTAATATCTTGTTCGCTAGTAATCGAGTTGTTAGTTTCAGGGTGGTGTTTAGCAGAGCTATTCCTCGATAGTTGGATGGTTCTTGCTTATCTCCTTTCTTAAACATCATTATTAGTGTGCTCAATTTCCATTCAGTTGGTACTCTCTGATGCTTCAGGATGATGTTGATAAGTTTCGTAATTTCGGCCGCGAGCACTTCTTCGCCGTATTTCAGGAGGTCATTGGGTATTCCGTCCGGGCCACTGGCTTTTCTGTTTCTGAGTTTAGCGAGTTCTGTTTCCACCTCAGATATGCTTACTATGGTTGGTTCATCAGGTTGTATGTTGACTGAGATATTAGGTTTCTCCTGGTTTGTGTCCCGGTATAGATGTTTGATGTAGTTTATCCAGGTCTCTTTGTCTATTCCCTTTGCTTGTACCAGTTCTGTGAGCTCTTTTCTCTGGTTTCTTATGGTCTTCCATACTGTCTTTTGGGTTCCATAGAAGTCATGTTCTAGTTGTTTTGAGAAGATCCTCCAGTGTTCGGATTTCGTCTTCCGTACTAACTCGTGCGTTTCTCTGCGGATTTGTTTGTAACTTTCGTATGATTCTTGCGTTCTTTGCGTGAGGTGTTGAATGTGTGCCTGCTTTTTTTTCCTTGCATTTCATTTTGATTTCCTCGGTGAACCATGGAGTTCTCTTAGCAAAAGGATTCGGTTTCTTGATGATCTTCCTGCCTAGCGCTTCTTCGGCAGCCTGTTGTATGTTGCTTTTCAGCCTTTCCCATGCCGTATCAACGTTATCTCCTTCTTGTATGTTGTTGTTTGTAACTTTCTCCTTCAGTCTGTTTGCATATAGTTCTCTGGTTGTTTGGTCAGCTAGTCCTTCTGTTTTTATTTTTGTGCGCTCTTCGCATGTTTTTGCTTGTTTCTTTTGGAGGGATATTAGTCTCAGCTTCCCAATCACGAGGGCATGATCGCTTCCTATGTCTGCCGAGGTTAAGCTTCTTACATCTAATATGCTGGTTGGTGGAATTACTCGGTTTGTCACAATGAAGTCGATTGTTGATGTGTGTCCCCTTGAGTTACAATACGTGTGTTTGTGTTGTTGTTTGTGTTCGTAATATGTGTTATTTATTCGTAGTTCGTTGATTGTGCATAGGTTAGTCATCAGCGTTCCATTTTCGTTTTCTGTTTCCTCGTTGAATCTCTGCTTAACTCCGGGTATGATTCTGTTGCCAATCCTTGAGTTAAAGTCTCCTAGGATGATAGTCGCTTCGTTCTTATGGCTGTCTAAAACATGTTGCAGTGAGTTAAAGAATTCTTCTCTTACGTCTTGGGGTCTGCAGTTTTCTGGAGCGTAAATACTTATAATGTTGGTGCGTTTCCTGTCTAGCAGCAGTTTTGCGTGTATTATTCTGGCTGAAACGTACGTGATGTCTATAATGTGATCTACTAACTTTTGTGAAACATGATTGCGACTCCTTTTTTTGCTCGCTCGTTCCTCTCTACACCGCTGTATGCTAGTAGATAATCTCCAACTACTGCCTGACCTTTTCCCTTTTTCTTAGTTTCTTGAAGTGCGCAGATATCAATGTGGTGGTTTCTTAATTCTTGCTCCATTTCTTGGTCTCTTCTGTTGAGCGATTTTATGTTCCATGTGGCGATTTTAAGGTTATGTTTTGTAATCTTCTCTTTGTCCGTGTACTTTGCTTGGGTTGTCGTCGTTGATCTGTCCGTAACCGAGGCCCTTGTCTGGTTCTATGAGCACTGATGTTTTTTACGTAGGGTAGGTCGCTGGCCTCACCCTACAACCCTCCTTCTTTGTCCGGGCTTGGGACCGGCGTCGGTGTGTGATGCAGCGACGGCGAAGTTTGCGATGATGAAATATTCAATGCAATCCGTCCCCACTTTCGACGCCTGCGAGTTTCGATTTGCATATGTATGTTACGGCGATTTCCTAGACTGGGTCGGGTTCAATCAACTTTATCTGCTTGCAAAAATATTCATAGATCAAAAGTGAAACCTATTTCAAAGTAAAAAATATTATATATAATAATACGGTGACTGTTTGATCTACATATATATGCTCATGTTTCCACTTGAGAATTTAGTTGAATAATTCATGGAATACCTTCTAATTATTTTTGTTTTGGTTTTAAATCTAGTTAAAAAGTTTCAAACTTTTTTTTCTATTGATACACATACACTAGGCTGCTGCTCGATTTGAAAGCATGCTGTCGAAAGCAGTATTCATTTTCGTGGATGTTTTTTTCACTTTCGATAACAGTTGCATTACGTTGCGCCCTTGCGCCCTACCTACGTTTGCCTTGTCGTACCGCTTGATGTTTGCACCATGGTTGGCGGCGACGCTGGTGGGAGCACAGACCCTTTGGAATAATGAACCTATTTCCAGGCCATTACACCCCACGACTGGGTGCTGTCGGTGCCGCCCATGCATATCTAAAGTAAGCCCTTGTCATGCCACGCACCACCATGCACGGCTCGTAACCTGATTGCAATTCGTTTTCTTCACAATGTGGAATACTTTATGAATAGGCTTAATTTTATACGTTTTGCTGTCTTCTTTTATCCATGGCTTAAGTTACTGGGAGTTAATGGTACTCGTGATGATAAAATGCCTTATTACAAAAATTCGTCTTTTATATATTAGTTTGTTTTTGCTAGGCACTGTAATAATCAAATGAGCAAAAAATGTAGCTTAAGTTACATGACTTCTCATAAAGCTGAAAATTTGTTGACATTGAGATTATTTTGATGCGTTTTCCCCTAATATTCCCAATGTTTTCTGATAGCCGTTTGAAATATTACTCCTCATTATATGCTCAATACCTGAAATATATATACAACACGCTCAACTTTGGCTGTGGTTTTGATTGGTTACATGATCTATAATTTTCGAGCGATTTTTGAATTGTTATTAGGTATAATATTAACCTCTTCAAATTTTCAGCACCATGTGAATAAATTTAACTTGTTCGACTTTTTTGCAAATATAACTGTGCTACACACAGACACTTAAATTAATAAACATTATGTATTATGTACACTATATACTATGCACAAATAAAAAGAGCAGGTATTAGAACCGTGTTTACAACTGACTCATTAAAGTTGGTATTTTTACCAAAAACAATTATTTACGACCGTGCAAACTCGCACTTTGTTATTGCAATATTTGTATTTTATGGTTGGTTTAACCTTCTATTGAGTTAAGTCAGCTCTTAACTTCATGCTGCTTGCCAGTGTGCCACTGATAGTGATGAGCAATTTCCCTTCGGGCATGCAGTTTCAAGGATTGCCGTGCTTTCCATCAGCCATTACATTTCCGCTTAGATAAAGCGCATAACATGTGGTGGCAGCTCACGATTTCTCATTCCAATGTAGCACTTAGCCCACTCATATTACCTATATCTGTCCATCAATAAAAAAAAATATAATTTATATGTTCACATATTTGTTTGCGATGTGCCTAATGCCTTGTACTTAGTAGGTATAAACTAACCGTTTAGGATGTAATAGTTTGGCCACACATTTTATATCAAATGCAGAACATCTGATTACGAGTGGCTCAAAAGGTATTACTAAATTACATTTATAATTAAAAAAAAACTGTATTTATACGAAATTTTAGTTTGTGTTAAAATCGTTTGAAATATTACAACATATTTATATACTGTATTTACTGAAGCTAGGCAGGTTGTCATGTAATACCTACTAACCATGGTCCCCAGTGTCGTCTGCGGCGTGTAAACATTGTATATAATTATATTCATTACAATAATTCACGACGTGACAAGTGACAAGTTTGAGTTTGTTCTGGTTTTCCAAATTAAACATACCTACACGCGTTGCTTGTTATCAAGTTCAGCAGCTGCGTTTAGCATCGATTATTAAATTAGCAGTAAATGTTGCTAATTTAATTAACACCAAAAAATCTCCACTTTAATCAAACCTGGCACTATATATTTATAACATTGGTAAATTTAGAATGGCTGAATAAGTGTTATATTGACGATAAATAATTGATGGAATATATCTCATAGGATGAATAAGATATTGGACAATGATAAACGTAATGTTTTTGTATACAACTCAGACTTTGGCGACGATAGCTCAATTTCGACAAGTGATAAGATAACTATCTGGCTTTGATGAAAGTGCAGTCGGGCTCCATTCTCGTTCGCGTGATAATTTGATATCATCGCGATTAGTTTCCACGACGTATGATTTATTAAAATATATCGCAAACGTCGTGGCACCAGTTCTTTACTAATTTTGCATGTGATTTATTTATTAGTTATAATAAAATTGCCAAATTAGAAGTCATGTAAGTGTGATCGTGAGACTTTTACATTTTTATTTGTGATTTAGTGAAAAGTGCGAGATTTAAAAAGTGTGATGACACCATGACAACCGATTGAGCTCAGCGTAGAATTGTATTCACACGAACGCATTTACACGCGGCCAAATTGCCACGATGTTCCGCGAAACCATTATTGTATAAATTTAACAACAATCATGAAGGATGGTGCGATAATGGCTAATTAACATAACTATTATATGATTCAAATGCGCTTGGCAAATTTGGCGTTTTTATAGGTTAATAGTATTAACTAATTTGTAGCATGATAAGCATATGCACTTCTGGATTAACTAATTTTGCGTTTTTGATTTTAGGTGGAAGATTTTATGTGTGGTACCTGCTCTGCGTCATTTTGAGTACGACGCGTGTGTACATTCCCAATCATAAAGCGATTAGGCGCCGCATATTGCTGCGCCATTCAAACAATTCCGCTGAAAGGACAATAAAGTCTGGTGAAACATACCCCGCTCAAAATGGAGCACTCCGAACTGGTTAAGGACATGGTCATCACCGAACAGATGTCGACGCAGGATCGCCTTCGTCAGGCGAAGCATCGTCGAATGCAGCAGCTTAAGATTTGGCAGATGCGAGAAAGGGAGAACTCGCGCAAAACGACTAAAAAGTCTACCAAAAGGCACATTGTCTTCGATGAAAGCGTTGTGTTATTGGAGGCGGCGGCGAGGAACGACATTGACGAAGGTACGAGTTATATAAGTATACAAACAGCGCGCATTCGAACTCCACCGAAAGGTTTTAGCTTAATTTGCATTTTTTTCATCTATTTAATTCTCCTAACTTTTAACTTCAGATTTATTAATTCATATTGAATGAACAATTTTATAAAAATGTGGACGGATTATACATATATTCACTTGAAGATAAATTCGCTAGATAGATAAGTAGCGAATATTTTCTACATTGTTTTACATTATTTCGAATAATACTTTGAACATTCCAAAACATTAGTTTTCGCATTTTTGGTTCATCAAAAAACTTGATGGCTGGGATGTATTCCAATTTAATTGTTTTATTTGAAATGCGCAACTCACAAACAAACTAGGAATTTCAATTAATCATTTTCGGGGTTTCTTGGCACATGAAAACAATACAGAACAAGTCGTGTAAACCACCGTGCAACCGGCTAATCACCAAACGAGACTAATTCAGCCATTCTGCTATTTGAGGTGACTCTCTGGTGCGGGCACACAACTCATGGCAATACAAAGTTGCTAAATTGACATAAATATATACTACTAATGATAAATACTTATGATAAATCATAAATTTTATTGCTAAACTAGGTAAACATATGAGTAACATTTCTATTTTAGTTTTATGAATTAAATAAATAAGAATTTAATCATGAATATAACTTATCGTTCGATAATAAACACTTGAAGAGTAAAATTAAATATAAAAATAAAAATAATAATTGCATGAAACATTTAATTAAAGCGAATGAAATCAGTTGGGTTTCCATATCGTTTGATATGAATGCATGATAATAAACTTATCTAGACTTGGTGAAAGTTTGGTTTGTTTGTATATCATACACGCTATTAATTAACTCTCTAATTATTTGGCATTTTATCAATGGTTATTAGTTTGTGCGTGCGATTATTTTATTACAATTCAATTAAAGTTCCAGTTATGTACTTATGATATTTAATGAATGAAATAATTACATTTCTACGCCCAGCAATGTTTTTAACCTTAATGGTTCACTTTTTCGAATTACATTATTAAAATGAATCATGAAATCTTCCACTGCAGGTAATTCATTCTGATATGGCCAGGATCAATTTGTAATTAACATATTTTAATCGATATCAGCTTACTTGTCAAGCGCAAAATTGAAAGTAGCATGTATATTGCATAAATTGGAATCTGTCAGTGTAGAAACATAATAGTTGTATTACCTACCATGTTGAAAAACATACAATCTACTCGTATTTTCGAACAAATTTAATAATCAGCGCCACCTCCTTTATATTTATTGTTACTGCTTTACCCAAAAAGTTATTCAATTTTTCATCATTTCAGAGTTGTTTTTATAGTACGTTTGTTCAACTCATAAATAAACAACTTTGCTCTGAAAGGACCCTCTAAAATGCTGAAAGTAGAGTAATTTCGGCTCGAAACTTTGATCGTTTTACCCATTTTGCCATATTTTCGATGCAGCATGGCTTAGCAGTGGTTCGAATCGGAACTTGAATGTACAACACAAGTTTTTCTACCTTCTAGCATGATTGCATGAATCATGAAGTGCACGATTTATTTTGTGGCTGAATTTTTATGCCACATTGATACATGAAAATTGATACTGAAAATGATTCACAATATTTTTCAAATATAGTTTTCCGGCTCGATATCGAAATGTAATTAAACATTAAAGTGGTAATTTATATTATCTTATTTTTCTTCTGTTGGCCTTACGGTCACTATTCACAATTGGCTATTAGCCTGTTTTTTCATTCAGACTTGGCTGGGAACTATGAGCATATACACATTCCCTTTTTGTGGTTGCAAGCCGATGCCAAAGGTGAAGAAGCCTTCTGTCACGACACGAAGTCATCCGTGTTGGTATGGTTGCTAGAGCGTACAGAGATTTTTAAATATCAATTTCCTAGGGAGATTTATATCAAGAACTTTAGTTAAAATGTTTCGAAATTGCAAGGTTTATATAAAAAGTGTTTACTATCGGTAATACGATTTTACTTTTCGTCTCGTCCAATTTTGGTAATATCGGAGCTAACGTCGAATTGCGTCTTCAATTTTCTTTTGTCGCGTCGCTTTATATTGCTGATATTCGATAACACAACTCTAGCAGCACCTTTGTCAGGCTGGGGCTTTCGCTGTAAGTTCTGTGGAGTGTAGAGAAATAAGCGGTAATCCAATTCCCAAATGTGTCAACATGTTTAGCGACAAATTGCACGCGGTGCGGATGAGACTTCTTACATGCGGCATTATCTGGATATATTCAATGAATTGGTGTTTTTCAAACAAATGAATTGATCAAATTGTGAAGCATCTTTTTTTACATCGGAATTATATTTTCAGCTCCAATTATAGTTTATCCGTAATCGAAATGAATTACTTTTTGTCAAAATGGCGATTTTTCTATCAGAATGAAGGTGTCATATTCTCTTGGACGCCAACAGTAAATTAGACTATTGTTTACCCGATCAATTTTTATGAGCCTAAAAGCTCTAATAGCATATTCGAATTGCATCGTTCTTCTACCATTCTTTCGTAAACCAGGATAAGAAAGAAGAATGATTGCGCAAAATTGAGACAAAAAGTTTTCTAAATCATCGATACGGACCGAACGTAAATATAAGAACGACGGCGATAGCGACTGTAGGGAAACGTATTCTGTTTCACATTCTGTTTTACCGTTTCTGCATTGCGGACGCGAATGGCGCTGACGCGTAAACGAGAACATTTCCCAGTCGTGGATTTTTCGAATGGTCCGGGAAGCCACATCTGCGGTTTCCGCTTTAGATTAACTCTCACCCACAAAGTGGATGTTCGAACCTGACTAACGTCTGCGATTTTTCCGATATCGGCATATGCCTTAGAGCTGCTGTTATTTATATTTTTGTTTGTAGATACCATGTCCGAAAAGAGCTATAAATGGCGATATTTGAAAATGAGCAGGTTTAAAAAAATGTGCATGATTTTACCTCTGATAATAAAGTTTCAAAAAACTACCCACATCTCTTGCAACATCACGTAACAATTTTATTAATTGTAATAGTAAATCTAACACTTTTGTTTGTATTTATTATTAAATTTGCCTATAAACAATATGTGCTAAATTAAATGTTTAAAAAAACTTTGGTTTACTACTGTATGTCGTGATTGAGAAAGGTAATTCTTCTGTAGGCTTTCTACATTCACAGGTCATGAAAAGTAGATTTTTAAACTGAATTAGTTAATGTAGAAGTTGAAAATTAGCTGTTTAGTTTGTAACTAATATAATATGGGCCAAGTTAATCTATTAGGGAAACTTTATGACATTTTCCCTTAGAAGAGAATGTACGCCACATAACTTGAGAACTTGATCATATATTGTATAAGTAACAATATCTTTATACAGGAAAACCATCTTATGAAAATATTTATAAAGTTAATTTTCAAAGTGTTCTACTTTACTGAGTTTTAAATTCATTATAGATACCCCTACCTTGCAACTAATAACGTTTAATAACGTTTCTATTGACAAGGATCGCAGGGATGGACGTTAGCTCGTGGTGTAGGACGAGTCCTTGAAACACAAATAATTCTTAAACTGCTAGATAACAAAGAAAACATTACAAAATAAGCTGCATTATTGAGCAATGTGTCGAATCATCCCGAAGTTTTCCAAACTAAGAATTTTATTTATTTATTTAGTACCCGAAGATAAAATAATTAGTGAACCAGCTTTTGACGTGATTTAACACGCCATTTCAAAAGTTAACAATTCTACTTAAAACATGGCTTACTTTTCGTTTCCCATAGATATGCATTATGTATGCAACATTTCTTTCCCGGTGTGTAGTAAAATTGTATTAATTTTTGGCGAGCAGTGTTCAAACTGTAATTGCGATCAAGATGTTTCACAATGATAATTTTTTCCTCACCATACAGTTGCTCTTCTGCACGCTCAGAGTATCAATTAGTAAGCGAGCTTCCTGCACAATGGAGTGTAATTATTTTCACTTTAATGTGTGATCTTTACGTGATTTTTATTTCCTGATAGCTGGATTATGCTCACCTTTTTGGGTTATTGTGCCATTTTCATTGTAATTTCAGCTTTAGATTTCTGTATTTTGATTCAATGTGAATAAGTAGTATTTATCTGATTGAACCTAGGTTTCTACAATTTTATCACGTTGTAAAATTTTGCGAACCAATTACAGTTTAATACCTTTAAGCCAGGTGAATTTCTTATCATTTGAACCTTTTGAAAATAAATATTTTTCTCACGAATAATTTTTGGCGGATTTGCTATCACCGATCAATTTAACGCATTTAACTATATCTACCCCTTGCTTTCCGATTATATAGTTGTGTTGGTATAGCACTGCAAGATGAAATGGTGAAAAGACAACTGTCATTTACGCCATGTAAGACTTACTCAACTAAACACGCATAGAATTTCGTCGAATTGCGTTTTTTGAGAAAGCGCTTCCTACTTCAACGATTTACGACCTGTTTTAATAACATCAACGAGTTTGCAATACCGTGAGTCGCTTGTTTCGCGCGAACGCAGTTGGCCGCGCTCGATAAATTCGCATGCGTCTTTTGCGCCGTGTTCGAACCAATGGATTATGTAGTTCTGGAAAGTGTTTTATGCTCATTTGCTCAATGCAGAGTAGTGGTATGCAAATCCTACAAGCTTCTGTTGTACACTCTATTACCTGGCCACGTAAAATTGAGGTAATCCATTGTTTGGTTATATTGTCGATGCAGGAAAATGTTACATCGTGGGGAAATTTTGATTTGGACGCGATATCAAAGTCTATCATAAGGTGGCATGCGATCAGCGGATTATGGTTAGTGTGTCAGGATAATTTTTACTGCGCTCATTTTATAGCGGATAATTATTTGTAATGTTGGAATATTTTATATACCTATGCCCTACTTTTCTCTGAACAATAAAATTCTGGAAATTGATTGAGAATGATAATGAATGTTAGTAGCATTAGCAAAAAGGGAAGAAGACTTTTTGCCTAAATAATAGGCTTAAAATATTCATGGTCTAATGTTCTAATTTTACGTTATAATGAAATTATCGAGGTATTTATACTTATAATGAGCAGTAAAAATAACAAATATTTAATAAGTTGTTTTTTTGTTTACAATGCCAGCCTATTTATAAATTTATCATGTTTTGAATAATCTTCTTGTATTGTGTGATTACAGTCCGACGTCTGTTGATGAAAGGCGTCAATCCAAATTCAAGCAACGAGGACGGATTGACGGCCCTGCATCAGTGCTGCATCGACGACAACGAATCGATGCTGCAACTACTTCTAGAGTACGGCGCCAATGTAAACGCGGAGGACAGCGAAAAGTGGACGCCGCTTCATGCTGCCGCCACATGTGGACATTTAAAACTAATCAAGTACTGCAAATATCTTATCTACTCTAATATAAGGTAGATAGAAGTTGAATTATTCCATTTCTTATGTTTTAGAATATTAATAGGGAGAGGGGCAAATTTATTGGCTGTGAACGCCGACGGCAACATGCCGTACGATATTTGCGAGGATGATAAGGCGTTGGACTACATTGAAAGCGAAATGGCTCGGCGGGGAGTTACACAACAGCTGATCGACGACACGCGAGCGCAGACCGAAAAGCGGATGCTGGACGACCTGCAACGCATTGCGGTAAACGGGGGTGATTTGGAAGTGCCGGACGCTCAGAATGCCACACCGGTAAGTTATTGATACTCATTGCTCCAATCTTTCTGTGTTGTCAAAAAAACGTATCAAAGGAATAGATACTTTTTTATGTTCGGATTCTTCCTTAGACATTTCAACAATGGATTAAACTTTCGGTTGCAAAGATATATTTATTCAATTAGACGCAATCCCAAAAGAAGTTTACAGAAGATATTTTAAAATATCAAAATCTCTATGATTGCTTGTTAAAGCTTTTCGTACATCCCATTGTTCAATATTTGAATTGCCTATTTTATAACCTAGTTCGAATTTTAGTTAATTTTTATAATTCTAATTTATTTTTTATATATCTACTGGATGCTCGACAGAGTATGAATGAGTGTAAATGTAAAGAGATGGAAAACTGTCATATTAATTTATGAGATTATAATTTAAGTACCCCCTACATTAAATCAAAGTCCATTACTTAATTTGCACACATACCAGATGTAATCCATTGTAATACTTGCGCTGAAATTAATTAATTTAGCACATAGCGGAGGCTAAGTGAGAATTAATTCCCTACTTTCAACGTCTATTAATATTAATACAGATAATTGAATTCATCAACACGGGATTTATATACGAATACATGAAATTGTGATGATCTTCATTTATACCCGCAATATAAAGCTATGAAAACAATGCCTTGCTGCTAAATGATTTAAGATGGAAATTGATTATGCCGCGACAATGTGTGATTGTAATACGTGTTGAAGACATTGAATGCGATTTGCATACATCTCTATTATACAGCGCTTGAATTTCATGATTATAGTAAGCGAGGAATGAGAATACGTGCTGTAAGAAGAAATCACCTCACAGCATTTCGTTATGTTATTTGAAAGTCTGAAATGATGAGCAGTATTAAGAGTACATTTTCTTTTTTTTCTGGTTATTTGAGTTTATCGAATAGTTTTAACAAATGACAGTTTCAGGAATATTTATAATTTATTCGTTTTCTTTTCTTTACATTTATTTCCCTAAATTTTCAACCCCTCAAGAAAATATTTTGAGTGTTTGAAAGTTAAAATAAATTGTAATATTTTGGAACAAATCTTACTCAGACATTGCGCGATAAATTTTCAAACATTTTATGAGTTCAAATTCTATGAGTTGATTGTGTTGCGTAACTTTTCAGCTTTGCTTTAGACGCTGCCGCTGTCGGAAAATTCGCGTTGAAGGCAGAAAGTCGAAAACATTATGATTAACATTATTCATTCCGAAAGTTTTCCATTACTGAATTCTTCCAAATTAAGGCATGTTCGACAATGGGCTCATATTTTTCAGTGCTCGTTTGCTTAGACTAACTATGTCGATGTGAATTTGAAAACAAAATTATTTCTGCTACAATACTCGTACTTATATTTAACTGAAAAGTTGAAATGCAAAAAGCTATCCATAATTCGGCGAAATTACTATCGGAATCATAATTACATTGAGGAAGGGTCGATTCCAATTAACTGGTAGAAACGATCAGGAATCGAAAGGAATATTAAGCTGTCTTTTAATTTAGAAATTAAATGAAGTTGTATGGACGGGTAAACGCTCTACGAGAGTATGATGGGTCGATGCGTTTCGAGGTGCCTTGACTTGGCTGGCTTTGGAGCTCGTAAATGTCAACCAGGATATCGATTATAAAATACGGATGGGCACTTGGTTTCTGCCCCCACTGAGCCTTTAAGGTGCTAAGATATAGTTAAACGAAACGTTCGGGACCTAAACAATTGTTTGTTTTCGCACACGCTTTTGTAACTGCTTAGACGTAGTTGGAGTCTTTTCTTTGTTTCCAGTGTTTGCTTTTTCCCAATCGAGGTTCAAGCATTTCGCTTTATTTTAGACGCAGCTAACCATTAGTTTTTTTTCGTATGCCCGTGCGCGAGGTTTGAAAACTTTCTTTTTTCCTTGGGAGTTCTGTCTTTTTACTTTGTTTTCGACTCACATATAATGCGAGTTCCTGATTAAACAGTTTCAAGCACATATATTGTTTTTGTACAATGTTTTTCGGCAGTTATGTGATGAGTTGGTTTTCAGACAAAACAGCTAAAAAACGTGTTCGTAAGATTAACGAACCTTGCAAACACACGGCTGCATGGGTCCCGATTTATTTCACGTCTAATTTAGCAAGGGGATTTAATTTGTGTTATTTTTTGTATCTTTTCGGTAATTGAGTAAAAATGGCACTAAATTGTTAACATCTGCTGTGTAGCATCGAAAA
Organism: Dalotia coriaria; assembly: GCF_025399875.1. NCBI lineage: Eukaryota > Metazoa > Arthropoda > Insecta > Coleoptera > Staphylinidae > Dalotia > Dalotia coriaria. Next base: position 3,639,406 of record NW_027045448.1, read on the forward strand.
CAAATTAAAAAGAAATGGTTCGAGTTTTTAGCAACTATGCTATGCAAAGAAAGAAATCACAGTTTTTGTAATATATTCAATTTGTTCCCTTTTATTTCATTTTGCTAAATTGAATTTTAGGTTTACCGCTGAAAAGGGACGCAGAGTTAACACACACGACTTCAACAATTGAAATCGCGTTTTCATGTGTGTTTTTTGCTGAATTTTCTAGGTTTATCGTACCTTCTTTTAATAGCTGCGCGGAGAGCAGGCCTTATATTCTCGACTCTGATGGCGCAGGCGGTTTGTGTAGCCGGCGCCTCCGCAAATTGAATTGATGTTGAAATTGAATTGAATTGGGATACAGTTCGCACTGCCTTTTGAGAATAAATATGAAAAGATATAAATTGAGATAAATCACAATTTATATTTTTTTATTGATTAATGAATATTTTTATTTATTCAATTTAATTGTCTTTTATATTGGAAACAAAATTTCCATTTTCTTTAAGTTTCTTTAGGCCCAAGTTTTAAAAGTAAACAAGTAAATTATTCATCTATACTAATGTATTTAAACAGAGAATTTCTAATTACCTTCATCTACTTTTCCGTGCTTGTGCCTTTAATAAAATATTAATAAATCAAGCACGAAGTAAACAATATTTTCTAACTACATGATTTTGCGAGAAAGCGTAGGAAAACGTAGGAACTTTCATCAAATTAACAACGTATCAGCCTAAGAGGCGAAATGCGATTTTATTGCTCAATCTTTAGCGTTACTATCGAACCCTATATCGTCTTGACGTAATCCTCATTTTATTATCTCATAAAATCCGAACGGATTGTCAATATGTTCACACTATGTTGAATGAGAAAGTTTGATTTGGGGATTAATTTTTTTTAAATTTCAGCTCCATATTGCTGCAGCAAACGGTTACATGTCAGTAGTCGAGTTCCTCTTAAAAAATAACGTAAATACGGATGTCAAGGACAAGGACGACTGGCGGCCGGCTCATGCAGCAGCTTGTTGGGGACACGTAAGTTAAATACAATTTAATTAAAGTACGATTTTTTTTTAATGCATAATTTTAAATTTAAAATTCTTATTTCGTACTGCGCTACTATTCATAAATCACTTTAACAAAATGAAACTTATATACAAGCTACAATTTCCTAGTCCAGTCATTTAATCGCTATAGGCGCCTGCAAAGGATGCGTATTGTTTGTTCAGACGAACGGTTATTAACAACATCGCCCTTAGACTCGAGACTCGACCATTGTTTACTTGTTTTTCCCATAGTCACGAAACGACTGTGCCGTTCTGTGATGAATAGTTTGCAGGCTATGCAAGCTATTAAGGGCAGACACTGAATAGATCGATAATAATTAACCGTTCTCAACTATGTCATGTTGCAGCTAGAAGTGCTGGAGCTCCTGGAGCTCAACGGGGCAGATCTTACGGCCAAGAATAAACACGAGGAAACGCCTGCAGGTAAATCCTACTTGAAAATTTAGCACATACTCACACAAATAGCTTAGAAACGAAGTCCAATATTACATATGATAACATAATACGTTCATGGTATTTTATCTTTTTTTTTTTTTTAGATATTTGTGAAGATCAGGAAATGAAAGATAGGATTACTGAACTAATTATGGAGCAGGAGCATAAACGTGCTGCTGAAGCCCAGAAAAGAACAAAGGTGAAAAGGACGCAAAGCAGCAATACAAGGACACAGTCTGTGCGGCGAACGTCGTTGCGTGATAAGGGCCAGACGGCTCGGAGGGACGCGGCCGAGGAGTTACGCTTTAGGCGAGAGGCGGTACAGGTAAGTTTGCAGAGTTGTATTTCACATTAGCGATGTATTATTGCGTTGCGTTTTAATCTAATGGAACGTGTCCTATTTACGGTTGAACATTGTAGTTAGCACACGCTCATATGTCTATGTTGTTGCCAAAAGGATCCAGAAAATTTGGTAACATTCTGAATATTTGAGTGAAGTTTATCTTGCAGTAGGGCCTTAAAACGTTAGGATGCGTGATGCATGATGGAAGTATTTGCACACATAGCTGTAAATCTTTCTAGAAAGGGATGACACAAACATTGATATGATTAGATTTGCAGCGATGAGTTTAAGTATCATACCCGTAGGAAAGGGTAAATCAGAGATTTTCTCGAGGATTTCGATTAAAGAGATTAATTATGCTTTATAGAAAAATATTTTCTTGAAGATTTTTTATACATGAAAATGTACTAAAATCGTATTTTCTGTAAAGAATATATTTAAGAAACTTTTTTCTAACTTCGCATTTCGCTGCTTTCTTAACTAACATCTTCGTCTTGCTCAAATAAAAGAAAAGTAACAGATAGCGCTTGAATCATGCGTCCTAAAAGTTTTTCAATAAATTCGGCCGTTTTCAAGTCTTTCAAATGAAAAGAACATGCAAAACACAATCATACTAAATGCTGCGCGTCTTTGAACCGCAATGGTACTCGCTTACATTCAATTTCATGAAGTAATGAGTTGTAGAAACTTAAATTTAACAAACTCATAGTTTACGTTGATCCAAATTGTTTATAGTACCCTCTGCACCATAATAATGAAATTTTGACTATATGCAATTGATTATGTTGCAAATTGCTATCTAAACTAATTACATTAGTATTTACACAACGCTGCGGCCGCAGCGTAAACATAATATGTAATGCGTCTTCGATTAACGTAACATGAAACATCGCACACCATGTACTAGTGTAGCACGCTCTTCCTAATTATTAAAATCACAATTAAGCCAACCGCATACACGGTGTACTCATTATTCATTTGCTACATGTTTTTATTATTCATTCTACGTTTGAACAATCAAGCGAGTAGAAGAACATGCAACTTCTTACGGCAAATAACGTTTGCGCTGTGTATAACTTCAATCTTCTTGCAGCCTTATTGAATATTGTTTGAAGTGTGAAGAACGTTCTACTTTACATTTAGCTGAATGGAACTTGTATAAGAATTTTAATTATACATTTGAATTACTTATCTTGTTCATTTGTTTTGGTTTTGTTTTTGCATATTATTAGTTTTAGTATGGTACCATCAATGGCAAAGCATTTTGTGTTGTAACAAAATGCACCTGCATCTATTTATTACAGTTGCTTTCGGAATTGCCCCGTTTTGCCAACTTTACTATCGAGATTTATACGTTTTATGTTTTATGCGCTTTAATATTGGCAGGAAATGCAGCGGATATTGCAAAACGGCATGGCACAATCAACAATGTAATGTCGTAACTTGAACTGCAAGTATTCATAATATAGGGAGTGATAATTACAAGGATTTATAATTAATTAAAACCACATTTAACGATTGCACGTGGTCAAAGAAAATCGAAATCGAGATAGTGAAACTAGCAAGTACTATGTAAACAAACAATTTATTTATATGAACGCAATGATACATTGCACTCTAATTAACGTAATAATTAATTCAGTTTTGTTTGTTAATTATTTTTTTAATTTCTTAATACGCGTTTTCGTAATTTCTCTTTTTATTTTAATTGATACGCAATATACACGAAATGTGACATAGTAAGAGTTGTTATTTTTAAATGCACATTGTCTCAGCCATTATAGGATTAATTAAAGGTACATACACATTTTATTGTCGAAAATATAAAAATGCGTAATTCAAATATAATGCAATACATTAAAATTGGCAATAACATGCCGATCATAACATTGTCTAACACGCAATTACTCATAGTATACGAAGCTCATATATGCGTTTTGACGACGTGCCATCGACACTCCTAGAACTGCGCAACCCATGCAGGAATATTAAATCGCTCACTTTGGTGCGTTACCACCTGAGTGGTACCTGAGTGGCTGCTTGTTCAACCTTCTTGTGCGCCGTTTCGCGTCTTTACAACATCGAACTCATTCCACCATGATACTATTTCACTTTTTGTTTTTAATGCGATTCAGTTTTTTTCTTTTCACTTAATTTTCGTCGAGCTTTCGTGGTGTATGTTTCGAGCGTGGCGTCAAGCAAAATTGCAATTTAAAACGTGCGCTGCGATAAAGTGCTTTGGGCTATTTGTAATAAATGCATGTCGCCTGCAGTGCAATTTAGTGAGCGTTTCTTGAGAAGTGCAGTGTTTATTATCAACACTTTGTTGAACTTCGGCATTGCACACTACTGTGCTCAAAGAATTTTTGGTGCAACTGTTTGTTATGTACTTCGTAATCCCATTCCACGGGTGTTCGGACGTGTCCGCGACGGGAACGCTGTATTAACTTAGACAACTGTAAAAAGGGCGCACCAGGATGAAGCGTACTAAGAAAAACACCGGCGTTATTTTGGTTTCGTTCAAAGTAAGTCCTGAAGCCTGGATTAACAAAAAAGAACGGAAATAAATTATAAATTTATTTCAAATAATAACTTCAAACCCTTGTAGTGAATATATTTATACATTAGATTTGAAAATTGTAATTTTAGGGGGTTTATACTTTTTTACCTTGAAACATTATAAAATCATTATTATACATGGGCGATTTGTTTACATACCGGCTATTTTTGGAAGTTTTTGTTTGCCACAGAATTGCTCTGTGACACTGCTCTTGCTCTGAATTATGTTCTTCCCTGTAATCAAACAATAGTTAATCGACGGAATAAGCGAGTTGGAAACAATGAACAAGCGTGCCGAAACACTACGACTGTTATAAACATCCAAGATAAACATAAACTATTTCAATCCCTCTTCACAAACAAATAGAATTAAATATAAAGTACACTACAGTATTCGCAACATAAGTTGAAGGAAACATCTTCCGCTAAGCTATTAACTTAATGTTTGCTTCAGTTTGTTGTTACACGGAATTAATATAAAACAACAGCAGCTAACGCGCGTGTGCCAATCAATTACCTACATTTATTACTTTTACATTTGAACTTTATGAAATACTATCTAGTTATCCATACACCTGGAACGCTACTGTTCAGTGAATGTATGTATTCTAACCGGGAATATTAGATTGATTAAATACCTTGTATATGATGAACACATTTGAAATAGTCTTCATATCAGAATTATGACTGCTTATATGCGACTGGATCAGGATTTATTATGTTTTGATTTATAATTTGGTTTATTAAAGATACTTTAATATGAAATATATTTCAAATCTAGTAACATATATGTACTTATCGTGAAATTTTGATTTTTAGGGACTCAACACGGACGAACAATTAGTCCAAATGAACGGTTCGTTACAAAATGGCATTACGCCTCAAGTCAACAATAATCACCATGCTAAAGAACCAAACAACGAGCGAAGTCTAGTGGCTGCCAACATGAATAGCTTGGAGGGGTTGGAACGGCGTGCTCCCGATGGCAAAGACGATGATGACGATGGCCTAGTCGAAGAGGTAATCGAGTGTAAAAACGATAAAGGATATAACAGCAACGGTGACGCAAAGGTTACTGTCGTCCACGTATTGGTGACAATTAATGGCACGGGAACGCTCGCCGATCTTAAAAAGCAGCGCATGCAAATGCGTACTTCCAGCGCTCCGGACATTAACAGCCCGGGTTCGCCAGTGAGCACCATCTCTGATGGTGGCGACTCCAACACTGCAGCCGCAGCCGCTGCGGCGATGGCCGGTCTCCTTAAGTTCACGACTGATGAGGTGGTTGGAGCGGAAAAGCCAAGAAAGTGTTGTGTTATCGTTTAGCGCGGTTTTATTTTTTTAAATATTTTCCGAAATTAGGCAAACTTACAAAATAACATTTATGGAAAATACATTGATAAAATTTGAAAATCAGTGCTTGAAAGTCTGAATTTATATATTATTGAATTATGAACCTAAATGATCCTGCTAATTAAAATTGCAAGATGAATTTTATTTAATTGTTTTATAAGCATTGTTCATTACTTGATTTTAACTGAGATTCCAAGATAATTATAAAAGCACGTGCAATGAACGTGGTAACTCTTTGAACAAATGTGAAGCACCAAACGGAAACGAAACATTCCCAATGTAAAATACAGTACCAGTTATGATGTGATTACAGATACATTCTAAGGATGATTGAACATTTTTCGTATTTTTTATTCTTTTTTAAAACATCCAATATATTTGGCATTGCCTCTATTAGCTTTAATTGTTTTCAACAACTATTTCACAAAATTGTTTACAAACAATAACGAAAACATCAAAAATTAGCAGTTATCAAATAATGGTTTCGAGGAAACGGCTTTTGTTCAATTGTACACTTAGAATTCTTAAATATGTGAATTGGTTCATAATTTTGTAAAACGTAATTGACGAAATTTTTGTTTGTACATAGAAAATAAGATTGTAACCATAAGCAGAAGGAAGCATAATGTAAATTTCTATACATATTATTTATTTCTTAGCGAGCAAATATTTTATGTAATGAAGAAAACAGGAGCCGTCTCGGGCGTATCGCATGCAATTTTATTTATAATTACCAGTTCATTATAAAGGACACACTCCGCACATTAGTTTTTACATACATAGATTACATAACTATTCAGCATTTTGTATCATAATCATGTTCTATAAAGCAGTTAAAAATATATAAAGTTTGAGGCAAATTGTAACTGTTAAATTCAGCAAATGTTGTGAATTTATATATACTGAATTGTTATGTGACGGTAGAAGAGACATAAGGTGAAGAACACACTAATTACAATTACTCGGTCTAATTAAGAGACGATGAATACTAAGTACTTGAAAATGAGAGAAAAATAAAGTTTCAAGTCAAATAAAATTGATATTGTTTCTTATAGAGTAAGAGTCAGTAAACCTATTGCAATTCGTGCACAAGGTCGTGTGCCATCGACGCGCCGGTTTTTGCGCATCTCTTGCTTTCTTATCTTAAACATGTCGCGTCGTTGCTTGTTCGGTTAAGGCATGTGTTATCGATGGCTTGCAGCCAGTTTCGTGCCGGTCGCTGTTTGATCCAGGCGTGTTTTGACCGACTCGAATTGTTTGTTCAGACTTTTGCTTTCTAAATTTGCATTATATTCAATCCTCAATCCAGTATATAATTGCAACTACTATAGTAATGTTATATATTACTTGCGCGATTAATGTACATTATTGTTAAAAAGTGGTGGTTTATGTTTTATCGAGTTTCGTGTGCATACTTATGCAAGTTACAAAGTTCGGTGTCGGTCGCTAATGAATCATATATAGGATCATCATTATCCTCGCCTAAGTTACTTTTAATTCAACAACACATATTGTATTTTTTTATATTGCGTGAATATATTATTCATAAACCTTATGACATGTTACAACTTCATAGGTACTTGCTGTACACTGGCGACTGATGCGCACAACAATCCGTAAGTTTATAATTCAATCATACTTTTTCATTATAATTTATACGACAAACATGTATTGCCTTTTGCCCTTCTCGAATATTTTAAGACTTGCGTTGGAAAACTGCTCATATTTTGCGATGGTTTCGTGATTTTTTTTTTCTTCCATTTCTACTAGCGCAAGCATGTTTTTGGATGATGAACCCTTTGCTTTGCATCTTGCGCATTGCAAGATAGCCGCTTGCTTTCAACTTGTTTACACTGCACGTTCGCTGAGATACAAATTATATTCGCGATTCGTGTCGAGCGATTTTTTTATATTAACAGAGTTTATCTATTAGTTCACGTATTGATCAAATATAATTCATTTATTTGTTCGGATCGGGCTCGCGAATTAGAACTTGTTTAACTTCGATTCACTTGTGTTATTTAAGGATTAATTAATCAGATTCCTAGTGAGCGATTCAAAGGAACACTTATTTAAACCTTTAATTGTTTATTAACTGAAGTTGAGAATACAATAATCCGGTACATGTTAGTTGGCGCGCTATTTATACGTTTTTACACATTTTAAAAAGTTGCATTGTATTTTAATTTAGTTGAAAACACACGGCGAGAAGTCATGATTTATGAACGCGGCGTTTTCGAAATTAGAAACTCTAACATTAATACTCGTTTTCTAGGTCTGTTATATTTACGTCGAAAGATGAAACAATAGGATGCGGCGCAACTGAGCAGAATGCATTTGTCCAGACTGCGACTGTTTTAGTGAAATATCCATTGCAACGGTGTTATGGATGTGCGAATTTTAAGTCTTTACGTTCTCGATATGAATAATTGTATATATTATTTATAATGTTTGTAAATAAAACACAATATAATATTACAATCTCTTTCATATTACTTTTTGGTATTATCCTCCCTGTCGTTTTCAGTATTGATGTATTAAGTCATATTGCATATAAGTCTTAGGCGCGTGCAGCGTGTGCAACATAGCTTAACTTAGCATGGTGTTATTGTTTTTAAAAAGTTGAATAAAGTAAAAACATAAATAGAAGAATCAAATAACAATAATAAAAACACTCGGTGGTCGAGTGGATACGTGCACCTGCTGGCATGCTAGTAGACACGGATCGAATCTCAGGTAGAAAAGGCATTTTTCTCAAATATAAAAATAACAGGTGTAATTTGGGTTGCATATATGAATTGCAACCAAATATAAGAGAAATTGAAATACAAGTGAAGGCAATAGAGAAGTAAGAAAAGTAAGTGGAGAAACGCATAGAAGAAATAGAAGAAGAAGAATGAGAAGTTGAGAGGATAGAAGGAAGAGAACAGAGTAGAGAGGAGGAGGAGATAGAAGAAAGAGAACAGGAGTGGATCAGATTTTTAAATTTTTTGGCCCGTGTCGTTAGACAGTCTAAGTCACTGATTCGATGTGTCCATTGCTCCCGGCCCACCCTACAGCTTCGATGTCTCTGCGCTTCATCCCCGGAATTATCAGGCATATCAACAATTTTTATGGTGGGGGATCATCCCCAGAGAGAGGGAACTCCTTATAAGGACAATCCTTGTAAGGTCTTGTTCAAATATTTCTAAGTTTCAAGTCGCCTCAAGAGAGGTGACACTCAAAAATATTCTTACAAGTTCTGACCTGTACCTGAAATGAAAGAAGGAGTACACAAATCATACAAGATACCTTAACAATTTTTATAGTGGGGATCATCCCCTGAGAGAGGGAACTCTCATAGAGACCTGTACCTGAAATGATAGAAGGGGTACACATAATCAAACACACACATCAAAGAACTCGGTATATCTTACTATTTCTTTATTAACAATAGAATACAAGTTTATAAGTCCACAAAATACATGTCGCCATATTCAAACAGGACTTACGACGAGCATAGTCGTGCACATACTCGTATAAGCAAGCGCCAGATCATAAAGTTCTTTCATGATAAACAAATTAGAAAATAGTTCATTTTCTACGTTATTGAAAATGAAAATACAGGGTGATACAAAAGAAAAATTTAAGGTGCAAACAAAAAACTCTAAACACTATAGACCTTGCTCGCTTTCACTCGACAATCAAGGAAACTAATATACAGGGTGATACAGAAAGAAAACAACTTCATTTCAGAATATACGTCAACGACAAACTTTCAAACACTACAATTATGGCTATATTTTCATGTGTTATAAATGGAATTTAACATGCAGGGTGTTGCAAAAAGAAAATTCATAGATCGGAACGAGACACTTCAAAACAACAAGTACAGCTCATTTGTGTATGGATGTCAAAGGAAATTGAGATACAGAGTGTCTCAAACAGAAAATTGCAACTTGCAATTGAAAAACAACCAAAACCTACAACTAAACCTTATGTTCACTCAATGAAAAAAAATGCACAGAGTGTTAGAGAAAGAAAACAAAAAGTTCAAGAAAGACAAGAACCAAAACTACAAAGACAATCTATTTTCCAGGTAACACCAGAATACAGAAATGGGTAGGATGTTATACGAAGAAAACAATTTATAATAAAATGCAATATTATTTTTTTAATTGTCCCGCTTGACACGCTAATTGTTGATAAAATACAAATAGATTTAGCAAATTAATTCAACGGTTTATTAGTGTGACGCGTAATGGAAACAAAGATTCGCGATTGATCATCTTATTTGGTTGGAGAAAACTTGTGACACAACCCGTCGTGGAGACGACAATTTCCTGATTAATTTTACTTACCTGGTAACTCCTATATTTGCTAATTGAGAACCAACAAGGTCTATTCTAAAATTGAGTTCAGTATAATTCCACAGGTGAAAAATAATCAGCGACGGCCGACGGAACCACACGCGAGCACAAATGAACTAACGATGAATCTGCGATTGATGAACATTTAACGCGATTCCAATATATGCCGTTAATTGTTTGTGGAATATAAACCGATATGCCTAATTATGATTGGACGAAACAGAACTAGTTGATGAACGTTGATGAACACGCGCGATTTACCTGGCGCCCGAAATAAAACTACAACGAGCTCAGTCTACGTCGACAACATGCGGTCTCTATCGGTTTGCGCTATACTTGCTGAACGCGACCCTGGAGATAGGTGGTTTCATTTTGCTTGTAGGCTGCAGTCAACTCAAAACAATGTTTATTCACGAATACTAATAAAGGTAATGGATGCCATGAATAATAAAATAAATAAAAATGTTATACGCAGGGAATACAAAGATAAACAACTACATTCTAGAAGGAAATCTAAAATCCCAGAAAGAGATCTTCCTAAACTTCAAAAAAATCAAAGATTTTTTGAATAATGAACGAGAAATTGAAGCCAAGCATTGAAGCAGATTCCGAATATGTCGAATTTTCAATCTGTCTCGTTCTATAGCTTTTAGTTAATGAGATAATAGCAACTGAAATATTGAGAAACACGAGTCTTATTTTCCCGGTTTTTGTATGGTATCTAATAAAAAAATTCCCGTAGATTAAGAATATGCAATTCATTCTTTTCCATCGCTTTTATTTTATAATATCGCGGTAAATGACAGTTAATAATGATTAATTTGTCACAGAAAGACAATACATGACAACACACATGTTCTCGACAATATGAAAACTTACTTGGTAAGCCACTTGCACCGCAATATGTGTAGCTAAATATGTAGTTGAATATATGTATATTCCATATTGGAGTTGGCACATGCACCGACGGAAACAGTACACTAAACATTAAATTCACATTTTATAATAAAGTATTCTATCTTCGTATTAATGTAATAGTCAATTTATTCTAACTACCATTAAGTATTGATCGAATACAGCGCAAATCACTGAATTAATTAATTAAGAACACAGGTAAAGCCGACCACACCGTCCGACGGCAGGAATAAACTATTTACCAAATGTCGCCGTTGATGTCAGCAGCGTGCAGAGTAGGGTAAAAGAGGGTAATGGGGGTCACTTAAGGGAAAACTCAAATATAATTTAAATTATAAACAAAATACTTATTGCAATCGCTTATAAGCATTGTTTACTTAAATACCTATTATTTGAAATAATTTTCGGTCACTTTGACAATCAATTTTGGATATTATTAAAGTTTAAAAAAAAAACAGATTTGACTCCCATTACACCGACATGCGGGTAATGGTGGTCACCCTGGGAACAATCGGAATCAAACGAAATCTAGCAGATATCGCAGACATAATATTCCGCAAAGTCCCACCCAGTGCATTTCACATGAGCCCATAGCCCACATGAAGTGCATCTGAACCACATTTAATTGTTTTTTTTTAAATCGTTGCACATTAGACATCAGTTTTCCAAATCTTCATCCTCATCGCCCTGGCATAAGTCATCAGTGCCAATATTGGAATCATAAGTTTTGTTACTTTCCCGCAGTATCGTTTCTGCAAGAAGGCTATTGAAAAATAAGTCACATTGCTTTTTATAGGCCATTTAAAGCGGACTAAAGACAAAAACGTCCATTGGGGGTCGCATGACTCCCATTGCCCACAATTGCACTATTGTGAAAAAAAAAAAAATATTTCTTCACAACATTAATGTAATCTGAACTGCATATCACGATTTTGAATGTTTAACTAAGACTATATAAAGTTTCATTCGAATATTGCAAGATATTCGACACTTATCGTCTAATTTGCGTGGACGTAAAATTAGATCAGCGGAGCTCAAAAATAAAATATTGGCGTATCTCAATGATACACGCACCGATTTGCATGATTTTTCGGGGGTGGCACTGGGGGCCAGAACGGAGGTAGGAACGCCGTTTACGCGTTACTCGTAACTATTGTTTCGTGGATATATGGGTGACTCCCATTACCCGCTGACTCCCATTACCCTACTCTCCCTACAGTTTGCCTCAGGTAACATTGGGCGCAGCATCACACACAAACCCAAACAGTGCTAACACGCACTACAAAAAACGAAAACAAGTCTCGAAATTATGTGTATACAAGCCAAATTCTATAAAATCAAACATAAACATTAAATAAATAACTCAAAACTTGTCGCAATTATCTTCTCCCACTACTTCTGCAATATGTTTTGTTATCTTAAAAGTCATTTATTAATTTTATTAATTAGTTTCACATAAATCATTCGTTTTAAATCTTGAATCTTTACATGTGGCATGGATTTCAAATCCTCATTATTCATTTCAGTAAAGAAATTATCACATTCCACAACATGCAAATGTATTACTAAATGCTACTTTACTAGCTATTAAGCTAGCTATTAGATTACGGTAACATCTAAATTTTAAAATGCAACAATATTAACAAAGAAACATGATTATTGATTATAATTAATAACATATAACATTTCTTTACTATCACATACTAAACTAAGTTTCAAGGGCCTACAGAACTATTACAAGGATTATGCAAATTTAAAACATGTAGTTTTACCCATGCAGGATAGTAGTACATATAACTTATTTCAATTTTATTGCTACCGTAATACATTTGTAACACCATCATCAACTTAATAAAACCAGAAGTAAAATTTTATATAATACTAGTTAACCCGGCAAACGTTGTTTTGCCATATAAATTATTTTTAAGTTCTAGATAAATTCTAGTATAGACAAACAGTAACTTACATATTATAAGTATGTAAGTATGTAAAACTTGATTAACTAAACTAATCGTGTCAAATACACATAAAATTAATAATTTTATTATCTAAAATATAAAAATGAATCGCAAAATGTGTTGGTAACCGATTCACTCAACAACGCCTAGACCAATTTAGGTAATTTTTCTTTTAATATGTTTGTTAAAGTCTAAGGGTGGTTTTTTCGGCGACAAAAATTGGAATTATTACCGGTAAAACGGGGAAAAGCTGAGGTTTCCTTTTTTCTATTGATTAACGAAACAAATTCCGCAGCCTTCTTCGACTTATTTTTGATTTATGGTTTTCTACTGAGTTTTCTTTTGTCCACTGACAAACGATACAAATTCCGCAGTTTTCTTTGATTCATTTTTGTTTAATTCTTTCATTTCGTTTTTTGTGCAACGTGGTTAATTATCTACGATCACTAAGTATTGCATGTGACACAATTCGGGGTGTTTTAGTGGGTCCCACTAATATAATTTGTTCTTGAAAGGGTGGCGAAAGTTCGTGGAAGCGCCCTGTCAACGGGGTGACTGTTCTATTCAGGAGAATTTTTTGAACCGACTATAAAATAGAGAGGAACAAAATCTGCCACATTACAATTTTCTTTAATAGAACGAAGTCTGTTGGGTCCGCTAGTTATGAATAAAACAGTAATAATTAATATCAGAGTTACACTGAGATAGCAATATGATAATTGTAAACGTTACTACTACACTTGATACATATACCATAATGATGGCCTAAAACTGTGTAGGGAGTGAGAGAAGTCTTATTGTATGCGTGAAACAGGAGACCGACTTCAGTCTCATTCCTTCGAGCGGGATGAAAAAAAATTAAATTACCGAAATTGCTATAAAAATATAGGGGTTGGTGATAAAAAAAGTAAATATTTAGAGTTGTATGTATTTTTTTAATGCCACATTATATAAAAATAGAAACAACATTTTTTGTCCAAAATTTAACAAAAATTAAGGGTGAACAACCCTTATTACTTAGAGATATGAAGAATAGATAATATCCGATTCTCAGACCTATTGAATACGCATATAAAATTTTTCTTTGAGCGACATGAAAAATGATTAAATTACTAAAATGGCTATAAAGAAATAGGGGTTGGTGATAAAAAAGTAAAAATATAGAGATGTATGTATTTTTTAATGCCACATCATAAAAAAATAAAAACAAAAGAATTTGTCCAAAAATTAAAAAAAAAGTTAAGGGTGAACAACCCTTATCACTTAGGGGTATGAAAAATAGATGTTAGCCGATTCTCAGACCTACTAAATACGCATATAAAATTTGGTAAAAATCGGTAAAGCCGTTTCGGAGGAGTACGGAAACAAACACTGTGACACGCAAATTTTATATATATAGATTTATGTTTTATGAATTACTAGCTGACCCGGCAAACTTTGTTCCGCCTCGCTTTTCACGTGCAATTTTTTATTCTTCTTCAGTCCTTTCATTCGCAATCCTTCGAATCCTAGTTGCATTACGGTTTTGTCGGATAAGATTTGATCGTTTTGGTCGCTGCATGTTGAGTGGGGAAGCTACGAAGCATCGCACAAAGAAGAGACGGAGAAAACTCGTTTAGTATCTTCCAAAGAAGTTTTCATTTCAAAAAGTATTAAAAATGTATCCTACACTTTCTAAGTCTTATTCAAACAAACACATCAACCGAGCAACTTCAACCAACCCGTACAAAGCCACGCACTTCTATGCTTAGGGGGACGCTACGAATCGCACAAAGGGGAGACGGAGATAAAAAAAAACATTATATTTGTGTGCTCTTTTTCTCCCGTAGGCTAAACCATATAAGCGAATATGTTTGTTTCCTTTTAGTGTCGTTTAGTGTTCTTTAAAGGAGTTTTCACTTCAAAAAGTATCCTAGTAACCTTCTCCAAACAAAAACATCAACCGGCCAACTTCAACCCACACGTACACACATACACACGTCTATGCTACAAAGCATCGCACAAAGAGGAGACGGGGATAATAGAAAACTTTGTATTTGCGTTCTCTTATTCTCCCGCAAGATAATCCATATACGCAAATATGTTTGTCTCTTTTTAGTGTCGTTTAGTGCCCTTTTAGAAAAGTTTTCACTTCAAAAAGTATCCTATTACCTTCTCCTGGCCCTAAGCTACCTCTCCACCAATTTTTAGCTAAATTGGATTAGCCGTTCTTTAGTTATAAAGGAGTTAACCAACACGACTTTCTTTTATATACATATATAGATACTAGCGACCCGCCCCGGCTTCGCACGGAAGTAAAAAACCGCATCAAAATCCGTTGCGTAGTTTCAAAGATTTAAGCATACAAAGGGACAGACAGAGAAAGCGACTTTCCTTCTCCAAACAAAAACATCAACCGGTCAACTTCAACCCACACGTACACACATACACACGTCTATGCTTAAGGGGGGAAGCTACGAAGCGTCGCACAAAGAGAAGACGTAATAACAGACAAATAATTAGCAATAAATTAAAATTGGGCCTATAATTTGAGATTTAAACTATCCTATCTCTCAAGTTGGATCGAACTGCACATGGTGTGCGAATTTTATTATAATCGGTTAAGTGGTTCAGGAGTCCATTGAGGACAAACATTGTGACACGAGATTTATATATTATATTAAGATTAATGTATCAGTGTGTCCACCAAGTAAAGCTTAGTTAACACACACGTGGTGTGTAAAGCGTACTTTAACTTTTTACAATATTTAAATGTCAGTAAACTTATGAGTAAGAACCCGTGATGCCATTTTAGGAAAGATGAATATTTTCGACAGTGACTATCATCTAAACTAAAGGAATTGCAACCATAAAATTGTTGATTACGGAAGATTGGAAAATTCTCTATCAAATAAAAATTTAGAATAATTTAATTAAACGGAGTAAAAAAGTCAAAAAACGCCACTAAAAGTACTAAAAAGACACATTTTTCCATGTTTGGCAATTTTATTCAATCGCGAACATCTCGTAAACCAAAAGAGATAATTAAGATCGCATCGCAGCGTCTCAATCTACGGACTATTCTCTACAAGATAGGATAGTTAAAACAGAAATCTGAGAGATGAAATTTTAATTATTAAGAAAAAATTGCCCGGGGGAGAGGTGCTTGATAATTTTTATCGACGATTTTCGATAATTAATATCTCTTAAACTAAAAGAGATAACAACCAACGAATTGCTGATTATGGAAGACAGGAAAATTCTCTATCAGATAAAAATATAAAATAATAATATTTCTAACAGTAAAAAGTCATAAAACGTCACTAAAAGTACTAAAAATTGTCATTTTTTATTTTTGCCAATTTTATTTAATCGCGAATATCTCGTAAACTAAAAGAGATAATTAAGATTGCATCGCAGGGTCTTAATCTACGGACTATTCTCTACAAGATAGGATAGTTAAAACGGAAATCTGAGAGATGAAATTTTAATTCAAAAGAAAAAATTGCCAATTTCGATCATTAATATCTCTTAAACTAAAACAGATAGCAACCAACGAATTGCTGATTATGAAAGACTGAAAAATTCTCTATCAGATAAAAATATAAAATAATTATATTTCTAACAGTAAAAAGTCATAAAACTCCACTAAATGTACTAAAAAGTGACATTTTTGAATTTTTGACAATTTATTTTAATTGCAAATATGTCATAAACTGAAAGAAATAAAAAGGAACGAATCGCAGAGTCTTAATTTATGGACAATTCGTTTTAAAATAAGGTAGTTAAATTAGAAATTAAAGATATAAAATTTTAATTCTTAAGAAAAAATGGGCAATGGTGGTGCTTGATTTATTTCCACGATTTTCGACAGATCTTCAAAACTAAACAAGATAGCAACTAGAAAAACGATAATATAGTATTCAGTGAAATCTCAGTAATTCAAATTCGAATTAGCGAATTTGTCGGATTATCGAGGAATGCTACAATCCGGATTATCGCGGCTCCACTGTATTTAGAAACTATTTCGAATCAAGTGGCTTGTGGCAAGCTACGAAGCATCGCACAAAAAGGAGACGACGATAATAGGAAGCACTGTATATCAGGCTAAACCATATAAACGAATACGTTTGTTTCTTTTTAGTGACGCTTCATTAATTTTGACATCGGAACGATTCTAAAGAAGTTTTCACTTCAAAAATAAAAATATCACGAAGGGTTCGCGAAAAATGAGTCGGTTTCCACCAAAAGTTCAGAAAAATGCGGAAAAAGAGTAAAATCGGCGGTCATTTAAATATAGTCAGGGCAGAATTTCGCGGAGGTCAAGAGGTGCATCGTCAAAAATCATTCTTGCGCTACTAGAATCCGAAAAAAATATCAGAAAGGGTTCGCGAGATATGAACCATTTGCCACAGTAAGTTTTGAAAAATTCGAAAAAAGAGGCAACTTTTGCGTGTGTTTTAAGATACGTAACAAGGCAATAAATGTTGGACGCGTAAATTATAATGAAAAATATGATTGAATTAGAAACTTACGAATTGTTGTGCGCATCAGTCACCAGGGCACAGCAACTGCTGTAATTAAAAAAAAAAAGAAGTTGAAACATTTCATTAGATTATAGAATAATATATTCATACATCATAGAAGAAATACAATATGTGATGTTGAGTTAAAAGTTACTTACGCAAGGATAATGATAAATAAATCTACATGAGGGCCATCCTATATCCGATTCATTTAGCGACGGACACCGAACCTTGTTATTTGCACACGAAACGCGATCAAATATCTACCACTTTTGTACAATAATGTACATCAAGCGCGTCAATAATAAATAACATTACTATAGCAGTTACAATTGAATAATTGATTGATGATCAAATATAATGCAAATTTAGAAAGCAGACGTCTGAACAAACAATACGAGTCCGTCAAAACACGTAAGAACTACCCAACGATCGGCACGAAACTGGCTGCAAACCATCGATAACACATGCCGAAGCCGAGCAGGCAACGATGCGATAGTTTACGATAAGAAAGCAAAGAGATTTCAACGACGACACTCGGGGACCTCATGCGTTGCATTCCACGCTGAAGCGATAAATATGTAAATAGTGTTCAAAACAAACACAATTCTTGTGCCGAATGCCCACGTTTGCCGATAAATATCGAAATAAACAATACAATTCTATTTAATGATTTTTAGTTCATGCTAGTGCCATCTTTGAGTGACCGGAAATTATAAATGGCCTTTCAATTTACAACATGATAATTAAAAACAACAATTAGTACTGGAGATACAAGGTCTAGCATTAAGTTGTAAAAATTTAACAAAAACATCGTTCTTTGCTGTGTTGGGTACAGACATTGAAACATTTTCATCTTTCCTAAAATGACGAAAGTTTGGCCGTCACGGGCTCTTAGATTTTATACCCTATTTTTTAATAAAATAAAGATGATAACCTTTTTATTTAAATTTAATGTGTCACGAAATATTTATCTTATTTTTTTACGATAAATCAATGTATTGCAGATTACAAGGTACTTGAAGTGAATGAGGTCATGTAAGGGTTTTATTAATAAATTTAATAAATGTCAAGGTGATTAAAACGTAGTACAACGTAGAGCAATTTGAACAGATCTGTATCTAAAAATTCTCAGAGGGCAAGTAGCATCAATATCAATTCCGATTTTGCCAGTTAAGTTTGAATTAAAACATTGCAATTTCTTACTCTTGTTCAAGAAAACTCCGTAAATTTTTTTTACTATTACGCTTTTTTAGACATTGTGACCCTCAACAACAAGTGAATGATGGCTCCAACATTTAAAAACAGCGTTATACAATATTAAAGTTGTTGCAGAGTAAATTCACGTGTGCGAACTGAGAAGGTTACGTACTTGAAATGTCGGCCGCCAGTTGCCTTGAATTTGAATATTTCATATGCGTATCTATGGCTTATGTATAGGTACAAGCAAGTATGAAGCTATGAAGTGCGGAGTATCTTAAATGCGAAGCTCTAATGTGCACGTTCAGAAGCAAGTCATTGATTAAATATGCGCGCACAGGAAATTATTTATCAACCGCATTTACACCAGCCGATTTACTTTCCCTCTCTAGTGCAAGTGTAGTCAACTTGGTAATGACGCAGTGTTATTTATTTTTAGTTTAACTTTTGTAACCAGGGAAATGTAGCAGACAGTTCATCATAAAATATAATGTTCTTTTTATTACCCTTGCTTATCTAAATAGTCTTGTTAAAGTGATTAAGTGCTTTCTAATAAGCAATAAAATTTAATTCCTTTGCCTGTTAGTAAGCTCAAAAAAAAAGTACCGTAATACGCATTAATAACACGTGTCAAATGCGCAGTTAAATATAATTTTGTAAATTCATGACTTTCAAATATTAGCGTGATTGTAGCAGTCTTATTAAATACTATGCGCAAAAGTTAAAGACCTTATCACAAGTCTACTTGTAAATCTTGTAAATATTGAGTAGTCAGCTATCAACGCGTGAATCATAAAAAGTAGTCTCGAAGCGTCATTCGAGTTTCGTGCTGGTGTTCAGTCTGCGTTGTGCCTTCGAGGTAGTTGGACGTAGCGCTGAGGCAGTCGGAAGCAAGTTCAGGTAAGAAAACAAAGAATATAATACATCCAATCATAGGTACAATTCATTTGGTCGAACATATTGTATTAAAATTAGACTATAGCTTATAACTGCAAAAATCTAATATTATTTATATTCTTTGGAATTGACATATATGCATATTTTAAGATTAAAAAAAATATTTTAAGTATTTTAAAGTAATCATTTATATAGTTTGCCCCACATAGCTAGGACGCAGAGCAAATGTGTTACAAGTTCAATGCTAATAAGATTGCGAACCCCACCACATCATGTAACATTGAGCTCGTGAACATGTAATTATTATTCAGGAACCTACTGCGACTGCCTCGTACATGTCTCTTCTTATTCGCGTCGTTCTCCTTCTAATAACCTTCAGCACTTGCTTCAATATAACACCATTAGTTCAATTTAGTTCTTCTACCGAAACTCATCCATACAATCCTTCGAATGATTTGATTTGTTACAATTAGCAAGATTTATGACGCTACTTCTCGTTCCGGCCGTGCATCTTAAACTAACCGATATTTTACAATATAAACTGACCCAAATATATTCATGCAGTGAGTGAGATTTGTAAATGGTTCTCTATAACATTTCCTTGACCCATTATCGGTATGATAATGTTTAAATAGCACCGAGACCTCGGACACATTTGATCAAATTTATGTGATTAAATGTTCCGTGATTCACTAAAATCGAAAACCCCAAAGCGGAAGTGGTAAATCATTATACGCTAATATTTACACCAAATATAAGTGATTAATTTTTATTACGTATTTAATGATTTTGTGTCATGTTTAGGAGCATTAATCAAATGAACTTTTTGAGACGAGGGTTTCGAATGGGTGCTAATTTAAACAGGTAAATTATTACAATTGAGTTTACTTTGAGTTTGAGTCAAAGTTTATTCTAAAAAAATATTTTAAAAACACTGCTTGATTATACTCATCTTCCAGAAGATAAATCTATTATATTTGATTTTGCAATAGTAATAAATTACCGAGTGCTCCTAGCTGGGTTCTGCAAAATTCAAGTTGGCAAACAAGTTATTATTTTACTCAAAAAATGCAAGCCAACTTGTGTAGGTTCACATTTAATATTTCCATATTAAAAAATCTGAAAGTACACATAAAACATTGAATAAACCTAAAAAGAAATTTTATACTTCAGAACCATGCCAAGTTTACAACACGAAATAGACACCCCTTTTGAAAAGGCCACCTTTGGAATGGGATGCTTCTGGGCATGTGACTGCCTCTACGGCGCTACTCCAGGAGTCCTCCGTACTGTCGTCGGTTACTCCGGTGGAACTAAAGTAAATCCGAAATATCGGGACTTGTAAGTGAATTCAAACAATACATACTGTGTTGTAATTATTGTTTTTCAATTGAAGAGGTGACCACACTGAAGTGATTGAAATCCACTTTGATCCAAAAACAGTGAATTATGACAAACTACTCTCGCTGTTCTGGAACAACCATGAATACGGCCTAACTACCAAAATCAAGCGCCAATACATGTCTCTCATTTTATATCACAATGAAGAACAAAAGAAAATCGCTGAACAGTCCATGGATCGTGAGGCTAAAAAACGCAACGAGAAGTTAATCACAGAAATTGCACCAGCACGTGAATTCTATCCGGCCGAAGAGTAAGTAAAAAGGTAGTGCTTAGATTCTTTTTAACATTTTGATTTGTTTAGTTACCATCAAAAATACAGATTGCAACGGCATCCGTGGTTGTGCGAAATGCTCAAATTATCTCCACAGCTACTACAAACTTCGCACATAGCGGCCAGACTCAATGGTTATATCGTCGGTATTGGAAAAGAACAACATCTGGAAAATGAATTGCAGGGCTTTGGTTTCAATGAGAAAATGATCGAATACGTGAGAAAAGAGTGGCACGCAAATAAAGGTGGCACTCTCTACTGTTAGTTACATACATTTCTTCATCTTCAATAAAATGGAGATCAGTTTTATAGTGCCTTTAATAAAGACGCAACAACTTTTAATTTAATAATTCAACAATCTAAGAAAAAAACTTTGATTAAACTACAATGAAACCAAACAGCAGAAATCTCAAGTCCAAGGATAATAAAAGAGGATTCGTAAAAGTTGAACTAGCAAATAAACATGCTATGAAAATAAATAATTTGGCAGTCCGCTTCGTTGCTAAATCACAAATCTATCTGTTGTTATTAGAATTATCACTTAGTTATTTAAGTTAACTATGTTTAGATTAGTTTTTAAAAATTGATTACCATCAATGTAAAGTAAATAAAACAAGTATTCTGTAGTTCATATTTCAGTTCAGTATTTGATTTCCTGTTCTCTCTTCATAAAAGAAACTAGAAACGTTTGCAATGATTTTCGTTTTTTTTTTCTCGCGGAAGTCGATATTTACAAGAAATATTAGTAAATCTGTTACAGGTTGGAAACAAATATTGAATGTACGTAATATTCACTTAATTAGATTGGGTTCAGAGTTCTATGCTGGACTACGCCTATCTGCGTCTCTTTGTTTTTGTTATGATTTATGTATTGACGCTAAGCGCTTGCGACTTGCGAATTTCATTAATATGACAAAACTAGGGGTATATTTTGTGTATTTCCAGTGAAACCGACGAGAACAATAAAGTGTGTTGGAGGAAATCAACAATTGTTCAGTGCCAAGTTGAGACCGTGCTTTTCTATATATCGTTGGCGAGCGTTCGCGATTAACTGAGCCTTGCGTTCCTGAAAAGAGAGCGTGCGTTCATTGGCTGACTTGCCGAATGTCGACGCCGCCGTGTTAAATGGGTCCTTGTTGTTGGCCGTCACGGTGGGCACGCGGATTGGAGTCGAAGAGCGCGTTTGCGACGATGAGGAAGACGTGCCCGTCGACGGAGTAGGAAGAGTTTCCGGCGTGTACGTAACAAGTCCTTCCAGAATATTCGTTATTGTTACATCAATATTTCTTGTCTTTGCTGTTCCAACAAATAAACATGATTTAATAAGTTTAATTCAGTAAATTATTATAGCAGTTACCTAAATCTCGGTAAATTACGTTAAGGGGAACCATAGGCAAAACCTCCTTGACTTGTCTTCCCATCCTCTGTATTTCGGCGTTTATCACCGCCATCTGCGCATTGCGCACTGGCACATTCTGTATCCGCTGTTGCTCTATAACATATCTCTTTTGATACTCTTTCATGTCTTTCGCCGTGTACTGCGTCGCCGTAACATTGAGTGACTTGCCCATGTCAAGCTGTATCTTATTGCAGAACTCATCATCACTGAATGCCTTCTTCTCCACCGACGGCAAGAACCTAATTCTGTACACCGTCATAGGCGAAAACATGTAATAGAATAAATTGCTCCAGTAGCTCGAGTCAATCGTGCTAATTGCGATGTTAAAAACGGGACGCCTTGTCTCAATAAGAACTGGCTGTATTTTACTAGCAAGTGAGAATTGCCAAGCATTAAACTTGAGTAAACCTTTGCCATTGGTCTCAGATGTTTCTGGTTGCAGAAACAAGGAAGCCTTACATCTTGTGTTAAAATGCGCAATATTGTTTTTCAGACTTTCCAAGTTGGTTAAGGGTCCAAGAAACTTTTGCCCAAACAATTTTGATAACTGTGTATCAAGAGTAGCAGCAGGCTAAAAATAATTTTAAAATTAAATGCAAACTTGAATGAATTCAAAAAAGAAACAGGAAACTAGTGGTTGCATAATTGTAAAGCAATAAAATTAATAATACTTACAGTTATACATTGTGTTAAAATATGAATTACAAAACTATCTAAAGCCGAAACTTGATTTCCCACATAGGCATCAACATGTTCCTTCCTCTCTATATTTTCGGCATTCACCGAAATGCCAAACGTCACGCACAGCAATTTTTGATAGATGACTTGCAAGAATTTAACTTTTGGAAGTACTGTGGATAGTAGTAGAACAATGAGCAATAGTATTAATCGCACTAGCACAAGTAATATTCCAAATGGTAGATACAATAGCAGCAGAGCATTTGTGTCTGGAAATCTGTGAAAAATACCACACATTAGTTACAATTGCTCAAATATAAATCATTGAACGATTTTATGAATAAGCCTTTAGAACTTACCTGCTGTAATTGAACAATTGCTTTACTTCAATATTATTTACCATGATCCGTGTGTAGTGCGCGCGTAACGCGTGATCGTGCTTGATTATTTATGCAAAAAATAAATATTGTGATTCCAAAATTGTTTGTAATGCATTCGTCCCTGGTCGAACGTCGTCCCCAAACGAAATTTCAATTGGAATATTGCGAATCGGATTTTGCGATGGACAATCGCAGTTAGTCGTATGCGACGTTTGCGACACACCAGCAGGAACGATGGTGAAATTTGCGACAATCACTCCGCGTTAGCACAACACCGCGCACAACGGTAACGCGGTAACGTATGTGATTCTCGCCCCGCTTTGATTCACGAGCTTCACGTATCTGGTTTTGGATTTTACCGTAGGACACTTGGTCGCAATCCAAGAGTGCAAAGCAAAACAAGGTGTAAATCCAACGCGAAGATAGGTTACCAGCTGGGTCTTGACGTCACAATAAGCGTGATTAGCGTTCTAGACACGAAACGTCAAATTATATTGGCGTCTCGCTTGGATCCAAGGATTTTTGAGTCAGATTATTAAAACGCGAATAAGAGTGGAATAACGATAAATGGTAGAAATGGTAAATGTTAGATGAAAAATTAACTTGGTTTTTAAAACAAGTAAATTTCAGTATTTAACTAAAATGTGTACCAAATATTTTTTCTATTTTGCTCGAGGGTATTATAAGACCACTTTTACAGTCGCCATGGAGTTTAATTATTTATCATAAAACATATCATAAAGCATAATGTGACCAAGAAGTAAAGAGTAATTGACGATACATTATTCAATCGGCTATTTACAGGTTTATGGCTGGATAATAAATATACTTAGTTCACTAATTTAAAATATATTTATAAATAGCCAATACATTCTACCGCAAAATGTACTCAAATATAGTGATTTAAGATTTTTGGAGACATGCTTATACACTTGTGACGAATTGTATAAATATAACTGTAAAAATCATTTTACGCATTCAACCAAATAGATCATAACTAAAGCGTCCATTCTTTACATAATAAAGTAAATATATTGCTCAATCTTAGTTTATCTAAATAGATTTTTAAAGAGTTAAAATGTAGGCAACTTTTTATATACATCAAAGCGTCTTGTTTAACCTTACTTTTTCCTATTTTAATTATGAACTGTATAGTATGGTGATACTGTAACATTTTATTACTTGGAGTTAAATTTTGCAATTGCCTAACAATTAACGAATAGTCTATACATACAATGAGTGCGGAAAATAACGTTTGCTGTCACAAAGATAATCTGCCCACTAACAAGTTGAAGATCCTCGCCATTCACGGATACCGGCAGAATGCTGAAGTTTTCAAAAACAAAACTGGATCATTTAGAAAAATGTTACACAAGTGGGCTCAATTTACTTATATAACAGCACCACATAAGGTGCTTGTAGTAGAAAATGATGATACAGAAATAGGGCAAGCTAAGGATTTAGGTAATGATTTATAGAACTGATTTATAAGGAAATACACAAATGCTTATATTTTTAGAGCAATATGGTTGGTTCTTTAATAGAGAGGATAATTCATTTAGAGGTATCAGAAAAGGTGGTCCAGCTATTGGCTATGAAGAAAGCATCAAACTAATTGAGAAAGTTGTTGAAACTGATGGCCCTTTTGATGGCATTTTTGGTTTTTCACAAGGAGCATGTTTTGTTGGATTATTATGTGATTTACAGCATAGGGGCAGTAAGTATAATCATATCCTGATAAAACTTTATAAGTCTAATATGTTTTTGTTTCAGTGTTACCCTTTAAGTTTAACTTTGCAATCATGTCATCTGGATTCAAGTCTGGTAGTCTACCACACATGAAATATTATTCAGATACTATTGCCATACCTAGTTTACACATTTATGGCACAGCAGACAAAATCATTCCAACTGAAATGAGTTCTGACTTGGCAAGTTGCTTTGATAATCCAATGGTGGTCACACATCCAGGTGGTCATTATTTACCTGCTACTGCTACACAGAAGCATGATTTTCAAGCATTTATTAAGAATTTAAGAAGGTAAAACATTCACAGAATGTGTCTTATGCTAATGAAACAAATAACGAGATAAATAATAAAGTGGAACAATGAAACTCAAAATCAAAGTTTTGTTACATGTATGCACCTTTTACTGCCAATTGGTCAGCACCTTCATTGCCCTGAATTCCAGCATGTCCATTCACATGTTTCTAAAATCATAAATAACTATCATATGAGCTAAAAGGAGTAAATAATAGGGCTTGTTATTGATGTGACAGGCACATCTTCCTCATTTTATAAAGGCTGAAAGTTTGCGTGCGCATACCACTAATTTAGATAAGAACAATCATTCACGATTAAAGATATAAATTCTCTAGAATTTTGAAGAATTCAGTAATTCATATCAAAATGATTGGCCTTTGCATTATGACAAATTTAATTTATCCATTTCAACCATTTTTTATATGAAAATATATATTTCGTGTAAAACTACTTACATATTTAACATCATTTAAGATGTTGGCATTCTTTTCCAGAATCAATAATTCTTCCTTATTAATAACATCCTTTCCAGCTGCAGTTTTCCAATTGTTTCTTTTCCAGTTGGGCATCCATTTTGTTACACAATCAATAACAAATTTTGAATCAGTGTTAATTTGAATTTTTGCAAGATCTAAAAATATTAATTAATTCTGTTATGTATTAAATGGTGCAACCTTGGTGTACCATTCATTTCTGCAATTTTACAAGCTTCAGCACAAGCTAAAATTTCAGCAGCATTATTGGTCTGCCTATTTCCAGGACATGGTTTGCCAACATTCCTAAAATCATTGTAACAATGTTTAACCTAACATCATGTTTTTAAAAATAAATCAATTCTGAAAATACAATGTTATTTATCTTAGTTATACTTACAATGGATGATTTTCTCCAAACCACACACCAATTCCAGCCTTAGCACCACCTTTTCCATTGTTTGGACAAGCACCATCAGTATAAACAACAATATAATCTCCATCTTTATCAAATGATAATTTGGCTTTCTTTACCTTCTCTAACACACCAACACCTGAATTACATTGTAACAGTCTTTTTTGAACAAGTGGTCCAACATCAACCAATTTATTTATTGATTCTGCTTTAATTATTGGTGTGGCTTGTCCAGATTTGAGAGCATGTATCTCAGTCTTTATCCCTTCAACCTCAGCTAATAAATTCTGTATTGCCAATTCAGCCCTTGCAACCTTTTGCTCTAATCGCACGATTTTCAGTTTATTACTAAAATTGATTCATAATATTAATAAAATACTAAATCTTAAAGTTACTTTAACATTTACCTATCCATAGTTCTGGTTAATACTGATGATGGGTTTAGTAATTTACAATAAGTTAATACTTGTAACATGTAGTTCACCAAATATTACATTTATTGAGAATTTAAGCCTGCCACTAACCACTTTGTCTGCAACCGAGTTCACCTTTAACCTAAAATAATTTTCAGACATGCATGAAATGGATGTTGTTGAATCGGAGATTTTATCACTCCTTAGAGATTTTTGCAAAATAGTACCCCTGCATATAGATAAATGGAGAGATGTGCTAGATCATCTTCTAAACAAAGTAAAAGGAGTTGTCAACATGTCAGAACAATTGCAATATGTCTCAGAGTAAGAATTACATTATACAAAGAATATAAAAGTAATGACATTATTTTTAGAGCTAATATAGAGCACATGCCCAATTTCAAACTTGCTCAAAAAGGATTGAGATTCAATATCCTAACTAGTATTGAAGAGGATATGAAATTTGTAAGAGATTCTATGTAAGAAGAACATATTTGGTTGCCTACATTACTTATATATTATGATAATTTAAATTTATTTCAGAGACAAACTTAGTAGATTCAACACTCAAATTAAGGATAAATTGATAAAACTGGAAACTGCCTCATTACAACTTGACTGGGAAAAAGGAGATTGTACTTTATTACAAGGGACACCGGTAATCCCACCCTTAGGAAGACTTCTTCAAGATGCATTGCAATTTTATACATTTTTTGAAAGTGCATACAAAAATATGCAGAATTCGACAAAAAGAATGAGTTACTTACATCTAGACAATATGAAGCACTGGGAAAGTACGTTTATGATCGAGTTAGAGAGTAACCAGTGTGTTAATGGTTTACTCGCATTAACACAATATGTTGATAATGATGTACTAACATAGCTTAAGATAAAATGACTTGTTCACATGTGATGTAACTTATTTGAATGTAAGGAACAATTGGAAGGCAGAAGTTAAGCGTTTCTGTTTTCTCATCTCTTGCATTTATGCGTGGTTTTGCACTCCGTCTGCCTCATTTGCGTTGTTTGTGAGCCGAAAATAAGCGCAAGCGTCGAGACAGTACGTGGGTGGTTGAATGAACCCCTCGTGTGCGATCGGGGTGAGCGAGTGACGGTAGCCCCGTGACACGGTTTCGTCTTTTAGCGCCGCGCGTCGGTATTGATTTGCCCGATTCGCCGACGGCGGTGGTGAAGGTTTCGCGCGCGTGTCCAGAGTCGTTTCTGTGTCAGCCGGAGGTTGAGACCCAACCGAACAGTGAGTGTCCTCACGAACCGTCCACCCTCAACAAGTTTTCGGGTAAGTCGTCTGAATTTTCTTTTCATCGTACACATCCGATTTACACATCGCGCTTATATTGGTAGATTGCAATTTAAATTATAGCAGAAATAACATCGTAAAGTTTACGTTCATGGTGTGATAACTTAATAATTCCAGACGTGTTTTGTATTAACAAGAAGTTTAAATATGAATCGGTATGGATCTGGTTATTGAATACATGTTGGCGTCGGTTTTGGCATGGTGCCAACACATTAAAATGAAGGAGCAAGCAACGGAAACAATGGTGCGTTGAGAGATTAGGATAATCAATTAAAAACAGACATTTCAGAACAGACATACATTCTTATTTTACTGAATTGATTAACTGTAAAATAATGAATTTAAATTCCATTGATTTATTCGCATTAAACAGTGTAGGACTAAAAAACAATGTCGTAGTTAATATGCTCACAAAACTAAGTTTATTGTTTCGCCATTTTGCTTTTATGGCATCTTCAAAAATAACGTCCAAGAGGTACACAATGCAGTTTAGGTTTGTTTTATTTGGAAGGTTTGGCATTAATAAGGTGGGATACGTTTTGTGTAATCCAATTGCCATCCGTTTCAAAGCCATAAAATTGGTGTTCACAAAATCAATAAACGATTACCAATTAAATCTACTAAATAATTAATTACTCTTTTCACGCAATTATAATGAATTTTTAAATAAAATATTTTGAAAAATCCTTATTAATTCTTGTAAATATAACTATAATAATTAACATTTAAATGGTATAATGTTATACATATCACTATTAGCGAAAAAATGTTATTATTTTCCGACAACAATATAAATAAATCGTTTTGAATTGTATTTGATTCACTCGATATTAATTTAATTTAAATTTACAAGAAGATAAACAAGGAATTCATATTTTGATATGGTCATTTTTTAAAATTTTACTCTTAGTTACTTAGTTCTAGTTAAAGTGTTTTTCTATTGAACAAAAAAAAAACAAGAAATTAAGAATGCCTCAAGTCACATTCCGTTGAGTAACTTACTTGAATACACGAAACAAAATACACAAAATCACATCGATTGTTAGTTGACCGTTTGCTTTGAAAATTTTATATAATCAAACGGGTGCAAAGCGTGCCGCCCTCGCAATTTTATGCATGCAATTTATTGCTGCCCACGCGCTTTGCTATATTCGCCTGCTTGCCTGTGGCGGGTCGCTTACTGGCTACAGTTGTATCGATTTTACGTGTGCCGGCGCCTCCGCCACGTTCTTCCTTTTTACTATCAATGGAAACCTAGACTACGTCAGAGGTTTCAGCAAACAGTGACGTAATGTGAGTACATATTCGGATCACACAATGCATCCAAACACATTAAAAGCAAAACCACCAAAAATGAATTCTAAGCTATCGCAAGACGTGCGTGCGCATTTTTTCTTCGTTTTCCCAGCGTTAAGTAAATAAGTTAAACTCTACTTCTTTAAGTTAAGACCAAGAAAACGTGGTATGAAATTTAATCATTTTTTTACAGGCATGGAATTGTGATGCTTGACTTTATCATTGCTCTGCTGAGGTTGCCGTAATTGTTTTGCTGGTCACGTCGTCTTAATCGAACAAACATGGCTAACACGGCGCATTTGGTACGCCGACAGAGCTCGCGCGATTTAAATCCTCAGCGGTCTTTTGATCGGTTAGAATTGAAGGAAATGAGAGGCCGCTTGGTGTTAGAAAATGGCACCAAAGGTGCAGGCAAATCCAGCGGCGGTGGAGGTTCTTACGGCGCTACGAATGCGGCTTTTGAAAATACTAGCCCGAACAAGGCTGGTCATCTTATTTCAACGGCTGAGGCAGCAACGGCCATTCAATCTTCAGGCAGCAGCAAACGCAACTCGCAAGATGGTGGCAAAGCAGTTTTCAAACCCGATTGTGCTGAAGAAGAACGCGAGTCGTGGGATTCCAAACTCACATTTATACTGGCTACAGTGGGATACGCGGTTGGTCTAGGCAACGTATGGCGCTTTCCATACCTGGCACAAAAGAACGGAGGCGGCGCGTTTTTGATACCCTACTTTGTCATGTTAGCTATTCAAGGAATACCAATTTTTTATCTTGAGCTCGCCATTGGACAACGACTTCGGAAGGGCGCAATCGGTGTGTGGACACAGGTCTCACCCTATCTGTCAGGTAATTCGTCTTTTTTTCAGTTTGATTATGTCTCAGACTCAGACTACTATTAATTAAATCATTCGATAGGAATTGGAATAAGCAGTGCAATTGTGGCATTCAACGTGGCCCTCTATTACAACACCATCATCGCCTGGTGTCTTTTCTACTTCCTGCAGAGTTTCCAAGCTCAACTTCCTTGGGCCGAATGTCCAAAAGTGTTCTTTGATAACAAGACCTACACCGAGGAACCAGAGTGTGTCGCTAGCAGCCCTACACAGTACTTTTGGTACCGCTCCACGCTGATGGTGTCACCGGACATAAATTCGCCAGAAGTGTTCAATTGGAAAATCGCCATGTTGTTGATTATCTCCTGGCTGTTAGTCTACATGTGTATGATCAAAGGCATTACCTCCAGCACGAAGATTGTTTATATCACCGCCACGTTTCCCTACATCGTACTCATTACCTTCTTTTTTCGGGGGATCACGCTGAAGGGCGCTTCCGATGGAATATTTCATTTATTTACACCGAAGTGGCATACGCTAACGGATCCGGTTGTGTGGCTTGAAGCCGGAACACAAATATTTTTTCCTTAGGGCTGGCATTTGGCGGTTTGATAGCCTTTTCGTCATACAACCCAGTCAATAACAATTGTTATCGTGATGCCATTTTGGTATCGTTAACAAACTGCTTCACCTCAATGTTTGCCGGTATCGTGGTGTTCAGTATCATTGGTTTCAAGGCTACGATGACCTATGATCAATGTTTGAATGATCGCAATCACACTCTGAGTGCACTCATTGGAACAAATCACTACAATCATAGTGTGTTGCCAGCAGCGGGTGCCACGTTCGCTGTCAACACCCCGCATGGTATCAAGGAGATTGTTATGCCAAAACTACCCGAATGCGATTTACAAAAAGAACTGGACAATGTAAGTATCTTGCTATTGTAACTTTGTTTTAGTCCACATGAACGAAACAAATATTTCAATATACTTAAGTTCCTTAGAATACCATTCATTTAACTTAATGTTATTTCACATCTTAACACATTCTGGGTTTTTATCTTCTTGTAATCTCAAGTTTTTGAATTGCTTCAATTTATCTCTTTCGTGCGCGGTTTTTACATTCCTTGTTGAATGTCGAGCCTGTCCGCAGCCAGGATCGCGGTACACATTAATCTTATTTCTATACAGTATATGTACGTTAGGGTGGTCCTTAAAATGCATTTTTGAATTTCTTTGCTCCCAGGGGCTTAAACGCTTTCAAATCGATAAAAAATAATTTCCTGAAAATTTGAGCTCTTAATATTAACTTTAAGATAGTCCGCACTCTCAGATAAGGTTTTATGGAGATTACTTGGCAGAAAATGGATTTTAAGTAACAAATCGCGACATATTTATTGTAAATTTAATTCTCCATGTAAAAATACCTCAAACATATTTACTGCACCTATTGACTATTCAAATACTAAGCCTTAATCTTTTTCATATTATCCACTATTGCAGATTTTCGAGTATCACCATAATATTGCTTATATTCTGATAAAAATTGAACAATAAACTCCTATTTGCTATTATTTGCTATATATTCTAAATATTATCAAGTCAATAGGTGCAGTAAATATGTATGAGGTATTTTTACATGGAGAATTAAATTTACAATAAATATGTCACGGTTTGTTACTTGAAATCCATTTTCTGCCAAGTAATCTCCATAAAACCTTATCTGAGAGTGCGGACTATCTTAAAGTTAATATTAAGAGCTCAAATTTTCAGGGAATTTTTTATCGATTTGAAAGCGTTTAAGCCCCTGGGAGCAAAGAAATTCAAAAATGCATTTTAAGGACCACCCTAATGTACGTGTTTATGGGTATGCGTTTTTTGCTATAAGTATTGTTGTGTTCTTTCAGTCCGCATCTGGTACCGGGCTGGCATTTATAATATTCACCGAAGCCATAAATCAATTTCCTGGCGCACAGTTGTGGGCAGTGCTATTCTTCCTCATGCTGTTTACGTTAGGCATCGACTCGCAATTTGGTATGCTGGAAGGCGTTATCACTTCGTTTGTGGACATGAAACTCTTTCCGAATGCTGGAAAAGAGGTGATTACTGGCGGAATATGCGCCGCCTGCGCAGTGCTCTCCTTGGGCTTCGCACACGGCGCCGGCAGCTATGTTTTCGTATTGTTCGACAACTTTGCAGGAAATTTTCCATTGTTGATCATTGCGTTCTTCGAGTGCATTGCAGTTTCGTACATCTACGGCTTGAAACGGTACGAAAAGAAAACAAGTACAAATGCTTTTAGTTGTTTACAGTGTATACTATAGCTATATGTTTCTGTTTTCTAGCTTTGCTGACGACATTGAAATGATGACGGGTTCGCGACCAGCCCTGTACTGGATGATTTGCTGGAAGTATCTGTCCCCGTTGGCCATGCTCTCTATTCTAGCGGCAAGTTTCATCGAAATTGTCACCAAAGGATCTGGCTATGATGCATGGGTGCCATCGTTAGGCATAACGGAACGACATAGTTGGCCGACGTGGGCACTCGTCCTGATTTTCGTATTGATTTTCATGTCAGTGATTTGGATACCGGTCACCGCAATACTAAGGTAGAGTGCCGCATTTGCTGCTTTGCTGCGTAACTTGTATAAATCTACTCTGATGCTTCTAGACTCTTTGGGGTCGTGCTGATTGGTGAGGAGGAAAAGTCCTGGTTTCCGGCAAACGATCTTAAAGAGTTTCACGGTATTATGCCGCATGAGCCTACGCCAGCAGAACAACTTTTGTTTTGTATTCGGCCTGACGGCAGTGAAGGTATTTGCTGCCCAACCTACCACTCCTACGACTTGGACGAAGAGGATTAAGAAGAAAAAACAGAAAGACAATAATAAGATAAGTATTCCAACCACCTAGTTTTATAATGTTGATTTAACGACTGAAAACGTTCGACAATAATATGTTAGAAACGACGTAAAAAAGTCAACTTAATGCCAAAGTAAAAACCCAAAAACAAAAATATTATGACAATAAGCAAAATGAATATATTATTAAATAAGAGCAAGGAAAATCTTGCTATAGTGTTACATTATTCATATATATATATTATTCTGTGAATGTCACTTATTCAACTGAATTTATTGACAAACTCACCAATATTCATGATTAAAGATAGAGAATTTGATAATTTTAATAGATCCATTCCAGTCACTTGCCGAAAATTTAAAGACAATACTTATAATCACATGATGAAAAATTGTCCGCTATTAGTTATAATTTTTCCTCTCATTCAGAGAAAGAAAATTTAAAAAATCAATTTCTATTCAATATCTCGGCGATTGTATAACCAAGTAGTTTTTCATCATCTGATTTTCAGTGTTGCTATTCTTTAATGTGACATGGAACATCTGAGAATGTGATACCGTAATTGCACAAATCTGTATATTTTATTATTTTATCTTTATACTTAAACGCTCATACCAAGAATATCGGTTGAAAATGTGAAACTCGTGTTGCATTAAGATGAGGAACTGAAAGAAGCAAACATATCCATAAATTCAATGGTTCCCAACATAACATTTCAACCCTTTGTATTATTTCATTAACTAAAACGATTTGGGAATCACTTTTTAAAAACAAGAAAATTAATTCAACACATATCGAATATATTTCCATGCAACATTTAAATTGAAATGCTTATTGAAATCATCCCAATGAATATGGTTTTAGATTGCACAAAGCGGCGCTTCTGAATTAATTATTCAATAGTCAATTCAATAAATAAAACAGAAAATAGGTAATAGTTACCGAACTATTTAGCGCAACACAAGATTTGTCGATACAAGTGCATGAATGAATGCTTAATGCTATTAATTAAATTGCAAATGGATGCGACACAATGGTGCAGGTAACGATATGAAATAATAAATAAAATAGTAATGTACTTATATTTGTGTAGCTTTAGTATGTGATTGATCATTGTTACATTGTTAATGTTCAAAAAACAAACAAAGGACGTATTGGATCAACAAACGACAAGATGACGTCGGAAAAGTGATGTTAATTGAGATTTCAAAAGGATGTGAAAGAAATATAAAAATATGTATAAATTGTTACCGTAATTAACATAACAAAAAAGTACTAAATGTTAGCTTCGATTTGATTAGTTATTGACTGATTTACACAGCAATATAATTTGCTAAGAAATTCTAGAACAAGCACAGCTCGTTGGCAATAAATATTTTGTTATTTTATAGTATTATCATTGAGAACAATAAATAAATGTATGATTTTATTACAATCATATACGAATATGTAATGACAATAAATATTACGCATATAAAAAATTATATAAGTGAAAATTTTGAGAAATACTTCCAAAGCCGAAACGATGACAAATAACTAAATGTATTAATAAACCTTTTAAATCGTTGTACATGAACTCTCAGTTTGGGTAAAGTAACTGAAGATTAGTTTTGGACAAATAACTTACGATATACAAATGGATAAATGTTACGAATCTTATAAACATTTATTGAATTCTTTTGATTCAACTCGATAAACCAAATTAAGATGCAGACTCATATGATGATATAAAACATTATAAATAAATATGTGTACATTAACTAAATGAAGAGAAAACTATGAAAATAACAGATGTATAATAATGGAATTTATAACTATATGTATATAACGATTCTTGTTATATTATAAATGAATAAAAGATGTATAAAGGTGAAAAATGTTGCAAATAAATACCAAATGAATGTTGTTCACACATGTTTTTGAAAATTTATTTATTGTTTTAATAAATTACTAACTACCAGAAGGCATAGGTTACGAAACCTTTTGCAACAAAGTTTATTTCCAAATTTTGGAACACAATTACTACCTATAATAAATTTGTGCAACTTGAATGATTTGATTTATTTTCGGTTGCTAAATTATTTGACCGTTTTTGATATTTTTGATATTCGATAATTTGGTGTTATGTTCTTTTAATTGCTAGCATCGAATTTTTCGTTTTTAAATATATTCTGGTTTACGATATTTGAGCTATGAAATGAGCGTGTATAATCAATTTTGAATTGGACTACGGTAATTCAGTATACAAGTTCAAACGATTTAAGCCTGAAATAGTATTGGACAAATAGCCTTGCGTGGAAAATCGTGTAAAAGTGGCATTTATAAAAGGAGCACTAGTATGATAATCTGATTTTGTCGTGTGTTAAATTTCCTAATGCATTATTAATTTGTATCGACTATCGGACTAATCGATTGGAACAATTCCGATGTGGATTACAAGCAGGTGCAGACCAATGGTTAGCAAACAGAAAGAACGAAATATTATTATAATTGAATAAATTACAACTACATATTTGTAATCTGTAGAATTATTTTCATTGTAACTGATTTTTAAAGATAGTAGTAAATTAAATAAAAAAACTATTTTTTATGAGTCAAAGTTTCACAGCTTAAAGAAAACAAAATTTTAACATATGTAGAAAAAATTAAATCAACTAAATAAATACTAAATGAAAAAGTAACGAGATTTGTTTAGTTGGTCCCAATTTAAAAGTCGTTTTGAATTATTATCAAAATAAGTTATGTAGATTACATGCATAAATATTTGTTCTGCTTATTCCTATAGGAATATAGGTCGAATATAATCTAAATTAAATAATAGTATTTTATTCCAAAATAATTTAGTCCTATGCAATCACTTTTGAAAAACCGAGTAAAAACCTATATTTCTTTATAAAGTTAAAATTGGCAGCAATGCTTTATTATAAAAAGCCTAATATACCGCATCAAGCAGAAAATTGTAGGTTCATTAATGCGACGTTGTATTAAAAACTTCTGAATATCGGCATTAAAACCGCATCAACTGATTAATTTGCATTCGGCATTTACGGTATTCGGCTTCATCGCCATTCCCGGCACTGAGACGAAATGCAATTTCGATTTGGACGCGTGATCGTAATCCACAATTCCGGTACGGACCACACTACCAATTATATACTAGGAGTTCCAAGTAATAAATTTATAAAAACTAAACTAAGCTAAAATTTGACAGATCTTAAGTTTAAATACCTATGTATTGTAAAAATAATTTTAATGCGAATAGTTTTTTACAATATCAAAAAACTATATATTTTTAGATTATATATGAGTTTACATGAAACAATCCTTTTATATGCTTACATATCCTTTCAATTCGTATATGACTTTGGCGCGTCACGTAAAGATAATTAATTATGTGCTCCCTTAAGTTTGGGGCCACATTAGCATTAGTCAAATATATATATGTCGCATGGTTCCACTTCCATGTGTCAAATCGCGCAGTTGCGGGCCTATGATTAGGATCAACACCCGTCGCTCACCAGTTTATTCAAAAAGCTTTTTTGCATGGTTTTCGTATGACGTACTCCAATGCCATTAAACAAACGCGCACGGAAAATTTTTGCGTTATCAACATCACATTGCACGCGGCGCTTGGTACTCAACTATAAGTCAACATGAAGTTTTCGTCGTTTTTCACAATAAAGAATAAAATATTCAATATTTGCTGAAATATATATTGCTTGGAACAGCATGTATGTATATAATGTATAGTGTGTGGATGCTGAAATGTGGGTTCATAAAAACTGTTTAGATTAACAGTTTTTCCTTTTTTGTACTTATTTTTTTGATTAATTTAAGGTCGTTGGTTGTAATACCCAAACCATAGACCAAAAAATACTGCAGCTATAAACATAAAAACTCTGTGACACATTATTTCACTTACATAAATTAAGAATTAAGAAATGTATTGTACGGTACTTAAAAATATTTCAAAGCAAACTTCATAGTGAAGTATACTCACATATTATAATGAAATATTAATTTTATTTTACTTTATTTTAGGACTACTTGTATTGATTATGAAAGTGCAATTTAGGTGGTTTTAACGAACTCGTTATTTGCTACTGGCATGAGCATGATTGTTTAAAACACCTACATTATTACCTAATAGTATATTAAGTAACAAGTGGCTAAACGAGAGCATTACAGCTTTAGAGCTTTAACAACGTTTAGCCCCGTGGTGCTTACGCTATTTTTTCTACTTCCACTCTAGTTCCACGATTCGGTTTTTGTATTTCAACTTTTGTATTTTAAATCATCGAAATTTGCTCACACATTACTACAAAATGTACGGTTGTGTGCTGCTCCGTCGACAAATGCGCAGGCACAAGCTCCGTCTCGTAGATAATGTACGTAGATAATGAATATAACTCACGGCGTGGCCGTCCGTATATAAAATACTACTTTTTGTGCCTAAAAACCATGTAAAAACTTGCACTTGATAGGTGGAAGTAGAAAAATACAATTACCTACTAAAAGTATGTATTAATTCTAATTACATTAACCTAAATTTACATACGGTTTTAACATGTTGACTTAACGCTACGTTGTTTAGGGTGTGTATGTGTTCAAATGGAATTGGATATATGGCAATATAGTCACGGGTCGCGTAATTCTACCGAAAGCACAGCCAATTTTACCAATGATTTATAGAAGTGACTACTTGTAGAGACATTTATACTTGTTCATACATCCATTATTAGAAAATATTTATATATAAACTTATTATTCTTTAACGGTATTTAAATTTCATTTTACTGCCAAAAACCCATTACTTTATATTTACAGTGTTAAAAAAATTATAATACTAAAGTAATTCGAGTGTTTTTCATTAATTTTCATCCTATATTTCTACTTAATTCTTAATATATGCAACATGTTTCAAAATATTCAAAATAGCTGTATTTCGTACCTATTCAAAATTTTAATAAAATCATCTTGTTTTAGAACAACCATCAACTCCGTTAGAACTTTGACATCTATTATTTTCAACACTTTCCGCGAGCATACCTCGTTGTCATTAAATTTGCATCCACCCAAAATAAGCAAGAGCTTGAATCCCGCAGGAAATGAGTACGTTCAAAATAATTAACCCCGGAAAGATAAAGGGTATTTTCTTGCCGTGCTGCACCCTGAATATCATGAATAAACATCTTTACCAATTTTCTAAACCATCAGAACTTAGGACTGCCAAAATAATGATCGATGTGTTAAGCCATTCGTTATTACGAGTAACAAATATTAATATGCACATTTAATATTAAATTTAAAGGCAGGAGATTAAAGTTTAGAAAGGTATATGGAAAGGTTATTATATTTTATTAAGAGAGATATGATAGTTAAATTTTTTTGTTTGTGGTGAAGTCAAAGAGTTTTACCTTCACGATATGCATTTTATACTTTCTAGAATATGTAACAACCCGTAATTACATCTTGACAGTTTTGCAGTTTCCCGCCACGTTGCATCTCATATGTGATAACATGATGATCACAAGCTCACGTTATGTCTCTGGACGCGGCAGGTGCATTTTAATTATCGTTACAGGTGGTGCGTACAGGCAAACTGCTCGAATCGATAACGCAAATTTTACGACTACCATTATGCGCGCCATTTCATGACAACTGCGTGAACATATTCGCGCACAATTTATGATCGTCATATACCTACCTGTCTATGGAAGAGAATTCACTTTTAATAGTGCTAACACGTTATATTTGAAATATGTGAAATATTTTGTTTTCGCCCCAGGAATGATCGGATATAACATTTATTAAAGTGTTCTTATAGGTTTTGTATAGAACGTCAACCGTTTTGAGCATATAGCCAGAGCATATACGAGTAAGCCGCCCTGCCGCCTCTACTGCCGCCGCCGTCGCCGCCGCCGCCGCCGATCGTTTTGCGCGTGCCAGCAGGTCGCGCAGTATCAGCAGAGCGCGCGTCCCGGCCGGGTGTCTTGACGTTCGAGCGCTCTTGCTAACAACAAACAAAAAGTCGCCACAGCCGTCACACGCGCATTGCTCGCGTGCACCGCCGTCTCCTAAGCTAACACGCAGATTACACTAACGCTTTTACCATTAATACTATTCTTCACCGCGTTTTTCGCAGTTTTCATTTGCTAATTATTTGAGTTTAATGTAAACGAAAAAAATTAATATTTGAACGGAATCATTGATTTGCAACATAAAATAACATTGCGCGTGGTATTATTAAAAAAAGGAAATTCTAAAAACAACGTTCATTTCGAATGCTTGACGCTCGTTTCTGTAGTCGCCCCTTGACCCGAGTCGAGTTTATGTTCTTCAACGCAGCGCCTAATTTAATTAGATCATTTTGATGTTGTACTTCTAAGACTCGAATGCAATTATATTCCAACTACTATAAAGTGACACAAAGTGTAAAGCAATACTAACGTGCATCTTAATCAAAAACCTAAAATAATTGCGTATAAATCTGTGATAAACCGATAAAATCGTTATCTTTAAAATCACTTTCAATATTAAGTTTGGTTTTGTTTTGCGTTACGTATATTATGTTAACTGTAAATGAAAACTAAACATAATAAATATATAGTATAAACAAAACAACATCTAAAAGATCATCAAATAATGAAGAAGCAAGTGGTGTACGTGGTGATCATCATGGTGGCGGTACTGACACTCCAGTGCGCCGGTATGTCGTTGCGCGGTTCAGATCCGGCGCCGGGGCGATCCCCAGGCCCACCGATCACCACCTTCGCGTCGTCGACACCTTCAACGATGGTCGACCCACCTCCAACGTCTACATTGTTGCCTGTGTCTCCAATGGCGGACAGCTTACGATCGTCTAGCAAGGAACAAAAAAATTGTGATATATTTCGATATGCAAGCGCGACGAACGAAAACGAATCCGACGCCTACAACGTAACGCTCGCCCATGAACTTTTCGACGTTGGTATTTTAACACCGAAAGTCATCTATCAAGGTATATTATATATTACGTAATGTCTGCTATTTATATATAGTTTATGGTTTACCTGACAAGCGTGAATTCACACTCAATATGTATCAGGTTATTTCAAGATTCTACTTAGCGATCTGCTGCATTTTTATAACTGAATTCATTTTAAATAAAAATGAATAAATGTTTGTTATTAATATAATAAAAAATAACCATGACAATCATGTAATAATTGGAACTTAACATGTAATATGTAACTTAATTGGAACGTTGTAATTTAGTAAAACCACAACAATTAAGTAAATACTTGCGCGGATTTGGCAGCAAATGAATCTCCAGAACATTTAGCTTTTGAAAGAAAACTCCAATAAATTGATGTTGTATTTTGTATATAAACAACTAATTGCGCTTTTTTTACACTCCATTAGTTTATTTATTTATTCGATTCATTTAAGCCAAATCCTTATAAAATCGATCCCATTTGCGACCATTAATGGATAAACCTTTCTGGCCTTTCTTTGCTTCAGTTGCTTCTTAGATTCTCTTCTCCACTCACTCCAAGCAAACAAAAATTGAAATCACACTTTTTACATTGGTCGTTTTTTTCAACTGCAATGTTCTATATACATTCGCTTCAAATGTCTGGAAGAAAGAATCTTCATAAAATTATATTCAAACGATACGCGTTCGATGTTTCCCAGTGCGTTGAACAAAATATAGGTCACGTTTTCTTTCCGCCCAACGTTTGCCTCTCGTTCCAGGAGGTATATGTATGCGAACTGGTTTAAGGCTGTGTTACGTGTCACGAAACGCAGGGGATTATTTACGAGGTTGTTTTTGTTCCCTTTGTTTAATGCGTGTGGCGTGTAAGTCTTCCAGGGTTAGGTTATTAGCGTGTATGTATTCTCTTTAAAGGAAAGAAGTGCAAAGAACTCAAGATCTACCATGATGACACTTATAATAGGGAAATTATGATGCATATCGATTGGTTTATTGGCCAAACCAATTCAAAGCATTTTGAAATAAACTCAGTTCTATTCGAAGATATTTACTCGTAACACATTGTAACTGGCACGCTGCCCTGATATCCAGAAACTTTTTCGGAGTTGAAAAGAAGGAGTGCAATTCTAGGTCAATGAAGGTATTAGTCCTTGAGTAAACGGCTAAACACAAAATGTGTTTGTTAAACATAATAGGTACTATAAAAATGTATAAACAATGGTATAAACATTTAAAATGTTTTCATTAGAATTTTTGGCAATGTTGATAATGATTTTCATTAAATTCCCTATGAATTATGGATATACCTATATAAATTGTTAATAACTCT
Organism: Dalotia coriaria; assembly: GCF_025399875.1. Lineage (NCBI taxonomy): Eukaryota > Metazoa > Arthropoda > Insecta > Coleoptera > Staphylinidae > Dalotia > Dalotia coriaria. Next base: position 3,681,062 of record NW_027045448.1, read on the forward strand.
TGCAATTATTGTTTCCCGATATTAATTTTGAACTAAAAAATGCTTGATGCAATTACCTATTGAATGACACGTCGTTCATAATATTTGGTGCTTTTTAACTTAAATTTTGGAAATTTTGGATTTTTTGCATTAAAAAAATAATTGTGCAATGTACGAATAGCCATATCTATATCCAATAAAATTTATTGATATTTCTGAGTGTCCCATCGGACAGCATGCGTCGAGGTTAGATCTAATGGCCGGTGAAGGTCTTTATAATTTATGCTGATTCAAAGCTATAGTGCATATAGTGCATACACTGACCACCTTTGCACCCTTACACGATACATTGGTAAATCCTGCACAGTCGCATTGCCTTTTGCCTTGATGTGCGTTTGTTAGTTGCGAACAATTTGAGCTGAAGCTATAAATAGACGTCCTAGATATGGATATATGTTGGAAGTTAAAGGCGTCCGTACCCGGCGTGGCCCGCCAGAACGGCGTTGGTATAAAAAAAAAAACGCAAACAAATAGGATTGGCACGAGCGGCATTATCCAATCGAAAATAGGGTTGTTCTTAAAGCGATGCCAAAAACGATCCTTTGTTTTCTAATTTTACATCAAATTTGCGAATGGGTTTCTGTTAAAATTATATAAGAATTATAAAAATTAATAAAACCACTATAGGTTTATTACATATTATAAGTTTGAATGAAAATTTATTTGATTATTTGTGAAATTTTCATGCCAAAACCACGATACCAGTTTTGATCAACTTTGAAACAGAAATATTGTTAGGTTCGGATATAACAGACACGCTATTGATGCAAAAAATAACTTGAGGAGGGTAAAATTTGGGAAAGGATGGGTTAATATGGAAATTTAATCGTAATTGTAATTATATAATTCCAACCAAAATAGAACATTTACTTTTCACTAAAATTGACGCAGACAAATTCGCGAGGCAAGCTAGTTTAAAAAACAAAATTAAATGTAACACAAGACAATGTGTAATTCGATGACGTTTCAACTTGTAGAAATTACAAAAACTCAGTAATAATATAAATAAAATTGCTTGTAAATTGCAGTCAATAGCGAAAAGTGTGCAGTAATTAATCAAAAGACGATTGTTTAATTAATATATCTACAATTTTGTTAATTTTACTTCTCTTTTTTGTGACTATTGGTAGCAGTATAACTGAATAAGAAAATTTATTTAATATAAGATTTCGTTATTAAAAAAATAAACAAAAATAAACGCTGAGTAATTGCTGAATGTATAGACTTAATCTATATACGCAAAAAGCCGAAAGTTAAAATCGCGCCGTTACGACAAATACGATTGTAATTCGAGATAGTGAAAAATATGGCGAATATTTCTTCTAGCGCTAGCAACGAACACATTTTGTTTGCCAGGCAGTGCTGACCACTAGCTATCGTTCAATTTATCTAAATGTAAATAATTGTCGGTCCCAACAGCTAAATGACAATACGCTTTTGCTTCGAAAAATGATTTATGGCACCAGCGCGTAGTCAAGTGGAAAGTTGAGTGGAATGCTTAAATTGAGACTAAGGATAACAGCGATGAAATCAAATATATTTCTTGCTGAATGAATATTTATAACATAGCTGCAGTTAAAATTAAATTCAAACAAGATCGTTAAAATGTTGAATTGGTAAATTACTGATGTGGTGATTTAATAATACCCATATTAAGTCGTTAAACTATTTATAGAATGAATGTAGTTTTCTGCTTTGCTTGCCTGGCGCCTTCACATGGCTTGAATATGAGTAGCAAAACAATAATTAATCAATAATTTTAATTTTATGAATATTCAAGGTCATTGAAACCAATATATGAAGATTGTTATAAAATGTAAGTTTATTTTAAGTACATATCTGATAATTAAAAGTAATTAATGACCTTTTCTATTTCTTATAGGTCTATTTCCAAAATTTAAAGTACGAATGTTCTATAAAAATAAAATTAATTTCATTAGTTACATTATTCAAGAGCAATGATTTTATCACAAAGACTCATTTAGACTCACTTATTTAATATTTATATTGTCAAAATCAAGTCACAACTTGGCTAAAACAAAATCAAACAATAAACATAAATCTACCCAAAGTTCAAAGTTACGATTCATCCTTTCATCCGGCGTTCGGCCTTCAGCTTTTTTTGTTGATGGTTGTTATGTTTTTATATTCATATACATATAAACGAATAACGCTTTAACATTTCGTACTGAGATGTAGCCAAACGTGAAATGTGAGAATTCAGAATTTTATTTTTATTTTTTCATGCGATTTATGTGTGGGCGTTTGAAAGGAAATTTCCACTGTTGGTACAGCAATCTCAATATAAAAGCTTAAAAGAGACACACTGTGATATTCTGAAGAAGCTGAATTTCCAATTTCTGTATCCGTATAAATATTGCATTCGTTTGCGTGGCTAGTTGTATAAAACACAAGAATTAATATTTAACTAAACCTTGCTTAACACGAAATATTCCAATAGCATAACCATACTAAGCTAAATTTGAATTTATGATACACGCGTGCAAACAAATTCCAATTATTTAAATTGCTAGCTGCGATTTGTTTAGCGCTGCAGGGCAAGTCATAATTTGAATATATGCAATACAAATATCAAAATATACCGTTTTTATCTACTTCACATTAAATTATAAAATATAAAACTGGATTAATGTCAAAAGGAAGTATCAAACACCGAAGCCTTTTTTGTTCCAATTTTCAACCAGGCGTTGACGTTCCAATGAATAAACTGTCTGAAAAACAGACATCAAATGGGTTACTCTGCCATTTACCTTTTTTGTAGCGATGTGGGCGCACGGCGTGTCTCTAATCTACCATTTTCCTCCTGTCTGAATCGATTCGGAAGTGGCTTAGTCATATGATAGGCGACGTCGTTTTGTGTGTATTAGGTTTTGGCTTCCACTCACGCACGCCCACTCTTCGTATTTTCTTGAAGATAGCAAGGTTTCAAGGTATCGCCTAATGATCGCCTCAATAAATAGACAAAATGTGACTGTGGAGGCGACTAAGGGTGGAAATGAAAGTGTTAACTACTCCAGGAGGCCGGATAGACATTCCTTATCTCGATCGAGTTAAGCGCCGTCGATCGAATGGATGCCACGTTTGTACATTTAAGATACGCTTAATTGGATACCCGGTAAACGACTGTAATTATAAATGAGATTATTGGCACGCACATGTCTGGCTTGGAATTAGTTACCAAATCTAACCTTGAGACACACGTGTTCTAAACGTGAACGTTTTGATCATATAATTATGACATGTTTGTTGTTTATCCACGGAGTAGTATTGGATTGATAGTCTGAGTTGGAGATAGTTTCGAAATTAATAGGAATGGCCAAAAGTTTTGTGCCCGGTGCTTCTGGCATCTACTGTTATGTCGACTGTAGTGGGTCGGTGGACTAATGGTAGTTAATAGTTTTCCTATGGGAAATTTATTGTATTTCCCTAGTCATTCGGAAAGTGGCCTGACTTATACCACTACGCGGATGTGTATTGCTAAGCAGTATCACTATCCTTTATTGCGAACTGTTCACTGAACAATAGCGAAAATTTACGGTCATCTGTAACGCATTGCAAACCAGCCACGCAATCGGAAAACAACAATTGCTCTTCATATAAAACATCATGATGATAAATGGGAAAAGAATCAATAGATAATGTGATTGTATTCGAAATGTTTGTGAAAATAGTTCGTATCCACTCCAGGATCAGTCTGGGCGCTATTGTAAAGTCATAGGACAATCTGCATGCAATAATTGAAATCATTGCACGGCACGGTAAAACTGGAAATCAAAACATAGAGCAATAATCGAAAGCGTCAGTGAGGTGGAGGGAAATTGCGGCGCATCAGGTGGTAAACCTTTCCATTGCGGTGCAAACACAACGCTGCAAATTCAGATTCGAATTGAATGCAAAGCGTGCAAAATCAACATTTGATAATCGGCATGGCGCATCCACGTAGGTACATGCCTCATAGTCGCAAAATTTACACTTTATATTATCTAACAATCGGTACTCATTCAAGAATAGAACTGATCTAAGCACAACCTCATTAATGCAAATTATTAATGATTATTTTGCAATAAATTTCAACTATCAAAATCTTATGGTCTACGTTAAGGTTACTATACTGTTTTCATGTTCTACTTAAGCAACAATTATGCTTCCCGAATCTTGCATGAAGTATTTCCAAAGACAATGGAAAACCGTGAAGCTGAGGCATGCCCTCATTATTTTTGCGTGCTTTACGCTTGCTCTTTATCCTCCTTTTCCTCTATTATGCTTTTGTGTCGGGCTGCGACGCCCTTTTCCAACAGTGGCTAAAATACGCCACGCGTTCGCCAACACAACCGACTATCAACAGACACTTGGACGAAAACACAGACGACAGTAAATACTCGCACGAGCACTGTCAGACTGTGCGATTATCATTTTGTAAATAGTCCCAAAATAGCACTTTGCAGATGAGTAACAAAGGACAAAAGGGTAATATAATTATATATTCGATATTACATTACATTCTCATTACATTAACGTTGTCTCTGCCAATAATTGTACCAATTATTTAAATATATTCAGTTTTTTAAAATAACAACACTCAGTAATAATATTCACACGGGAGTTTCTATGGTATACATTTTGTGTCTGCAAAATATAAAGTACTTAAAACAGCCCAGTATCACGTACATAATTAGGGCAGATGTTAATTTTGTGCCAAGTAAAGATCCAGAAACATTTCGAATAAATTATAATAACTTGAACTTTGACTCAAAGTAAAAAAATATTTTTTCACGATATTATAATCTTCAGGAATTGCTTTTGCAGCATTTTCTTCACTTAAAAAGTTTTCAATATAAACTGAATAGGAACTGCATCGCTGAAAACGTCGCGTGTTAGAGCCTAACAAGTTGGAAAGCAGGTCGCAGATTGGCTAAAAGCTTTCCAGGTTGAAAGCTCGGAAGCAAACTGATGCAGCTGGTGAACCCATGTTACTAACGAACCCTATCTAGCGACTCTACACGTGGATGCAAAACGTAAATATTTGTATTCCATCAACCCTAATTTCATAAGCCCAGCATAAACACTATGAGTTTACCTAAGTCACTGAGTATTAACTGCGTAGTAGTTAAATTGCAGAAACAGTGTTGCATTTCTGCTTTGGTTGAATTCGTATTTAAATAAAAACTTTAAAAAACATGTTAAAAGTAGTTTGCGCGAAAGAGTAATTAATATTTCTCAACTGGAGACAACGTCTCTCTGCAGAGCAATATTTTTTCATTTAAGAGTAATTTGCATCACCTGCGAGTCACTAAGTAAAAACATGAAGCAAAAGTTGGCTCATGTTCTAATTAATATTAAAATGGAAAAATGTTCATTTCAGAGTAACGTTTAAAAACTTTATGTGAAATTCATTCATGTCAAAATGATTGAAGTATAATTTAGCCATCTGGCTATACAGAATAATAGTATAATAATAGTATTAAGTATCAAGTGGCTAAATTTTGATAAATCCGGTGCAAATATAGTAAATAACGCTCTCAGTGAAAATATATTTATAAATTAAAAATGTTGCACAACATTATCACCACAACACAAGTATTCTTGGTTGATTTCACTTATCAAAACGCGTCATTGGCGGCGAATGCTGCGTGGCTTTAACTTAATTAAATCTTTCGAGGCGTTCTTCAACGATTCGTAGTCTAGAAATTGCGCCAGCTTTGCGTGAGTGAATACAAAAGGCACTAATGATAAACATCTACCTACGCGTTGCGTCATTTTCTTCATGATTCAAGCTCGCCACCTATCGTGCATGGTATAATTTACTGGCATATTGAGCACCCTTTTGTTCTGAATTTGCTAAATTTACTTTATTTTCCATCAGTAGAAAATTTTTCCTTGGTGATAAGAGACTTGCTTATTGTTTTTAGATACATAATAAACGTTAACAAATATATTCATCATTTAAAAAAAGTGTAAGCATACAAAATCTTCTCGTTGTTATATAGAAAATGTATTAATTTAACTTGTCTTAGAAAAATGTTGATTGTGTGCTTTGTCAGCAAACAGTTCGTTTGATGTATACCTAAAATTGTACCTACAAGGTAAAAAATTGATGTATTCATTCATCGTTACTAAGTTTTATTTTTGTTTTTTTCAATCTCGTTCCATGCTATGGGTCGCAGGATTGTAGAATTTATGACTATGATTGTGGGACGGTAAACTGAGGTAGACGGGAAAAAAATATCGAATCGATTGATATTGAATCAGTTGCTTTATGCACCAATAAATTAAATCTGAAATTTAATAATCTTCATGAAAATTTAATGATTTTGTTTAACATGTAAATTGTTTAGTAGCATAAAATTTTATAATATAATTTTATTATAGGCTAGAATAATATTTATGAATTTAAGGCACTGTTTTTTTGTTTTCTAAAAAAATGTATAAACACATAATCAATCAGCCATTGAATAAATATTTGAAATAATGTTGCTTTAATTCAAGCCGCCCGTAATTTTAAATTGAGGCATGTTCCATGCCTTGTAAGGTGACAATTTTGGAAATAGCTATTTCAATTCAAAATAATCATCTTTAAGTGTCTTAATATTAATCAACTTATTACTGCAAAACATAATTTATCATTCTTTATTTGTGTCTGCCTAATCATTTTTTGCCCTACTATTAGAAGTTGAATCAATAACTCTACGAATTCTACGTATTGACGTATTGATTCAAAGTAATGACGCTATACGTTGCTTATGCTTGCACATGCCTAACGTGTCCAACTATTTCTAGTACCGTACCACGGCGTCACATTCAGCCGAAGCGAATAACACCACATAAAGGTGAAACGATTTCTACCACAAAACATATTTGACATAATCATAAGAAGGCATTTTTGCACGCATGTATACTAAAGTTTAAATAATATTATATGACTATAAGTACATATTAAAAGATTAGAAGGAAATTGTTTTATTTCGCGTTAATAAAATAGAAAATATGTGATGGATAAATAAATACAAAAAACACTATTAAAATAAATGTGATCGACTTGGTTAGATGCTTACATCCAGAAATATATGCAACAATTCATAGGAATAATAAAATATTCATTTATCTTCTCTATGCAATAAAGTTTCTTTAAGTTTTATTTTATTTTAAATGTGGATTGTATTAATGGCGCAAATAAAAACCATGCTTTGCATGAAAATTCAATTTATTATGCGTTTAAAAATTGTCCAAATTGGCCAAAAGAGAATTATTTGCATCCTTGTTGCTGATTCATTTATTCGTGTTTTTAAGAATAAATTTGAATAATATACTTGTATGTATCATGACGAACATCAAACATTAAAATATGGTGTCAACTTTAGTACATAAAGTACGACTATACAGTTGATATTAAATATTAATAGGTTCATTTAATTATAAAACAACAAATGTAAAATACATTTAATTTTAATAATTTAATTCATTAAATTTAATTAAACCAATTGGACATTAATATAGTGTACCTACTCGTATTAAAAAAAACTATCTAAATCACAATTGCTAGGAATTTAAATAATATTCGCCATAATTTTTCTTATTATACGAATACTTTATATAATTCTAAAATTTTCGATAAATTGATTTGATGTAAAGTCGATGCCCCTTTGTCCAGATCACAGACTCATCTACATGTGTACGAACTGTATTACTGCACTGTTTATGCATTGCTTGTTCAGTGAATAGATTGAGCATGTGACTTGCTAATGGGAAAAAGCACGGTGGTAGTTTCGAACCGCGCATAGAAAATGGTATCGGAGCAAGATGTTCATAGAACACGCAACCATGTAGTCCACTCAACTCGAGCGGTCCATGTCTGTAGTGTGCCAGGACTCGCTTATAAGTGCAGGTAAATTGTTGGATGACGTCAATTGCTTGCAAGGCCGTATTCCTAAGTACTTACGCGGGGTTGCTCGTTTAAATTACTAAAAGGCCGGATGCACTTTAGTGACGCCAGCGACAGGTTATACGCGTGATTATTCACGTATGGGGTGCATAAATTCTTTAATTATGCGCAAACCACGTCAAGGTACACTTTTTAATTATTATTATTTGTAATTATTTTATTATTGTCAATAATAACACTATAAATCACCTTTTTGTGTTTTTTTTATAATTTCACAGGACTATTATAGTTTGAAATGTGCTACGTTAAAATAAAATCAAAATTGAAGTAGGAATGAAATGTATGTATCACTTTCAGAATTTTTAAAGGATAACAAACATATCTATTAAATGCACTTTCAGAGTTAGATTATATAATCATCCTTATTCATTCTATGAGAATTCAAATAATCCGAGAATCCAAAGAATAGAATTTAAAGCCAAATATGTGATTTTCTACTCGACTGCACATATGTATTATTTCTTACCACAATTTTAAAAAAGTCTACAAGATTAATTTTTTCTTTTATTATTTCTCTTCCCATATTGCAAATGCAGTATCCTTCTTCATGTTACGTGGGTTGGGAGGATGCGATCGAGTTTGCCCTCTTGCTGAGAACGACAATCGGTCATGATCGCCATGTACGCAAGGTGACAGCTCTATTTTCGGTCATTAATCTTCGTTTCATGTGAGAGTTGTGGAGTTGTCGAATACATGTTTATTTATATACGTTTTGACGCTTGCATTTGAATAACAATTCCGGCGTATCGAGGACAGGGAGTGCGGGCGCGCCACAATGATAACGCATTGAGCAAATAAATGCGTTTGACGACATTCCGTATTTGAATTGCACAAAATGACATTTCCACAAAGAATGTATATTAGAAAAACTTAGAACTAAAAATTTAGAACAAAAATGTATTTACTATAGTATTACCAGGTTATACCTAAATCTGTCAAAACAATTTCTTTGCGTGTAAGTTCAAAAAAAAACTTGCAATTTAAAAAAAAATTATCCATATTTACTTACAATTTCAACAGTTTTGCAAGTACATATGCGAGTAATGATTAAATTTAATTTTATCAGTAAAAGAGATATTCATCTCATGCAGGTTATGGCCGTTCATATAGAAACAATTTATGCAATTATGCATCCCACACATTTTGCATTATAATTACTCAACTTGCATTATTCTTTGTGTCTGCACTTTACGATGCATTTCATACCAATTTAGGAAAATTGCTAAGCTTTTTGTGGTATTTCCGTTATAATTATATTACTTTTGTGCAGTCAGTGACTTTCATCAGAAGGTCTAAATAGGCAATAATAAAAGAGTCAAATACTACCATATCATCAATATGTTTTCAAAATTAATCGTAACGCAAGCAAACGTTTAATTTGGATCGTTAGGGAGAGAATGTCAATTAAAACGAAGCCATTGAATTTTATACCAAAAATAGAAATATTATCTTTTTTTATATGAAAATTCGTTATGAATAACAAAAAGCACTGTTACTTTTCTTCCGTTTGAAATATATTCTTGCATGCGGCGGCTACCTATCGTTCAATTTATAATAGGATCATATTCAAATGTCTGTAATCCCGAATACCTGCTGAAATTGCTGCTTATTGCTTATTATTGCTTATTGTTGACGTAGGCAAACAAAATGAAAATGCATCATTCTTCGCTTAGCTCCTAATGACATACAATGTAGGAATTGTAATAAGTTTCTATGGGACGCGGAACGTTCAATTGTTTACGTGTGCATTTTAGTTTACTCAGCATGTGCGTCGCATCGCTGGATTCAATTAATTCGTATTGCAAGTTGCAACTGCAAGCGCGACGGCGGGATGCCGGATGGACAAATTACGAATTACCAAATTGTCATCTTTGCAATCCCAGGACTTGGAATTGAAACGCAGAACGCTTTCGAACATTTGTTCGCAGCCAAGTAGTAAATCGAGGGATTTAATCGCATTTCAGTGTCATTTCCAAACAATTTGCTAAGTTCTTTAGCAATCAGGGGTTGAATTCGATCAATCTTACTATTCAAACAAATATTGTTTGCTTGTATCTAGAATTTGAAATATCAAAATAATAGTTTTTAAATTGCAGTTTGTAAACTGGCTGAAATGATTATGTTATAACTCATTAATCAAAATAATAATTCCCTCGGGAGTGGGACGTGTTACGTGTTACGTGATGGTGAAACTTGTTGCAGCTGCAATAGAGATAATTTCATGCCACAAGCTCGTCAACAACTATAAAGTCATTCATTATGTAACCGTCAACTTGCAATTTGCTTATATGCGCAAAGTTAGCCTCTAAGTAAGCCTGCATCAAAGGTGTCAACCTCTGACCATAATCAAAGTACAGCTATCCTTTAATACTCTCAACGCGTCTGAAATAACAATGGTGAACATTACCAACGTCTTTGAAAGCTCTAAAATATATTACTAACCTTTGTGGTACTTAGCTTTATTACATTGTTGGGAAAGTTTGCTTTTTTCTGAAAACTAAAAGTTCAACTTGTACCTACATACACGCATTAGCAGAAACGTGGTACAATTTGGTACCAACCTAGAGATATTACAAACGCCAAGCACGTAGCCAGCTATTGTGTCTCGTGTCGCGGTTATTGTTATACGTTCCCGTTATTGTTACGTTATATTATGTTATATGGTGGTGGTTTGACCGGGCTACGGCATGTTGGGTGATATCATCACAAAAGCCATATGTTCTGAAAGGATGCGGTATCGTCGTCACGTCCGAAGGATACAACTTACAACAGACCACAAGTTGCCGGCCTAATTAACCGCTGACTCGTCGTGGATTCCAGTTTCTGGAAAATTAGGACTCTGAAACGTGTTGTTAGGCGTCTACACTTGAGGTTAATCGACAACGACGATGATTTTTAGTTAGTGTAAGTTAGGTAGCTTATAGTCTTTCTGTACAATAATAAATTACAGATTTCAGTTGATTGAAAATACTAGATCATATATATGCAAGGTATAAATTTTGCGATTCAAGTCGATCTATGTCACCAGCACTACACTGGTTGCCAATTTACTCAGTTTCGTTTTCTATCTCTTGTGACCCCACAGCACCGCATGGGGTTAATAAATTTTGTCTGAACTAGGTCGTGCACGCGCCAAAGGAAAACAAGCAAATTTTTATAACTTGCTATAACTGAACTTTAAATTAGAATACAGAACTATTGCAAGGAAACTTTGGCTAACTTTATTTCAGACGAAGCTTTGGGCCATAATTCATAGTTCCAAAAGTATTTTTTCAAACACCGAACAAATTCTTAAATATTCTGTTAGTAGATCCAACTCACTTCAGAACTTTAATGTATTGGGAAATCATTTACAAATTGCCATATTTGTTATGAGTAACTCTGTTTCTGTAATCTTCAATTTAAATTATATTCATAGTTTTTAATTTATATTTTTGTTTGAATGTCAACCTACGGAATAAGTCCTCACCTGAAGAGTTGACAAATATGGCATATTTATTTTGCGGCAAATAAAACAAGAACATGCTACATGAACCAATTCACTGCCACACAAAACAAGCCATTATGTCTGTTTCATTTCATCAACATTAATCTAACGTGTCATTAACAAGTTGAATACTTTTACGTCTACCTGGGTAATACAATTAAATAATAGATTAGCCATCTCAGTTCTTGATGTCTTTTGCATTGAGATTTCTTCTTGCCCCAAGTTGGTATCTTCGGTCTCTTGTTTTCCTGTCTTACCCAATTTCCCCTTCAATTTCTAGTGTAAGGCTTGAAGTTTCAAGAAGAACTTCAAGTTACTGTTGTGTTAATTTGCTTTGATAGACGACTTTCAATTCGAAGTTGGTTCAACTCGTAACATCTCGAGAAGGGTTCGAAACGCGTGGAGGTTATGAAGAGTTTGAAGTATTATTGACTTACCGTTGATTCGCACCGTCGACATAATCGACAACTTTGTGTTTATCAAATTAAAACACTCTTAACACTCTCTTTCTCACATTGCCAATCTACTACTAATGCTGAGTTACTAATAGTTGTGATGATGTGGAAGACGTTGATAAATATAAGTCGGTGTTGCGTCGCAACGCGCCAATTCGACATGTGATTAATCATAGTGTTTGTAGAAATTGTTTTTTTTTTCACTTCTTTGGGGTCGCCTCGGATGTGGCTACAAAGTGTGATATGAGTAGCTTCATGCGGGAACACACGTTAATCGGCACATAAACAATGCCGGGAAATTGAAAGAAAAACTGTCAAAGAACCTGACATATTATCAAGCACCATCACTTATTTCAAGAGAAAAACAAAATGAAAAAGTATCAAAAACAGAAATTTTGCATTGATTTCCTAAATAATTGAAGTTTATTTGTGATTTGTTGAGCAATTGATTTGTTTGCCACCAGGCATCGTCATTAATTAAGATGATTGTTCGCGGTAAACAACTTAAATGTTTTTCATCCGTTTTCTACCGCTGTGGCGTTTACTTGAAAAGTTTGGTCGACGTATAGGACGCAAAACTTTTTAATTAGTTTGAGGTAATCAACTTACTTGGTAAATGCGTGGGTGCTATTCGCCAACGCGCGATGAAAGCATGTAACTTCTTTCAATGCATCATCCAACCTCACTGATGTGAAAACAAACAAAAAACAAATTCAGGCAACGTCAGGTACTCAGAACTCAGAATCCGCCGTAAAATCTAAACGATATGAGCAACATTCGTGTGCAAACCGGAGCCTTAAATGCTTAAGTAATTTCTTATGAAAATCTTGCCTAAGCTCATGCTCTCAGGGCGAGAGCTGCTACTACTCAAAGCACTTCAGTTTTTGTCATCTGTACGTGAAGTACATGTTCACTTTTACGATGTACCTTTATTTTTGACTCGTCTGCATAGGTTTGGATAAAAAGTTCTTAATGCGCCTGGAGACTCGAGCACAACGGATGTAAGATATGCCTGCGGTATCGAACGCATCTACCCCTCAGTGGGCGATTGTAGATAACGGGAATGTGAATCCGGCGAGAGCGCGACGTAACGGAGTCGCGTAGTCATAAATCTGGCGACAACGATTTGGGTCGAAACGCATTCTTATACTTATACATACGGTGATTGATTACAAAGAACTTTGCTCAACTTCGCAAAACAAATTCAATTTAACAATTTTAAGTGGTGCACTAAGAACGCGTTACCAATATCAATACTCATGTTACCAATTTGGGATGGCGAGCTGATATATGAACCAACATTAAATTTACATTTAGAATGTTCTTTATCAAGCCAAAAAGCAAATCTATAGAGATCAAGTTTGCTTCTTTTAAAGAAAATATATATTAGCGATGTTTTTCGTCATGTGAAGGCGACATAATTTTTAATATTTATATTTATTGTATTGATAATATAATATTATATTTCCAAGTAGTGTTCGAGCGAATTTCGAAGATTTCGAAATACAAAAGTTCAAATACAAAAACCTAAACGTGGAAATAGAATAGGAGTAGCCAAAAAAACCGCCTATCCACTTAATACTTAATATATTATTAAATGTAAGTCGAGGGCCTCGTTAATAAACAAAAATAAATAAATATTTTAAGTGATTTGTTTCATTGTTTGCAAACAAATCGAATTTCAACTTCACGGCTCGCTAGCTTATCAGCCATCCATGAATCCCGCCATTCCGCTCTTTTCGTTTGTTGTATCGTTCGACTCAACCGTTCGTTAAATCGACCCAATTATCCTAAACGATACTCACCGATTGAGGATTGTCGCACACGTCAACTTTCTGTCCTGAAAACCCCGGGCCGAATAAATGGAACGGAAAGAGTCCGGTAGGTCGTTGAACTAAATTCCAGTGTTGTCAGGTGGGGTGAGCTCATATATGTATATTATACGACTGTGGCAAGACGGGCTGTGAAAGTGGAGTATACGAGTACACACATTGACGTCATGGCATCACGAAGATCGATCGCCACCACCTGAAACTATCACATGCACATCGCAAGGGTATAACTTTGTTACGCGGTCATTTTACACTAACTTTATTGCTTCGATTAAACCGATTTTACTGAATTTACAAGAATTTTACACACACGTTCTCAAAGCAACCAAGTTGCAAATCTGCATTTGCAAACCAAAAAAGGTTCCTGTCTCTATTCTACTTATGCTTACCGGCCTCAAGTTTTATCATACTATACCAGGTTTTCGCTGCAAATTTACGAAATAAAACGACCAAAACATATAAATTACTACGTCATAATTTGGGTGCCAGAAAGAAATATTTATATATAGCCTGTGTTATTCATGACTGGAACATATCTAGATTCTTGCACGTTTCACGCTAGTGTACGGTAAGCAAATGAATATTTCAGTTGCGTTAAATATTTGATACTTTTAGGAATAGCCCACATAGCTGGACATCCAGAGTTCGTGGACATGTTTTTGTTGATTGGTTAAAAATAAATGAGCACACCACCAACCTACGAATAGCTTACAAAATTAATAATTCCACATAGGTACATTCAAATAAATTTTATACGTGCATGCATATATAAATACGATGTGGCAAAAAGGTACCTACTTAAATTTTATTTACGCATGTTATTGCATACAAGCGAATGGTTTTTGCATAGGTTTGAATAATTTTCAGTGCAAGATAGGAAGCTCTTCATTTGTATAAGTCAACTCGGAGGTTCTTGTGTTTTGTGTGAATGAATCGGTGCTATTAGAAAATGTCCCACATCGGCGCGCTCTTTCAAGTGATGCATTTGCACGAGTCATGCTTGACCTATATATAAATACCTACGCTACCTAAGGTTCTTACCTACGCAGATTTTATCACCTGGTATTGGAAAACGCAGGAAAACGGCACGGGAATGCGCAAATGTTGCAAATAGCATTCAATCACTACGACTTATGAACCGAACGTAAAAAGACCATATCCTTGAGTTTGTAAAGCGTTCCGAACTGCAGACGCGTGCAAAAACGAGATCGCAGAAATTTATGTTCCAAAATTAGTGAACGGCGCATATTTTCTGCAACTGGCTGCTGTTAACAACCAAGCATTCTGAAGTTTTAAAGTACATAAGCGGTCGTAGACTAGTGGTGTAGAATTTAACAATAGCTCTAAACGCCCCCAAACGATTTTCATTCGGAATTGCGTAAAATATATACACTGCTAACAGAATATCCAGCATGAATATTCATTGTGAAGATGTAAAATACCTAAATATAAAAAATCCCAGCACACAATGGCGCCACAGACGCCAATTTAAAATTCAACGTTTAGATAAGACAGACACGAACAGCAAAAATAGGTCACGTGCAAAATTAATTTGCAAACAATACCGGGAAGTTGACAGCAAACAAAGAGATTGCGTGCGCTCTTCCTTTTACACACTGTATTTATATTGCAGCCCAAATTTTTCATAATGTGATAAATTACCCAACCATCATCTTGACAAAAGTGTGGTCCTGGCTTTGTATGTGTATCTGGTAGAATGAAAAAGAACAACCAAAATGCAGGTTTTGCTTTTTTACACGCCACATTTGCCAAACATTTTAAATTCAGTGACAATAATCAATATGCGAACCGGGGCAAACACCATTTGCCTTTTTATTAGCGTTGTGCGTTTGAATCGGATTTGCAAATGAATAAATCCACAAAAGCAATTTCTGAGTTTAATCAAATAAAAACATATCGATATTACAAATTATAAATACTTGCGCTATATTTCATTACCTGCAAATTTTAAATTGCAGATGAAATAAAGAGCAAATTTCGTTGCTTCTTCGAATCAAATGTAACATCGATCTTGTATCCTGTTTTATATTTTATGTTTTGTTTGGATAAAAAGATTTTCCAGGGATCTTACAGCTAGCTTGGGGTGTTTTAAATCCTCAGTTCACCTGCCTGCACGTGAACTAAACGGTTTGCGAATCAGATGTGCTCTGAATGTGAAAGGAAGCTTCAAGTTCATATTCACTTTTGTTGTTCTCTGCGAATGTAAAAAATAGACGGCAGGCTAAGTCGGATATATATTAACCTTAAACAAAATGATGATCCCAATGTGTGTTTGTATAGATATTTTAAATTAACTGAACACAAATGTTGCAGAAATGCACTATTTTGTTTGTTTAGTCTCGAAGTGCTTCAAGTATTCTGCCTACAGCGTAGAAAAAAGATTGCTCTGGCTTAATTTTTGGGGAACCTTTCTTTTATCATTGTAATGCTACTTGTATTTCATTCGGAAACAGTGACGTATCTTCGATTTCAAATGAAACCAGAAACAAAAGGCAACAACAAAGAACTCCATATTTGAAACCACCAGGGATTCACCTTTTATTTTTGCCGTTTCGTATTTGTGGCTGCAGCTGTTGATAGAAATGCCAACCTGGGCAAACCCGGTGAATTTTTCGGTTGCATTACGGCACACTTTCTACCTCACGATCGTGCTACTCACACACCTAAAGATATTGATTTTTCCGATCATCTGGTCCTTGTGTGCCCACAGTTCGCATTCAGCGTTGTCTGTGCAGGCAAAGTAGCGCGTTCTCATCAGAAAGTTTTGTAAGCGCAAAGAGGGGAAATTTGCTTGACAAATATTATTTCAAGAAGATGGCGAACTTGGAATACAAACTGTGGTTATGACGCGTTAGATGGGCGATGAGGCGAATTGAGAGATATTGTGGAGAGTACGAAAAACAACAAAAAGTCTGACTGTTGCGTCATAAATTTTATTTTAGAAACGTTATTTACGAAATTAAAAGTGAATTTTGTAAGCATTCGCACAAATATGCGATAGTTCATTTGGATGGAAATAGATTATTTTTTCTACTACTTTTTTTCTACTTCTACTTTATTTCCACGTTTGAACTTGAACTTTAATATTTTAAATCTTCGAAATTCGCTCGCACACTACTGGGAAATTTATTACCATTGTAATAAATAATAATAATAATAAAATTATGTTAGAAAACGTTAATGTGACGCAAATATTTATTTTAGGCAAATATTTTGATAAGCAGCAGAGCAACCCGTTCAGTGCTCATGGACGTGCTCAGGAAATGCGACAACTTCATTCGCATTGTGTTCGTTCCAGAAGTGTCGAGGCGGTCACATGGAAAATTACGTAATTTAATGTGAAAATTGAACAGTGGCTTTAACTTTGCCACCACCACCACCATACATGCCTAGCACCAATGATCATGTCATATGCGTGCACCAAAATTTTCACCGAGAGCGAAGAAAATGACTTAATAATGATGTCGCTGCATTACTTACGCAGCAGCAACTATCTAGGTCCTTCTTATGGCCTTTCCGTGCTAGTCCATATCATAAAAATGTTACGACTTTCAGACTGATGCCAGTGAAAGACGGCGTCATCGGCATCACTGTTATTCACGCTTCCTATCTTGTCAAATCAATAATTTAGCAAATATGAACTATAAAACAATTAATACCTAATATGCACCAGATGTCGCTAATGTCGCTAAGATTATTGATTTACTGTAAATCTCAGTGGTTTAAATTATTTAGATAAACGTGAATAGTTATTAGTATTACAGCTAAACTACAATTTTATGTTGAAGCGCATATTGTAAAAGTGTAACATTCTTGTCTAGTCATGCGATTTGCTTGCCAAGGATATCATTCATTGAAACAATGGCTAAATAATAAATGATCGATGTGCGACCCAACCAAATACCCTCGTGCTACCACAGCAACCAGAAGAAAGTGAGAAATAAGCAATGAGCGCACGCTGAAGTTCTCTCCGTATAGAAACCAAGCTGAAGGAGCAGCTCGTGTAAAATATAGTAGTAATAGCAGACTCGTCAAGACGAGAGAACAATATATCCCGCAACGTCGAGCAGACGACGGCAGCAGGCGGCCGTTTGCTTCGAGTAACCATAACATACTATAACTGCTTGAGAAGACGTCATTTTATGAGTTTGTGACGAAACAACGGCCCGCTCCACGCAACAGAGAAACCACAATGCCACGCGTTTTCCAACGCGGCACCTTTGACCTTCGCAATGAAGTTGCTATCATATTCTCCCTTATACATTTCCGTTCTCTTGCAATTCGCTCGTCGAGAGGCATAAAGTGCTAGCAAGTCCCTGGCCAATGTCTCCATATTCAAAGCACTCTTGAACACGTCCAAATGCAATTTGATTTTAATTATTATTTATTACGATGTAAAAATATTAACGATTCTGTTCAATTGTTTTGGCAAAATATTACCTTGTTCAAATATCTTCAAACGTGATCAGGAAGCCATCGAATACTGTTGACGTTTAATATTGAATTACCATGGTTATGTTGTATTGAGTTGATTGATAGCATAATTCATGTGGGTGTACTAATTTCCTTTGGGCATTATTCACTGTTCAACTTCTGACCTTTACATCCAACAGATATTGACGCCTCAGTTTTCCTTCTCCCAACCGACAATGTGTGCGATGTATGTTAAATCAATAAATAAAACAGTTCAATTTAATATGTTTAACGCACTCCAGGCAACGATTTAGTATTCTTTCTTCATGGTATTCGTACTTGAACATCGTCAGTTATCTCAAGTTATGTTTGGCTTTATTCAGGCCGCGGAGAGAAGTTGCTTCATCCACGACTCCGAATGAAAGCACCCCTCGACTCCCGACGCTGAACTGTAAAACAAATGATTTACTATTCATAAGTTAATCTCGCCGACTGGCCCAGGCCAGCCAAAAATACAGATAAAAAACATTCGCGGGCGTATAAATAACGAACTAACGAAAAAAGAATGTAGCAATAAAATTATAAAAGAAAATTGGGTTTTGGATAAATTTTATATGTGTAGGATTTTTGGACGGTAAGAATAAAATGCAGCTATTTTTTTTGAAATTTTCCATGACAGCGTTTTGCATACCCTTACATTATATCCCTACTGCTTTTGAGGGATTCTTCGGAGTGCTTTTTACGACTGACCCTGGAGTCCATGCTGTTGTAAAAGGCAGTCCTTTGAATGACCTTGAAGTCCGCCAGTTTGTGGAGGCGGCATGAGAGAGTCCTTGGCGCATTCGCATCGCAACTTTTTGCAACTTTGGCTTGCTGCAAAGAGGGAAAAAGAAAAGTGTTATTTATTTATTCGATAGTTTCGCTGAATCTTCTTTAAGGATACAGCGAGTTAAGTTACGCGCGCAGCGTGTGTGAGGCGATGTGTCGACAGCCGCCGATATCTGTTGAAGGATGAAGAACGAGACATTCTGGCGCCGCAGCCGCCAATTGCCAGCTTTGCGCCTCAAATGCCTATATAACGCAAACCAGCATGAAGCTGTAACTGTATAGGATCATAAAAAGTATAGCGATGAACAAGCTGCGAACCGCTATAAAGAGTGTGAAATTCAAACCACAACAAACACTACCGATTAATTTGAAATAATATAGTAATGACTCTATATGAAATAATATTAGTATTAAACCTTATTAATGTTATAAATCCCAAAGTGAATTTTTGAAATTTCGAATACACATTTTCAAGAGTTTTGCAAAGAACACCGGTTTTGGTAGAAAATTATAATTTAAAGTAAATTAAGCAAGGAATGAAGATTGGTGTAATGAAACACGCATATTTAATATTTAAATAATTCAATCTGTGATAGATTGTGATTGCTAAAGTGCATACAAAGACTATTAATTAAATTTTTACTAAAAATTAGTTGTTGATACTATAACGACAACCCTGTTGTTATATTATATTTCACGGGTCTGTTGTGTGGCTTTTAGCTTGGCTGCATAAAGTTCACAACGCGACTCGCACGCGTGACATCGATTTTTCGTTATCGGCACTTAAAACACGCCATCGCTCTAACGCACACATTCAACACTTTTAAACAGTCACCACACTTGCACAATCACAAACTTTGCAAAATAGTAAACGAATGCGCACACTGTAATTCCCCTTGTCAGGTAATAAAATTGCATTTATTTGCTATAACTACTTATTACAACCGCTTCTTAGAATTAAAATTAGGAAAATAAATTAAAAGCGTCATATTATTAATATCCATTAATATTGTTATAACATAGAATTTAAGAAAGATTGTAGCATTTTAAAAGTTGTACATGTTTTTGAGGAACTTTATATGTGATGAAAGTTCTCGGGCTTTCCGGACTTCCGCCGGCTCTACTTCCAACTTACAGCTAGAAATGTCCATTTCCTAATATTCCCCAGTGTTTGCTGCTTAAAGTTTTTTGCTTGTATGTTTCAAAAACATTCGATATAATACATATTAATACTTTTACGCGTATATCACTGAAAAAGTTTTATTTCGTTTGAAAATCGCCTGAAGAAAACAGATCACACCAACTCTAAGTCCAAAAAGTTTGCTAACAACAATTCCGTAAAGAACAACAACATTCAGTAACTTCATAGGCGTTATACCATGTACAAGTAATAAGAATGGTGCAAACAAAGAGCTAATTAACAGTCGGAAGAAATGCAAATTTAAAACTTACTTTAGCTCAATGCGTTTTGCACTGTATAAACGCAATATGTCCGCAGTAATAAATTTAAATGAAATAAAAAAAATATAAATGCATTTGCTCTAGCGTGTAGGTTTAATTAACACCTTTGTATATTGCATGACTGCATAATTGAACGTAGGTTAAAATTATCTTCTCTAATGTGTGTGTTTTTTGTGATGCAATAGAGCCGAACATTGTAAAAGTTTAATTGCATAACTAAATTATCAGCTCAATTCTATCGCCTTTCGTGTGTTTCAATTTGGAATGCGCATCACGAACAACATTTATTGTGAGTATACTTGACGGTGTTTCATTGTAGACACTTACTTGTATCTAGGTACGGATAAAACTGTAGAATGTAAATTATTATTTATTTTATGTGTAAATGTAATTGGATATTTTAATTTTTAACAAAGTGTTCGATTACAATTTTATGTTTGGTGGGCAAGATAAAATTTGGATGAATTCAAATGAAGGTGTGCAAGGCACGAGGTTTTCTTATATTCAAACAATAGAAATTGCGCATTGCGCTTGAAATACCTTATATTCTTCAGCAACACTCACCTTAAAACAAAGGCAGTACAAGTATGATAAAAATGACAAAACTCAATTTAGGAATGCAAATTTGATTGTAACTCTATTTGAAGTTGATATTAATTGAACGGTGTAAGTTATAAACCCTGTGAATTGAAAATCAAATAATTTTAATTGGTTATTGTTTTAAAATATAGCGACGCTTTGTGCACAATTCAAATAAAAAGTAATTATATAATAATATTAAACCATAAGATAATTTCATATTCAGTTAAATTTGGACATGAGAGAGAAATTATTTGCTCGACGTCGAACAAAACATTATTCGTATATTCGTCGTCCCGGTAATGCGGATCATTACTCGAGTTCGGTCCGCTTCCACACTTTTACGCATTTCAAATTAATTGGGCACTGCGCTTTTCATTGAATCACAAGTGAATTACGTGTTGCTCAACCTCAAATTTCCTGGAATATCAGAAAATCCATTTTATCTCCTCTTGAAATTTGTACAAATATACGTTTCACCTACAAATATTCATTTGTAATTCAATATTTTAAATTTTCAATTATTAAACTCGAAAACATCCAAAAGATTCTCATTTCTTTAGTTCGAAATTTACTTTGCATTGTTTTGTGCTTTAATTGAGTAATGGCATTCTCTACGGCATTTCTCAAAAAGCCCATGAAACAAAGGGAGTTAATTGATTACCGATTGCCTCGTCAAGTTCATCATCATTAGCCCGCAAAGGCGTTGTACCCATTAATCGCGTCCCAGCTTCGATTCGAGTTTACGTACGAAATTAAAAGCGGTTCGTCTAACTTAACGAGTCTCTGGTGTGATGCAAGTTATTGCATTGAGAAGGCAAGCACAAGGCAACAAGGAAACAACAAAAAATGAGCATAGTGAACAAAAGATAACTCCGGACGTTTCACATCATTAACGTCGTCTCGGGAGCATTGTAACAATGAAAAATTAGTTGTATTGTAATCAATCTAACTTTTTCAAACGGATATTATCTTACATTTTCAAGAATTTAGCTAACTTCGTTTTTAATCATGCTCATGTGTATTTGTTGATGAACTTTGTTGCCTTTCTTTTTAAATATTACTTTTGCAATAGCGCAAAATAATTTGACTATAATTATATTGGTTACAAATAAATAGTTACGATTTATGATTATCATATTGGAAAAGCAAAATAGCTTAAATCATACTTAATACCGATTGCCTCATCGATTATTCAGGGAATTGGCAACCGAGCAAGGCGTGCAATCATATTTTACTTTTATTTTTTAAATTGTGAGCTGGTGGAAATGCGCGTTGCGACTTATGAAAAATTCATTTTTGCACTTTTATAATGTTCGTTCACTAAAAAATTCTTTATTGGAAACTAGTACCGTAAAATCTGAGACAAAATACAAAGTAAAAACTGTAAAATTCAAAGCGCAAACATTTATTATCCAGTTTTTAAAAATTAAAATCAAAATGGCTTTAAAAATAGTTAAACACATTTGGATTTTTTACTGTAATTCTTGTCATTTTGCTTGTCGTAAATACCATGAATTATTAAATCAATTGTCATGTTATTAAATTTCTAATTAATAGCACTTCCTCATCTCCGATGTTTCAAATGGCACATGCTCAATCTTCCGATATAGGAAGGATATCCTATAATATGTATGCGGCCATCTTGGAGTCTCTACTTTAATGCCATAATATTTTCTTTCTTTTGTGTCCGCATATTTTTATTTTATGTTCGCGATTCTTATAAATAACTTGCTGAGGTTTACGATTAGGCGACTGTCATTTGGTTTGCTCGCTTTTCTTGTGGTTTTGCCGATGAATATAGCAAACGGAAATGTGCTCTCGTAAATTTGTGTCCACTTAGCTGGTTGCCTGGCGCGGAGTGGAAGATTTAAGACAATAACATTAAAGAAAGACAATGAAAAAAACGGTCAACGGATGCATTTATAAGGCGTAGCTCGTATCTCAACGTTCAATAAATGTCATGTCATCGGTAATAAACTACTAGATCATTTTGTCGCATTTTACGAGCGGGTTTTGCATTGTTCTGCAATTTTGAAGTAAAAAAATGTGTAAACACTGTTGTTGTTTTTTTCATCTTGAGTTTTGTTCAACGTCTTACACAAAACATTAATAAAATAAATTAGAAGAAGTTTACGCTTTCCATGCTCTTCGACATAAGAGGAAACTTTTAAAATATGATCTTTATTTTATTTGGTTTATTTGTATATATAATGTTTATTCTTCTTCTTGAAAGTTACTGTACCTACACCTATCTCTCTTCCATTTTTTCATCACTCACTTTCATGCTGTTGGTGGAATATTATCCTGGCCGTAATAAATTACATTTACAAATGCTGCCCGCTTTATTTTCCTCGGTTGTTCAGAGTTGAAATCGGAGTCAGTCTAAGAAGACTAATGCGCTGACAAATCTACCAGACTTCATTCATTGTATTCTTGTACGTTCGTAGTTTTTTTATGCAAACTTACTTGGGGACTAGTAACGGTAAATAACAAAGATACGTAAGTCGTGTGAACAAATCCAAATGGATTTCATCGAAAGCCGAACGGCGCAACAAAAAGTTTCATATCACTTCTCAGACGCCTGCGGTGACAAATACGGCGCTGAGGGCTGCTTTCAGCGGCACATCACCTAGCGGCGGTAAAAAGTGTGGCACAAATTTTTATGTGGATTTGTATTGCCGATTCGAGCATAGGTATACTGATGACCTTTAAAAACCAGCGAAGGCGGAAATACAAGTACGCCCAAATGTATATTGCTTTTCGTCATATGAATTTATTCGTTTTAACATATACTGTTATGTCATGAACAAAAACAAAAGAAAATCAATATTTTCCAGTTGAATAATTTATAAATGCAAATATGATTTTGAAAAATGAATGAAAGTCACAGAAAATACTGTCTGACATTTGTATTTACAATTTCCCTTGCGATCTGAGCGTTTTTTTATTGCAATGCAAAGACGTGGGATATAAACGTGTATTTTCCATCTTGTTACAAATCGTATTTTAGAAAATCCCATTCCATCAGCACCAAAAGAATATCAAAACAATGAAATTTTAAAATATTATATTAAAATGAGCATAAATTATTCAAAGGATGTCTTCTTGAAAATAAAAATTATGTAGATAACTTCCTATAGTTAAATTTTAAAAGTAGTAGAACTTCTATTGTTGAAAAAAGTATTCCCAAATATGAATCCTCACAAGATATTTTCTAAGCTTTCAAAGTATGCGAAATTTAGAAAATTATATTTTTGTTATGGCTGAATATTTAATATAATTTTTCCAATAGTAACATTTAAATTGAAACACAATAATTTTTGCACTTGCTTCCTTAATTGTAGAACATAATAATAAAATCATATTTGTTTGTTCTGTTTCAGTCGTTATTACACGATCAACACTTACTTCTCAAGCGATAAGCGATGTTATGGTAACGTCGATAACGCAAAGTGGAGAACCTATTGGCTCATTTTATACCACCGATGGTAGCGAAGAATCATCGAGTAAATGTGCATCGCATCAATACAAAAGCCAATTTAGAGTTGGCGATGAAGAAATCGTGGTTAACTGGACGATTCCAAAGCCTATACACATACATAATCCGCAAACAAATATTAGTTTTGTGTAAGTATACTTTTGTATATTCTAGCTGTTTTTGTATTTTTCACAAACCCAAATTTATTTTAATTCTGTTTGTATCGTTAACTTTGTAATTTAAATTTGTTAAAAAAGGAGAACTTTGAACTTAATTAGCATTCGTGCAATGTCTGTTTTACATTGTTTCTTCAGTGGTCGACTACATTTTAGAACCGTGTTAGTGTGCTACTGGAATGATTGTATTGAATTTTGGCTTTTACGCTTAATGCGGTGTCCGTTGGGTCGTCAGAGAGCCGCAAACCCTCGGTGCTTTGCATATTCATACTGCGTTGCCGCGGCCGTAGTTGCGACACGTGCAACACGTGTCTCTTATACCAGTTGAACAAGTGCGCGTCGCGTCAGTTGAGAGTACTACACGAATAAACGGTGGCGGTGCTCGCCACCAACCGAGTGCAAACCGAAGAGATAAATGATTTTGAAGTTATAAGTTCAAGCGTACTACAGGATTCAACAAGTTTAGAAGAAGAAGAAAAAAAAAACAATCAACAGAAGCAGAAACTTGCATGTGACTATTAGAGTCACATTTGCGCTTCTTATTTTTATAATGTTAGTAATTTTTTAAAATAACATTGACTGTTTAAAATTTTTAATTATTTTACAGATTTTATTCCATTTTAATCTATGAGTAGTCGTGTTGAATGCACCACATTGTTGATGTTAACTTACATCACTTGAATTCTTCTTTTCGACAATTTAGATTCAATTTGCGTTATAAGATTTGGCATTTTCTGACGCATTTTCCGGCTTTGGTGGCTTTGCACACCCGTGGTAATGAATAAATTGGGTGAAATGGGCAAACGCCACCGCACGTTTGATTGGATGATTGATTGATTCTATTCAATCTGCCAGGAAGCTCTGTCCAGAATAATGAATAATCTGCTACTGAATGTTTTTCTACCCTCAGAGTAAAAATACAGTTAACAACAGCGTATTTAAACCAAAATTGTTAAAATTAATTTTAACCATTTTCTAAATTAATGTAGACTATTGGCAGGCTCGCGTGGCGATGTGCATGCTGAGCGTAAGCTAATTCGAGTCGTTGCTGATTCCATGTCTCCTTGTCGGCTTGTAAAGCCCGAAGCGTAGTTGCAAACACAAATAGATTACAAAAGCGAACCACAGACGCCGATCTGCATTAGAAAGCCATACTCGTGAACCTTACCCTCTCACATTTTCACTCCACATAATTGTTTATAATAGGCTCGGTTGCTTTGTAATTAAAATTAATTACGAACGCTGTTTATTCTGCATTATTTTCCTTCTATGGTAAACATTAAATGCGTTAAAGTTTGTTCCAAGCATAATTTGCACGAACGCGCCTCTATACGTCTAATGTTTATTAATTAATTTCTGCATCTTTTCCAGGCTGAAATACAGAGATTCGAATGCTGCAAGTGATTCCAATGTTCGAGTTGTTACGCTACACGTGGCGGTCATACAAGGTAGAGTAAAATTGAATTATTTTCCACAGTGTGAGTGAACGCTGATGAAAATTTAATAACAGGTTTCAAATGATATTTTTTATGAAATTTTAAATATTCATGAACTGAATGTGAAAAAAATTGCTGTGTGAGTGTTTGTTTTGCATATTTTTGGAATGTGTGCTTGCAGCATGTCAATTGTGGTTAAAAGCAACGGAGCGTACGGTGGCGTGGCGCGACGTACCAGCAGGCAACGATTGTGAAGTGGTCTTCCCGGGCGGTCACTCTACAGGCCATGGCATCGTCATCGAGATGATCAAATTGAATACTCCGTGTGCTAAGGGGTATCTCCACTTTGCTGGCACGAACAACACACAGAAATTGTCCTCACCCAGTTACCGCAGTCATCGTCAGGCGCGTTTGTGCGGTAAACTGGAAGAGCTCCCCGAAGCAGATCGACACATCTACTTTCCATCGGCACACAGCTCACCTCTAATGTATATTCACGGATCACCCATATTCGTTCTCTCATATCATCTCGTCGATTATTGTTACAATGTGACATTTACAACGCGCAATGGTACATTTGAGTTGCGTCCCACTGCGAGTGGTGAACTTGAGTGTACCTTTAAGATCAACTTACCATACGGCAATCGAGTAGCCTTAACGCTTCAATTTGGTGGGGATGTGACGACTGTGACCACAGATCGTCCATTATGGAAAAATAATTCGAGTGGATGTACAGGATTATTGGTGCGTTTACAAGATGGTCCATCGTTATGGTCACATTGTAATCGTCCTGGCGACGCTCAGAAAACTGTGGAGGTGGTATCCAGGGCCAATAAGGTTACGCTCAAGGTGACAGTTCACAAGGGTGCTGGCAGTCAATCGCTCGGAATGAGTTTAGGGTATCGCGCCCAACCGATCGAGGAAATGGTTGGGGCATGTGGGTTTGGCTGGGTTGCGCTACGGCAATTTTGCGTGTCTGCTATGGAGGGCGCACGATTGCCATGGGCGCAGGCCGAAATGGAATGTGCCCGCAAAGGGGGCCATTTAGTCAGCATACGCAACGAGCACGCACAAGCACTAATCGACAATTTGTTGTTAAACAGGTACAATACTTCAGTAGCAAATTCCAAACATTCTCGACCGCCTGTCCCAACTACCTTTCAACATGTATCATGATATTTTAGTAAAACGTACTTTATTTACGTTAAATGATCAAATTTCATTTTTAACAAACAAGATACATTTTACATTCAATCTCTTTATCCTTTTTATTTTCCATAATAAAGAATGCCGGCATAAAAGAAAAAAGAAAAACCTACGGCATGACACCCACGGCCTGAAAAACAACAGTGTATACTGAATACCTCACTCACCCTAGTAATTTATCAACGCGATTATGCAAATTTGGGAGTCCCTCGTGCAGGGTTTGACTCATACCTATACTTTTTCCCTTTATTGCTATTTGTCCTTTCTGTACGTTGCACCATCTAGGTTACAATTTGAAAAGGTTCTAATGCTTTGCATTGCAGTAATCATCATTATAATGCATTTTTTGATTTTGATTACTTGCTATTATAAACATATTTTTTAGTAGAATACATCTTCATTATAATAGTTCTTCCAGTCATTTGCTTCACCAGGCTTACCAAATTATGGTCAAAACCTTATTTATACTAAAAATAAGCAAAACTTGCGACGGGACGTGTGAAAAATCTCTCTTGGGCATTTGGTAGTCGTAATAACCGCCGCACTAATGGCCCTCTATCCCAATGTCCGTCTGCGTAGTCAGTGCCAAGTGCCGAATGGCGTGCCTGGTGGTTATTACTCCAAATTGCAATTTCTCTCAGTTTTCATCTAAATCCTGCAGTCTATCTACAACGGAAAGTTACTTTTTTTTTACAAACTTTCAACATCTATTATACTATTGTGACCTGTATTGCGCTATGGAAAGAAACCATTTTATTCTTGAACCATTTATAGAAAGTGATTGAAAACTATTAACTGAAAATAAACAAATTTATGCAATTAATGCTAATGATATGCATAGGGCAACTTAAATGTCTAATCACAACTATTATTTTATGCAAAACTTTCAATTCGGCATAGATTAAAGATCTCTTTCGTACCAATATTCCACAGGGATTTTAAGGAGTATCCCATTATTTCCTTATTTACGTAGGATTGTTTAACATCAGTTAAATTTAAATGAACTAGTACAAGCTATGATTGATTAGGAAAACAAAACCGATTAGCATATAAATTGCCCACATAGCAATTAGCAGAATGAAAAACTGAATTTGGTTTTATTAAAAAGTTTTGTGGAAAGCATTGCATTAGTTTCTTTCATCTATTTACGTTCTTCACCAAGAACACCCATTCACCATATTCTCTCTTTAGTTGTACTTTACGTGTTTCGTGTAAAGATTTACGGACTTGGTGGAGGTGTCAGTCAATGGTAACATTTTTTTACTTCACTTGCGTTCTTGCTAAAGGATTTGAATGTATTCTGTGTGTTGTGTAAGCTCTGCAAATACGAGCGTCTAAAAGCGTCTTTAAAAAAAATAGTCGGTAAAACACCCTCCTGCTTAACCAACAGACGCATTGACCTAACAAGCAGAGTAAACTTTTATTTCGGGATACCGACTCGAATATTTATAACTTGCACTTTCCACTCGAAGCAATCAGTGAATAAACCACTCGCAGGCCACTTCCGTATCCATTGAATCCAATCTGCTTTATTTGACTAATACAGTCTTGGGGGTAAAAATACTCCAGAATTTATTTCAGGTCCTGAAAAAAGGAGAAAAGTGTTAATGTTTTGTTTGTCTATATAGTCCCGGTTACAAGGAAAATAACGCATATTGGATAGGTGCGTCGGACCGAAGCCATGAAGGAGACTTTCATTGGTCTGATGGATTACCATTTTCTTTTACAAGTAGGTGGAGTAAGCCTTAATTGATGCTCCTATTTAACAACAAATAGTTTACCAATGCTTTAACCTTATGTTTTACTAATGCCTGATACAGATTGGTTTCCCGGGTGGTCTGAACATTCCGATTACAATCGACAGCCCAACGATGATGGTCTCAGCGAGCAGGACTGCGTAGAGGTTCGGCGGGTATATGCGTTGCCATCGTCTTCAGGTAGTCTTGCCGCTGGCTACATGTGGAACGATCGCGATTGCTCCACGCCAAATTACTTTATATGCGAACGCCTACAGAACGACGGTAATTTACGAGCAGCACAAAACTAATACGTACCGTGGCATTCACTATGATTTATCTTTCCATCGCCGTTTTCCATTTGGTTTTTGCCTGCTCCACGGTGACGGTGTGCGAATCTGGCACCCTGGGGTCGAATGCTGTAGAACCGCTAGAGGAAATCTGGGCGCCGGATTGCAATCGCACTGTGGTCCTCTCCAGGCAGCAACCACGGGCCGCCGTCTCGAGTCCGGGTTTCCCCCGCCAATATCCAGACAACGCTGACTGCGACACCGAGATTATCGCACCGCCCGGCTACCGACTTGTGCTGGATTTTGAGGAGCTTGTTATCGAAAATGAACCATCGTAAGTATGAGTATGCTTATTAATAGTGCGTAAGATTATTCTGAACTGTAGTAAACTTGTATAATCCTCGTATTGCGTGTGTACCAAATATCTATCAAAATGCAAAAGTTCTGCTTAATAAGCATGCCATTTACAATTATGTAAAAAAAAGCGCCTTGAATTTTAAATTTTTAAATTTTAAAACTGAAAAGTATCATTCTCAGGATTTAGGCAAAACTAAACTATGCAATTTGGTGCACTAATGTTTCAGTCCATAATCTAGCACAATAGCTATTATTGTTTTATGTTGGTGTGGTATATTGAGGAAAAAAAAATTTGTATAACAATGTTTTAACGCATATTTAACTTTTTAGCATTAAAACGGTTAAGTTTTCAAGTTTGTCTTTCAATTTCTCATTTAGTTTGCTAATATTTCACAGTGCTATAAAAAGATGCATAAAAGTCTGAAATCTGAGCAAGTTTGTAAAAGTTACAAGAAGGTTACGCGCGTAGGTGCGTCTCGTAAATTCTAGAGTTATTAAATACAACGTCTGGGACGTTATTGCAGCGTGAGGTTGTAACCCAGGGTAGAGACCTATGATTTTATACTACGTGTTCTTATAACTTTTCATACAATATTTAATGCTACAATGTAACCTTTCAAAGCCATTACTAGTTTAATTTATAACTACTGGTTGGTACAACGTCATTTATTAAATATTTTTACTTTGTACATCAGAAATATTTGCAAAAATTGTCAATATTGTCAATAGATAGTGGCTGGGCAGCCTTTCACTAAACGATCTTGCAAATATACTACTACCATTTCTTCAAATAAAATAAAGAGCGGAGCTCACTATACGATTTTGTTTTCAATGCGTTTTTCTGGTGTTTTGATAATAATTTAATAATATTTGCGTATTTCAGCTGCAGCTATGACTATTTAGAAATAATGGAGATCATGCAAAATCACGCAAATAGCAATGGCAGTAGCAACCACAGTGTCGGGGTTGCCATCGCCACCGTTGGTGAAAGTGATCATAAAGTCGGCGAGACGTCGTCCCGACGCCTCTGCGGCGACTGGAGCGCCAAGCTAAAGTTGTTGCGACACGTGAGTCGTGGGTCGCGCCTCAAGCTTAGATTCAGCTCGGATTACTCTCATCATTATGGTGGGTTCAAAGCGCGTGTCTCAATGGAGAGCGGTAAGAGCTACAACTTAATTGCCGAATAAATAAATGCACCTGACTCTAATTTCTTTATTTTCACATTACGCTTTAACTATATTACTTATATTTATATGTCACTTTCCCATATATGCATCTTCTAAAACTGTTCTATTCTCATTTTGTTCTCTCTGAATGAAAGCGGAATTTGTAATCGCTAGTTAACAATTTAATTTGCACATTGCAATTTTTGCACTTTGCATCAGCACACGGCACATACTCATTAAAGTCCTGATCACAAATGAAATGCAAACAACTAAAATTACGTCGTTCACCGTTTGTGTACGTTATGATGTTATGAAATCGCACAATTTTTCCTGCAGCGATGCGTCTCTCGCAACGTGCAGGTAAGGATGGTTCAATATCATTTGCTAGACTGTGTGTGCTTCCTGATATGCGCTTCTACTTGGGAGTGAAAATAAAATTCCTACCCCTTTTTGGTTGCAATATATAGCTTCATTTCAATTACATTTTATTTATATTTATTTATGATTTTTCTATTTCACAAATATTTTGTTAATATTTTATTGTCAAAGCACCAAACAAACTTGATCAACATTAATGTTGCAAGTTTCCATTAGATCTATCTAAATTACACATAGCATGGCTTTTTTTGTGATACACAACTCAAATCAACAAACATTGCATACTTCATGACATTTTTATTTCAAATAATTTCACCTGCATCATGCTATTAATAGAGAATGATGGTCTTAAATCCGCTTCCCGTTTTATGACACCGATTGTTACATCTGGATAGCTTTGCGACTTGAAATTTTGACGTACATGTAGATATAGCAATTCTCGTAAGCCCTTTTGCAATATTTCTAATGGATTTGCTTTCCTTATGCATATTTTATATATTGTGCTAGCAGATTGCAAGGTGTCTTTCAAGGGCAATTGCGTGTATGAGGTATCACACAACAAATTTATAATAACTTTCTATAGGCAAAGAAAAAATATACAACTATAAAAATTTGGGGAGGGGGAATAGCT
Source organism: Dalotia coriaria (assembly GCF_025399875.1). Lineage (NCBI taxonomy): Eukaryota > Metazoa > Arthropoda > Insecta > Coleoptera > Staphylinidae > Dalotia > Dalotia coriaria. The sequence goes on from NW_027045448.1 coordinate 3,712,994, forward strand.
CCAATATTAAATTTAAATCAGGTTAGGATTCTTTTCTTGTTCTATTAATAATTCGACAATGGCAAATTTAAATCGTTATTTTTAAAATTACCTCATGATTTACCCGATTATTGTGAATGCCAGTTAAATATTGACATTTTGTTCATTTAATTTAGCGCTGCAATGTTCTGATGATCGCTGGCAGGTCTTCAATCACTCGTGCTACTTATTCGTGCCATTTCCGGAGGTAAACTGGCCCACGGCACAACAGATTTGTCGAGGAAAAAATATTCGCGCACAACTCGCCTCAGTCCTCTCACCGGAAGAAGAGCGTTTCATTACAACCAATATTCGCAAGATGTCAGAATATCGCACAAGCGGTCGGTACTGGCTGGGTGCAAATGCTATCGAAAACGACGGCACCTACAGCTGGAGTGACGGCAGCCGCATGAACTACATGGGCTGGCTGCCCGGAGAAAATCGACATGAAGCAGACGCCCGCTGCTTAAGTATGCAATGGACACTCTCGCCCACCCCGATGCTGCCCAGTGGTTTATATTGGAAAGGTCAGAAATGCGACCAAGTTGGTGGCTACGTTTGTAAGCGAGCTACCCTGATTTCCGGCCAAGGCATCAATTTTAACAAAACAGTTAATGGCTCCGAGGGCAAATTGGTCACCCCAAATTATCCTGGTAACTATCACAACAACCTAGATTTTACAGTACGAATTGTTGGACCAGAACGAACGAGGATTGTGATACACTTCGAAAAATTGGACCTGGAATCACAAATTGAATGTCTTTACGATTACGTCGAACTGAAAAGTTTGAACAGGAATGGCAAACATCAAACCGGCCAAAATGAAGCTGCGGTTAAATGGTGTGGGAATCACGAAACTGACATGAATCGCTTTACTTTTGTGTCCGATGGAAACGAAGTCCAACTACGATTTCACTCTGATTATTCGATCACATATGGGGGTTTTGCACTTAGTTGGCATTCAGTGGATATTTCCAGTTGCCCGGTGCGCACTTTGACAGCTAAAGAGGGCGTTGTAGAGTCACCAAACTATCCTAATTTTTTGTTAGCCCGCTTGAATTGCACGTATACTATTACTGCGCCACCGGGTCGACGAGTTTGGCTCAACTTTGAAGACGTCGATGTAGACTCGCCGGATTATGATGATGAAACACGATTGTATTTAAATCTGGGCGAACATGTTCAAACGTTTAGACCATTTCAAACCGACGAGCTTGTCACTGACGGTAGCTTTGTATCAAACGGCAATTCGCTTAAAATTCGCCTGGTAACCAAAAATCACCCAAATGGCAAAGGTTTTCGTGCAACATACAAAACTTTAACTGTCATTGAAGTGGAGAAAGTCATCCAACTTAGCAATGTTACTGCTGGAATTCTGCTGAACTTGAATTATCCTGACAACGCCCCACATAATGCTGATGTAACGGAGCACTTTATTGCACCATTTGGATACCAAATATCTTTAGAATTGTTCCATTTGAAGCTGAGTGAAAATAATTGCAATAATCGTGGAATGATCGAAGTGCATGACAATTATGCTGACGTTAACGGAACATCATGGTACTTATGTTATGATGAAGATCAAAATGATGAAGAAGATGCCATTATTCCAAAAGCGCCTATCGCATTGACGTCTTTCTTAAATACTCTGCATTTACGACAAAAACATGGCATGCTAGGAATTCCATTGAATGGAACCCTACGTGTTCATCCAGATTTAACGCACATGGAAAAAATCATAAAGCACAATTCTGAGTATGTCGAAAGCTGCCGACCAAACCCCTGTATGCACGATGGAAAGTGCGTACACAACGGAACACAAAAAATTTGTCAGTGCCTTAAACACTTTACAGGTATAGTTTATTAAAATGCTTTAAGATAATTTTAAATATTTGGCAATTTTTGCCCACAGGAATATTTTGTGCGTTAACACATTGTGATCTGGAACCATGTGTTTTCGGTAAGTGCGAACTAACCGAGACGAGCTTCAAATGTCATTGCAAAAATGGCTACGTGGGGCCAACATGTGAACAAAAGAAGAAGCCATGTGAAGGTAATCCTTGCGAAGGTCGCGGTATATGCTTGGAGAAAGGCGAAAACTTCCGATGCAGGTGTCATGCTTGGTGGGAAGGCACACGATGCGAGCGTCGAATGCTGCACATTCCATACAAACCTCTAAGTGAGCGAATGCTACGTGAACCTTTCTGGTTGGGTCTCATGACGGTATTTGTGGTGATGGGAGTCATCGGCTTGGTGTGGTGCGCAAAACGACACTTTCCAGAGAAGATCGAAAAACTCCTCGCCGAGGAGGAAGATCGAAATCGTGGAGGAGGTAATTATTAGGGCTCGCCAATAGTAAGAAAATCTATTCGAATATCATTTTTGCATCTCGCTTTTTTTGCTGTTTTGCAGTTTCGAGTCTTCGCACAGCTTCAGTACGTGAGCAGTTAGCTGCTTCTGGCGCCGCTGCGGTTACCGTAACGCCGAGTCCAGGTCCGGGAGCTCCCCGCTCGCTGTTCGGCCGCCTGGGTATCCGCAAGCCATCCATCCTAAGCCTGACCAGTCCACATGCCAGCGGCTATTCGCCAGCCACCGCCCGAACCTTTAGTTTGGACGATTTGCTCAAACCTCCTATTAGACGTAAGGCCGTTTGTGCCGTTCGTCTGTTCGTGATGTCTCTGAACGCCTCTTCTCTCTATCTCTGAGTCTTTTATTTCTCTATCTGTAACTCCTGGATCCTGCTATTTGCACATTTTCTAATTGTAATTATAGTTCAGCAATTTACAACTTAATAATTCTTCATAAGTACTCAGGCATTCAATTTCAAATATTCTTCGTAGAATTAGGTAGATATATTGATTATAACTGTCTAGTCATTCATGAAGGCAAGACAGTTCTAGTCAATATCATTGATGTTCCTTTGGCTTATCTTCCTTCCAATTTCACATAGTGTTAGCGTGTGGCTGGTAGGTTGCACTATTCAAAGTAATATTAGCAAATGCCAACAATCACTTGCACTATACTTACGTAAAAATAACAAACACATAACAACCGAAACACACATGTGAACACTAACAATTTTGTGTTTATCTGTACTCCGATTGAAGTTCGTGTCGATGTTGTGTTGTATAAGTTCTAACGCGTATTTAACGGTGAACCGAAACGCGATGCGATGCGCTGCAAATGTAACTAGCTTTGGTTCCGAGTTCTCCAAACTACTTTACAACACACGTACCAATTAACACTTTGTCTCTCTTTTTTATGATCAGGTACACCCTCGCCAAAGAAAAAGCGAAACAATTCCACTCCAACCAAAAAAAACGCTGCAGAGAAGAAGCAAATACTCCAACAATTAATATCGCCCGGTGGAAAACAGCACGCAGGCAAGGTGACGCTTGGGGAATTGATGCAAATGACGGAACACAGTGGTGGCTCCTGCGGAATAGGCGAAGTAAATGGTGGGCGAAGTGCCAATCGCAACCGCCTTCATCCAAACGCTGCGGTGAGCAGCGATGACGAACAACAGACGTTTGTTACAAAAGAAACTAAGTTCGGTTCCCCTTCTAACCCCGCATCTACAGCACAAATGACTCTAACCGATCCAAAGTTGGAAAAGAAAGTAACGTTTGCCCGACTGCTCAGCAAGGTATCTGCAGAGATGAACAGCGGTGGCAGCTCGGACTTAGAACTAGGTATTATACAATCGAATAGATTAAGTTGCGCGATTGCACGGCCGAACAGCACGCCACCGTCGCCGTGCGCATATACGCGCTCACCGAACAGCACGTCAAGCAATCAAGGCAGCGACTCCTTCACAAGTAGCGACCTAGCACTACCGTCCGCTCTAAGTTGTAGCATTTCAGATCTAGCCATGTCCAGTCAGGCAAACAGGCCTCGTCTTCAACAGCGACAAAAACCATCCAGCGCCGACTCGATTTTGGCGATGTTCCGAAACTTTTCTTCCAGTTCCGCGGGCGTCAATTTACCAATCTCGTTGATGGTATCGCCATCCACTACACCGACGGCGTCTTCCCCGCAGGATGACGTCGCCGGTGACGATGATTCATCCACCTCATCTGTGTACACGCCTATGAGCATATCTTTAGCTACACCCGACAGTCCTGCCTCCGTTCATCAGCCGCCGACCACTATTGAATTGTGCGTAATAGACGCGATGAGTGCGCATAAATCATCTACAAGCGGTAGCAACTTTTTGCATCCGCCCACCATTCTGCTAGAATTACCAAGCACAATCAATAAGTGCCTTTCACCAATTCGAGAGTTACCGACACCGTTGCCGTCACCGATGCCGTCCCCGGCAGTTACGCCTATGATGAGGCGGAGCATACGCGTCCAAGAGGAGTATCCGTTAAGCGACGAAGAAAATGAAATTGCGGAAATTCCAATTGATCCACAGGCCGAAGACGGACTGATTTTTGAGGAAGCAGCTGTCATGCATCAAAATGCTGCTTCTTGTGGCAATCGGCCAAAGCAGAAGGTGCGTTTTTGAATCATTATATTGCTTTGTTATTTAATTATGAAACTATTTCTTATTGCAGAATCGACCACCTCTTTTGGGTCAAGCGCACTTGCTAATACCCAGCATCAACGTGACAGCAAACTCGTCTCCAGAAACCTCACCTACAAAACCATTAATCATTCCAATGCTAACCATCGAAACGCCTTCACCAACTCTCCACAACGCACCGAGGTTTATTTTACCCGGTTCGCCTCCACCTAGATTAGGGGTAAATTCTTTTCAATTTCCCACGTTAGAAAAATCCAGTAATACAACGACAATGCGTAAAACGTTAAAAGACTTTGATAAACCAACTTCTCTAGATCTTCCTTTCGTACCTCCCATGATTACTATAACTTGCAACATGAGTGAAGCGGAGTCAGACGCCGAGTCAATATCACCGAATATGAAAAACACGGCGTCTTCCAGTGGTATGAGTTATTTAAGTCCGTTTTCCATGGTTTCAAGGGGGGAGCACACTACTTCAGAGTCCAATTTAAGCTCTTCAGGATACTCATCTATGGCCAGCCCTGGTCCGTCTCGATGCGGTTCCAGTAATCCGCTCTGCCCGTCCGAAATGGAAGACCCCGGTCCACTAGGGCCAGGTTCACATCCTCCCTTAGGTCGCCGTCATTCGCCGCTTTTAAGAACGCCCAATATCTCAAAATCAAGCAATATCCAACCTGAACAACGCGGTCGTTCCGATTCCGAGACGCTCTCCGACGATATACTTGTTGAAAGCAATGATGAAGGTATTGGAACAGACCATCTTGATGAAAAAATTGAAGACGGTGAATTAAAAAGTGCTAAAGAATTAGAAGTGTTTATAACCGGAGAACCAGCTATGAATTTTTTGCAACCGCCATCAATAGTGGTGCATGCGGATGCAACAAACATGGATAAACTTCTCAGTCCAGTTAGTAGTCGTAGTGAAAGTCCTCTGAGCGATCGGTCAGGAGTTGGCCGTTTTTCTTCACAGTTCTACGGCAGAAATAAAGAATTTCTACCTTTCACTGATTCCGACGGATTGTATGACTTTTCAAGTTCGGACAAAGTCAACACAACAGGTATTCAATCACATCGAAAAACTGGTAGAAAACGTGACAAAAAGCTCATTCGTCAAAAATCTCCAAGTCCAACCAAATCGCCAACCTGCTATCATCTAGAGTTGCCTTTTAAGACTCCACGAAAACCGAGCCCGAAACGCCGTATGAGTCGAAACACTGTGGTTAGCTCGTCTTCCAGTTCTGACAGCGTAGCCTCCACGCGGGACATCACGAAATCATCGTCAAGTCCTAGCCCAGACACAATTCGTTGCTGGGCTGCAAATCTAGAGTGGCCAGATCCTATTCGCCGCGCCTCCGAGGCTTCGGCAGAAGAAACCGCCGATGTACGTATCGCATTTGCTTCTTAACCGCCTCTGTCTTATATGGCCTTAATCAACTTTTGAATTATGAATATCTGTGTTGATGTGTGTTGATTTGCATTAATCGAATACAACTTAAAGGCTCTTAGGACCATGTCGAGAAAAACCTTGCATGTCTGTATTTTTTGTAGCCCGAAGTTGTAAATCTGTTGATGCGTGATACGACTGACGCAAGCACGCAAATTTCGTATACGGAAAATTGATGACACAAAAATTTTCGTGGAATTACGGATGAGCTTGGCGGATGGCCGCGTGGATACAACAAGTATTTTCATTTATTGCGATTGTTTTTCTTCTCTATATGTTTTTACTCCATAAGTTTGTTCCCTTAACTCTATTCGCTTATTTTAGGCAGACCAACACATCTACAATTCATCGTCAATCAAACTCAATCGAATTGTAAACAACACAAATTCGTAATAATTCACTCTAGTGAAACATTTGGTCAACAAATTAAATTTATCAATCTGCAATGTAAACAGTAGTACTTAGCATTAATTATTAAGATTGTTAGTTTTCTTGCTAGCATTTATATAAAACGCATGCCGGTCGTGTGGTTTAAAATAGCTTATTGCATTAATGGTTGCGAATCTTTTTCTAGCTGCAGGAAATTATGCTATTAATGCAAATATACATCTACTTCATAAATCGGAAAATCTGGGTCACATTGATTGAATAAACTTGAGACTTTCAAGTTTTTCTTGACACTTTACACCCACACATATTACACATTGTAATCGTCGCCTGCTATCATTATAGATAGTTGTACATGTATCCATGTTACCTATATGTTCATAAAAAGTACCTTGCAGATTGCTAAATTCTGTAGTGTTAAAGATGAACCAAGCATTACTCAAACTCGTGCAAACCAACCATTAACATAATCTCAATCAATCGCAATTTGTGCATCCGCATTTTACAAATTTGTGCAAATGACTAACTTTTAACATATCTGACTGCATACATCCAGAACTTGCATGATGATTTTAATCATATAACTGGTTGTTCTCTAGGAGACAAACAACAGCATGCAGTCCAAACACGACGCACCGGCGGTACAGAAAACCAGCAAGATAAGTCGTCTGCGCGCGATCAGCCATCAAATTAGGTGATATGAACACAAATAATAAAACGTTTCAAAGTGTAACTAAATTATTATTTATAGATTTTTGAGGCGCCTTGAGCTGAGTCTAAAACGACGTGAACGCACAATTAGCCCGTCGGAGAGTTTGGACAGTGGTGATGCTGAAGATTCGCCTCGCGCAACGTCACCATTGTTGCATTCCCTGCAAGCACGGAAACCGGAAATGTGCAAGAGCCAAAGTGTTGGTAAAATGTCGAGCAGCACCACAACACCTTTACTTGTGGCAAGTAAAAATCGTCGAGGCAAAATCAAGCGCGGCGAGACGCTGCTCTTGCCTGATAACGAAACGTCCTGGAAGCGAGTTGTTATCACTGGAAGCGGTGGTCACTCAGATTAATTATCGGCCCATAACAAAACAAATTGTTGTGGAAATGCGTTTTTCCTAAGCATATACGAGTACACATATGATTGCATTGGAAAATATTGATACACAACAGGACCCATGAGTTATTATTTTCAAAAGTCGAAATATTTTATTGGATATTGGTTAGAAATTAATATATATATAGTGGATAGACCAACAAATATGAACAGTACTTATTAAATTACCTGCAATACTCTAGATTGAAGTTGATATTACGGTTCTTCAGATGAAAGCCTAAAGGAGTATCCGATATTTCATGCTTTATACTTCATACCATCATTTCACCTATGTTATACTTTATATTCAAACGCTCAAATCTTACTTTAATTGTATAGATCACATCACCACTTATACTGTCTGAAGGAACTAAGCACACATCGAGACATCACGACCATGATCCAAAGGAACATATTATTCTATTCAAGTTCACCTATAAAATCATTTTCTTCATTTAATTTATATTTGGATAAAATGCTACCATGTGTTCGGTTCGATTTAAAACTTTGCCATTTACGTATTCTTCCATGATCTAATGAGACTTTCATTAAAACGCAAGCAATGCACGTGTTTGTAAATAAATCTCATTAACTCGATTCAAAATGGCTAACAACTAGTGCACTTATTAAGTATTTTGTACGTTTTCGTCCAAAATAAGAACGATGAAAACAAGAAAATATAAATTGCTGTAGAATTTAAGAATATGGAACATCAGAAAAAGGCTTTGTATATGAGACTGATTTTCTACTGCTCGAACAAACATTTTAGCTGTTTCCTTAATAAATATACTATTAACGAAGCAAAGTGGACGAATTGAAATGAAGAATTTTGTCAAGTTAAGTAATTAACATGGTAGATGGTAAATATTTGATTATTGGTGATTTCAAATATATATATATATATATATAATATAATGTTAAAGAATACACATTGTACCGTTTATGATTATTGTTAATACGTGATCTTGTTAAAAGAAAGGTACGATTTGTATATAAAATACGAAATACGTTGCATTTAATTCATTTTAAGTTGATTGCACTTTGAATGTTGATAAGTACGTAAGAAAACAATGTTAAACTATCATATTATATTGATATAGATAAGTCTGTATTTTATTACAACTCATTGCGATTTAATCGCATTTGTGTGTGAATTGTATGCAACGAGCATTTTTTTAGTGTGTTTTTAACCACAAGCTGCAATTGATGGGTACTGAGAATCTAACTCACATACTATACAATTCATTATCGCACTATAATTATTTCATGTTAAACTGTGATATTATTTCACTTACATTCGTCGCGATGCATGTTCACATACTTTATTGCACATCAAGTTTGTTCGGAACATTTTATCATGCAATAAAGTGTTAACACTTTCACGAACTTCACTTCTAATAGCAATACTTGGCGGGAACAAAAACGAAACCAATAAAATAAGGAGAACCAATCTTAATTGCAAATAAAGCGCTGTTGTTTTTAACGACAAAATGAATTAAAAAGAGATCGAGAGATCGAGTTGGTAATAAACTTAAGCAAATAGACATTTAAAATACATTAAAAAAACATTAATACACTGTTGTCTTATTCAAGTGAGTTGAAACTTTGGTAGCTATCAAGTTGAACACAATCTAAATAAATACAACTGGCATACAAAAACGAGCAATTATTATAGATTATATACATACTATGAACAATGTAATTATACCTGTAATCAATTATTTAAAACTGAAACTTAAAAGCAAATTCAAGTATAGGCACGTAAACATTCCCTACACTCTTGTAGATGTTGTAGATCTGACTTATACGCAAAATATAGAATTAATTGACAGCATTTGATTTACTTTTATCTTAGGAAAAAACATGATATTGAAGAATAATGATTGTTATTTCGAATGTTATAATTGTACGTGAATATAACACGACAACGCATAAAATTTATTATGACGGAAATGAAATTCTGAATAAAAATTTAGATATTATTTTCTTCAAGAATAAAATAAATAAATCAAGAATGTTTCACAGTTTCCTATTAATTTCTACACTACGAGTACACCTTGTAAAATATTTATTTTAATGTAAAATTATATTTTATTGTTAACTATTTGCAGTGTCGACATTATTGAATCAAAAAACAGGCGATTCGCAATTCGCGCACAAGGTCGCATGCCATCGACGCGCTGGCCTTGCGCATCTCTTGCTTTCTTATCGTAAACTATCGCGTCATTGCTTGCTTCGTTACGGCATGCGCAATCGATGGGTTTGAAGTCAGTTTCGCGCCGGTCGCTAGTTAATCCAGGCGTGTTTTCATCCACTCGTATTGTTTGTTCGGACTTTTGCTTTTTAAATTTGCATTATATTCGTACATCAATCGAGTATTTAATTGTAACTACTATAGTAATGTGATTTATTATTTATGTGTTTAATATACATTATTGTAAAAAGTGGTAGATGTTTGATCGCGTTTCGTGTGCATACTTATGCAAGTGACGAGGTTCGAATGCGGTCGCTAAATGAATTGGATATAGGATGGCCCCCATGTAGATTAATTGATCATTATTCTTGTGTAAGTAACTTTTAATTCAACAACCCATGTTGTATTTCTTCTATGATGTATGAATATATTGTACTTAAATCTTTTGAAATATTTCAACTTTTTTTCTTTTAATTACAATTTGTAGGTGTATAATTCAATCACATTTTTCCTATTTGTATACAGATCACTGGTTGTGTAGGTTATGTTTGGTTGTAGCATGAATTGTCATGTATTTATCGTTTGTTTATTATAATACACATAATTTATTTGCATATAATTCGTATTGGGGCACGTGGTCTAATGGTTCCGATAGGCGTATGTGTCAATACTTATGGTATTTCATTGATTTTGTATTACAAAATATTTAGTACCGTCGCAAGCGGCCATATCGTTACAATATGCAATGTGACAATACCTATGGCAATTTTGCATGCGAAATTCCCCTAAACAAGTTTTCTAGGCGCATTCCCTAAGTTGGCCATCCTGCATGCGACCTTGTTTGTTGCATATAGTGCGCGTTTTAATGCGGCGTGCGCGCAGGATTATCGCGTGTGTTGGGCGCCGTTGCAGATTGTGCTGCGACATGTTCTCAGCGCAGTTTTTTACCGGTTGTCGGTCGGGTCGGGCGTGTTTCTCGTGGCTGTTATCATTTTATTTTGAGTTTGTAATTTGGTAAATCGCGTTCATTTCGATAGTCTATCGACTACATTTAGTTATTACTGACGCGTCTAGTATTTATTATTTGATAATGAGGTGTCGAATATAAAAAATCGTTAATTTTCTTTGCAACTTGTTTACAAGGCACGTTCGCGAGATACAGGTTACATGCAACGTCTTGCAACTTTTGTTGCGATATTATTTGGCCAATGGATTGGAGCATGGACAATCGCCTTCGGGAAAACCGAGAAAGAACGGTACAGTGCAAACTTTTTTAAAATTTAAATTGAACTATTTGGTATTTATATTTTAGATTTTTCTCTATTCAATGATAGGGCAAGAGTGCATTTTTAAGATGCACTCCTGAACCCCCGAGAAATTCGGTCGTAACTGCCTTAAAATGGCCCCCAAAGTTTGCCCTTTTCTTGCATTTTCTGAAACACGCGATGGAAAACAGGCTATATCTCAAGAACCTTTTGTCATATTTTTATTTTTTCTTTATTTAATGATAGGACAAGAGTGCATTTTTAAGATGCAACCCTGAACCCCCGCCAAATTTGGTCGTAACTGCCTCAAAATGGCCGCCAAAGTTTGCCCTTTTCTTGCATTTTTTAAAACAGGCGATGGAAAACAGGTCATATCTCGGGAACCCTTTGTCATATTTTAGATTTGTCTCCATTTAATGATAGGGCAAGAGCGCATTTCTAAGATGCATCCCTGAACCCTCGCGAAATTTGGTTGTAACTGCTTAAAAATGGCCGCCAAAGTTTGCCCTTTTCTTGCATTTTTCAAAACACGTGATGGAAAACAGGCCATAGCTCGGGAACCTTTTGTCATATTTTTATTTTCTCTTTATTTAATGATAGGACAAGAGTGCATTTTTAAGATGCACCTCATAACCCTCGCAGAATTTGGTCGTAACTGCCCCAAAATGACCGCCAAAGTTTGCCCTTTTCTTGCATTTTTTAAAACACGCGATGGAAAACAGGCCATATCTCGGGAACCCTTTGTCATATTTTTATTTTTTCTTTATTTAATGATAGGACAAGAGTGCATTTTTAAGATGCACCCCTGAACCCCGCAAAATTTGGTCGTAACTGCCTCAAAATGGCCGCCAAAGTTTGCCCTTTTCTTGCATTTTTCAAAACACACGGTGGAAAACAGGCCATATCTCGGGAACCCTTCGTCATATTTTATCTTTTTATTTATTTTATGATATGGCAAGAGTGCATTTTTAAAATGCACCTCATAACCCTCGCAAAATTTGGTCGTAACTGCCTCAAAATGGCCGCCAAAGTTTGCCCTTTTCTTGCATTTTTTAAAACACGCGATGGAAAACAGGCCATATCACGGGAACCCTTTGTCATATTTTTATTTTTTCTTTATTTAATGATAGGACAAGAGTGCATTTTTAAGATGCAACCCTGAACCCCCGCAGAATTTGGTCGTAACTGCCCCAAAATGGCCGCCAAAGTTTGCCCTTTTCTTGCATTTTTTAAAACACGCGATGGAAAACAGGCCATATCTCGGGAACCCTATGTCATATTTTTATTTTTTATTTATTTAATGATAGGAAAAGAGTGCATTGTTAAGATGCACCCCTGAACCGCCGCAAAATTTAGTCGTAACTGCCTCAAAATGGTCGCCAAAATTTGCCCTTTTCTTGCATTTTTCAAAACACACGGTGGAAAACAGACCATATCTCGGGAACCCTTTGTCATATTTTATCTTTTTATTTATTTTATGATATGGCAAGAGGGCATTTTTAAAATGCACCCCATAACCCTCGCGAAATTTGGTCGTAACTGCCTCAAAATGGCCGCCAAAGTTTGCCCTTTTCTTGCATTTTTTAAAACACGCGATGGCAAACAGGCCAGAAGTCGGGAACCCTTTGTCATATCTTTGTTTTTTTTATTTAATGAGAGGACATAAGTGCATTTTTAAGATGCACCCCTGAACCCCCGCAAAATTTGGTCGTAACTGCCTTAAAATGGCCTCTAAAATTTGCCCTTATCTTGCATTTTACAAAACACGCAGTGTAAAACAGGCCATATCTCGAGAACCCTTCGTTGTATATAGGATCCATGTGATTTGAAATTTTTTAATGTGATTTTGCTCGCAGAATTTTTTTTGCATTTTTTAAAACACGCGATGGAAAACAGGTTATATCTCGAGAACCTTTTGTCATATTTTTATTTTTTCTTTATTTAATGATAGGAAAAGAGTGCATTGTTAAGATGCACCCCTGAACCACCGCAAAATTTAGTCGTAACTGCCTCAAAATGGCCGCCAAAGTTTGCCCTTTTCTTGCATTTTGCAAAACACACGGTGGAAAACAGACCATATCTCGTGAACCCTTCGTCATATTTTATCTTTTTATTTATTTTATGATATGGTAAGAGGGCATTTTTAAAATGCACCTCATAACCCTCGCGAAATTTGGTCATAACTGCCTCAAAATGGCCGCCAAAGTTTGCCCTTTTCTTGCATTTTTCAAAACACACGGTGGAAAACAGGCCATATCTCGGGAACCCTTCGTCATATTTTATCTTTTTATTTATTTTATGATATGGTAAGAGGGCATTTTTAAAATGCACCCCATAACCCTTGCGAAATTTCGTCATAACTGCCTCAAAATGGCCGCCAAAGTTTGCCCTTTTCTTGCATTTTTTAAAACACGCGATGGAAACCAGGCCATATCACGGGAACCCTTTGTCATATTTTTGTTTTTTATTTAATGAGTGGACATAAGTGCATTTTAAGATGCACCCTTGAACCCCGCAAAATTTGGTCGTAACTGCCTTAAAATGGCCTCTAAAATTTGCCCTTATCTTGCATTTTTCAAAACAAACGGTGGAAAACAGTCCATATCTCGGGAACCCTTCGTCATATTTAATCTTTTTATTTATTTTATGATATGGCTTGAGTGCATTATTAAAATGCACCCCATAACCCTCGCGAAATTTCGTCGTAACTGCCTCAAAATGGCCGCCAAAGTTTGCCCTTTTCTTGCATTTTTTAAAACACGCGATGGCAAACAGGCCAGAACTCGGGAACCCTTTGTCATATCTTTGTTTTTTATTTAATGATAGGACATAAGTGCATTTTAAGATGCACCCTTGAACCCCGCAAAATTTGGTCGTAACTGCCTTAAAATGGCCTCTAAAATGTGCCCTTATCTTGCATTTTACAAAACACGCAGTGTAAAACAGGCCATATCTCGAGAACCCTTCGTTGTATATAGGATCCATGTGATTTTTGCCGAATGATTTGAAATTTTTTAATGTGATTTTGCACGCAGAATTCCACTATTACTTATCTGCATGCCACCTTGCTTGTTGCAAATACTGCAAATTGTATTGCGGCGGGCGTACAGTACTATTGCGTGTTGACGTGTGCCGCAGTTTTGTGCCGGTCGTTGGTTGGGTTGGACGAGTTTCTCGCGGCTGTTATTTTTTATTTTTTATTTTAGTATTCGGTAAATCGCGTTCATTTCGATCGTCCATCGACTGTATTTAGGTATTATTGACGTGTTTGGTGTTTTATTACAAAATCATTAATTTTCTTTGCGTTCGTTGTGCGTATTGCAAGTTGGTCCCATGCTATCAACTTGTTTACACTGCACGTTTGCGTGATACAGTAGGACATTGCATGCTACGTCTTGCCGCATTTGTTGTGATATTATTTGGGCAATGGATGAGTACATGGGCATTAATCTGCGTGGAAGCCGAGAAAGAACGGTGCAGTGCAGATTTTTTTAAATTTTAATTCACCTATTTGTGCATGCATTGTTCCACAAGTATTATCCACATGCGTGCAGTTGACTTAGGCCGGATTAGAATGATATATTGTTATTGTTGTAAACATGTCGTGAACTAATCGTGTTTAGTATTACTGTATTTAAATGTGATTTAATTTTAGGTCTTGGTGAATTTTGCTCCAAATAGTTGCCCGAGGATCAACTCTTGGCTACCAGAAGTGGCGTCCGTCTTGTCCATGTTCCAGCTACCTTCATGCGCCGCGGGAGAGAAAGGTAAAATGTACATTTTCATTGTGTTTGTTTACCGCCATTCCATTTAATTCATACGCGGTAATTAACTATGCATCCCGGCATATTAATACAATAACAAATTTGATTTTAGAATTTGAAGCGTAAATAAACCCGGATGCATACTACGGCGGAAAATTCATTCGATAATCACCTGCGATTCGACGTGTTCGCATATGACTGGTTTTGCTACGATATCAACCAAAGGGACACCTACAAACCTGGTGGAGAGCAAACGGGTTTCGATGGGATGCGAGAATTTGTCACTTATTTTGAAATCGCTTCTTGCGCCCACACATTATTTTTCAACCCAGTACAACTAATGCGCACAGGGAAGGACACAAAAAAAACTTCTCGATTATTAAACCACGAATGCATTCATTTAGTTAACTTATGATTAGCATTGTATATATTTAGGGACCTTTGACAATTAATGTGATGAGTGCTTGTGAAATAACATGCAGTGTAAACACTTTATAACGATACTTACTAAGAACAAATTTTACTCATCTAGTAATTTGCTACAAAACCAGCCTTCTTGTACGTATTTCTACCTCATTATTAAAAAAAAGTTATCAAGAGTTTACATTGTATTGCACATTTAATCGCTTCCCGATTATTGCTGAAAACTGGCGGAGTTGTCTCTGTATTTCTTGGCAGTAATGCGGATAAGGGTATTTGCTAGTTGGCACACTGTTGTCTAGCTTTAACTCGCGTAGGGGACGTTTCTAGAGAAATTGTCCATTGGGTTTGTTGCCGAAGTTGCGTGTGTAACATGTGTAAATTTGGTTGTGCAGTGGAATTTTTACTTGAAGGGTGAAATTGTTTTTCATTGTTATCCATGTTTCAATCATTATTTCTAACTGTCGCTCTCGAAGGGGTATTGTCGAAAGAAACGCAATTCCAATTGTAACGCATTCGAATAGTCCGTCGATAATGTTATAATAATATAATTTTATAATTTGTGATAAGATTATAATTTGTATGATTAGCACACGGGAAACCGGCAAGAATGACATTTTTTGTGTTTCAATGTGCTAATTTTTTATTGTATTCGGAGTCTAGCAGGCGCCCGAATTGTTATAAGATTACGATTATTTTATCAGATTTTAAGTATTAAATTTGTTTATCTTTTTCATATATGATTTGTATTATTAGGATACGGGAATCCTGCAAAAAAATAATCTTTGTGGTTTGATGTGCTGATTTTGTTTTAGGTGTGTAGCGGGCGAACCCGATACAATCATTATTTAATGTGGTTTTAAGTATTCTAGTTGTTTATCATTGAAATGTACAACATGTGTGTTTATTACAAGGGGAAGCCACAAAAGTGGTATTTTACCACAGAAGAATGCCTTTCCAACTGCGGGTCAGTTATCAATTTTCTGTCTTGCTTAGTTCGGCTTAGTCATTTGAGCGCTGTTGCGTGGTGCACACGTGTTTTATTCATTAATCAAACGTAGTGACGACTTCTCGCGTTTCTTGATATTTTATAGTATTACTAGAAACGGTTGACCATGAGAGGCATTTAGTGGTAACATTCCAGTGTAGCGCACAACGAATGATTTGAGTGATTCTTTGCGGAGCGTGCGCGGCGTCCGTCGTATATGTTTTGGTGACTGGATATTTACTTTAAGTTTAACTTATGTGTTTGACGTGAGTACAAGTGAGTATATTTGGAATCTCCGTGTGGAATAGTAGAGAAGGGCGTATCATCAATTACATTCAATTTGTGGAAACGTGTCTGTGCGCTTTAGTCCTTCATTGATAAAAGAACGAAGGAGTACCTAGCATCAAATAAAATTTGAATTTTATTTAATTTTTTAAATCTTACAGTTATCATGTTGTAAATTGTGAATGATTTAGTTAATAAAGGATAATTGAATTTTATATTTTTGTTTACATGTGTCCCTTGTGTTCACTTAGTCGTTTTCAGGATTAGTGTGAGGTCATGTTGTACTTTAAGAGTACACCACAGTATAGCATGGTATAGTAAAGTGTAGTATATGTATGTTGTTGTTTTATTTTACTATAAGACATGAAAACATATATAGAAGAAACCAATAAGATTTGATAAGAAAGCCGCGTGCCTCGCAGGTACGCAGCACATGTTGCTATCCAGTAGATCGGTGGTTCGATCCCCAGTTACAGAAGGCATTTTTCTCAAACATAAAAATATCAGGTGTAATTTGGGTTGCATATGTAAACTCAAATAAAATATGAGAGAAATTGAAATACAAGTGAAGGCACTAAGAAATGTATGTAAGTAAATAGAGAAACAGAGAAGAAAAAGAAGAAAAGTATTGGGGAGTAGAGTAGAGAAGATTTTTAATTTTTTGGCCCGTGTCGTTAGACAGTCTAAGTCACTGCTTCGATGTGTCCATTGCTCCCGGCCCATCCTACAGCTACGCTGTCTCTACGCTTCATCCCCGGAATTATCAGGCATATCAACAATTTTTATGGTGGGGGATCATCCCCAGAGAGAGGGAACTCCTTATAAGGACAATCCTTGTAAGGTCTTGTTCAAATATTTCTAAGTTTTAAGTCGTCTCAAGAGAGACGACACTTGAAAATATTCTTACAAGTTCTGACCTGTAGCTGAAATGAAAAAAGGAGCACACAAATCACACAGGTTACCTTAACCATTTTTATAGAGGGGATCATCCCCTGAGAGAGGGAACTCTCTTAGAGACCTGTTCCTGAAGGCGAACACACACATCAAAGAAGTCAATATATCTTTCTATTTCTTTATTAATAATAGAATACAAGTTTAGATTTTACAAGTCAACAAAATACATGTCGCCATATTGAAACAGGACTTACGACCTGCTTAGCCGCGCACATATCAGCAAGTACTACTTCATAAAGTTCTACTGGAATAATAAAATTAGAAAATAGCCAATTTTCTAGGTGATTGAAAATGGAAACAAATAAACAGGGTGTTACGAAAGGAAAATTTAAAGGGCAAACAAAAAAACTCTGAACACTACAAAGGCAGCTCGTTAACCCTGTATATAGAAAGAAAATTCGAAGTTCAAAACAGAGAAATCTTACAACTAAAGGTGATTTTCAACAAGCTGTTAGGAAAACTAATATACAAGGTGATACAAAAAGAAAATTACTACATCACAAAAGAAAATGCCAAGTTCAAGAACTAAAATAATAGGAAACACTAAATATAGAGTTTTTTTATAGGAAATTAAGGAAAACAAATATACAGGGTGTTACAAAAAGAAAATCAATAGTTCAAAGAAGAAAACACACAACAAATTTAGAAAATTTGTAATAGGAAATTAAGAAAAACAAACATACAGGGTGTTAAAAATAAGAAATTTCCAAATTTAAAAATAAAATACAAAGTTTATATAGAAAAAAACCCGAAAACGACAAATTTAGCCAGTTTTACATTAGAGAGCAAGGAAAATTAATACATAGGGTGATACAAGAAGAAAATCGCTATATTTAATAAGAAAATTCAAAATTTTCCATGCATGGAATTAGATTCACGATTAGAGAGGATGAAACAACGAAAATACAATTACATTTTAATTTAAGAATAAAGAGCTAGAAATTTTGAAAATTTCTTTGCGACGAATTCTCCAGATACGCCACAAGCAAGGCAAAACGTGTCCGCCGACGGCACCTCAAGCACACACGCGGAAAGAAATTTAAATCATCTTTTGCAAATACATAAGTCGCAATAATTAATTGTTAAACTACGAAAATACGTTAAAGAGCCTGCAGATTTATGAAATAAAAAGAAAATGCAAGCAAAATTCACGTTATTCGAAGTCGCCTCCGACGGCACGCATCAATTTTATTTTATTGCGGTACTCACGTTACCTGCGATTTAAGATAAATATGTAATTTTGATGTAATAACGTTTACAAACTTACCAGTGCATCAGATTATCAAAGATAGTACTGAAACAGAAAAAAAACACGTGAGTAAGAACTTGCACTATGATGCACACTTATTCAAATTCATTTTGTCGGATAATGAACATGTACTATTTTAACACACAAATTTCCCGGAATATCCTGCTAAGAAGAGTCGTTAATTACACTTACTTAAATTACGAATAGGATACATATTTCTAAATCCAATTCTCAGCCTCGAAATAATCCAATAGCCGACACGCAAATGTATACACGCGTAAATCATCCTTAACAAAGCACTCCACACGTCTGTTGTCATTTGGTGCCGCAAGTAATGCTGATTTATAATCAATAAAATGTAATGTAATCGGAATGAATGAAATAATGTCGCCAAGCCGAATGCTGGTAAGAACAGACTGAAGCGGTCGAACATTATAGCGATATAAAAACTTGTTTATACACAAACCCCGATAAGCGAGTAGAATTGAAACAGAGCATTTCTGATGCGTACTAAAATAAAATAAAATATAATATATCATTGCATCAGTTGTAAATTTCGTCGCAACTTTAAAAATAAAAATATTGCACCAATAGTTCCCGAGACACAGCCAAATTCTAATTTTTTTAACGCAATAAACCTCAATGCAGGGAAATAATTAAAGAAAAAAATATAGAATTAAAGTACTCATCAGGGAAAATTATTCCGAATTTACTGACACCGCGTCTGCGTGTTATACTAAAAAACTTCATAACTCGCGTTATGGATTTTTCTCACAATAAATTTTAATACAGGGGGATACAAAATTAAATTCTGTATCTAGAAAAATTATTACGAACTTATTGTGCTACCGTGTTCGCGGGTTATACTAAAAAACTACAATTCCTAGCGCAACGAGTCCTACGGCGCACACACACAACTTTCAATATAACTCGGGTTATGGAATTTTCTCGCAATAAATTTCAATACAAGGGGATACAGAATTGAATTCTGCATCTGGAAAAATTATTCCGAGCTAATTGTGACACCGCGTTCGCGTGTTATACTAAAAAAACTACAATTCCTAACACAACTAGTACTACGGCGCACACACACAACTTTCAATATAACTCGCGTAATAGAACTTTTTCGTGATTTTGGATTTACAGGTTTGATTTATGAGTTTTAAATATCTAAATCCAAAATCACGTTGTAATTTTAATAAATAAATATATTTTTATATACATATACAATATGGGTTACGTATTCGACATAGATAGTAATAAAAAAATTATAAAACACTGCAGATGCATATTATGACTAAGTCGATAGATGACCAAATATAATGCAAACTTTGAAACTTGATAAAACAAAACGCATTGCGCGATATACGTCTGGATACGCCAGAGACCGGCACGAAACTAGCTGCAATCCAACAATAGAGCATGCCGAAACTGCGCATGCAAGGATGCGACAGTTCACAATAAGATTCTGTGTCTGCTGCATAAACCCGGCTGGTAAAAGCAATAGATGCAAAGCCAGCGCGTTGATGCCACGCAACCATGTGCACGAATTGCAATAGACACTGTACCTGTCATAAGAACTAAACTAAAATCTGCTGCACGCGACAGCGCGACCAGAATCTTACGCGTAGTATCTCGCACGGCAAATGCGATAATATAAAATTAGCCCATTGGCCGGTTTAGCCTTTAGCTGATTAGCCTGGCTAATTTCGGTTAACCGGCTAAGCCGGTTAGCCGAAATTAGCCAGGCTAATGAGGTAAAGGCTAAACCGGCCAATTGGCTAATTTTATCTATATATATAAAATTTGCGTGTCACAGTGTTTGTTTCCATACTCCTCCGAAACGGCTTTACCGATTTTTACCAAATTTTATATGCGTATTCAGTAGGTCTGAGAATCGGCTAACATCTATTTTTCATACCCTAAGTGATAAGGGTTGTTCACCCTTAACTTTTTTAAATTTTGGACAAATTCTTTTGTTTTATTTTTTTATAATGTGGAATTAAAAAATACATACAACCCTAAATTTTTAGTTTTTTATCACCAACCCCTATTTCTTTATAGCCATTTTAGTAATTTAATCATTTTTCATCCCGCTCAAAGAAAATTTTTATATGCGTATTCAGTAGGTCTGAGAATTGGTAACTTCATATCTCTAAGTGATAAGGGTAGTAATTAATATCCACAACAATAATTATAAAAATATAAAATTAAGATAGGATAGTTAAAACGGAAATCTGAGAGATGAAATTTTAATTCTT
Organism: Dalotia coriaria; assembly: GCF_025399875.1. Classification (NCBI taxonomy): domain Eukaryota; kingdom Metazoa; phylum Arthropoda; class Insecta; order Coleoptera; family Staphylinidae; genus Dalotia; species Dalotia coriaria. The sequence goes on from NW_027045448.1 coordinate 3,733,841, forward strand.
AAGAAAAAGTGCCATGAGGGGGTGCTTGATACACTCTTTATCGACGATTTTCGATCATTAATATCTCTTAAACTAAAAGCGATAGCAACCCACGAATTGCTGATTATGAAAGACTGAAAAATTCTCTATCAGATAAAAATATAAAATAATTATATTTCCAATAGTAAAAGGTCAAAAACGCGACTAAAAGCAACAACGCGACAGTTTAAAGTAGAAACTGCTGCATACGGCGTGAGGAGATTTCAACGACGACACTCGGGAATCTCATGCGTTGCACGGCCAAGGCCGTGACTAAAGTACTTTATGGAGCTTGCGCGTGCGCAATTGCCTTTATATATTGCTCCATTGTAAAATTAACAGTAACTCAAAAGAAATCATCGTATTGAGTGTCATTGTTTGGGTACAACTGAACAATACAATTCACATATTAAAAAAAAGTGTTTATTATAACATTCAACATTAGTTGCAGGGAATTTGTGATTGTAACATTTAAATTACCGTGCACCATAGCGTCCATAGCGTTCAGGTTCAGGGGTACATCTTAAAAATGCACTCTTGCCCTATCATTAAATAGAGACAAAACTAAAATATGACAAAGGGTTCCCGAAATAGAGCCTGTTTTCAACTGCGTGTTTTGAAAAATGCAAAAAAGGAGCAAACTTTGGCGCCCATTTTGAGGCAATTACGACCGAATTTCGCGGGGCTTCAAGGATTCATCTTAAAAATGCACTCTTGTCCTATCATAAAATATAGAAAAAACTAAAATATGACAAAGCGTTCCCAAGATATGGCATATTTTCCACCGCAAGTAATAAAAAATGCTAGAAACGGGCAAACTTTGGCGGCCATTTTGAAGCTACTTAGCAAACAAGATCACATGCAAACCCAAAAAACACAAACATTTCACGAAGAAGGGTGAAAAAATCCATCTTTTATGCTAATTTTCGCAAGTCGCAGGTCGAATTTTCGTAACAAACAAATACGAGTATAAGCCGATGGAGAATTTTTGCAGAGACAAAACAAGCAATAAAACTTCTCCGCAAAGTGTAAAATCTATATATATAAAAGAAAGTCGTGTTGGTTAACTCCTTTATAACTAAAGAACGGCTAATCCAATTTAGCTAAAAATTGGTGGAGAGGTAGCTTAGGGCCAGGAGAAGGTAATAGGTAGAGACCGACCGAAATTTCGGTTTCGGTTTCGGTTTCGGCCAGTTTCGGCCAAGAATTCGAGTTTCGGCTTCAGTTTCGGTCAAAAATGGCCGAAACTTTCGGCCGCACCGAAACTCACTTTTCGTGAATTGTCGTGCGTCGCTCGGCTAACTTCGCGGCTAATGGCGGTCGTTACTTGCCATCTTAATTCGCTCATATTAATACTACATTAAGTATCAAGTGACTAAACGAGGACTTTACTCCCGAAATGGATTATGTATCTAAAAAACGTGGAAAAACTGGCGATGTTTAGGTAAAAGTAGAAAAATATGTTTATGTAAATTAGTTTCGGTTTCGGTTTCGGCCGAAACTGATTGCAGGGCCGAAATTTCGGTTTCGGTTTCGGCTAAAATCCACTTTCGGTCGGACTCTAGTAATAGGATACTTTTGAAGTGAAAACTTTTCTAAAAGGGCACTAAACGACACTAAAAAGAGACAAACATATTTGCGTATATGGATTTAAATCCATATCTTGCGGGAGAATAAGAGAACGCAAATACAAAGTTTTCTATTATCCCCGTCTCCTCTTTGTGCGATGCTTCGTAGCATAGACGTGTGTATGTGTGTACGTGTGGGTTGAAATTGACCGGTTGATGTTTTTGTTTGGAGAAGGTTACTAGGATACTTTTTGAAGTGAAAACTCCTTATATATGGTTTAGCCTACGGGAGAAAAAGAGCACACAAATATAATGTTTTCTATTATCTCCGTCTGTCCTTTGTGCAATTCATAGCTTCCCCCTAAGCATAGACGTGCGATTCGTAGCGTCCCCCTAAGCAAAGACGTGCGTGAAACGTTACATTTTTAAAGGAAACCGCAAGCCAAATCAGTGTAAAAGGGAACAAACATATTCGCTTATATGGTTTAGCCTACGGGAGAAAAAGAGCACACAAATATAATGTTTTTTATCTCCGTCTCCCTTTTGTGCGATTCGTAGCGTCCCCCTAAGCATAGACGTGCGTGGGTTTGTATGTGTTGGTTGAAGTTGCCCGGTTGATGTGTTGGTTTGAATAAGACTTAGTAAGTGTAGGATACTTTTTTTAATACTTTCTGAAATAAAAACTTCTTTGGAAGATACTAAACGAGTTTTCTCTGTCTCTTCTTTGTGCGATGCTTCGTAGGTAGCATCCCCACTCAACATGCAGCGACCAAAACGATCAAATCTTATCCGACAAAACCGTAATGCAACTAGGATTCAAAGGATTGCGAATGAAAGGACTGAAGAAGAACAAGAAATTGCACGTGAAAAGCGAGGCAGAACAAAGTTTGCCGGGTCAGCTAGTATGATATAAATGCAACTCGAAAATTTATTTAGACACTAATACTGATAAGCAATCGACGAAAATACGCCATAGGTATTGTCACATTGCATATTGAAACGATATGGCCGCTTGCGACGGTACTAAAATATATGCAAATGTATTATAATACGAAATGATCACGGCCAAGTATTTGGTGCAAAATTCACCACAAACTAAAGTTAAATCACATTTAAATACAGTAATACTAAACACGATTAGATAAGCATGTTCACAACAATAACACGATCGGTCGTTACAACTCGGCCTAAGCAAAGATTTAACTGGACGTCATACGCGTAAAACTTGTGAAACAATACGTGTACAAATAGGTGAATTAAAATTTAAAACAAGTTTGCACTGAACCGTTCTTTCTTGATTTTCCCGAAGAAGATTCCAGTTCCCAAATAATATCACAACAAAAGTTGCAGGACGTTGCATGCAATCTGTAACTCGCGAACCTGCAGTGTAAAGAAGTTGATAGCACGCAACTTGCGATACCTACAATGAATACAAAGAAAATTAACGATTTTGTATATTCGACACCTGATTATCTAATAATAAACACTAGACGCGTCAGTAATAACTAAATGCAGTCGATGGACTATCGAATTGAACGTGATTTACCGAATTACAAACTCAAAATAAAATGATAACAGCCACGAGAAACACGCCCGACCCAACCAACGACCGGCACAAAACTGCGCAATAAAACGCGCACTATATGCAACAAACAAGGTCACATGCAGGATGGCCAACTTAGGGAATGCGACTAGAAAACTTGTTTAGGGGAATTTCGCATGCAAAATCACCATCGGTATTGTCACATTTCATATTGTAACGATATGACCGCTTGCGACGGTACTAAATATATTGTAATACAAAATCAAAGAAATACCATAAGCGTCGAAAGAAAGGATTAACCTTAAGGGTTTCACAAAACTTTTAACACTCTGCGACATGTTTCGCCACACTGTGGCATCATCAGGCAGATGATTATTCATTAAAAGTTTTGTGAAACCCTTAAGGTTAATCCTTTCTTTCGACGATTATAATGGAGTTTCATCATGTAAGTGCCTCAACATTTCAATAAATACCATAAGTATTGACACATACGCCTATTGGAACCATTAGACCACGTGCCCCAATACGAATTATATGCAAATAAATTATGTGTATTATAATATACAAACGATAGTGATCTGTATACAAATAGGAAAAGGTGCAGAAATATTAATTTGTCGCGTAAATTAGAATGAAAAATAGGATTGAATTATAAACTTACGAATTGTTATGCGCATCATTCACTAGGACACAGCAAGTGCTGTAATTTAAAGAAAAAAAGGTGAAATATTTCAAAAGATTTAAGAACAATATATTCATACATCATAGAAGAAATACGATATGGGTTGTTGAATGAACATTTACTTACACAAGAATAATGATCAAGAAATCTTCATGAGGGCCATCCTAGATCCGATTCATTTAGCGACGGACACCTTGTTATCTGCATAAGTATGCACACGAAACGCGATCGAATATATACTACTTTTGTACAATAATGTACATTAAACGCAGAAATAATAAATCACATTATTATAGTAGTTACAATTAAATAGTCGCTAGATGATACAAACAACAATACGAACAAACAATACGAGTCGGTCAAAACACGCCTGGATCAAACAGCGACCGGCACGAAACTGGCTGCAAACAATTACACATGCCGTAGCCGAGCAAGCAACCACGCGACAGTTTACGATAAGAAAGCAAGAGATGCGCAAAACCGGCGCGCGGCAATGATACGCAACCTTGTGCGCGAATTGCAATAGGCACTTTACCCGCGATTTAAACAAAACAAGAATATGCTGCATGCGGCGTGAGGGGATTTCAACGACGACACAGGGGAATCTTGCGCGTGGCATTTCACACGCCGAATGCGAATAGAAAAAAGTTGTTTATACACAAACGCAGATAACAGCATTGCGTTCAAAACTATCGTCGGGCCTACGATTACGGATAAATATAAAAATAAGCAAAATAAGTCAATTTTATATTTTAAGTGCATCGTAGCGGCATCTGTAAACAATTCCTGTAAACAGTTCCTAAATTTAGATTATTAAAAATGATGAAAAATTGAATTCGAATTGTGTAATTTTTCCTTTTCCATTTTTGCACTATAAATTAATATGTAATTATTAAATTTTATTAGGAAATAGTGTTTTAAATCACATTTTTAAATGCAATTAAAAATTACAATAATAGTTTATTAATTTGATAAGAAACTATAGAGGAAATTACATATATAGTTTATTACACTAATTATTATAAATATCGAAAATTGATTGTTAGATTCGTTTCCAGGGAATAATTATATATTAAATAGCACTTAAAAATTCCTTCTAGTAAAATGATTTGCATTACTTTCAACTCAGTGCATTGAAAAATTGAATATAGCATTCAAACATAGCAAATCATTTAGATAGAAATTTAGATTTTAATCTTATTCATCAAATAAATAAATTTGTTCATAAATACTTCCTATACTTCCGCTATAACGTGGAACATACTTATAAATTAGTTCATCTCTCAATTGTTCATCAATTTCATGCTTGTTCTTTCTACATTCATCTATAAAAAAGTTTCCAAAATACTGAGCTGCTATTACTGCATTCCCACCATGTTCATAATGCGGTTCAAACTCAAATGCATTCTTTTCTGGATGAAATTGCACTCCGTAAAATGGTAGTGTTGTATGCTCGTACGAACTGATAAATTCTAACCCATTATCATCATAATTTGTGGATAAAACTCGCCACTCTTGCAGTAAGTTATATTTCTGGAAGGTTTTCTCTGTAAAACAGTATCGATGACTATTTGCCGTTACATTCTCTGAGCGAAGAATTTGTAAAATAGTATCAGGTACATTGCAAAATAAACGACTTGTATTGATATCAGGCTTAAGAATTAACGGCAGAGACTTTTTTCTGCTATTACACTGTGAACGAATTTCTTTTCCACTGAGTGAAGTTTGTATCATTAGTTCCATGCCTAAACAAATCGCCCAAATCGGGTAAAAATCATTGTTTTGGTTGCATTCCAGAGCAATATCGTACAAATATTGACCAGCTTCAGAAAAACCGGAGTTTGTGCCAAATAGTGCCGCACCACCAGGAAGCATTAATCTAAATATTTATATAATTTAAGTAAAAATTGTTAATATAGCTTTATCTTGAAATCTTACCCATTAGTTTTATCAACTATATTCTTGTAATATTCTCGGTTCTGACCAATTCTATAGATAAAATAAAGAAAAAAAATATTTTAAAGTTGAATATCTTTATAAATGCTTTTACCTGATAGGAAGTACTCTGCCACCAGCACTTTCCACAAATTTCACATAGGAAGCAGCTATGTATGAATGGACAATTTCATTCGGGTAAAGATGGCGTACCGAATGAGCTTCTTGTGCCAAAATGCCTATTATTGGTTTATGTGACCCGACAATATTTGGATTGGAGCTATCGTTAACTAAAAGTATAATACATATATAAAATAATTTAAACTGAAAGAAAATACTTTACCATTAATTAAAGGACTCATTTTAACAGGGCACTTCTTGTTGGACTTTTGAATAATTATACAATTATTGTTTGTTATTGATCGGCGCTGCGCATCACAACTTTACAACTGAAGTTCGGAACTTAATAACATAAACAGTCAACATGCCACCAGTTAAGGCTATTTTCATATTCCAATTAATTCATATCTTATTCACTTTTTTATTGTATAGTTCATACGAGTATATATCAAAAGCAAAGTGTATTGCGATGAAAATATTAAACATAGATGACCTTGCTGTTAATAAAACTTCTCTGTGAATATGTTGACGAAGCAATATGGAAATTTTTTAAAAAAAACTTTGATGGAAATATATAATAATTGTAATGTTTTTTATACGAGTATAACTGGAATAAACGAAACGTCACAATTTTATAATGAACTTGAATATTTTTGTTTTAGTTAATATATTATGTTTGTTTTATTATTTGAATCAGACGTTATCATATTATCAACATCAAGCCTACATATTCAAACTCTGATAAAAGAATTGATTGTATAATGCATACTAGAGTGAAAGTAACGCGCGTTGACCTGACCCTATATCATAAATTTACCCATAAATTAAACAAGTAGACTTGAAGTAAGTTGTGGTGTTGGGCGAACGGGTTTTGAAGCACACAACATTTGCCTAACATCAAGACAACGCAACTCACAGTGCGTTGGTGTCTGAAAAGTTTAAAATGATTTCTCGAAGACTGTTTTCCACTACTTCAAAATTACCACCATGTAATTTTGTTCCAAAAAAATATGACGTAAGTTTCTAAATATTTATATTTTTAATACTTGTGAATAAAATGATTTATCCTAGGGTCCAAGTTATGATAAACTGACAAAAATACGAAGAATCAATTTGAATCCAGCACTGACAACAATTTATAAGGATCCACTCGCTGTACACCAAGGTCACATGCAATGGCTCTTCGACATTAACGGCAAGAGATACCTCGACTTGTTCGGTGGCATCTGCACGGTGTCGGTAGGTCATTGCCATCCAAAAATCAACGCTGCTGTGAAGGATCAAATGGAGGTGCTTAACCACGTATCGAATATATTCCTTCATCCAAAAATCCACGAGTATGCCGAACGTCTTACTGCCAAAATGCCCGGTGACCTTAAAGTATTAGAAATAAATAAATAAACTTCTAAAATCTTAATACAATAATGAATTTTAGGTTGCATATTTTGTAAACAGTGGTTCAGAAGCTAATGATCTCGCCATTTTGATGGCTCGATTGTATACGAAAAATTTCGAAATTCTTAGCTTGAGAAACTGCTATCACGGCATGACTTGCGCCACGATGGGATTAACAGCAACCGGAAAGTATAAATATAATTATCCGAATGTTTCCGGTATACATCATGTAATGAATCCGGATGTATATAAAGGAATATGGGGTGGTAAAAATTGCCGGGACAGTGTTGTTCAAACTACACGCCAATGTAACTGCTCCGGAGAATGTGACGCAAAGCATAAATACATTGACCAGCTAAAGGAACATTTTGAGTATACGATTCCGAAATCAAAAGGTTTAGCAGCGTTTTTTGCTGAGAGTATTCAAGGTGTTGGTGGAAGTGTACAATTCCCAAAAGGTTATATCAAAGAAGCTGCTCAACTTGTAAGAGAAAATGGTGGATTAATGATATCTGACGAGGTACAAACTGGTTTTGGAAGAACTGGTGACCATTTCTGGGGTTTTGAGGGACATGAAATCGTTCCCGATATTGTTACAATGGCGAAGGGAATTGGAAATGGTTATCCTTTAGCTGCAGTGGTTACAACACCTAAAATAGCAGAAGCTTTAAATGCTGCTTCTCATTTTAATACTTTTGGTGGTAATCCAATTGCGTCAACAGTAGGAATAACAGTACTAGACGTAAATATTATAAATTACAATTTAAATTTGATATTAATAGTCAGAATTTACTTCATTTTAGATTATTGAAGAAGAAAAACTCCAGCAAAATAGCAAGGCAATAGGTACAAACTTTTTGAAGCAATTATCACAGTTACGTGAAGAATACCCAAAAACAATTGGTGACGTAAGAGGTAAAGGTCTTATGATTGGTGTAGAGTTGGTTAAAAATGGTACCACCGAACCGTTGCTGGATAAACAGATTTATGATGTTCTTAAAGACAAAGGAGTGATTATGGGTCAAGGAGGAGCATATGGCAATGTAAATACCAATAAATTATCAATTGATTTATAAAATTTATAAAATTGTCACAATTTTAAAATGTGTAGGTTATGCGAATCAAGCCCCCCATGTGCATCACACAACAAGACGTGGATTTCACAATGAGCACTCTTCGTGAAGCATTCACACAACTTAAATATAAATAAATGTATCACATTTCATTTACTGTAACAACAAATACAATAATAACTTATCCACATTGACCTTCGTTTTGATAACACCATTGTGGTGTCAGCGTTTCAGCCTCAATTCCTCTCTTGACCAGTCGTTCTCTTTGTCGGTGCATTCTGCTCTCAGCTACGTCACTTTTTGTACTTGGATTGGCCCACAACCTTTCTGCAGCAGCAGCCGCTCGAGGCCATACTCTGCCATCAAGTGCTTCCTCGGACAAGAACTCCGACCACATGCAAACTTCGCCACCCAAGACATTTTTGTGACTAGTCAATTTATTATTATACACAGTCCTCCAACCATAGTAAGTTGTAGTGCCCCAGAAACCGTGATCCAAATACCAAGCGTTCTTTGTAGATATCACCAACCTGTATCCTTTGTTCAAAAGATCATTTGGTAAAGGGTCAGTTGATGGCACCCAGGTTTGAATAACATATCTCTTGGGATCTAGGTACTTTTGAATGACATCTGTTGTTGTCAATTCACTACTCCACAACATGATCGTACTATCTTTATGACCCAGTAATTCATCGTATTTTGCAAGGGCTTTCTCTTGAAATTCACCCCATAAATCCAAGAAATCCGATTTGGTTTGACCTTTACCTTGTGCATGCAGGTAGTCAATAATTTCTTGCGTTGTATTCCAACAGTTTAGAACGATTTCATCACCTCCCATGTGAAATAATTCATTTTGAGGCAATAAGTCAGTTAAGTCATTGTACAACATTTTCAGTACATCGTATACGTTTTGATTTGCAGGGTTCAATTGCCCACAAGGTGCTTCAACGCAGTATTGTCGCCAAGGTTGTTGATTTATGCACACAGCAAGATTACCCAAATTTGCAGCGGGGCCCCATTGCCATCCATTACCAGCATGAGCAGGTGCGTCAACTTCCATAATAATCCGCACACCACGTAATAGAGCATAATGCACCAGCTCAGTAATATCTGCAGCAGTGTATACTTGTTTGTCGGAATAGGCACCAAGAGCAGACAAGTTTGGTAGTTGTTTCGAAACAAACGGAAAACTTTGCGAATCAGTGATGTGCCAATGAAGATAGTTTAATTTTGATGAGCCCATTCCATCAAGTTGGCGTTTGATTGCTTTGACAGAGAAATAGTTCCTAGCCGTGTCCAAAAGAAGAGATCTATGTGGATAGTATGGTTTGTCTAGGACGAGGGCAGATTTTAACATTACCAAACCATCTGGATAGGGAGCCACCATTTGTGAAAGGGTTTCTAATCCATGTCGGGCACCATAAAAATTAGGTGCGATGATCTGCCAAGTTCCATCTAATACCATATTGTTTTTATAGAAGTAACATTATTAATTTAAATTTATTATAATTATCATACCAGTGGTTTGTAGACGGTAACTTTCATCCGTGGTCCAGTCTAAGTCCATACTACCAGATGTAAACGTTACTTCGACGTTGACAAATTGTTCATCGGCTTCGTTGCAGTTCGGACCACATTCAGCAAACAAATTGCTTTGAAATACACCAACAACTTCTTCGAAATATTTTTTCGGTTTACCAGGAGCATCAATTTTAAAGTTAAACCGACTAAATAAAAAACAATTTAATTTAATTCACGATAACTGTTGTAATATAAATTGACCATACTTTGGATGCACTTTCACAAAAACGGTACTGCGGTTGAACTGCCGAGGTATCGGCCAAAAGGCGCCATAATTTCCGCAAACCAAACGGCACATCTCCACCGATAAATATTCCGCACTCGAGTTGTACTCTTGCCGTATGCACTGATTCTTACTGTTACACGTCCATTTCCACAGTTGACCTCTGCAACAATTCCACAAAAATAAACACAAACTCAAAAATAAAACAATAACACAAAACTTACTCATTGCCAGCGACTGCAGCGCCAATAACAAACGCACAAAGCACAATTAACGATCGTTTCTGCATGCTGCATGATAAAAGTCTCTGCGGTGCATTAAATATTAAATGATTCATTTCTGTGTAGCCTAAAGCACCTAACGACCTTAGTAACCGCACGTATTTAAAGTTCGCGTTATGTATACCCGCGCGTTTCTTCGTCGAACGCCTGTTCAATACTGAAGCTAGCGGCTAATGTGCGCTCTCCGAACCCAAGCGTGTGGTGATGCGCGTCGGCGATACACAAATGAATTAAATTAAGTCGAAGCCGATGTTATAATAATAAAACCTAGCGGGAAATGAGCGAGAGATTATCAGTCGACGATACCGAAGCCAGCGAAGCTTCATACAACATAATAGAACCGAACTCGCCGAGTGGAACGTCGAAGCACAATGTTTAAATAGCTTAAATAGCTCACAATCGCGACGAACCGCACGTATTATTTCGAGTGTGGCTTTTTAAATAATTAAATTGTCATTTGCCACACTCGTTTAAATTTACAAACAATACTATCTGTTTTGAGTAGCCTCTTGAAGTATTTACTTGTTAACAATTTGTTACAAAATAACAAAAAAACATGAACCTATTAATGATAAAATTTTTGTATTGTGTGATTAGCGATTGTGCAATCAAGTGGTTTTTATTATATTGGCGTTTTTATTCTTATCTAATTGATTAGCCTAATCACGAATTTTACAACATTCGAATCGATCTACATAGCTAGAATATTTGCTTCTAAATACATATTTTATAATTATATAATACATTATGTGGTTTTAGATGTTAAATTGTTTGACTTGTTGAATTTTGAAAATTAATTATTTACATCAACATCAATTTTATTGTTGTTTAAATGTTCACTTTCCGAAGTGTGTTTGCTCATCGAGAGATCGTCAGGGCCACCTGGTGAGAGAGGACGTGGGCTTGGTGAGCTTCGTATGCTGGGACTGCGACTACTGACGCCTGGAGAACAGGGGCATTGCGGTGGAGGCGGCTGAAGACCAGGATGCATCAGAGGATAGCCTTCTGGTAGTTTATCAGTTGGCATAGGATCACCTGGTAATCCACCACAATGTCTTCCTATAATTGTAAAAATATACAATTTTTAGTATAAAACTTTAAGATTTTAAACCGGATTAGCATACCAGAAATTATAAGTGGTGGTGAAGTTAACCCTAGACAACGCATCCTCCATGCGTCTTGAAGTAGTTGCAGACGAGCTTGTTTACGCCACTTTGCGCGTCGGTTTTGGAACCAAACCTGATTAAAATTGAATTTTGAGATAAAAATTTTAAAATTGTGTTTTAAAACATACCTGTACTCTTGCTTCAGATAAACTTATTCTCAATGCCACTTCCTCTCTGAGGAAGACATCAGGATAATGCGTTTTCTGAAACAATGCTTCAAGCTCTTGCAATTGTTGCGGGCTGAACGTGGTGCGATTCCGTCGTTGTCGGCGACGTCCAAACATGTATTCCGTCAGCAAATCTCCTGGCATAGGAGATAAATAAGGTCCAGCCATGTTTATGTAGTAACCACCAAAAATATCAAAGTTTTTAAACTTCAAACTATCTGTTTGCTTCAAAGCTGCTTCAAATGTAGTAACTTTAATATTTTGATATTTACACAAGTTAATAATTGTGATCACTTAAATGTAACTTTTATGTATGATTTCAAAATTAAGTTTGTTAAGTCGAGAGAGGAGTTCTTCAAGTTATTATCAGTTTAGCGTTTGGTCGCAAACTGCCGTCGGTGGCGGCTCAACTCGTCGTCCTTTGGGGCGCTCGACGATAGCTATCTGTTTGTTTGCCACGATCGCGGCAAGGGATGCTCCACCCCACTTTGGCACAGAACTGCAGCGATTGGTTCGAGCGTCGCGGCGCTCCGCTTTGCAGGGGCGTCGGGACGCCCGCGCACAATGCATGCGCGATTATTGCATCAAAATCTCAGAATCTGTCTTCTATGTTTGATGCTTTCATTATGTATTGATTAAAATTAAATAATTTTAATAAAGTAAAATAAATTATTATCAATTACTATCCAAAAATTATTGCAAACCTTCAAAAATGCAAAATATTGTATTAAAAATTAAATTAAATTCTTGTATCTGCAATATTTTATTATACTGATTTTTTAAATAAAAACACTGTGATACATTCTAGAAAAAAGTGCAGGATGCACGCGCAGCGCACAAAATTGAACGAACATATTTTCGCGTAGACAATGCGCGCATTGTGTCCGATTGTGAGTGGAGATTGTGAGTGGATTTTTTAAAGAATAAAGCGCGCGTTTTTTTTTTGTCGCTCGGCAACGAAACGAGTAAAAAATCGCGTTTTCTTCCTAGACACGCTTGCATTGTTCGCCTCCTCCGGCGAGAAGGCCGAAACGAATAAAAGCGTATACGCGCACGCCGACGAGCGTCTCGCGTAATGAAAATTATGCATTACTTCATATCCGAAGGGCTAACGCTAACGCAACGTCGATGAGGGGGTGGAGGTGCGCTGACGCCGCCCCTTATTCATATTGCTTCTGTTTTTCTTCTGCAAAAATTTTCATTAACAAAACACACAAATTCAAAATAAAAAATACAAGTATTTTAAAATTTTTGATAAATAAATAATGAAAAGTAAATTTGTATGTCAAACCTATGATTTAATAGCGTTGTGGCAATTGCTATTGAAAGTTTACATGTTTTATCATGTGGTGTTCAATCAATGTAATTAGAAATAAAATTATCGGGCACTTAACAAATTAATTTGTCACATTTGGCACGAGCTGCAGCCTCATTGCCGAGCGGCAGGCAAATCGTGGAATCGGGAATTAATTGTTTTGCCGCCGCATAATAGGACTGAATGTAATCAGGGACTGACACGACTCCCGGACGAGAAACCGAAGGGTGGCACATAATAGGCGTGTGCATTCACACAAAAGCAAGCACCGCTATTAAATGCACCAACTAAATATCATCCAAATATAATCATCCCCTTGTCCACTAACAGAGGAAAACGTCCTTGCGCAGTGACGTGCACGTGTTAAAGGGTTTTTGATTTTCCTCGGTTGCGCGGTGCGGCGTGGTTGGATGAAATTGTAGTTGTCGTTGGGGGCGGGCGTTGACGACTCCTTTTATTAATTACGAAACTCGGTGTTGTGACACGAGCGCGCGCCCATTGTTGCGAATCCGATTGTCGTATCGCATCAGATTTCGAGGCTGACACGTCGCATCTGCCGCCTCTGGTCGGCGGCGGCGTCGACGCTCGTCGAAAAATAATTAAACTACGCTATAGTCAACATTTCACGACGCCCTTTCGTTATTGCGTATAATAATCATCATGCTTAACAATGATGAGTTTGCGCGTATGCAGGAGCTCGCTGGTTATTAAGTTTAGCCAGCGACAGATGTGCACTTTGTTCGCGTCTTGTTCATTTGTCGAGTGAGTGTATACTTTGAAAGTTTATTCGGTGTGCGTCTTATCAGATGATGGATTTAGCTCGCTGAACATTCAAGTCGTACTTGAAGTTTACAATTGATTGCAATATCCGCTTGTTTAAAATCATTTTCAAATGTTTCGGCTGTGATAAAATGATTAATCTGTAAGCTGTTGTGATGTGTTTTTTGTTATTTGAAAAATAAATAAATTTCTATTGTGTATTTTTGTATTTGTGTATTTTTTAATCACGCATCGAATTTTAATTCCAGCAAACAATAGCGCCAAATGCAAATAAACACAAAACGTGAAACGCAATGAATAAAATCATACATCCGACGTTCGCCGCCCTCGCGCGCGCACACCCTTCGCTGCGCACAACAATGCGGCGAATTCGAAATTAAAAATCATTCGTTTCCGAATCGAGAACGCGCGCCGCGACGCTCGGCGACGCCCCGCCCGCATTGTTGAAATCAATCATCGCATGCGAATCATTCGTTAGCTCTGGCGTTCGTCATGCTCTTAATTGATTGTTTTTTTTCTCCTGCGAAACAGGCTGTCATCTGCTTTATTATAAAAAGCACTAGACGCAAATAAAAACGTTAAAAGTTTTATTCTAATAACAAAGTGTTGAGTGGTAATTATTTGACATACAACTTGTCAGTTGGATAAGTAGTGTTAAAAGTGAATCTGTAATCTAATCCGACATCATCTTCTTTACATGCTTTACAGACACACATGTCTATTATATCCTAATAGCTTTAACATGCTTTCATACCCTAACATGATCATAAGCTCACTCCACCAGCGTGTAAGTCATACATGTTTTGGTTTGTGCTTGGGGTGAGCTTTGAAGACAGGAGAGATGCAAGCAAATTAGAACTGCATGGGGTCGAGTGTATGCATGAGGCCCGTCAGGGGTGCGGGAGCTTTAGAAGTCAATTGAATATCATTTAACTAAATACACCGGATAAAGAGCACACAAGGTTCTTTTATGCAATGTGTACCCACCTACGATATGTTTATTTTTGATTTGAGTTTTATATTGGATCTGTTTTTCTTTGAAATGTGAATATTTCTATATTCAAAACATTAGTAAATTGCACTTTATATAATACTTGATTTTTGCCAGCGACATATCACATATTAATTACTCGTAACTCTCAATTTTTATTTCAAAATTAATAAATTCACTTTTATAGTTTTTTGTTTAATTTTTGAAGAAAAATATTGTTCTTTTAATAAAAAGTATCCTATGTTATTTACAATAACCTTAAATATATCTATACAAAATTTCATTATGATTGCTCAAGTAGTTTCCACTTAAATGCGTAACAAACATAGAAAATCACTCACACAGCCAATTTTTGCATATATATTATAAGGATGTAGAGATTTCTATTAAACATAACCTAATTTAGTCAACCTGTCAAATATTATGTAGTCTTTGTTTTAGGTTAAGACAATGTGCAGATGGATAAGGTGAGTGCGTTGTATCGTGTATCGCGAAGTCATTAAGAGCAACAGCACGCCTCGTTTGGCACACATTCATGCGGGGCGCGGGGTTGTGCGAGCGCGCGCGCTTCATATCAAAATGAATGCAAACTGAATGCATTTTCATTATGCCCGTCGCTCATTGCGCTGTGTCGCTGTGTCACCATCCTGACAATACTCAACGCGTCGTAATTATTTTTCGTTGTTTCGACGCGGATGAATATCTTTGGATGTAACATGCATGCACACTTCGCAACTGCGTTCCGCCAACTCATTTTCAGTTTTGTAATCTCACCTTTTTACAATCAAGTTGAAACAGTGAAGGAGGAGTAAAATTTAGAAAAGCCGATGATAATATATTTCGGATTTATTTAATGTTTTGATCGAACGGAGTTTTAAACTGTTGAAATGATAAAAAATTTGAAGACAGGCTATTTAGACTCTTAATTGATAATTTTAAATCATTTTTGAGTGTTTTGCATGGTATTTGCCTCCTGTGTAAGAGTTCAACTAAACTGTGCCATAGCATGAGTCTTATCGTTTATAATATAAAACAAATTCGGATTAGTTACAACATTTACATATAAAGAACGGTTGGGCAGATTTTGTTGATCTGAAATTTTAAAAATGTGTTGTGAGTTCCCTACCTATCCCAATAGAATATGGAGTTAAATGACAAAAAAGTTTGTTTTTAGTATATTGTCTAAAATTGTTTGTCAAAAGCCGAAATTTCCACTGCAAAATTGTAAATTTAAGACAAAATGTTCTAAAATTTAATCAACATGCCCCGTACGCGAATTTGTAATGAAATAAAGACGCGTAAAACACAAAACGCGTTTTGATGTCGTGGGCCCCGGCAGGTTCCTGATTCCTCCCGGCCGCAAAGAGCAGAATGCTCCAAGTTGAATACGCGCACTGTGCCGATGATCAATGACGTTAATAAACCGGCCGAGGCAACGCCGAGCCGAGCATTCCGGAGTTGATTAATTAACAACATTGCCCATCGCCACTGCGTACTGCCCTTCTCTTTGGCCGCACTCTCGGCCGTCTGGCACGCGGTCTCTTGTGTATGATTCCATCATAAGCTTTGCGCAACGAGCGCATAACAGGAAAGCCACAGCGACCCGACGACCCAACGTCGAGAATATGTCGATGCATACATTATGCTAACATATAATACCGTTAAATTTAACTCCTACACGAGCATTATACGAAATAATTCGCGATTCATTTAGAAAAAGAAATTTTGTAATTAATTCTCGGTGGCCGCTTTGATTTTCAATAGAAATTGTCCCGACGGGCATGAGAAAGTGCTAAACGAAATTTTCATTAAATGTTTTTGCTTCTTTTGGCGCGCGGCGAATGGAAAACCGCAGGAACTGAGCGAACCGCATTGGAAATTCGGTTTTCTTGCTTTTGCGTTGGAGAGTGTTGAATGTAAGCCAGTTAGCAGGTTCTTTCCATTGCTTTAAAATACTAACTGTTCTAATTATCTTCTTAACTTCACAAAATTACAATTATTTTAATTATTTCATAAAATTAAGCTCAAATACATTGTTATCTAATATTTATTCAATCTATCATTTTAATTAGTGATGTTTACTTTCGGCAAAATGAAATTTTCGTTACAATCTGACATCTAAACATTTTCGCGTAACGACTATCTAACCAACAGACTAATGTAAGAGTATAAGAGTAATTAAAGCATTTGCAAAGCGCTCTTTTTCATTCAGGGTTACCAAATGCATTTGTTTCTTTAAAATTGATATAAAAACATTTTCTATACAATTTTAAAAGAATTATTCATTAAATTATTCAATAAACTATTATAAGGCTCAATTTTTGAGTTTATTTACGTGTAGTTAGACGTTTTATGAATGGAATCTTAGTTAACCCTGTTTAAATTAACGCTGTTCATTAAAAAATTACTTTAAAAGCTGAAAAAGTTTCAGTTGATATTAATAAACCGAATAGACGAAAACAATGCGGTCGCAAAAAGGAGCAAAAGAAAACAGAGCAAAAAATTAATTAAACATGGCCGCCACAGTCACCATGTAACGTAATTAAAAGCATGTGGCTCTGAATGAATCTAAAAAAAAACACACACCCACGCACACAACGTGCGTTGATCATAACACAACATATCGTAATCATTTTTCATTTGTTAGCACGCCGGCTTTGGCGCAGCGCGCATGCAAAAAATGGAAAATAAAATGGGAACCGTGAAAAAGCGCGTGTATTTTTTTTTCTCTGCGCTGAACAAATAAATGCAGGATGGGAGGCGGTGGGCAGGGGCGGGTGTGAGTGGCAAAACAGGCGCTCGGCTCTCATTGAATCATACAGCGGGCGGGCGGGCGCACGCCGCCGCCGAGCACCGAGCGCTCTTTATGTTTTGTGAAATTTTTCAATCAGTGTTGTCGTCCATTAGTTATATTATACGCTCCGGCTGGTTGCTGCGGCCCGGCTGCGCCCATTCGGGGCTGATGCATTCTCGGCTCGCGCGCGCCGAATCGACGAGTGAATGGAGGAGAACAAGGAGGAATTTTCGCATGCAAACGTGCACGTATATGCATACGCCGTAAGGGCGCAAAAGCTCCGACGTAATCAGACTAGTTTGCGCACAGAATGGAAGCAAAATGCGAGGCGCAATGCGAGATAGATAATGCATCTCAAACGATTCGAGCGACGTACTCTTAACGCGCCCA
Source organism: Dalotia coriaria (assembly GCF_025399875.1). Classification (NCBI taxonomy): domain Eukaryota; kingdom Metazoa; phylum Arthropoda; class Insecta; order Coleoptera; family Staphylinidae; genus Dalotia; species Dalotia coriaria. The sequence continues at coordinate 3,751,863 of NW_027045448.1, forward strand.
GAAAAGAATATTACACCATAAACGCGTCAAACTGTTCATGTCACTCCACTATAAACAGATAAAAACACTCATCACATACTAATATCTAATAATTTCTATTATTAGTGATAATATTATCAGAAATCAGTTCAAAAATTGGTAAACAACATTCTCCTCGAACCAATCCCATTCAAAACGTAAATGGTTACCATCGACTGATAAAAATCGCAATTTGCCGTTTTCGTCCATAGATCTGAGTCCCAAACGTTCCTATTGACACAAATTATTTTAAAACACATTTACGAACTAAATTCTTCCAACTTACGTCCTGATAAATATCGCTTTCCTGTAAACTTTCAACAACTTCACTCTGTCCGGGTTTATAAAACCCAAACCACTCGGAATCGACAGGTTGTACCATCGTATCCTTTTCAAACTTAATCATTACAAGATTTTCAAGTGTGTCAAGGCGATCAATGTAGTCCTGATTAATGGTCACTTCGTTATTGATATCTGCAAGAAAAGTGCTGGCGTTTTTATATTCCGCTTCGTGTAACGGATCATGCCAGTACGTAGCTTGTACCAAAAAGTCTTGTACCCATCTATGAATAACAAAAACATAGAATTCACATACGCCTACATGAAAATTTACCAGCAGAAACTAATTTAAACTGATTTAACCACTTACTCAATGTAAGCTGCATGAGTTAACAACTTCCGAATGTAATCACACAATGTATGATTCAACGAGCCGCATTGTGGTACGCCGTAGACGCCCTGATGTTGACCGCCGACCGAGATAAGGTTTTTCATTTTTATGTCAGGGCACCGCTGAACTAATGCGCGCCTTGAATAAATAATTATAATATAATATTATAGAACGTTTTAGTTTTTTTCTTAGTTGTCTTACAAAAATTGTCCGCCTTGTGAGAAACCAATAGCGTTGAATCCATTTTGAAGCAGCGGATCTTTCTTGACAAGATCACACGCCATTTCAATTTGTTTATCCGGATGCATAAAATATCCATTGGTAACGTCTTCGATCACATTGTTGCCGATTCTAAGCGAATGCACGTAAACTCCTGGCAATGATTCATTCAAACTCTTTGCAATCGAACCCAGACTGAATGAAAAACAACAACTGTCGCCTAAAGTTAAAAATTTTAGTTTTTATTTAGTTTAAACGTTAATTATTTCTTAACAATTACTTACCCATGCCATGCCACATAACAATCGGTGTGTATTCATCATTTTTAACACTTTTGCATTCTATGCCTGTTAAAGTTGCAAGAAATGCAATGAAAACAAACGCGAATCGTGCTGAATTGCGCGACTCCATGATGCACTGTATTATTATTGTACTGAACAATGTAGTATCGTTCACGGAGTTGAATTAAATGATTAAGCGCCCTCCCTAAGTAAGTTATTGTTGTCTGTTGATATTGAAGACGCGTACTTACAAAGGAAATCGGAATCGGAATGCTCAGCGAACGACGCCAACAACAAATTGTATCTATTAATATTTATCAGTACATACACTCAAGTAATTTGATCAGTACTTGCCTTGTACTTGACCCGCACACCATATTAGAGTAATAATATAAAATATCGTTCCAATCGTTGTTTCATCTCCGTTTACTTTGTTACTAATGCCGTTAGAAAAGTTGTTCATGGTCGTATGTTACACTTGACGATAGGCAACCCAATATACACATAAAATGTAATATTGAAAGGTTTGCTTTGTTTTTTAGAATTTTTATTGTATACGTTTATGTATTCCATATAAAATATGTATATTTGGTCAATTCTGATCTATATAAATACAAATGGCACTTTATGCAGTCATTCATATCATGTCGATTCGGTTGCAACTTATACCTAACTTATGTACAAATTACGCTGGACTAGAATGTGTCAGATACGAGTTGAGCCAGACGTTGGTAAAAATATCGCGTGGGATACACATTTCACTACATGATTTAGTCAACCGTCCGCTGTGTCTTTGATTGCGTTTAGTTTCCACGCCCTTGGCGCAGAGCCATCGCAACATTTCTTCTTCCACCGGACTGACCACGTCGCTCATATCCACTAAACCGCTCTTCTTTTCATCGAAGAGGAAGTGACTTATCGTCTGACTCTTGCGCATCCGGCTGGTACGTCGGTGCGCATTCGATTCGAACTCTATGATATCCTTCATTACATTTGGCAGGATTTTTATTGTGGGGATTTTTCGAGGTGTAAGAGAATTTGTGGTCGGTTGCTTCCGGGACTTTGGTAAATTATCACTGAAAATAAAAAAAATTGTCAGTGATAACAATACTTGGTGATTAATTACTTATAAATTACACAATGGTCATGCAGGATGACGCATTGCAAATACATTTTTGTAATCAAACCTGTTAAGATGAGATTAATTATAAATACTATTGTCTGTTAATGAATCACAACCCAAACAAACAACAATGTGTTTGATTTGTGATAGATAATTTGTATAATAAAACTCGCAACTTATTTTTGTAAAAAATACACAAACAATTCTAATATTATGATATTTTAGAAAATTATTGTTTTACAGTTCGTAATATTCGTGTAATAAACATTTTAACATAAAATTTACCGTTTTGGAACAAACATTTATTTTTGAAAAACCCAACAAATGAAAAATGGTAAACCAACATTTTAAAAATAAAATTATTTGAAAACTTTGATCAAATGCAATCCTAAATATTTTAATGCATACGTTTTCAACCTTTCTATTACGATAGACAAAACAATTACCCTGAAATTGCGTTGTGTTTGATAAACAAACTTTATAGAATTCCACGTGCGACACACGGAAATTTTGTGATTCTATAAAGTTCCTAATCGTCATGCGGATAACAATTTATTACATATTTTTCCATACCCAACACTATCGCAATTTTTTAAATCCTATTGTTCGAATAGAAATGGCCATGATGGACACATGCTTGCACACTTTATTTAATGCGGTGTTTAGGACAAATAAAAATATGACGCAATAAAGCAAACAAGCGCGAAGTTAGCGCGCGCGACTCGGCGTTTGTTGTTTGTGGCACACGCCGAGTACATGTGCACCGAGATCGTTTTATCGCGCGGTTCAGCTCACACACGATCCACGATGACGCTCGAATCGTTTAATAATGTCCACCAACACATTCCTACGCCAGTTACGTTTCGATTTCGTTCGTCCTTCGCGACTTTGTCAAGAATAGAAACTTCTACAACCAGCAACAACAAACAGCGTGCAAATTATACCACAAGAATTTGTTTATTTAATCTCCATCACGACAATGACTCGAGATATATTACATGATGACAATCCAACACTGACTAATTCAAAACAGAAATTATGCATGTCATTATCCAAAGTAAAATCTGAGTGTTTTATGGATATGAAAACAAAAATGTGAAAAAATGTGAAAACAGTATTTACCTTCGATTAGAAAGTAGCCTCTGGAAGAACAAGTGCACGACCCACATGGTGTGCAGCAGAATACTCTGCACCAAGTCCATGGTGCGCAACTTTTAGCCAAAAGTGCGTTGTATTTACGAGTGGCATTAGATCTCTTCGGAAAAAATACGTCAACAAAACGTACCGGTGAGTTTTCGCACACCGCTGCAGAAATCACATGTTCGCGCGCTGGTGGATGCACAAAAATTGCGTGCAAATCGCGCGCGATGAAGTTTTACTCGCAGCAACGAGCGCCTCGAGCGACGTCACCGATGACACCGAGGAAACTAACGCGATAATACGGTTTCTAATTGAATTAGGTGCGCGCTGGCGGTCGTTGTCGTTCGTCCGCGTTCGCATCGACAATATCTTGTTCTTGCAGAGCGCGCGTATTGCTTGTCGTCACGTTACGCACTGGAACGCTAATAGAACAAGCAGTGCGCTCGTACGCTCCGGAATTGTCCAATAAATTGGGTGGAGAGGTCTATTATTCACCGAGACGTCACAAAAAAACAACACACGTCTTTTAAAGCATAAAGAATCGTTTAGCATTAGTTAAAACTTTATAGATTGATCAATAGATTAATATATTCAATAAATTACGAATAGTTTTCATTGTTTTTACAACTACGATATATAAATTGATAAAATCATTTATAAAATATGTCAACCGCATGAGTGGACGTACACAACCGCAAGGTTTTGTTAATTTATTAGATCTGGTAATAAATTTCCTTCGGTAGAGTTGCTGTTGCTTGTACTACTCGCCGAATTAGGACTGACATCTCTTAAATTCAAGGTTGAAAGTAGGGTTAGATTGTCCATCATGTTATAATCAGGTTCTTCTTCTTCCTTTGAAACAAAATCATCTAAATCAGGTATTAGTGATGCGCTAGGTGTAGTTGGTATTTCATCAGTTGTAGCGTCGGTTGTTTCCAATACATCAACGCCATCTTGTACCTCGACGCCATTTTCTATCTCGTCTTCATATGGTTCCTATAATATTGACTAATTAGTATTTAATTGTGTTAAAACAATGATAAAACTTGCAGTTGTGATTGGTGTTGTTGATTTGTATTGAAACGCATTGTTGGACAAGTCAACCTCGACGGGGAAAAGCGCTGGACCATTAAGAAGTGTCAACAAGTTGCCGTGCAGGTCAGCAAAGCCTTGAATTAGTTTAGCCAAGTGTCCACCGAGTGATTGGACGTGTTTGTTGTCTAAAAGTTCCATTTTCACGAGCACGTCTGACCGTAAACGTGCAAACTTTGCACGAGCTGCTTGCCGACATCTTAGGATTAACCTAAAATGGCACCGTAATTCGTAATAATCTGTTTTGGGTCTGTAATTTTTAGGTAAAACTACCTGTACTCATAGTTTCCTGTCTCTACACGATAAAGAGACTCTTGGATCGCCGCATAACTGCATTCTTCATCGTCCATTTCTTTGACTTTCAGACAATACGCCAAGTACTCGAACTTGGCGTCAGCGTACTTCTTGACTGTAAGCCTCGTATCCGGTATGGCTTTGTATAGATAAGTGCCCATATCAGATAATACCTATCGATACAAACAAACTTTACAACTTTTGCAAGTTTTATGACATAATGGGGACATACTGGTTTGACAGCCTTCAACATCTCGTACTCCATTCGCTCCATATTCCGATGTTGCTCGGCAAACAAACGGAAGGCTTCCGAAGCTCGAGGCTGAGGTTCACGTACGGCTAATTCAGCGAAAACTTCTCCCATTTGTTTGACTGCCAAAGACATATCAAAGTGAGCTTTAAGCACACGTTCGCAGTGTTCTACGAGTCCTCTGTACATCAATTCAGTTTCTTGCAACTCTTGTAGTTTTTTGACTAAAGTGTCATTGCATAAAATTGCTCTGGATAGGCCCAGAGCATCTGCCGTTGAAGAACTCATGTTTTCCACTAATCTATGTTTTACTTTTTTTAGAACTATGTCTAAAGATTTGCCTTGTTGTGGATCTGCGTGGAGTTTATTATAATTAATAACTACTTCATCCTAAGTTATAAAATAAATTGTTTAAATTAGTAAACATTGGAACAAGAAAATTGATGTAAAATATACTTTCGCTGCTTGAATCATTTTTGCCACTTCCACCTTAGTTTTTCCTTTAACCGGTTGTCCGTTAACGGAAACCAACTCATCGCCAGACTGTAAAGTACCATCCTTTGCAGCAGCGGTGTTGTCAAATATTTGCACGATGTACAAACAAGGACAAAGCGGAGCGCCGCCGCCGATACTGATGCCGATCAGATTGTTTGCATCCTTTTTAATGGCCACCGTGCCGGATGTCACGGTCATACCCCTGAAAAGCGCCATTGTAAAAGCGGAAAACATTCCAGGATGCACAACTCGCAATATTAACATGGCCGTTTCACCAAGTAGAAAAATTACTTTAAGCATTACATCATAGGTGGCACTAGCGTACGGTTAACACTTTTTAAAAGTTTTAAAATGAAACGGCCAAGTAGGTCACAATAGCACTATGACATTTTGCTGTGTTGTGGTGACTTGTGATTATTGTGAGTGTGTACAAAATAAATATATTGATAATAATAAAGTGTAGCAGTGTGGATGTGACTTGAGTGTTCTTCGCTAAGTTGCACACCTAATCTACAACTTGTTTGAGGCACGTTCAACAATTGCAAATCTAAACAAACAATTGCTATTAGTCACACAACGATTGTGTCACTTTAATAATTAAACTAAAGCTGCTGCACACATAGTTCAAGTGAATTATTAAATCTTTTTTTTGTTGGTGCGCAAGCCGGTATTGTTTTGCATACAATGTAAAATTGCTTAGCCATCTATGCTTTAGTCTACAGTTAAAGAAATAAAACTAGCGCGTTGATTAAAGCAAATTGTGGTCGATCGCATCGACGCATGCTTCAAAAATCACTAGAGGGTATTTACAGCGCTAATTTCGACTAGAACACAACACACTCACATGGTGTTTTCTCTCATTATCGTACTCTGCGCTTCGAACAACAGGCACTCGGCTTGTTCCTCGTCGTCATCGATAACACCACACTCATCGTCAGTATTAGTGGTTTTAGCATCATTTGTTTGAACGCTTTCGACGCTAACGACGCTATCAATATTGTTTGCTGTCGGCGTCGTTGTCGTCGATTTGCGAGACGATTGCTCGCTCGGCTTTCTGCGCATAACATAACACTTTGTTGACACAAATCTAAGTGCACTCAATTTCCCTACGCGAATAATACTTATGTAAAAAAATCTTTGCGTGTTTCATAAATAATAATAAAACACAAATTACAGTCTATCCTCGGATGGGAACATGTATTCTTCAAACGGTGATCTTGCAAGTTGCACGTACATCACATAAAATGTAAGAAATAAAATAAACTAAAAGAAAACTGTGTATATTGACGCGATAGTGAAATTCAACTGGTTTGTTCAACTGTGAGCCCAGCAGGCCGGAAAATAGTTTATCGTTGTGGCGTCCAATTAAATGAAACTGAACAATTTGTATGCGATAAGCCGGGCGCCCACACGAGGTGCACATATGCCACCGAACAACAGGATCCACCGTGTTTTATGTTGTGCACTTCGAAATACAAACTCAACCAAACAAAGCGAACATAATAAAACACGTTCTGTATAATTTGGTTTCACGCCCTGAGTACAAATGAATGAGTTATTATGATTGCGAATCGGTATTGAATCATGTGTATGCAATGATATGATAATGATTAGTTGGTGTAACAATTAATATTAAAGGTGAACGTACAGCTTATCCTCTTCAAGGTAGTAATCGTCGTCGTAATCCCACATCATAATTGTTGATGTGCTATGCTTTATATTTATATTTTATTGTTTTTTTGTGTATAAACTACGTTTCAGACATTATCAGCTGGCCGGTTATGTTGCGTGCACGAGTATACTAGCTGTGAGATGATAACAGAGGGGGCGTCGCGACGCTGGTAAAGTATTGATTATATTTTCCTATTGCGACGGAAATTTAGCCGAGAGAATTTATGTTGAAACGGGTGTTGTAGTGCCATCTATGAAGGAATGCTAATAAGATTACAGCTTATCCGTTGCTTCGATGTTGTTGCTTCTTCGTTTTTTTTGAAAACTTAATATAAAAAACATCGTACATCTCGTGAACTTACTAATTCATTTCTAGTTTGCCAACGTCATATTTTAGCGTAGATGTTTCTTTATACCGTGCATACTTTTAAACTCCCTAAACCTTCGAGAAGAACTTTAAAATGCGCATAATTGCCAAATATATTATATTAAAGAGCTATTAATTTTTTTTTTCTTTCAGTGATTTATCTGAGTTATGGAGAAATGTGTTGCGCACATAAATAAACAGTCATTGATATCGTGTGAATTATGAGTGAATTACAAATGGGGATTTACAAAGTCAAAACCAAAAAAATCGTACTGGCAGAATATGATTTGTTTGTTTTTTACAATGCAGATGTGTTTATGGTGATTTCTAGATCATTTTAAGTTTTATATATAAACTGGATTGAACTAGTATTTATTCAGTGTAGTGTTGATTATATTGTTGATATATTTAATATTTAGATCAATGATTTACTAAAACACATATTGTAGTAAAAATATAGTTACATTTTGTCCTCCAATATTGTATAGTAGTCATAGTAATATCCATACATGAGTCTCAGTTCTGCCGGAGGAAGTGGCCACATGAAACCATTCATAAAATCAACGAATCTGCAACGGAAAATAAAGCGGTTATTTACATCATACTGCAGGACAACTACCTCTTGATAGTACAAGTCTGAACCTATAAACTTGAACTGCTTGTGTAATTTTATTCAGCATGGACGCTCTTGGGATTTTTTATTGTTTTTATTTTTCCAATCGCTTCGACGTAATTGGCAAAATAAAAACAAAACGGCCACTCGGCGAGGTCAACTGGATAAGAACGCCCCACGAACGGCTTGTTGCTGAGCCATTGCATTCAACCAACTCGCGCACAGTTGACGTACTGTTCCGCGCAATCAACTCGCAACATCCGCAGTTATCTCGCGACGATGCCACCAAAGTATACCTACGTGAAATTTCTTCTCGTTCAGTTCTATTTCCTGCTGAGTGCACATTTAGGTTGGGCTGCATACTCTATTCCTGAGTTAACTTTTGAAGCATTAACTCCTACCGGCTTAAGAGTATCCATACCAGGTATGAATAAATTAAAAGTTTAAAAACTTTATTTAGTTTAATAATTTCGGAATAATAATTTTAGATGAACCCGGAATTCGACTATTAGCATTCCACGGAAGAATCAATGCTGAATTAAGTGAAGGGCAACCAGGAGAATTGCACAAAGAAGTTAGGAAAGCAACCAATGGAAGATGGGTCTATGAAGACCCAGATGTCGTACTTCACGTTGGGGATACCATCGGATACTGGGTGTTTGTACAGTATAAGAACTTTGGATTTAGGAAAGATAATTTGATATGGCGTGTAGAAGGTGATTTACAATATATATTTAATAATAATTTATAATAAAATCTTTCATTTTAGAACTGGGCACAAAGAGCCGAACAGGAGAAACAAATTGTGAAAAATCGAAAACAATTGTAAATGGTAAAACTGTATGTAAAGATGATTTAATCTTCCTTGATAGTTTTGAAAGACTAGATCATGATAAGTGGATAGTTGAAAAATATATCCCACTTTCAGGACCTGTAAGTTTACATTTTAAATTTGGCTTGTATGAATTACAATTTTCTTTTGAGTTTTTACAGTTTTTGATGAAATTCACCTAAAAACAAAATATTTCAAAATGGAAATAATTAATTACATATTTGATAACACAGATAAAGATTAATAATAACAATTATTACTTACAGAATTTTGAGTTTAATTACTATTCACCGAATTCTGTTGCTGTGGAAGATTCTAAATTGAAAATATCACCAATACCAAAGAATAATGAAGCAGATATAAGAGGAACATTGGATTTAACATCAGGGTAACTACATACACTAAACTATTACTAGTCCTATTACTAATTATTTTTAATTCGTAGTTGTACAAGACCAAATAATTGTATTTTCCAACAACAAGGTCCTTGGTATCTGCCTCCTGTACAATCAGGCATGATCACATCAAAACTTACTTTTAAATATGGCCGGATTGAAATAGACGCTAAATTGCCATGTGGTGATTGGATATATCCAGGTTTAACTATAGTTTTCTAAGCATTAAATATCCAATTGTTTATAAAATGCTTTATTTTTAGAAATCAGTTTAATACCAAAAGCATACCAAGAAAATGCAAATAAATCGAAAATTGTCATAGCGTATTCACGAGGAAATACAGCGTTGCTTTCCGCCAACGGAGATGACATTGGAGGAAAACTATTATTTTCCGGATATTCATCGAAACCCGAGGAACCAGACCGTAGTAAATTTTTACGATCCACACGAAGTAATGAACCTTATTGTCGCAGAAAGCACAGATTTACTCTTATTTGGGGACCAGGTATTTACTATCAAATTAATTGTTTTAAAGTTTTATTTAATTTTTTTTGAATTTTAGATGAAATATTATCATATATTGATGGTGATTCGAATCCGTTTGGACGAATTGACATGCGGGATCATACCGACATAAGACATGAAGAAGTAAGTGATAATACTTAATAATAATACTAATTAATTGAATTAATAAATAAAATAAAATTTGTTGTTTTAGTGTTTTATTAGTTTGGGTGTGTCAGTTGGCGGAATCAACGACTTTCCAAATTATTACACATCCACCGGTGGGATTGTAAAACCGTGGAAAAACAAAGACATTCTTCAGTTGAAGGAATTTTTTGCAGCGCGAGATAAATGGCTTCTCACCTGGGCGTTGGGCAATTCTTTGGAAGTGGACACGGTGCGCGTTTACGCTGTGTAGTTTGTTAATATTGCCTGTTAATATTTATTCAGATGCTACTTGTTCACAAATATAATTTAATAAAATAAGCAGTTGACTTTCGTAATAAAATATCATACATTTTATAAACTATTAAAAACCTGTCCTATAAACAGGTAAATGCACGGATTGGGCCCTAAAGTCAAAAAAACCAGTTCCACTTTTGCTAAATCTTCTTCATTTGGGCTGAAACCACCGGCCAGAATGTTCAAAATTGTGTTTTTTCTCAGTTTCCTCAAATATTTTGTATTTATCAACGGACAATTACATTTACCTCATATTCATGTAGGATTATTAGGTAACTACATTTTAATTATAGTTTTTTAATGTTAAATCCTTGTAAATTACATGTTTAACTTCCAGAATCATCAAATCTTGGATTATTTCATCATCATGACGATGTTCATCATAAAAATAAAAAATTTCAAGTTACGCCGCTGTTCGAACCATTGTCTCCAAAAGGTTTTCGCGTATCTATTAGAGGTAAGATATTATTTAAGGCTCTATGAGCATTTATAGCTAATAATTTCATTATCACCATACAAATATAAACTATCTTGACCAAATTTCGGAAATTCCATTAATTTATGTTTTCGTTTAAATAATAATACGTTTCCATTCGACAAACTGCTAAACTCATCAAATATTGATGTAGATATACGTTCATTTAGTAGAATGTAAATGACCCAAAGCACTAAACAAACAAAACAAACAAGTCAAACGATGAAGGTTCACTTAATCTGAATACGAACACAATATGCGTACGCCAAAACCAGTTCGATAGAGTATAAAACCAGACGTATAAAAACAACAGTCTCGCGGCTCGTGCAAACCACCGCACGGCAGTATCATGTCGTTGATGTAGTTAATCGGACGTTGGAGACTGTAAAAACCCATATTAGCGACACAACATCAATCAACATGCAGCAATATCTCATTTGTGTGATATTCGTTGCCTGTTTGGCGGGAGGTCATGGACAATTTGAAGTTCCGCAAGCCCTTTTTAAACCAATGTCACCGCAAGGGTTTCAAGTATCAATTCCAGGTATATTTATTTAAAAATATAAAATAAGAAAATTAATAGATTCTTTTAATCATTTAAAACCTCATGGTTAATTTAATTGGCAATAAAATTAACATTTGTCTGCGTGACAAAATTTTCTAGAGAAAACACGATTCGGTTTATTCGGTTTCCAAGGAAGACAAAACACACACCAAAACACACGATTTGATCACACAAAAACACGGCAAGCAGATGAACCAGAAGCATTCACAGTACCACCAGCACTAATTGAACCACTATCGCCGAAAGGCTTTCGCGTTTCTATACCTGGTAATCCCAACATTACAAAAACACATAAATTGCCTTTGAACATGTTTACACGTACACTTCAACAACTTTTATATAACTAAATAATGATTTCTATGTGTGTGTATGTTAATTAGATGTAATTATGTGTTAATTTGCTTAGATCAACCCGGAATCAAACTGTTTGCCTTTCATGGTAAGCTCAATGAAGAAATGAATGGCCGTGAAGGTGGTACATATTCGCGTGACATTATCAAGGCTAAAGATGGCCGCTGGACATTTATTGACAAAACGACACGATTGCGTCCAGGCGATGTAATCTACTACTGGACTTACGTGGATTACTTTGATGGCGAACGCAAGTTAGGATATGTGAATGATGATCAAAGCTATACCGTCACAGAGTTGATTCCGGACAAAACTGTGACCACCACAACGGCACGCACGACCACAACCAAAGCTCCGATAAACAATCCCAGTTGTCTTCCTACTGCGACTAAAGTCAATGGCAAAAAGTCCTGTTCTGGTAAAGTAATATTCCAAGAGAAGTTTAACAATAATTTTATGGCAAGAGGAATTGATAAATGGACCATTGAATGCCAGTTTGCTGGTAGTCCTGACTATGAATTTGTGCTTTATAATAACGATGAAAGAAACATTTACGTAAAGAAGAATCTGCTTCATATTCAACCGTCGCTGACCAATGATAGATTCGGGACAAATTTTGTTGATTCTGGGGAAGGCCTTGACCTTGGCACAAAGTATGATAACATTAATTGAATGCAAATATAATTTACTAATTGTTATCTGTTTCCTAGCTGTACGGGTACTCCGGGAACTCTTCATTGTGAACAGAAACCTCTGGGTTTTGTGATTCTACCACCAGTGTTATCAGCACGCATGAATACAAAAGACGCATTTTCTTTTGCGTATGGAATAATTGAAGTGCGTGCTAAGTTGCCAAAGGGTGACTGGATCTACCCGCAAATCTTTCTGAATCCAAAGAAACGTGAATACGGACGTGGTTATGAATCAGGACAAATTCGAATTGCTTTCCTTCCGGGTAACAGTCACAAAAGCACAAAGTTGTATGGCGGTGTTATTCTGGGTTCAAGTTTGGGTGGACGGTCTTACGCTATGAAGAGTGTTGATGCTCCGACTGGATCATGGTCTGATGACTTCCATGATTTTACTGTCAAGTGGGAACCGGAGAAGATTACTCTCATGGTGGATCATGAGGTCTATGGTACAATCACACCCGAAGAGGGAGGTTTTGCATCATTGGAAAAGGAATTAGGACTTACTGGAGCAAGCAGATGGAACAGTGGAACAGTATTTGCTCCTTTTGACCAAGAAGTAAGTGTTAAATGTATATAAATAAAGTTAATGTACAAAATATGATATATTGATGTTTCTAGATGTATATTTCAATTGGTGTTGGCGTTGGTGGGCATACATTCCCCGATGAACCTACTAAACCCTGGGTAAACAACGATCCCAAGAGTCAGAAAGTGTTCTATCGGGCATTGAGCACTTGGTATCCAACATGGAATAAAGATAGTGTGTTGCAAGTTGATTCTATTCAAGTGTATGCTCTGTAAACGTAACTTAGATTAAGATTTTATGTTTTATATATTTGTACCAAATTGATCTGATTTTTATAATTATACCTATATTATGCTTATCTAATGATATATAAAATTATTTCTTATCTCGTTACACAAATAGTATGAAAGCTGCAAAAGGGCAAAGTTTAAATCGTCATTACCATTAAACAACTGTTGCTGCTGCAACTGTTAAACAACGTATTGAGAACATGACTTCAATTCTTAATAACGTTAAAGTGTTTGCACTTTTCTACATTTACTTATTTACCAATTTAGTCAACACAAAAGAAACAGAAAGCAATAAATGCATAAGATCAGGAACAAGTTATAACGGTGAAATGGTTTGTCAAGGTGCTTTGATAGTCCAAGAGTTATTTTATGACTTGAACCAGAGCGTGTGGACAATTGAAAAATACATTCCCCAAGAACCGGTAAGGGCAAACAGAATTACTGTTTTAACCTTTTATTGTACGGAATTAATTTCAGAACTTCGAGTTTAATTATTATTCATCTGATAGTGTCTATATCCATGGAGGCTCTACATTAAGAATTACACCAGTGTCCATTGATTTCAACGAAGACGTCAAAGGGACACTGAATTTAACAAAAGGGTAGCATTTTTTAGCTTTAACTGCTTTATAACGAAATTACTGAGCTATATCTGTATTTTAGTTGCACACGTTCTGATCCAAATGAATGTTTTTATGAACACATGGGAGCTCAGCTTTTGCCATCTGTTAAATCCGGAAAAATTACCTCAAAATTCACATTCAAATATGGGCATGTTTTGATAGAAGCAAAGCTTCCGTGTGGGGACTGGATTGTACCAGGTTTGAGCAGTTTTACAATAAACTATTATTTGTATTACTATTTAACTTGTATTTGTAGAAATTAGTCTCACACCAACGAACCATCATCTAACACCGAACAACTCAAAAATTATAATTGCATACTCGCGTGGAAATGCGAATTTGCGTTCTGTAAATAGTAAAGACATTGGAGGGACCCTTCTATTTGCTGGATTTTATTCGAATGTTAGTGAACCTATAGTGCCTGGAGGCAATGCCAACTTAGGATATAAACGAAATGTTGAATCGTTTTGTCGTAAAAAACACTATTTTAAATTGGAGTGGAAGCCAGGTATTAAAACTTTAACTTGATTAATTTATATTTATAAATACAGGAAAATTACAGACTCCATATTGGCATTTGTTGATGATGAAAGCGTGCCGTTTGCACACATAGATATGCGAGGACAAACCGAAGACGCAGAAGTATAAATAAATAAATTTTGATTATTTCGTTAAATATCACTAATGTAATTGTTTTAGTATTATATTTCATTGGGTGTGTCAGTTGGCGGAATCAATGACTTCCCTGATAACTACGTATATAGTAATGATTACAAGAAACCATGGAAGAATAAGGACGTCCTTCAAAAGAAATCTTTTTACACATCGCGGAATACTTGGAGATCCACTTGGTCACAGAAGAATTCTTTGGAAGTGAAAATGGTACGCGTGTATGCTTTGTAAACCATTGGATTTATTAATCATGAAGAAGTGAGGAATAAGTGTAGGAGTTTAAGGTCATTTTCAGATTGTTGCTTGAAATATCCAACACAGATAATTTTGTTTAAAAATATTTTTTCAGTGTTTTTGAATTAGATAACCCTTGTAATCTATGATAACCTAAATTGTATTTTTTATCGTCATCTACATTTACTTGAAAATATAATTTACAAAAGCAAAAGTAAGCAAAAGAAATTAAATAAAAAAATCTACATGAAAAAGCAAGTAGAAGTGGGAGCTAGACGTCCCTAAAAGGCTACTCGAACAAAAAATCGAAAAACCTAGGGCCGCGGGAAACCCTTTTTTTATACCTGCGAAGAACCCGCTAAAAGTAGTGGAGAAAGATGCAGAAGATCCGAGTAGCAAATACCTGTGAGTCAAAGAGTAAGAAGCATTTGAGTCAGCCAACTGTTGACAAGAAGACCTGTGCTTAATTTCACTCCATTGTTAATATACACGCAAGAAATTCCCTCTTATATTTAATACTACCACTTTTTTTTTTAAATTAATGTAACACAATACGTCATAATTATTTAAAAAAGAAATAAAATTGAATACAAAACACTTACATTTTCTGAATCTATTACCAAAACTATTTCACTAAGATATTTCAATAAAATAACACATGCACTGACATTTCAATAAAAATAACGTCAGATAATAACATGAGTTACTTCAACACGTTAATAAATCTAAGTACAGCATTGATTTTTGCTCAAGTATTCCAGATTATTCTAACATGTTTGCTTGCATTTGCCTTTACTCATTTCATGACGATCCTCCATTGCAGCGTACCTACAACTTCCGGTCTCCTTGCTGGATTTATCACGCTTCCAACAGTCGTCCAATTAAAAACAGCCCAGATGTGTGCAACTATATCAACTATCTGCTCAATTACCAATAACAATTCTTTTGATTGCAGTAAAATGCAAACGTATAAAACAATGAGTTTTACCATTTGGTATAAACGTCTAGCAATATGCACATGTACAATTCTACAGAGTGTTTCCTTTTCACTTGCACTGGTAAATTTATTTGCTGCTAAAAGCTGTAAGGATACGTTTATGGAGATTATGCATGATTATGGCAACAAACAAAGTGCAAAAAGCATTGTTGATAATGTACAATGGTTTATACAATGTTGCGGTGCTGCTGGTTATAAGGATTGGTACGAGATTAACTGGGGAAACTTTATCGTTGACCTATTTCATCCCAAAAAGTAAACGTAATATATTTATAATACTCATTATAAATCAAACAATGACATTGGAATTTAATGCAGAAAGAAAGCAATTGAACAATTGTTAATCAGCGACACAGATGATTATCCTGATTTGGCGGCGATGCGTAATGATGCTGTGCCATTTTCCTGCTGTGCGGAAGTTGCATCAAGCGGGTGCATCCATCAAAATATTGAACAATTTGGAACCTACACGATTAACTCCCAAGGTTGTGGACACCAATTAGATTTAATAAACTGTACAGTTCTTGTTATGGAATTAATTATTTACACTATTGGGTTGGTAATTGAGGTTAAGTGTTATTTATTTTATTTTCTTCATTCCTTCATCATATATATAAATATTGTTTGTAGGTGATGATGTTGTATTATTTATTTAAATCCCATCACACATTGGATAAGAATTACGTGCGATATGAAAAAATACCAACTACGATCCGGTTGAAAAAGTTTCACAGCACTGAAAAGAAAGAATTCAGCAAGTTTTTGAATGACAACTCATCCGGTGCTGAAATTTAATTTATTCGGGAATGGAGAGATTTGATTAACACAAACATATTTAACTAAAGATGGCTATAAAAATATATTCTCAATTTTAAATATACTTTAGGTGTGTCTGTTCTAGAAACTAATTAATGCATATTTGTACAGAAACTTAGCAGCTAAAGTCGAATATATTAACGTAAACTTGGCAACAAATTGCAGGCCGCAGTATATGGCAGTATAGCTGTCACCTTCGCGTGTTAATAAGTATGATATGGCAGTCGTTCGTATAAACAAATTATGGTTCGATAACTTCGAGGATATTCGCATGGGTAATACTGTTTGTCGGCGAGGCAGAGTTCTTAGATGTTGACGCCTTGCTTGAGCTCCAAGAACTGGAAAGGCACGTGTAGTGTGCGATGTTTGTGCTCGACGACCAAATGCCCACGACGATGCGAAGCACCCACGACGAGAACGGTCTCACCTTTGAGAAGAACCGGCCCTTCACTGTTGACATCTTCAGGGAAGGACATCTTCATCATGCGCGTTTGTGGATAGCCCAGTTTTGTATTTCCGGCGACAGTGTATGAGCGACTTGGTGGTACCGGCGGTGGACGTTCTAAATCTAAACCGAAAAGATTGCACGTTTGTTGGATGATTTTCTGATCGCATTTTTCATTCGGGTCTGGTGGTGGTGTACCCGCAATGGGTTGAGGACGTGGGCGTGCTGTTGCACCCGTTGTACGATTGCTGGTATTAGTGTTGGTTATATTTGCGTTTGCCTTGGGAGTATTGGCAATAATCACTGGTTTCTCCCGACGGACATTGGCCCATCTGTAACGGCATCGCCAACCTCTCCAGGTTGCTTGGATTAGAGTCGCCGATTTTTGGCGTTTGTCAGTGCGTAAATTTTCCAAATGTTGACGAATGCCTTCGCTGAGGAATACGTGACGTTTTCCTAAAGCCCAACTGGTAGATACTGATGGGTTATGATGTTTTGAAATCAAATCGACCACGTACTGAAGTATCAAATGACAATCTTCAGTAAACTTCTCCTCGGTTCGATGCAGGCGTGTAAAAGGAGCCAGCAATCTATATCTTGAGTTAAATGCTTTGAAACGCATCCTGTGTGGATAACCACCAGCCATCAAATTCACAGTTTCCAAAACTTGCAACGACCGTATTTGAGCCACCACTGTGCCCCGATCAAAGCGATTGGGTGTCTCCTGCGAATTACTGCGAATGCAACGCACGAAATGAGGTCGAGCGTGCACGAGAGTACGGAGTAGATTATCAAGTCTTGTGTGGAAGTCTTGTGTCAGCGTTGAAACGGGTTCATCGCCATTGAGCAAATCGGTGTGTGACGTCGGCGAGATTCTGAAACTCACACCGCGCGGCACTTTATCCACCGAGTAAAGCGCCTTTAATTCGCTGCCGAACAAATGAGTAGCAAAACCAAAGTTGCAGTTGTGTTTGTAAAACACTGCCACCAAATCATCGGGTACCACATCTTTATTGGTATCCAGGAAATCCGAAGCGTCATAAACCACTCTTCCTGCAAAATGTTGTATGCCAAACAGACGCGGCTCAACAGATTTCGGCTCAAATAAACGTGTATTATTTTTATGTTGAACTTTAATTTTAGCCACATAGGATTCAGCTGTACCGCGAATAGAACATTCCACATCCAACATACTGAGGAGACCTGTTCTTAACGATGAAATCAAATCAATACAAGGCACATTATCAACATAGTCAACCTCAACATCGCAGCTTATTCCTTCATCTCGACATGATTCAATGCTTGATTTGAAAATATGCGTGTTGTAGAAATGCTGCATGGTTTCAGCACAAAGATTAATACACAAATGCTCCAACTGGCTGGGTTGCGGATCTTCAAACCCAAACATATCCAAAATACCAATGAAACCATCTGTTGCATGACGCACCGCATTGTTCAATGCAGCCATTGATTTACTACCAGCATTGGTCGAACCACCAATAGTTGAAGCATGTTGGCTGGTCACCTCAGCTTGATTATGCACTGATTCATTTGAATCTGAACTCAAAGTACCCAAAGTAGAACCCAATCTCTTTAGGCTATTCGCTCTGCGAACTATGGTTGCAACAGTTCGACAGTACAACGCCTTGGCAAGACAATCCCTAGTCATATTGGACATATTGGCATCACACACAGATTTCACCAGCTGACCTCTAGCATTATGTGTGCGATATGTCAAACCCCTGAAGAGAGAAGCACCCGAAACGCCGAGTAAACCAGCAACGGCGTTCAATTCAGCATCACCATTAACATCCACCTCTAAACCTTTCCCATCCTTAAATTGTACGTTTCCCAATAGAAGCACCGCCGCCAATACTCGCACTACATCTAGGAATGGAATACCCAACACGCCCAAGCATTGCTTCCACGCTTGGAACCTATTGGAATCCTCAGTCATATCCTGTCTGGTGTCACCACTCTGCAGGTATCTCAGATTAGACGGGGAGAAACCGTCCAGGTTAAGTTTAGTACGTTCTTCACTCGACAGCCCGGCAAGCATCTGGTAAAATATGTGGTAGTTCTTCTCGCCTTTGAGCGGTTCTATAACACGAGTCTGATCCAGAAAGTAGCAGTGTATCTTGGTTCGATACAAAGCTCCATCGGTGACCTGCACTTCGATGAATTGTCCAATACGGCTGGATTCTGAATTGGTAGCTGTTTTGGCGGATCCAAGCGATCGGAGTACGGTAAACGCTGCTGCGAGGTGTTTGAATGCGTCGGTTTCTGGCCCGCCACCAGCAACGGCAAACAGTTGACGGAGCAATAACATGGAGGCATGACTTTTCCCGGAACCACTAGTACCTATAAAATATATCAAAATATTTAATCTTAAATCACAAATTAAGCTTTCTATTAAAACATACCCGATAGAATGATAGCTTGTGGATAACCAGTCTCAGATTGTTGACGTACTGCTTCCTGGACAACTTTGTTCAGTTGGTTGCTAAGAGGTAAACCTCGAGTGCTACTCAAAGTCAGTGGATTACCCACATCTCGATAGGGATTAACGCAAAGTAGAATTGGACCAACATTTGTCTAAAATTGAAAGTTAATAAATTATTTTTATTATTTTCTGGGAAGTTTTAAGACTTACATAAAAATTGGAAGCCCTAAAACGAGTCTGCAGACATTTCATGACTGCATCCTCAGTCAGAGGTCCTTCGAGATGAATCAGATCTTCAAGATTAGCACCACCAGAAGGGGTAACAGCAGTAGTGCTGGAAGTCTTTGACTCGGTTTTCAATGTGGCCGCAGTAACGGCGCATGGTGCCACTTTGGGTGGCACCACAGGCTGCGGTGTTGGGGCCGGCGTAGGACATGGTACCGCCGTCCCAGCATTCTTTATCGGTGCCGGCGTACCTTGAACATGCAGCCGATTACGTAGTGTGACCAATTCGGTACTGAGACTACGCAGTCTCTGCTGCAAGTGCACCGCTTCATTAGACGAAGATGCATCTGAAAAAGAAGATTTTATAAGCAAAAAATTCAAATCTCATTACATTACAAAATAATGAGACATTAATTAGCATCTAATACCACACAATTACACGGTGGATTAACGGAATAATAGAAAATGGTAATTTTCTTTTAATATATATCACCTAGGGGCTTGCACAAGGCATGAGTGCAAAGGTAATGTCCAAATAAAAATTGAACTCAAGTTAAGTTGAATACCAAAGGCGCACAATAGACACAATAGCGCGAGAAGAGAACGGCGCATGAGAAGCTTTTCAGTGACCTGGGCTGGCGTCTCTCCGGTAACATCTCCATCCTCGTCCTTTGCGCTGAGAGCAAAGCGCACCATTGACGATGGGTGTTCCTCGAACGCGCGCTGCCCAAGCACTTACCTATTCTTGTTCTCTTCTATGTTACCTTACTCGCGCGGCGCGAGCTCGCATCGCGAGTGCATGTGTGAGTGTGAACAAAAACTCGTTTCACGTACATATCAACAAGAGGTAGTGACATCGAGTCAGCAGTAAACTACCCAACAGTACATGCAATTATAAAATTTACATCAAGAAATTAAATTAATTTTCCCTAAGCGAACGCAGTCATAACGCAGAGAGAAAAAAAGAAAAAAACGACTTGTTGACATAGTAAAGGACACGCGCGATGACAGCGACAAAGCCAATCCTGTGAAGTCATGTAGAAAAGTTCCGCGTTGTTGAAACTGCTTTAGATCTCGCGGTTTGCGGCTTGTTGCGCAATGTTCAAAGAGCCTTTTCATGCATCCCCGCTCAGAGAAAGTAATTGTGGTGCAACGGCGCGTATTTTTCATTTCTTTTCGATATGATTTTGAAAAACAATTTAACGGTGCTCAACTCTACTCAACGCACACACACCTTGGAGTTTCTTTTCAGTCTCCCAGAACTTTTGCAGTTCCGTGAAGTACTTGTCCAATATGAACACCTTGGAGAGCCCTAGCGTAGCCATCTTGGGTCAGGCCTCGAACGAGCTTTCGGCCATATTCCAGACATATCACACACGCATGTAAGCACCGTACACACGCAACGCACACTTAAGTAGCCAGCGCAGCGCCAAGGCTACGCACACCTGAGGAGATGCACACCGAAGAAGTCTCACACATCCACACACACACACTGAGGCACCCGCGCGCGCGTACACACGTCTTCCGATGGAAAGCGTAATATTCTCGAGCACTCTTGGGCACTCTGGCATGAGAACCGACGGCCGACTAAACGCGTTTCTTCGGCGCGGGCTCTACCTGCCGCTGGGAAAGAAGGCTTCTCCCCGCTCACCTGGTTTATACACCTGTGTATACGGACAGACACAACCAGGCGCAAGAGAACTCCGAGCCGAGGTGAGCCGCCACAGAAACTGCTTTTCATTTATTATATGCATACACATTTAAATAGACAACCGAGATTCGAAACAATTGAGGCTCTTGAAACTTGTACGAAGATTTCAATCGACCTGCAGCGATTTTAGCTGTCGAATCGGGCTTAAGTCAGGTCGATTTACCTAAGCCACTGATTTCATACGAGACAATCGTAAATCTAACAATGATCCTAGACTCGTTTCCGTGTTTAATCTTTCGTAACACTTGTAAAAGTACTTAAGTCATAACAATACTACGACTTAAATTGCACAAGTGCAATTTCTCTTGAAGCCTGTTCAACATGTGTTATTAAATCAATAATTAAGCCTACGGAAGAGGACATATAATATCCACTAATTGATACTTAAGCACAGGATATACAAAGTTGAAGTTTTCGACAATTATAGAAGATGACTTGAGTTGTTGATGAGTGTCACGTGTTGTAATGTTTAATGTTTTAGTTTTTCTGGTTCAAGTGATGTTGAAACATCCTATTATCCTCTGTTTATAGTGGCTAGAAGTTAGAAGTCCGATGAAATATGTCGTGTGGTCGGTTGTGATGTTGGACGACTATAAAAATTACGAGACGTGTTCGGGCGCACGCTTCTTCTCGCCGCTCTCGTATTCTTCGGCGGTCGCGCGCACAAGCCGCTCTCCGGCTGGGCGCGAGATGCTGCGACGCGGCTTTCATAGGTCATTGCCTGCTACCTGCTACCTGTCCCAGCTTTTTCTCTCCATCGGCGGCATGCATTATTTCTAATGTAGGTCGCCAAATTAAATAGAATCCGGCTGAAATTTCGTCGCATGCGTTCGTGGCGCGCGATTAATGTGATATTAAAAACTCGTCCGTCGCAAACATGATCATTCCAAATGGTCAAGTCGTTTCTAATGATTTGGAGATGCATGCAGTCGTGTAGGACGTTGACGGATCGCCCGAATCGTAATATCGGCTTAATGATAGTATTTTTGTCTTTTCAGGACGATGCGGCCGGTTCGATCTTCGAATGTAAGTAAGCGCCGGAGGTGATTTTCGAGAAACAAGAAGCCGAAACGAGCCAACTAAGTGAGTTTGAAATAACTGTTTAATAGCACGTTTCGTGCGTAATTCTAGCATCGAGAGATTTTTCGGAGCGAGGCATGTATGTAAAAATCCAGTCACAAATTAATGCAAAACTAATTTATATCAGCGATATCTCAAACAATAAAAAACGGGTCGAAATGTTTTGAATTTTAAATTAACTGCTATTTTGCTGCTGAGTACATAATATTACTCAGAAATTGCAGACAAAGTTGCCATCTATCAACGAATGGACGAGATTCTGAATTAAATTCCTTGAATGTTTCTTTTTGAATCTGCGTTAGTCTTTTTATTGCTCAAACCGGTTGAAGTAAAGGCAAAGCAAGTTGTAGAGTTTCATTGCCTTTATAATCTAGGCAACTATCAAGTCGCTTGTGTAAACTTGGTTGCCTAGTATAAACCCCACAATAATAATTTTTAAGCCCAGTAAATTTTTAGAATAATTTGATTGCCGGGCTATTTCTGTATGTTTCCTTTAATGCAAACTTAACAACTGTGAATGCGACAACTAATTATTCCTCAACCTTTTCAACAAAAGGATTTCCTTTTAAGGAATTTTCGTCTCTTACTTTCCCACATGAAACAAAAACTAATCGCCATTAACTTTACTGCTTCAGTGGCATTCGTTTATGAAGAACGGCTTAAAAAATATGCGCGCAGCATATTTCATAGCTGAGACCCAAGTTTGTGCAAGTCTAGCAAACGTCGCAACGTTTTATAAGATTTAACGTTCGGCTGCGTTTTATAGCGTTTACTTCAAGAACTCTTTACGGATGACAGCTTGAATGCGTGGTGAATATTTCATTAAAAGCGAATTACCATCAAAGGAAGCGTAACATTTTTCAATTAATTGATGAAAGTGACATAAAAAACATAATTTCGCTGCTGGTAGCGTTGTTGTTCTGCCTGCATCTTAAGTTACTTTTATTTTACCCTGTTTCTAATATATAACAAAAGCTCGCGTATCCACTTTCAACTATTGTCGCGCATTGCCCAGTTGGCAAAATATTTACGAGCGAATAAAACCGAGCAACAACCATGCTGTCCAGGCGTAGGTTTCCATGCGCCATTAGAGATACCTTTTAGCGTAATATTAACACTTTCGATGTCACCACAAAAAGCGAGATTGTAACGCAAACGCGAGTTAAATTAAATACCATCACCACTCAAGAGTCGAGTAGCGTAAAGGACGGGCATTGTTGGATATTTTTCTCGTCGCGAGTCGCGAGAATCCCGAGATTCCTTCAGCGCGCGCGTCTTGTCCGCCAGTGAACAAGTTTCGCTAAGAGCGTCTTAAATCAAACAGCTGAGCGGCGGCGCGCACGAAACACGGGAGCAAAACGCCAATGCACGCGCCACGTGATGCTCTTTAATGATTGCGGTATTGTTGTTGTGTGTTCGGTGTGCGCAACAAGTACCTACGCTTCAATTTGAAATTCCGAATTCCCTGCGAAGTGGCGGCGGCAACTTATTGACAGGCAGCAACCACAACATTTCGACACGACCAACATTACATTGTTAGCAAAGCTCGCAGCTTATTAAACTGGGTGAATCAACAACAATTTCAAACATTCGATAAATAACCTCCACCTAACGCAATAACAGTAATTAAATTCAAATTGCTCCACATTAAAATTATATCACATACAAATTATATTTATATTTTATGCTTCGTGAAAAAAAGTAAATAATAATAATTTTTATGTTTGGGCGGACAGTGGATAACTCAAATGAAATTTTTTACGTTTCACAATTTGTTGTGATTGGAACAAAATGATATAAAATTATAAGGACTTATTAGAACGCCGTGCGTGCACGTGAAAAGATCGAAAGGAATTGAAGACGGTTTAGCGGTCATCAATTATGACACTAACGACATGCTCTTAGACGCATTTAGTTATTATAATGAGGTACCTCTTGGCGCGTATCTAAGCCGAGCTGAGCTTGTTGTGGTCCAGCTTGTAATAGGTAATTTCTGCGCTTACAGTGTATACTGTTGTCTGCAGCAGCAACATGCATACTGGGCGATCGCGGATTTTTCCCCAAGCAACCACAACACGTAAATTATGACCATCTTAACGGAATCCACCCCTGGAGTGGAATAAATACCGGCAAGACAGAGTACGCTATGCAAAACTCAGCGGGCAGATTCCAGAGCGACGTGGAACATTTGAATATATAACCGAATCAAAAAACAAGTAGCCGTGGCGTGCGGCGAGCAGCAAGAATGTCGCATGTCACAGGCACATAACTGAAGAAAAGTCCGCGGCGCACTCGAATGCAGATGCGCCAGCCGGCGTGCGAATCTCTCTTACAACCAGCTCCGGCTGCTGGTAACAATGATAAGCAGTGTTGCTGAACATGAAACAAGGATGACTGCGTGCGCATACATATTGAATTCATTACCTGGAGCAATTGTTGTCGTAAAAAAATTAGTGTGATATGATTTAGTCATTGAAGAAAATATTGTGCTTGTTGAATTTGTTCGGCGACGCGTTGAAACCGGTAGCGCAATGTGGCGCAATGTTTACATGCGTTTGCTTGATTAACGAGCCCATTCATTCATTCCGAGCGCGGCGTGGACGGCCTTCTTTTTGTTTTCGTTTCCTGACTCCTTATACAATGCGACGTCAATTAGAATCAATTAGACAATTAGCTAGCGATTTAAATTGGAGCCTAAATTAGGAAATCGCATAAAACGGTTTGTTACGACTGGTCGTAAGCGGTGGAATCGAGTGTTCGTGTTTGCCATTCGTTTGTTGCTTTGTCCATTAATGGTATTATCGTGTGGAACTTAATTTTCCCATGTTGCTGACGCCTCGGTGGAATCGGTTGAATCTTATTCGCGTTTGCGAACATCTTCACATAAAACTGAAAGCACCATAACTTTTGGGCGATTGAGACAATTTGCACCAACTTTGTGTTAATTCCACGCTCGTTCACGGTACAAATATGGCCGGAAATTAAAATTCCAGCATGCGATAAAGCCAAATATTTTGTTAAACTATTTTATTTCTTCATTGCATCGTTGAGACTGCTGTGTACGATTCGTTTTTAATGATCATATAATGATCTCGAGAGCCTTCCGAGGACGGACGAGTGGACAATAAATCATCGCGACTGGAAAATTATTCGTTTCCGAAAAAAATTAAGCTCGATGCAATTTCACGCAGAAACAAAGAGCCAATTACGTTTCAGCGATTGCCATAAAAGTAATGTGAAGAAAATTGTTAATTTACGTAAAAGTAAACACCATAACAAGAAAATTACTGGTATAAAGTAAAATATTTATATAATATAATAATTTATATCTAATAATCAATCATAAAAAGTAAGTAAGGTTATGTTTGACAGCTACTACACGACTAATTTCAAAAAGCAAAACCAAGAAAAGTACTGAATCAAATTTAGTTTAAAATCAATATAAGACAATATTTATTGATGGGGAATTGCGCAGTACGCCGTATACATGGCAAAATTCCTGAAAAATGCGCCCCCATTGTTTATGCGGTTGCGTTTGATCGTACGCGACAAGACTAGCGATCAACAGATAACCACCATGATCTTCCATAATGCGTCCGGAACGAAGATTGCATTCAATTTTAAGTCGCAGTATCGGGAACGCTGCGCGCACGCCGGCGATATTTCCAATAACAGCACAAATTGTAATAATTCACGTCACTGACAAGCACATTCATTACGCTAGATCGCCCGGCGATCGGTAAAGCGCTTCAATCGAAAACTAATTTGCTTTAATAATGCTTTTTAATAAAGTTTTCTATTTATAAGCGGCCGCGTACGGCGCGCACGGCGGTGCCCATTGTGGTTGCGACTTTGTAAACCGTTCGTTTTGTGCGGATAAATACTCGCCCAGCGTTGGTTAAGCGCTGCGAAAGGTGAAGTTCACGTTAAAGCCTGGCTAAGCCCGCGCCAGAGAGTGGAGATATCTACGAGGCAGCCAATTTATTTATGCTCAATTATGTTGGCGGTCTCAAAAAGTACCTACCTAACTACAAATGTAAGTACAAATCTATGAGGAAACGCGGCGCGAGCGCATGGAATTCGTGATTTCGCGCGGATTATGCAATTTCATGAAGACGCCACAGCGTAACGTGGAGTTAACTCGGCGTGTCATTGTTGAACTCGCGTGTGTCACATATATTCACTCGCGTGAGCCACCAGCGCGTCGCCGGGGCGGCTTCGAACATTACTCACCGGGCGAATTGGACGTGGAATTACCGCTGCGGCTGCGACTGCGGCTCGAGGAGCTGTTGCCGGCGCTGTTGGCGTCGAAGTGCGACCTGGAGGCGGCTTCTATGACCTGCCCGAGTCGCTTTTGCAGAGCTTCCTTTTCGCGATATCTGCAAAACACACAGAAATTAAACTTAGTTAAGGGGTAAGTGTATTTTGAAGTTACTCCACACTAAAACAGAATGTCATAGAGGGCGCTGATGCAAAATGACAGAACATTTATCGCTAGTTTAGCATCATAGCTAAACATAACCCCAAATATTTTATTGCCCATTCAACTCCATGCTTTCAATTAACTCGGTACGATCTAATCAATATATCATTTTGTTGCCTATGCATGATGCATGACTAAAAGCCATTTCCGTAATAATTGTTGCGCAATTAAATTAAGCAAACTCAAGCGTCGCGGCAAACTTCTTCATCCGCTCAATGGGTGTTAAAAGATAATTGCAATCTGCGCATGTTTTTTTTTCTGAATTTTATGCGCATGCACCATGATATTATGATGTAGAGCAACTCACCGACAGAAAAACTCCGGCCGTATGCGATGCCGGGCGAGAAAATCGTCATACGCCCGCAGCACGGCGAGCAGGTGTCCCGCGGCGACCGCGCGCTTCTCGTACGTCTCGTCCGGCAACAGCATCGCGGCGGCATCTTCAACGGCCCGCCGACGATTACCACATTAGCACGTTGTACGAGTGTAATTTTCTAGGTCCCGCTCATCTGAAACAGTTGAATTGCCAATAAACAGGATAATATTCGATTGTAACAAATGAATACAAATATGTAATTATCTTTCGAGGCGGAAAACGTTTCTAAAGTCTCAAGTTTCAAAAGTGTTTGATGATTCATTATGTGGTAAGAAGTTTTATTATGACTTGTTTTTGAATGTTTAAGTGTATATTTTGGTGTTACTTATAAGCGGAAGAAGATTATAATATAATATAATCATAGTTAGAAACATAAACTTTAAGATAATTTGAGAGAAAATTAGTAAACCTACTTATTAGTCAAGTAAATATAATAATTTACTCACGAGCGCGTAAATTGTTTTAAACTTTGTTATTATATTCAATTTTGTTTTATTATTTACGTCGCGCAACCCAATGTCACCTTTGACATTGTATGAACCTCAATTTTGATGATATTTATGTATTCAGTCAACATGAATTGTTGTTGAATCAGGGTTTCTATCATTTCTTTTTGATTTATCTACAAAAATTGATTAATCTAAAATCTTTTGTAGTCGTTTTGCTGAATTTTCAAGAGTCACAAATGTGCTTTATAGGGAGCAACTTTAATCTATATTTATAATACATAGTTGCGTTAGTTACAGCACTTATAACTCTAGAACGGCTGGATGGCTTTTGTTAATCTATGATTTTTTGGATTTGCCTCTGCTTAGAATAGCAGAATAGCTATTAAAATATTAAAAATCATAATTTAAATGATGTCAAATAAAGCATGAAAATTAGTATAGGGATTTAATCGTAGTTGTAGCTATATTACTTATTTCGAGATGGAGGTAAAGTGTTTAATTAACAATTCTCATTTCGGTAAAATAAAATTTCAAATCTAATTGTTGGAATGAAATAATAATTTAAAACACAATTTCTATTATTCTAATAAAATAATTAATCACAGATTAAAAACGATTTAGGGAGGGTGGGGCAAAGTGGGCCCCAAAAGCGAAAAAGGGAATTTGTTTACTTTTTTTACTCGTTACACTATTTTTACATCCTTGTTCAGTATTCAATATTAATAAGACGTGTCTATCAAAATAAAAAATCAGAATATGGGGCAAAGTGGGCCCCACTCATAAAAATTAGGCTCTTACCTTTGTATCAATTTTTGCTTATATTATTTTCTTTTTTATTTCTTACTTCGAATTTGTTGTGGATAAGTTGTTCTTGCAACTTCATCTTATATATCAAAAATTTTAGGGGCCCACTTTGACCCTCAATTTTTAAGCCTCCTGAATTTCAGGGGCCCACTTTACCCCCAGGGCCCACTTTGCCCCCTTCCCTACATATTGATTTCACTAAAATATTCAACACGTTTTGCATAATTTGTTATATTAGTAACTCTAGCTTTTAACGTCGATTCATTTTTGACACGTTTTTCCGTCGAGATCAAAGCTCCGACAATTATTATGTAATCGCTAACAGGACAAGTCCTGTTACCACCTTAGATTACATTTGATTGACAGTGTTTAGCCTACACAAACCACTCAAATCTTAATCTGGACAAAAACGTAAATTTATCATATTACAGTAATAATTTCCCGAACAAAAACACAATCAAGATATTCATCAGCTCGAAGCTTACGTATCCACATACTTATAATTTATAATTTAAAATAAATACGAAAACGTTTAGTCGGCTGAGTCGTTTTCCGCGCCGAGCTCGCACGAAAAGCAAACGTGAATAAATCCCTCGCGAGCATCGGTGGTATATGGCCACGAAGAGATCGCTCGGCCCGCGCACTCGAAGCCCATAAATAACGATCGAGTATTTCGATAGTGCTCTTAATTGATGGTTACGGCGAAGCGCATACATCTGCGCGAGGAATTGTTAATTCTTAATTCGTGATCGAAGCGGCCATTGTGCGGCATTAAATTACCCACAATAAGATTTCAGTTATAAAAATACTACACACACAATTTATATGTTAAAGTATTCACGGTACAAACAAATTGAGCAAAAACTTTCGTTACAAAATACCAACGCAACATTGATAAAGACAAAAAAAAAAAGAACTTCAATTATTCACGGATTCGCCACGCGTTTCGTGGTGGAACGTTTACGAAAATCAATTTGCCGACCGCATTGTTCGGTGTTAATTAAAGTTCGTCGCGCACTTTGCGCGATAATCTCACACGGAACGGATTCGCGGCTGACCGCCACGGAAAGTGAACGTCAATTAATAACGCGCACATCACGTGTCACACAACCACATAATTTAAATTATTTTCTATATGAGAAATAAAGTTTTACTTACTTTTCGTGCACGTTTACAATCCAAGGATTAATATTCCGCAAGAGCACTTCACTCACATGGCGACAAAACAAGATACAGATTAATTAACGTGTTGACTTAATTAATTTCACTAAAGACCGGTTCGCGCCACGCACAACCAAAAATAATTACACAAACGAAAACGCGCAACGCACGCGTAAAAGTAAGTTAACGATTAATGCGTCCTGTATATGTGGTTGACAATCGTCGTGTGTTTGCCGGGCCCATGCGCGAAGAATCAAAACACAAGAAGAGACGACGTCGCGGTCGCGGAAACGCATGCGCCTCTTACTTAACGTAGGTACCTGCGCGGCGCTTGCGCGCGGAGGACTACGAAATGACCACACGTACGGGAGATTAGAATTCCCAGTAGATCTCCCGCCGTCTCCGACGGGCGACAAAAAATTAACGATCAATCGACGACCGATCGATCGAAGAGGTGGCGCACCTCGCACACTTGAGTTTTACTGCTTTCATCTTTCATCACGTCGCAGGCTGTCAGCGTCGTCGACATAAGCAGATAAGCAGCGCGCGGCAGCAGCCAGGAAGCCGTATTATCACGCATTGTGCGAAATTTTTCTTCGTTTCGCGACGGTAATAAAGCGCTCCCGGCGTGCGAAAGCGCTCTGCTCCGGCGAAAAGCAGACCAGTTCACGTGTGGACTATGAAATATGAAATGGTGTTCGTTCTGCCAGCTACCTGAACCACCTGAACACGTCTAACATCAACATGCTGTACGTGTGTACACACTCGCGCGTAATTACATTACATGCTAGCAATTCCAATCTAATTGCCGCATTCCACTATCAATTTTGATTAATTACTTCGATTTAATTAAAGATTTAAAGCGTGAACTATCAGACAATCCCGCCTAACGCATTCGACACAAAACAAACACGTAATAGACTCTGAAATTTTTACCTGTGAGAGTTTTTTGTTTTATTTTTTTTATTTTTTACTTTGTTGATGTTATATTGTTCCACAAGTCATTAAATACTTTGATGTGCGTATCATTCCGGTTAGTTATGACTTCCTAACCAATACTACAGTTTAATTTGAAAGGTTTATTTGCGTTTGCACCGCTTAATTATGTTTTACTAACGATTTTTTATTGCTTATTTGAATTTTTCTTATCGGTAGTCATCGGTAGTCTAATCTGCTAGCGCTTCTTGGCGCATCTTTATAAGTAACTGTAGTTTTAGGATCAACATTTTAAGCGATTTTACGACTTGCTAGAAATCTCGGCGATGTTCTGCGCTTCGGACCGCTACTGATTGTGAATTCATCATGAAATCGTGAAATTCGTGCCATTTCCGCGCAATATTTACGTACATTTATAGATTTGCACGCTGTGGAAAGGCGAATTCCAATGTGAGAGTAAAGTTCACATTTAAAATCACATTATCAAGAGTTTTGAGGTTATTGTTTCACATAACCTGCATTTCTGTCATTTTTCTGTCAAAAATCTTTTAATAACATTAGATTTCTATGATGGTTTACAATTGAACGATTCTGAGACACAAATGAAATTTGACATCGATGTGTGAATGCCCCCGAAATATAATACTTTGTGTTGCCATCAAAATATGTATTTCACATCGTAAACTTTCAGGTTTTACGAGTTATTATACGCGTCCCACATCCGAGCAGATAGCTAATTCAATTACTGGGAAAAATTAAACAAACTCCACGTTTGAAGCGAACATTAGCTTCATTTGTTTCGAACGGCAATAAATCTCGAATTTTTGTGTAAAATGAAGGTAAACACACGTGTAGGTAATCCATGAAATGAATTCATTTGTTCTATAATTGCTTCGTAATTGGGTTCCGGTGTTTGCATATTTTAACGTTTTAAACTCCTTATTATATTCAATTATGCAGTAAATTAATTTATTCCAAGCATTCAAAGCGTTTTTTTCCTTCTTTTTCTTCTTTTAAAAAGGCAGACGCGTTCAGCAACATTTTTTATTGAACTAGATTATCAATTACATTCAGGCTGGTTGTGGATAATAATCTGAAGGGTGTGATGGTGATTCGCCCTGTATATTAACAGCAGGTATCTCGTGTGCGGCGCATAAACGCGAAGAAGTCTCGCATGCGAGTTATAAATATAAAGTTAATCTCATAAATAACCGACATTTAAGCGGCCGCCGCCTAGTGGGAGGACACGAGCGTCGGATTAATTTGTCTCAAATATGATTTACTCGCCAGCTTTGCTAGCCAATTGGTCATTGATCAAAGCACAGTGTATTTGCACACCTTGACAAATATTTTTAACAACACTTAAAGTTAAGTGAGTTTAGGTATATATTGTGTATAATATATAAGCGTGAGCGTAGGTGATGTAAAAATGCTCAACGTTAACATGCAAAATGCACTTGTTTGACGCTGATAACTTCGGAATTATAAGTTGGCGGCGTTTCTCGGCGATTTGCATTGACCCGATGGGAGAGCGCGCGGCGAACGAGAGCCGGAACGGCCCTAATTACGGGTCAACGGCGAAGAAGACGCGGCGTGCTCAAACACGCCCTCACTCTCGATAGATCTCCGCGGAGCGCAGAGTGTGTGAGAACTGTGTGCGCCTTACCGTCCCCGAAGGATAAAACGCACACAAACGATGCGATTACCGGCCCGAAGCACGAGCAATAAAAAGCGAAACCATGAAGACGAAGCAAAACTTCAACAATACACCACACGAAGAGATCTTTTAAAAAACACAGCAAATAGCTATTTAATCTGTGTCTAAATTTTGCACAAACAGCCATAAATTATACCTGTGTATATATAAACACATAGCAATCATCTGTGTTTTGTGTTTGAATTAATTAATTCCTCTTGACATAATTTTCGGTCCCTCTTCTGGTCCCCTACCAAAAAAATCCTAATCATTTAATTATGTACAATCCAGAATTAGATTTAGTAACTACCAAAATGGTTCATTAATCATTCAAACGACCAACGTCGTGTTGTGTACACAATTTATTTATTACAATGGATTTAGACGATGTGCTTCCCGATATTGGCGAATTCGGCAAGTACCAAAAACTCGTCCTCTGGTTTGTCCTTTTACCCAGCGTCTTTCCTTGCGGTTTCCACGCGTACAATCAATTATTCATGTCCGCCACACCGGAGCATTGGTGTCACATTCCCGAGCTCGATGGCATCTCCCCAGACGTGATGAAGAACATCAGGTGAGGTTGAAATTTTTGAATCACGTGCGGCTTAGAATAATCTCCTAAATGTTTTGTTTTTTTTTCTTTTCAGTATTCCGCTTGAATTACGCGATGGCGTCTTGGCGCACAGCTCCTGCATGATGTACGATAGAAAGTATAAAAACTTGTCGTCGTCGTTGGCCGAGCCGCCGAAAGACACACGACAGATACCCTGCGCGCACGGCTGGACATTTGACCGGAGCGTCTACAAAGAGACTGTCATCACACAGGTGAGTACGCCACATAATTTACAACGCACCGAAATTTATCTCGCCGCCTGCGACGAGTGCGGACATAAATTCCGAGTGTTATACGCAGTGGCAGCTCGTCTGCGATAAAGATCTTTCCGCAACTCTGGCGCTCGTCCTGCTCGGCGTCGGCGGCCTGGTGGGCAACTATATTTTCGGCTACGTGCAGGACGGCATGGGACGCCGGCCGGCCTTCTTCATCTATCTTTTCATTCAGTGCGTCTTTGGTATCGCGACGGCATTCGCCAGGAATTTTGTCATGTGGACCGTGTTTCGGATGGGTGTCGGATTCACGGTTCCAGCTATTCTAGGAACTCCATATGTTTTAGGTAAACAAATAACTCAACCACATCAAGAACAATTTATAAATATTAATTTTAGCTATTGAATTGGTTGGTCCCAAACATAGGACACTTGTCACTGTGTTGATCAACATTGCCTATTCGCTTTCACTCACACTTTTAGCAATAATTGTTTGGGCTATACGCGATTGGCGTTTACTTGCGTTGGTCACAACGGTGCCATTTTTATTACTCTTTTTTGATTGGTGGATTTTACCGGAAAGTCCTCGGTGGTTACTTGCACAGGGACGATTTTTGAAGCTGAAAAAATAATTTGTCAAATGGCTAAGTAATATTTCAACACTTAAACGTGAAAAATATTAATTTTTAAATATTTATAAGAACAAATGGAAAAAAATTACCATCTAACTACATGGTTAACCTCAAAAGAAAAGTGGACAGAGAAAAATTAAAAATAGACACTTCGCGTAAATATGGCGTTTCAGATCTACTTCGCAGTTCAAATCTAAGATGGAAAACAGTCATAATCACATTTATCTGGTTTACTAACACTAGTGTCTATGTGGGTTTGTCATACTATGCACCTGCTTTGGGTGGTGATGAGTTCTTAAACTTCTTCCTTGCTGGCGCTGTTGAATTACCGACTTATTTGTTTTTATGGCCGTCATTGGAGCGTTGGGGTCGACGCTGGGCACTGTGTGTCAGTATGGTTATTGGTGGATCCGCCTGCTTGGCCACATTTTTAGTACAAAATGGTAATTAAACCCAACATGGTGCCTGCGTTTAAAAGCGCATAAAACAACTACCATGATTTTAGATAATGTTGTTACTTTGGGTTTGTATTGCGTTGGGAAAATGGGCATATCATCAAGTTTTGTCGTCCTTCCATTAATGGCATCGGAATTATATCCGACAGTGGTCCGAGGACTTGGAATGAGTATTAGTTCGGTGGTTGGAATGTTGGGACCCATTTTTATTCCGCTTGTCAACTATTTAGTACGTGTGTAACTCGGTAGGAATGGTATTTTGCAAGGTGTTGTGTTGATTCCAGGGTTCAGATATGCTCACGTTGCCGCTGATTATTATGGGCACGATGTTAGTAATGGGCGGCGTGTCTTCGCTTTTCCTTCCGGAAACATTAAATCAACATCTGCCGCAAACGCTTGAAGATGGTGAGAAAGTTGGGCTGGACTGCTTCGTGTGCTGCACACCTCCGCAAATCTACAGAGCCGGTGCCGCCGAACCGCCAAACAAAGACAAAACGAAGCAAAGCGATAATTAGGCCTCGTTTCGGTTATTAAAACGTTACATTGCATTGTATTTAAACCGTTCGAGTAGGTACTCTGTACTCATCACACTCGTGTGTTCGTAATAAACATCTGGAAACACTTCAACGCGTATCTTATCGATATTTCTAGTTTATATAAATTGAACTGTTACATCATTTTATGTTAGTCGTACAGACTCTGGGTTCAAGTAAGATGAGTTGCTTTTTATGTGTCATTACCGCGTTGGTAGTTGTGATTTCAACAACGATTGCGCTGGTCAGTCGAAAGCGTGACCCTGAGAAGATTTTTGGCATTTACAGTCGTCCCGGAAGATGGTTCTACCTCAAGTATTATGTGTTTTTAGCATTGTTATACGTGAGACAGTTTCTTTCTGGTTTGAAGAAGGCTGACACTGGTTTAGGATCAAACGTTCAAATTGATTATGATCATTTAGACTTGTGGAAGCCACTATCCAGTGACGCCAAGGTACGCATAACCTAATATTTATTTTTTTTAAGCAAATTACAATTATTTAAATGTTTGGTTATGTTTTTTAGGCCTTTGATGCTGTGTTCTTCCAAGCTGTTAATAATAAAGGATATTATTTATGTGGAGGCGTAGAGCGTCGGCAATTAAACAAAATAAATGGAGTATTCTATATAGTTGTGCCAGAACTGGGTCTTTTGCGAAGCGAACATTTACCGAAAACTAGTCTAGATGCGACAAATTCCGGTGAAGAAAATGCATTTGAAGGTGGGGGCATTCATCTTAGAATGATTGAACCAATGAAAAAATGGAAGGTCTCTTATAAAGGAAATATGTGGTTGGACGAAAAGAATAACAAAATAGATGTTGATATAAATGCAGAATGGACATCAAACTATCCACACTTTTTCTTCGATACTGGAATGGACAAAGGTTTAATTGCTGAGGCAATTGCACGCGAGCCATGGAGCAAAGAATTATTTAAGAATTTAAAAGCGTAAATATCAAACCATTCAAAATAAATGAATATTAATTCAAACATTTACAGCGCACATCAAACACATTATGAACAAATGGGCTACCTAAATGGCACGTTGAAAGTAAACGGAAAGGTACATAACCTTGAAATGTCTTCCTTTAGGGATCACAGTTTTGGTTAGTATTTTTTAACCTCGAAAACGGATGAAATTATTAAGCAATGATGTTTTACAGGAAATAAAAGAGATTGGTCACTCATGCACAGATATGCATTCCACATGATGTATCTAGACGACAGCACGCGAATCTGCGTCGGAGTGGTGAGCCAACCTTGCACAACCTCGCATTTAGCAATGGGTTATATTGTAACCCCAAAAAGGAAGATCCATCGTATTACAAGGTGTAACCTGCAACTCTTTGAACATGGTGAAAATGGTCGTCCACCAAAGAATATCGCCTTTTCTATCACCGCAAACTACATGCGCTACGATTGCTCGGTAAGTACACTCCACGAGTGCGAACATTTCAAAGGAAACGATGTTGAAGCCCGACTCTTGGAACGCTTCACCGTATGTAGGGTAAATGGTACCAATGGCAGGGGCATTGCTGAATGGCATTATAATAATGTAAAAAACGCGAAAGAGTGAAATTATTAGCAAGCCATTTTATTATAAAACATCTAAATATAAAAACAATATCATAAAAATATCATTTGACTTCACAACCAGCATAACTGCCATTTTTACGACAGTATGCGAGAAGTAAACCCCAATGTCTATCAGCCTGAAGCAAATTAGGGTTACCAACGACAATAGTCAAACATTGACTTCGAGTGAGCGCAACATTAAACCGTCTAGGGTTTGTAATAAACCCAAGTACGTATCTCTTGTCAAAATTGAGATCTTCAGGACATGAGCGCACCGTTGATAATATAATTACCTTAAACTCCAAGCCTTGGAATTCTTCCACTGTGCCCACTTTTGGCACATCAAAACCTGCCTCTCTGAGAATATCTCGTATTTGGCGAACCTATTCATATAAATATGATATATTAGAAATTCTACACCCAAAATACACTTGTAAATGAGGTTTACCTGTTTTATATATGGAGTTATAATACCGATATCCTTTTTGGACACACCCAATCTATACAATTCGTTGACATAGAAAAATACTTGCGATGCCTCATCAGGATTATACCAAGATGGAAAATCATCGCCACGTTGATTAACACCATCAATACCATGAAAAACAAGTGATGGCACCTTACCCTCATGAGTGGGTAACATATCTGCTAGTTTCTTCAGGAATAATGCTTCTTCTGACTCTGTTTCGGATACCTAAATATTAAAAAAAATAATGATAAATCCGCAAATAACAAATGTTGAAATAATCTTACAGTTGAACGCAATTCGTTATGATAAAAACAATTATTAGGAATTGCAAGTAAACCAGGCAGAGCGCGATAATTATACAGCAACTTCGTGACCAATCGAGGATCATAACCGCCCGTGTTAGGAAAACCAGCCATGTCTCGAATATATGGAAATCTATGAATCAACCTGTCCATATACGTTTCTTCCAGACCAAAATTCTTCGCATAGTCCGAAAGTACTACCGGACCCAATTGCATAGGATCACCAGCCATGATAATCTGCCCATCATTCATATCCACATGCGTCAGGGGAATCATAATCTCCGGTTCTTTACATTGTCCAGCTTCGTCAACAATAATATGCGTAAAGTGCCCTTTTTGAAGTCCCCATACTGCAGAGATCCTAATGCACTGCATGTTCCAATAGTGATACGATGTCTTCCGATTGCTCTCGTTGTCATATCCTCGACATACCCTTTCGCGGTAACAAAATTTTCTTCGGCCAGTGTTCCCTCCCTAGCAATACTAGGTATCGCGCAGTAAGGCACAATATTCGGTGGTATAGAATCATCCTGCATTGATTTGAATGAAACTAGTCGCACCAAGTCACCAGGCCGTAAACATCCAGTGGAAACAAGCCGCATTGTAAGCAGATTAGCAGCGCTATTTGAAGGCGTCGCAACTAACAACCTCGAATGTGAGATCATTCTCAATATCTGTAGAATGCATTCAATGATGGTGACTGTTTTACCAGTACCTGGCGGTCCAAAAATAATATACGGCAATGGACGTGATTCTCCGAGGAGAATATTACGCACTGCTTCTTTTTGATAGTAATTCAAGCTTTTATCGAACCATTCTAGTTTATATTGAAATTTCGGCAGGATGTTTTTCGATGGGTGATTCGATGTTAGCAGTAATTTGGTGCTGTTTTGTTTTGGTGGTGTGGTAACAATATTTTCATCAACATTTTCTACTGGTGTGGTATTAGCGGTATTCTTCACATCCATCGCATTCATTTTCTTTAGAAGATACATTTTATCCTTTCTCCGGACATCTTTTTTGTTCGTAGGTGGCGCTTCTCGTACTTTCATCTTGGTGCCTGTAGTACAAATGATATCTTCATAAGGCTCGTAAGTGAATTTCACTTGAGGTTTCTTCTTTAACACATGAGTGGGAAAGAGCAAATCAGCATAGGATTGCATTGCAAGAAAAACACTCTGATGCTCGCGTCTGAATGAATTTCTCGAACCCTGAACATGAATCTGATAATCTTCGCCTTTGTACTGTTGATGGAAAATAGGCGAAAACTTGAGTTTTAGATGGTTACCCATTGATTTATGTACGAATCCCTCATAAGGTGTTTGAGTGGCAAAACAAGTCGCAATCACTTTATCACCAATGATAACCGACGGCCTGTTTTCGGCCAATCCAGGCATCTCTAAGATCAAATAACTTCCATCAACTATAAAACTAGCTCGTTCTAAATCATACTTTCGCAGGCACATATTATAATTCAACTCTTCCAAATAAATAAGCAAATGGAAACGTTCTTCGTAATTGTTCAAAGAGAGCTGCTCGGTTAAGCACGGCTTCAATCTGATCAATTCATCAGCAAAGTTTTGCTTCAGATCATTCAAATCCTCATACTTAAAGTACAAAGTAGTGATATGGCCAGGAATCTTCCAATCATTCACCTTCTTCGCGAGAAACCTAGGCCCTTGTTTCATGGACTCTCCACGAATGGGCTGCCTATACCCTTGCTTCATGTGCTTCTTCATGTTATCATATTGCGTGTTGCGGTGAACAAAAGCAGTATTGGCCATCTGCGGCACAATGTTGCATGTCTCCAAATTGATCGTCACAACCCGTCCGACAATCACATCATCAAAATGAAATAAAATGGTTTCACTCGATTTCCCCGACGATTTAGCAACAACCGAAAACTTCAATTTGAGTGTTTGAGTGGGCGTTATCACTGTATTTTTAATTTTTGCACCTTCTAACCGGGTTTGATGCATAGCACCTTCAATAGTGATCTTTTTTAAATTTACCGCTTCATACTTCTCGTTTATCACGGTGAATTCGCACGTATGAGATTCATTAAAGCTCTTGGCTTCTATTACAACATTATCTGAGATTCGGATTCCATCTTTACTGTGCTCATAGACTTGAAGTTTGTTCAAGTTACCAAACTGATTTGAACTTTTCACAGCAGTTTTGAGCATGATCTTAAGTGCGCGCCATAGATTGTCAAACTGATTACTCTCAATTATTTCAACAACTACTTTATCACCCACCTTTGGAATGTAGCCATTTAGAAGCGCTTCTTTGTTGAAAAATATATCTCTGTTAATTATACCAGTGTATCTCTTTTCATTGAATGACTTTATAGTTCCATCCTTGATTTGTGCCCGGACTGGTCGTACTTTAACGATTTCTAAGATTTTCCCATTCAGATTAACTACATTCTCATCAATTTCCGATTTTGTCTCCAACTCCAAAAAATCGCCAACAATTGGAATGAATTCTGATTTGGTCTGGTTCAAATCAATCTCAATGTTGCCAGGATCTGCAATCAGTTTCCTCCCACATCTGCTGACAACTTGAACATTAATTGTTCTTAAACACCAAGAATTCCCTCCAGCTCTGGTTGCTTCTGTGCCCCATTCATCAACAATTTCTTTTACATTAGTTACTTTACCTTCATCTTGATATACAGTGTATGATACTTTCATGCCAGTGGTAAATAAAAGTTCAGATGCAAATTTATACTTGTTATCAATTTCATAAGTGTTGTTACCAGAGTTTGTAATTGTGCCAGTCTCATGTGTAATTTGATACTTTTGATTTAAGTCTTGCTCTTCGGAATCGTCGTCGGGTTTCTCATTTTCTTCCGCACGTTCGAGGATTTTATAGGCATCATCCAATGTCTCCTGATTTTCTTCCGGCGAACGCCAAATTATTTCTTGGATATACTTGAACATCGTTTAAATTTGAATCTAGTGCGTGCATGTAACTTTGAGGTTATAAACAAAGCAAAAAATAAGGAAATGATGACATTTGCAATAAAACCCAATGAAACTTCACCTCAATATTAATCAAGGCAGCCGTCTAATTTATAATATTCCCGCTGGTTGAAAATGTCTAACAATTTATCGATTTTTAACAAACATTTTCGAATGAAACAACGGACAACTAAGAGCAACCTTGCCGAAAGATGCTAAGTTGGTTGCCTGCTTTGGCCTGTTGCCTTGAAGTCGGTCTGACAGTTTCGTTGCCAGTAGATAAATAACGAGCGGATGAATAACATGATAAGACCAAAACAATTCTTGTAATCATCGACGAATTGAGCCGCATTCGTATCGATACGTGTTAATCTCGAGTAGGGGGATCCGCCACGCCAGTCAACATGTAGATTCTCCGTGCGGCATTCGACGCGCGGTGCTGATAACCAACCAACTTCCACGAACCAGAAACAAGTGCATTATGAGCGTTGCGGAACGACGATTTGCTGATGCCAGCGGCACGTGAGCGAAGGGCCCACAGCTGAGGATGGATTCCCTCAGCGTCGTGTTGGGGTTGCATGCCGATCCGCTGAACTCATTCACCAAGATGTGGTATCATGTCTTCCTGTGGGCCTTGTTTTCATCTATAATTGTACATATGGTAAATATCAATTATTATCTTGATAAATAAACATTACCAAGATGAAATACCAATGACTTCATTGAAATTGACGAGTTGCTTACATCTATTTATAGAAAAAAGTGTTTAATTATTTATAACATGATTGTTTTTGTTTGTAAACTTTTAGATAGCAGCATTAATTGCCTTTCTCACCCTGAGGAAGCATAAATTTGGCAAATTTTTCCCCATCCTGATATTATTCACTGGGGTGCTGATGCCCATCATGTCCGGCATTGTGAGCAGTGCAGCAATTGCATCCGTCTATCGCTTCTCCAGCCTGCCAATGCAGCCGCTATACGCATCGATGTGGGGCATTGGACAAACTTTGCTATATTGCGGCATAGGTTTCACGCGGATACTGGCGACATTATAAAAAAGTGACCTGCAACCCCACACAGACACTCGGAATGAGGAAAAGTGCTTATTAAACTACAACTAAACAATGGTGTGATTACAATAATTACACACAATTATACATGATGATAAAGGTGCTAATTTGGCATACATGAGTTTAGACTAAGTATAAGCCCACACTTATTATACCTACAATTGTATTTGTATCTACAATTCTGATCAAATGTTGCTTGTATACTGTGCGCCGAGGCACGTTAGCTGCAGATATTTTCATGCAATGTTCACCATTCTTTCAATTCACATGTTTAGAGAACGCAATGTGCAAAAACCTAAATGTATAAAGACATTTTGTAGTATTTTCGAAACTCGTAGGTTCGAGCGCGCATAATATTGAAGACTATTTTATAACAAAGAGAAATGAATGTAAAGTTTGTGCACTTGTACAAATAGTTTTTAAGGTACTTAATGTGTAATAGCGCCTATATGCATACCAAAGATGATATTTGTTTGTTGGTACAATGATTTAAGCGACACGATTTTTTAACATTCAAAAATGAAATAAAAGAATACGAGGAAATATTCGGTGTGTCATTGGTTGCATATATTCTTCTCACTGGTAAATGTATACTTCTGTTTGTTATTGCCTTGAGAAATTTGAAACCAACACTTGACGTTTGTGTGAAAGCATCTTTAGAAGTACTGGGCTAGTGTCAATGCCGTTTCGTCACTCAACAAATATTTTGGTTCTTCCTCGTCACCTCTTACCACTGCATGCAATGCAACGTTATTCGTTGCTATTGTTGTGAAATGCTCGCGATTAAAACGTGTGCATTCAAGTAATGGCTTCGTCCGGAGCTGGGTCAGCTGTGTCGTACAACGATGTGGCGAGCAAACTACTCAAAGATAAGTTATTGCTCACTGCTCTTGAACTGCACACTGAATTATTGGAGTCTGGTAAGGAAGTCAAGGAGCTGAAGGACTTTTTCTCCAATCCAGGCAACTTCGAGTCTCAAACTCAGGATGTATCATCTAGAATATGTAATTATTTTACTAAATATATCTTATTATATACAGTGAAACAATAAAAAACATACGATTCTAAAATTTCTAGCCCGATCTGGGAGTCAAACCACTTTGGACAGCTTGGATTTTACAAGATTCTCTGAAGATGGTGAGAGGAGTGCTGATGATAGAATTGCAGTATTAGAATTTGAGTTGAGGAAGGCTAAGGAGACCATCACAGCATTGAGAAACAATCTTACAGTTGCCACAGGTATTTATTAAATTCATATTTATGTTGGCTTAACTTGGCTAAATTTATGTTTACACAAGTCTACTTAACTGCTATGAGTCATTACATATAAAAATAATGAAGTATAACAGTGCAATACAGACATCAATATGAACAATTTATTCAAAAATACAATGTACATTTTCCATTGTTACCAAATTTTACATTTTCTTTGTCATTTGCCATTGAATTGATAAAAAATTTCGAATTCTTGATACATTTCAATCCAAAGATAAAAATTACACTTGACTCCTGCTACTTTTATTCTACTCTAATGCAATTGGGTTTATTTTGATGTGTTATTTCGTGTTGATTTATTTGTTTATTTTATTTTAAGAGTCTGAAAATAAGTCGCCTGATAAAGCAAGCCTGAAGCTAATTAACAATGATATCAAGCCACATGAACAAAGAGCTTTAAACTTTTTAATTAATGAGTATTTATTGTTGCATGGTTATAAATTAACATCTATCACGTTTGCGGACGAAAACGAAAATCAGGTTGGTACAAATACAAACAAAAACTATTAGAATGTATTAAAAAATATCTAATGTTGACACATTCCTAGGATTTTGAAGATTGGGATGATGTGGGTTTAAATATTGCCAAACCAGCAGAGTTGTTGAGTTTGTACAGAGAGGGACTTAAACAAACTGGCTGTAATTTAACAACAATATCAATACAAACAGATATCAAGGATGTGGAATTGGAGACGAAAATAGTCAGCCTTGTAAGTATTTCATTACAATTTTAAACTTGATTAAAT
The DNA here is from genome assembly GCF_025399875.1 of Dalotia coriaria. Taxonomy (NCBI): domain Eukaryota; kingdom Metazoa; phylum Arthropoda; class Insecta; order Coleoptera; family Staphylinidae; genus Dalotia; species Dalotia coriaria. Next base: position 3,795,190 of record NW_027045448.1, read on the forward strand.
GTTCGTTAAAATATTTAACTTTTTCAACTTTAGAACAAAGATATAGAGTTATTAAATAGAAAACTAGCATCAGTAGAGACCGAGCTTGAATCTATGCGCGAAGAAAACTTAAATCTCACGAGACAAGTAGAATCTAGTCAAAAAACGACGCCGCCCCAAGAAGCGTGTAGTAAAACCTCGACAATTGGTAGCGAATCTCCCGAACATTTCGAAATGTTGGATAAAGCATTATCTGAAGCTGATAATGTTTCCAACACGAGCATAAATGCGGAATGGACGCGTGTTAATAAAACCGACGTGGACTACAACAAAAAGAACGAATCATTTACGTTCATTAATAAAGCAAAGTCAGAGCGGTTCAAAAACGAACTTCTGAACATGTGTCCGGTGAAAGCCCCAATCGACAATGAAATATTGCTCAACACTCTTTCACATGGCAGCAATATCGAGAGCTTAGTGCAAGTTGCATCCGAATCATTACTTCGAATCATTCCGAATATTATCTTAAACAAACGCGAAGAAGCCATTCCATTGCTAATCTGCACGATAAATTTGAATCAAGTCTCGCCTACGAGAGAAAAACTACTGCAACAGTTGTTCAATCTGAAGAAAAAGCCATCCGAAGGTGAAAGAGCGTTGATTCTTAATGGAATTCTAGGAGTTGCCAAATGTTGTCCGGAAACCGTTGTTGAAAACGAAATTTTACCCTTGTGTTGGGAACAATTGACACATAAACACGTCGAAAGGCGATTCCTGGTAGTTGAATCATGTCGTATTCTGATTCCGTACGTTTCCGGTCCGATTCGAAATTCTTTGATGCTTTCAATGCTGCAACAAATGCTCGACGACAAAGAGGAATCTGTCAGAGAAGAAGTTATTAAAGTACTGGCACTCTTAGTTGGTTTTTGTGAAGATGTCGACAAATACAACCAGTGTGAAGAGTTGGCTTTCAATACTCTGAAGGATAGTAGTGAGAAAGTAGCCAAAATGGCGGTCGAATTACTGTTTCCAATCGTTGCAAAGTGGAGCTTTGATATTGGGCGCCTGCGAAGCGAATTAATTAAGAATCTGCTGCAGCGGATCAACGATGCGCTGAAGAACATGAAGGATGAATCTCCGAATAAACATAAATTATTCCCCGATGTGATATTAAGAGTCATTGGCGTGCTTAACACGCTGCTTCCGTTTCTGTTGATTAGCGTGGCGAACAATTCGGTCGTGCTGGATCGAATCGAGAAGGACATGATTATTGATTTAAGTATGTTTAAACTTATAATTTTGTTGTGTTTGTATATGAAACTTATTGGTATTGCAGGGCCTGAATTATTGAGCATCTGCACGAACATGACAAATCCGAACAACTTTTACACGAGCAGTTTTAGCGTGGGCATGATTCTCTACGAATTTGATAAATTATTTGAGCAGAACAACGAGTACACTTGGCCGGAACTTGAGTGGCTTACAGATACGGTGTAAGTTGATAATTTAATTAATAAGTTTATAGTTAAATTGATTAATTTGTGATTTTAGTTTCCCAGACTTATTAAACAGCTTGAATTTGATTGATATCACTCAACATGAAATACTACAAAGTTTTATGGATTTGTTTTCAAACATATGCATCGTTTTTGGGCGAAATTTTACAATGCGAAGAATACGCCCATTGCTACAGACCCAGGTGCAAAGTTTGGAAGCAATTCTACCAAGCTTCAACCAATACTCGCCCAGTCTTAACATAATCCCGGTGTACGTCGTATCGGTATTGAGTTATTGTGACACCGAGGAAGCTGAAGCTGTACTCAGTCGTTTTGTGTGTGCTATGCCACTGTTTGGGGCGCCTTTGGACTGCCTTGAAATAACTGTTCGGGGTTTATGCAAAATGGAGTTACAGGAGTTGGTATTGAATAGTTTGTGGCAAGGAGTTGTACATCAAAGGCCTCTCGTTCGTGGCGTCACTGCTGGGTTGTTTGCGACAATTATCGGCGCTTGTAACGAAGGATTGTTGAACGTTAAAGTTACTCCGGCTCTTGTTACACTTGCTAATGACACGGATATGTAAGTTCCGCTAAACTAATTCCTGTTTATAAGTGGATTATTATTATTTCTTGAATCTGAATTTAATAGGTTGGTGCGTACAGCAACAGTTCCTGCTCTAGGCTCGCTAATCACCGACTGCACACTGCAAGAATTACACGACAAAGCATACATGCAGCTGCAAATGTTTCTCTCTGATCCAGCGACGCAGGACAATCACACACTATTGCGTCAGATGGTAGTCACCATGGGCAATATCGTTTGTTATTGTAAACCGTCCTTCAGGCAGGATGTGATCCTCCCACAGCTGTCAGCTATATCTAACCAGATGGCGCAGGTGTCGAATCAATCGCGGAAAATCGACATGGCCGTCGCACTCATTGAATCATACCCTAATATTATTTACAGTCAGTTTAACAATAACATTGTGAGTAATATAGTACTACCAGGATTGAGGTAAGAGTACAAATTTAAACAACTTTTAAGAAGCTTTACTACGTGTTTTAAACTTCAGGTGTTTGGAACAGGCGATTAATGAGAATCCCACCTTAAATACGCACAAAGACGCTGTTAATTCAATGATCAAAGAGTGCGAGAATCGCTACGACCTCAGCTCTCCGAGCACGGAGAAAATGCCGAGTAGCGCAAGCAAAATCACGCAAAACGTCAATCAGAGCGTCGAGGAAATGAAACAACGTATGAGCAAGATGTTCAACAAGCCACCTGGTTCTGCAAAACAGAATCTCTCCACGCTTCAAGGATTCTTCAAGAAGAAATGAGTCTAACATTATAGTATTCTTTTAACGCGTATTTTATAGGCTCCCACAGTGCCTTAATGATGGCAATTCGCGCACATTACATTCTACAAATTTTATTGGTTGTGTTATAAGTTTTACCGAGTTGATGTCGGACGCTAGGAATATGTTTCTTAACAAATCGTACTTATTTAATCGAATCAAAAATCATGTTATAAGCATCTATGAGAAAATATATATGTTACGTTAACCGGCGGATATTACAATTTGCTGCTGCCAGAGAGGGCTTCGACTACAAGTCGAACAGCGTGCTTGGCTGTCCCGGGAGCGGTGGTAACTCCATAGCCACCGTGGCCGTAATTGTGCACCACTTTCATCGATTGACCCTCACATCGCAAGGTTTCACGCTCGACACGCACCGGATCACGATGGGGTCTTAATCCGACGTATTCAGCGACAGCGGGAGCTGTTTTCAGACTCGGGACTAACGCTTCGCAGCGTTCGCGAATCGCCAAACTGTCGTATTTGCTGACAGTGGTGTCATACGAGTCGTAATTCCGGCAGCCACCTAAGGTGACGGAATTGAAACCGGGGATCACGTAGGTGTCATAGTCGCCATAGAAGAAAGTTTTCAACCAATTGGCTTTCACCTAGAAAAAATATCGAATGGTAATAATCGCGTTCAATTATGCAACTCAAGTGGGACACTGTTTTTTTCTTCTGTAAATGATACTCAAGTGTTGAAAGTAGGTTGAAAGTTGTACCTTTATGACTTGACCTCGAATTGGCACAAGTTTATGATCATTGCAGAGCTGCTTAGCACCAAGGCCAGCGCAATTCACGACGACATCGTACGCTCCTCCGTGCAGATCTCGAAACGACGCAATTTCTTTCTTGACCAAGCGACCAGCGTTTTGCTTGAATCGCTCCGTCGCCCATGGAAGGAATCTTGCGGTCTCGGTGAGGATGGTCGTGAAGAATGAGCCATATTTCCAGTCGCCGGGACAAATGCGGAGTTCGGCTTCAGTGGCGCGCCGGTACAAAGGTACGAGATGCTCAATTAGATGATTCTATAGCAATAATACACCAATTTCATTCAAATTGATTCAAATAGAATTTTATGTCATGCGCGCATACTCGAACAATGTTTGCCGACTTGCTGGAAAATATATAACCGGAAAGATGCGTGATTCCGGCGTTGGCAGCCTCGCGACCTCCGCGCAGCTCATCCCAGTAGGAATAGGAATCGTTGACCCACTTGCTGCAAAATTACATCATAGCAACATCAATCAAATTGGCACGCCGCAGCTCTGCTCACCTTGTCGTGGCGTCATCAGGCCCACAGAAACTGGTGCCCGGGCGGAAAATGCCGGCGGCAACGTAGCTGGTCGTATCGGTGTTAAATTTATCGGCGATGACGTCGACCTTTGCCTGGCGGAAGGTTTCCTGCAATTGCAGTGCCGTCGTCAGACCCACCACACCGGCTCCCAGCACTCCGATTCTCAGCTCACTCATTGCGCGCTGCTACTGATAGTCGCTACGCTAATAATCAGCGGGTTATCAACCGGCACTTGTTATGTATGATTACTGGTAAAGAATGATTGGAAATAGGTGGGAGCTGATAATCAACATGAAAATACGATTAAAAAGCGCCTTTTCCACCGACTTCAATAATAAATAATGCATTTTATTGATGTTATTACTTCCTCAGAACGTATGATACAAGTTTGTGCATGAGTGACGTACCAACAGATAATGTTCCTCTCAAATAGCGATTCCAAATGGAGAATGTGACAATACAGTACAAGTATACAAAGCAAATTTCTATCAAATTACGATGCAATGTGTCTTTAGATGTATTCGAAATGCAGAGCGAATGAAAGATGCTGTTCACAATTTCTCGCACCTTTAATCCGCCCATCAACTTAGATGTCTAGCTAATATAAGAGTGAATGAATTCAATTTTCGATCGGTTTATTAATTCCAACATATGGGCGAAGATGTAACTTAAAATTAGTCATGTTTTCAAGACATTCGAGTAGCAGCGTTTGAATGGGAACAGAAATTCCTGAGACCAAACTTCTATATCGGTAACAAAACGTACTTCAGCTGTTGTTCCTTTTGTTTCGGTTGTCGTTTGTTTACAAGTACTTATTAAGTAGTTTTATATGTTATACAAATATTGGTGCTTTCCTCTAGTACTGCTTTTTGTTTCATTTTTGCTTGTTTTATGTATTTTTATGTTTTCATTTCGGAACTCTGTTGAGCTTGATTAAGTTGCTAACACAGTCCTCTACATACAATTATCTATTTGTGTATTTTTTTTTTGTTGATAGACATACAATTGTCATCTAGATTTCTCCTTGGCGATAGTGTAACGTAAATCATATATAAAAATAAAAATGAGCGTAAAATTAATAAAAAAGAATTCGATCGGTCGTCGAGGATGTTGAAGTGCTACAATGCAACGTGGTGGCTGGATGGTGGCGGTGGTATGTTTTGCGACAACGAAACACTCGAACTCAGAGCGACGCGGAATGCCAAGGAGCGCACGTAGATATTGTCTAATTTAACACATACATCACAAAGTTTCTCATCTATAATGATATATAAATTTTTATGTACAAGTGGCGTTCAATAACAAAGAAAGAAATTCGCCTCGAATCACGTTTATATTCCCTGTGGACGTCGCGGCGCGTCCACACATTCATCGAACTCACGCACACGTCGTCTCCACCAGCAGCAGCAGTCCGAGCTAAAAACATTGTAAATTAAATCGATATTGGGCTTCATTCACAATGGTCGTAACCAATCGTTTACAAATAATGCATAAACGCGTCGCCTCTGCCTCTCTCGCTTCATCCGTTCTCGTTTTCGATTGTTCGCTCTGTCATTCTGCTCTTTGTGTATGCTTCATGTTGTTTATAAATTGGACGCAGTGGCAGCGTGCGTGCCATTGTTTTGGTTTGCGATATTCTGTATGCGACATATCGAAAGCATCCCGATAAAAGCGCTCCTAACTAACTTTGTCGAAAAAAACTAAAACTTTCGACAATCGCTTGCAAATTTAAAAAGTTTTATTTTAATGTTACAGAGAGTCGTGGTGGTGGTGGTGGTGGCTGACGATGATTACTCGCTGACGACGGTGGTCGCTGAGGTTGTGTTGGTGGTGTTGACGATGAGCCAGGGATGTTTCAAGCAGTCGGCAGCTGTGGCTCGCCGATCCGGATCAAAGTCGAGCATCGGCTTGAGGAAGGCGGCGAATTCCTCGGCGTCCTTGCGATTCCACTCGTACTTCTCAGTGAGCACATCCTCCAGACACCACGGCTTCAAGCCGGTGATGTGACGCAGATCACCCTTCTTATTAAAGAATAACTTGGAGTTCTTACCCAAACCCGTGATGCGCTTGGGGATCTCACCGAGCAGCTCGATTATATGCGCGAGATGATCCTCGTCGCGGCTGTAATCATCTCCGGAGTGCGGCTCGAAGAGGTAGTCGCCTGTAGCGAGTTCAAACGCCATGCATGCTGTGCTCCAGATGTCTGCCGAGGTGCCATACCCGGCACCAAGCAACACCTCCAGCGATCGGTACTGGCGCGTTTGGATGTCTTCGGTGAAATGCTTGTCCACCCAGCAAGCATTGCCGAGATCAGCGATCTTCACGTCAAACTCACATTCGGTAAACGCCGGATCCGCCTCCGGTTTCGTCTCGCTTTTCGACGTCACTGAGGGAGAATCGTCCTCAGACATCTGCGTGACAATTTCAACCGATGTCTCGGTGGGCAACGGCGATTGCGGCGACTTCAGTTCAGTCTGCTCATCGCCGCCCCCAAGTTCCTCGACGCACTTACCATTTTGAACCTTGTCTTCCACCTCGGGCGTAGTTTCGGGGCTGGGACTAGCAGGACTCGTCCCGCCATTGCATTCGATTGGCTCTGCTTCAGTTGTTGTCGATTCATTCTCTCCATTTATTAGATCTTTGTTACCCTTCTTCTGCTCCTCGAGCTCGTTGATCTGCTCCATTTGGCGCTTGAGCAGCTCGTTCTGTCGCTTCGCCTTCTTCTTCAGTTTCTTCTTCTTGTTCTTGCTCATCTTCGCGTTCGTCTGCGACTCTTGCGGCGGCGCTGTACTGATTAACGACGTGGGTAGTTTCAGTCCGAGCTGCCGCATCTCAGCCGCCTCGCAAGCCAATTTCCTAATGTTATCCTCACTTACACAAATTAAGACATTTTCTGGTTTGATATCGGTATGAATGATTTTGCACTTTGTGTGCAGATAGTCGAGCCCTTCGAGCACCTGCCGCATGATCACTTTGACGTTCACTCTTGGTATGCCTCGATAATTGGACTTGATGATCAACTTGAGAAGATGATGGCCGAGCACCTCAAACACCATGCACACGTGCACTCCATTGACGCCACTAATTTTAAAGTCATTTAACAGCTGCACTGTCTTATTGCGCTTCGGATCTTCCGGGTCCGACTCGCGCACTGATTTGAGGATTTTGATCTCGTCCAACGCCGTCTCGGTGAAGTGCTGCGCCGACTTGACGATCTTCAGCGCGACGAAACGTTTGTCGTCGATGTCCCAGCACAGCCAAACCGTTGAGAAGTGGCCCCAGCCTAGCTTGCGGAACACATGGTAGCGATTGAGGAAAGTGTCGCCGATCTTAACCGGGTGATAACCTCCCTTGCGATAGTCGGTGGTGTCTTCCTGCTCCTCTTCCTCCTCACTATAGTAATCGAGACGCGCGTCCTCGATTGTCTCGTTACTCGAGCTGTGCGACGGCTCGAGACGAGACGCGTCGCGGTTACCGCCGCCGCCGCCGCCACCGCCCCCTTGGCCATTCACCTGCGGTTCGACATCGCCCTTTGCCTTCTTCTTACCCGGCTTGTGGCGCTTCTTCTTCGCCTGTATCGCCAGCACTCGACGGTTCACGTCCGATTTGGAGCTCATTGGTGCGAACGGCCTGTGCGGCTGGGCGGGCGCGTTACTTCGCTTTTATTGCGACAGTTTTGCAGATGTAAAAGACGTAACTCGGCGCGGAGACGTCAAAACGACGAACGTCTCATCGCGAACAGCTTATTTATTTGATTATGGCGGACGTACGTTTCTAGCGCACGGAAAAATTCAGGTAGTAGGCACTGGATTCGGCTCGCTCGCGACTGCAAAGGACGTAAGAGCGACGTCAGCGCCAAGCGCGACTCAGAACTGAACTCGCCCTACAAACAACTACGCGCGCTCAACTCATCGCACTATATATTCGCCAAATCGCAAACCACTTTACCTACAGGCACACAGGCCTACAACCCGTTCAGGTATAATGTTCACTCACCTTCCTTTTGCTTTCGGCGCTTTCGATCTCCCTTCCCGTGCGATCTCTTTGTCGTTGTTCTCGTCCACTGGTCAGTTCAGCATTTTGCACGTTTAGCAGCAGTTCCGGACTCCATGTTTTTATTCACAGACACATTTCATGTCTAGCGTTACTTTAAACCCAATTTCATTTGAAGAAACTATTTGGACATCATAGATACTAAAACTAGAATAAACATTAGATAACGTAATCTCAACTTTTATCTAGCTGTTTATTATCATTAGGGCTGGCAGTAAATGCATCATAATTGCTCTATTTTTTATGTTGTTAAACTGATAATACAAAGAAAGTAAATTTGTATTGTTCAATGAAATTAGTAAATTATGTTTAAATTGTAATGCGGCACTGTTGTATTTTTAAAAATGCGCATGCACCATGTTGACAAACTACAAAACTGCAAACTATTAGGATCATTTGATTATGCAATAAGTGAAATACATAATATTGAATATGTTCTATTTTAAATTGACCGTGTAGTTATAATACAATTACTTGAATTCTAATTAAATTAAGCGGAGTGAGATAAGTACTACTGAAACCTGGCAACATCGCAACGGCTGCAGCGCAAAGCAAACAAACATCGAGGCATTTAAAAACCTTGGTTTGGCGGGCATTTAACTCGTAACGGTTATGTTTGCACACCGTGTCTCTGTCTCCCTAATTTCAGTTAAAACCGCTTATAAGTATCAAGCGCACTAGTATTGCTAGTGGTGCATTATTAGTGTACGGAGCATCATACGCGAGGCATCGCATTAGTTTCAACAGTGCCGCGTACCTACTCACCGAGTGGGCATTTTTGGCAGCGTGTTTTGCATTCAATCGCATTTATTTTATTCCTGACAATGGCTCAACCATCGGTAGCCTGTTATTTCAACACGCGGAAACGCAACGCAACCGAGGACCTCAAAATAACTAGGGCACGCAAAGTGCTACATCAAGAAGTTTCGGACAGCAACGAGGCCCAGGACAATCATGATTTTATCGCTGACAAAGCCCCAATCAAAGCGAAAACGCTGCCGATCGACCCGACTTCGCTGAGCGCAAAAATAGTGCAGCTCGCGAATCTGCAAAATGAAGGTAAAATCAAGGCGAAGAAACCAGTGCGCTCGTCGAGAGCCAAAAAAGTGATTGACGATCAGCAAAACATCCAAGAACTACTTAATAACATGATCCACAAAGACAAAGATGAGCCTCAACAAACCAAACTAACAGAAAATGAAGATACTCGGGAGATTCAGCTGCACAAGACGCCGCCGGCGACGCCAACGAAGACCAATGCGATGGACAAGGTGAAGGTTTCAATTCAGGACATGAGTATGAAGGAAGTGCGGCAAAAATTGACTAGGAGCAGTCGTCTCGCCGAACTGAAAGCTTCCATGGCTAGATTTAAAGAAAAAGATGCTAAACTTAAAGAAATTGAGAAGCACGCACCCAAAACATCTGAAACTCCAGGCTTGAAAAGCTTTAAATCAATTGAACTTGAAGTTAACATGAGGTTTGTAATTTTTTACTTTATTTTTTAATTTTATTTTAGAAAATACTTTAATACAAAATATTGTTTTGTTTCAGTCCGGTAAAGTCCCAAACTCCGGAAAAAATGTACCTGAGCCCAAGAAAAGACTCCACTGCAAAGAGAAACCTACTCAATTTACTCTCCCCCAGCAAAAATGCAATTAATTTGCCAAAAACTAGTAATAAGTTGCTAACGACTGAAAAATTGGCATTAACATTACCATTTAAGTACAGAACTCTAGCGGAATTGTTTCGTAGCATTGATACCGTCTCGCAAATCATGCACAATCGCAAAGAAATGATTACATTCAAAAAACTCAAGCCGGCTGTTGAAGAGCTAATCAAACGTAACTTAACCGAAAAACATCTCGCGCAAATCAAATTTCTCCTTCCGGACGCTTTCACTTTTCGACAGGACAAACTCCGCGCTTATGGTTCTAAGGTGGAAAGCTGGGAGTTGGTTATCGAACCGCATATTGAGCAGGGTTCAATGTCGTCGGATGCTTTATTAGAGAGACGACGTAAACTGTTTAATGTACTCATCGAAAAGGTAAAAATTTACCATCAGGAGTTTCTGTCATCGTTGGAACCTCCGATTGTTGTTGATGCAGAGAAGATAAAACGCTGGCATCCAGAGTTTGACATCGAAAGAGTACCGGATATCGAATGTGCAGAGTTGCCGAAAGCTCCAGTGGAAGAAAAGTTTACTACAGGTAAAGATGTACTTGACCGAGCGAAACTTATGTTCAATTGCAACACGCGCATGGAGGCGGCGTTGGAACGCTTGCAGAAAGCTCGCGATAATTCATCTCATGATCAGGTTGTGCCGGAACCAGCAAAGGTACAATCTGAGACGTTATTGAAAGGTATTCCTAAGTCTTTATTGGAAAAAGTACGTCAAAAACAAGCTGCGAAAGCTTTGGAGTCTATGACGCGCACGGATGCTAAAGATAAAGAAGTGCAGGTGTATTCGCATCTGCCGGAGTTGGCAAGACTCACGAGGAATCTCTTTGTGGCCGAAAAGCGTAGTGTTTTGCAGCTCGACATTGTGCTAGAGAAGCTAGGCAACAGTATTCGCACGTTTTTGAAAAAAGAAGACATTGAAGCGCGGTTAAAACTCATCGAGAAAGAAGTGCCTGGCTGGTTGATGTTCCATAATATTCGTAATCAAATTTACATTAAAATCGCCAAAGACGCCGACCTCAGTATTGTGCAGCACAAATTGGAGAAAATACTCAAGCTTAAACAGTCTGCATGAAATTACCACCCTAACGACCGATTAACCTAAACTAAACTACTTAGACTACTTCCAGTTAAATTTTCATTTTGTCTTTTCAATAGGTCATTATCTTATGATAAGTAACAATGCCATATGTTTGGACGACTGAATAGGTTTAAGAATACTAACGATGCTTTTCACAGGAGGGCAAATTGCGTAATTATGTTGACATCATGTTTGTGATTCTATTGACGATGAATGTGCAACATTATTTAGCTATTTTGCATTCCTTGAATTCAAATAATAATAATAATTGACTCTCGTTTGAATATACATTTGGCATGATTGTATTATGATGTATTTGCTGATTAAATCAACTTCGACTTATATCATTACTTTCGGGTCACAACAAATATGATAAACGCTGTGGTAATGTAATAATCAACGAGTTTATTATGTGAATCACAATTTGCAATAGGTACCTACTTACATTACGGTGAATTGTTGCCGACGTGGTTACTTTTGATTGTTTCGATACGTCGAGTCGGCCATTTTGTTTGTTTACTTCGCAATTATTCAAACAGCATTGTTATTTGCAACTGCATGCAAAAATGTTCTATATCTAGGTAGTGTGCGTGCATTGACTGGATGGATTGTCGAAATGTGAGGAAAGCGCAGTTAACTCATGTAAAAGTCATTCGTGACGCTCTGCTCGATCTCGATCAAGATATTATACAAGCGCTTCTTGATTTCCTCGTCGGGTGCCATCCGCGACTTGCCAAACTCACTGCTCGGGTTTGCACACTGTCTTAAAATGGACGCCAACTCCGCAGGGGTATGCGGCGTCATTAAAAGACCAGGAATCATAACCGTATTGGACATCCGCCATCCAAGAAAGATTTTTTCGCAGACAATTTGCAGATTGCTGTTGGTTACCTGATTAGAGCATCGATGCGTCTTCACGTCGCAAGTTGACCGACAGTCGAAAAACTCACAGTCGTCATCAACATCACACGCGTTCAGTTCTTTGATTATGCTGTTTATTGCTGATCTTGGAAAGACGCCCACCAAATCGATGAATTTCATTCGGGAACCTTCTTTGACAACGCCGAAGTGTTCTAGTTTGATGTCACACAGGTGGAATGGTTCCTGAAAACTGTTCTCTAATTCTTCTATCAATTCCACGATTTGGATTGCTGTGCGTAATCGGATGGCCCATTCTTCTTTGTTTTCTTCAAATGTTAGAAACGAAGAGAGTCCTTGAATGGGTTCGAGGTATTCCACAGCAAAATATGGACCACAGGTGCCTAGCAATTGCGGGAAGATGTCGCGCTCTGAAAAAATGGCTGATAACAGATATTCGTTATCCTGGATTAACATCCAAATGTTTTCCAATTCCTGCTGGCGTTTCTTAACGTCTGTTTCAATATACATTGGCTTCAAACGACTGAGACGTTGTGCGGTATCCTTTGAAATCGTGATATTGAATTTGTTTCGGACTATGGCGCGAACAGTTGACAGGAATTCCGCTTCGGTGGGATATTTCACGACGCCATTATCATGCCAATGCAGATCATGCACCTCTGATGCTGCGGTTTTGAAGACCAAGCGTGTTTTGTGCCATTCTCCACTGAATACCGCCTCTTTGGTTGAGCGAAATGAGTGACAGTTGATGTTATTTATCGCGTCGTTTGTACACAACGGGGCACAAACCGAACCAATCGCTCTGCCAGCAGCATAGAGTTCGCACTAAAAAAATTCAAAGATATTGTTAATAATATTGTAGTTTAATTATGTCTAATGGATGATTACCATGCGTTTGACGTGCATCCATGCTTGCGCGTTTGTGCAGATAAAGTTCCAGCGGATCAGGAAATAAAATAGTGTTAGCAGGACGAACAGACACGAGACGATGGTGAATCTGTGATAGTAGAAAAAGCCAGGCAGGCGGCGCACAAAGAGCATTATTAAGGATATAAACATATATTAAGGATAATTCGAAACGCGTAGGGTTACATTTTCCCCACAACAGGAACACATGTTATGCGGCGACGTACGTCGATGCGATGCGGCGGTCTACGATGCGTTGCGCAGTGGTGCGGCGTCGCGCCGCCCCCAATGCGTCGACTCCGTGCACAATGCGGTGTAGTTTCATTCATCATATTTTTTTTAATACTGCAAGGAAAGCTTTGGGTACAATATTAGTATCAGAAGAAAAGACTAAAAGTTTCGTTTTATCCATTTAATTGTACAGTCCTTAAAAATTTGTGCTTATTAAAATAACTTTTTGATCACAAATTTAATTATTATTTGTTTGAGTAACAAACAAACAACAAACTCAACTTTGCATGTGCTGGACTAATCAGGCAATACGTAACTGTAATGATATTCACCTTGCCAAACAAAACGCAATAAAACAAGCAGATGCTATGCTAGCCAACAATGTCTATCTGTGCAGGAGAATATTCCTAACAGTACACTCAACTGGCAACTCTATTTTTAGCCAGTACAAGTTGAACCTGTGATGAGGTCGAACCTCAAGCACTCTATGTACTCGAATTCAAAGGTATCCAGTCTGTGTTGATATAAAAATTAACATCATAGATAACGCCACTGATTGTAACTTTTACAGTTTGGTACTTGAACAACAAACTCGGTTTAATAACAGAAACTGATAGCATGACAAGCGTAATATTTTTAAGTTGATAATATTATATTAGATTCAGAATGTAATAGAGTGCCGCTAGTCAGTTAGTGCAGTGGTAACGGTTGGACGCGCAAAACTTTTAACTTTTATATTAAGTGACAAGCAACTGTTCAACATGGGCGTGTTATCGACGATATTCCTAACATCAACGGCAGTATTTATTATTGTCATAAGTTTGGCGATTCATCACATTGGTAAACCACAAAGTGTGCCGGTTTTGGAGGAAGTCTATTGGGGACCTGGTAGTCCACCAGCTAAGCAACGTACGGATGTGTCCCCAATGAAGGTTACCTTTACCGAAGAGGTAAAGTTTAATTATTTTTTTACCTTGTTCTTTTTTAATTTAAAAATTGTTTACTGTAGATGATTAAAGACTTGAAAAACCGTTTGGCCAATACAAGATACACACCACCTTTAGAAGGTATAGCACAGGAATATGGATTCAACACGGATCTTCTCAAAGAAATCGTTGATTTCTGGCAAACAAAGTACAATTTCAAAGAGCGGGAGACATACCTCAACAAATATCCCCACTTTACGACTAATATCCAAGGCCTTGACATTCATTTCATGCATATTAAACCCAAGGACACTAAAGGTCTCACCGTTTTACCGCTGTTAATCTTACACGGATGGCCGGGTTCTTTCAGGGAGTTCTATAACCTAATTCCTCTGCTCACCACCAGAAATCCTAACCATAACTTTGTTTTCGAAGTGATTGCACCGTCTCTACCAGGTTTTGGATATTCTCAAGCCCCTGCTAAGCCAGGCTGCGGGGCTTTGGAAATGTCTGTCATCATGAAGAACCTTATGTTGCGTTTGGGCCATACTCAGTTTTATCTTCAAGGTGGTGATTGGGGTAGCATAGTCGCAGCTAACTTGGCGACATTATTCAGAGAACACGTACTTGGCATCCACTGCAATATGTGCTTCGTATCAACGCCATTATCGTGGTTGAAACGCATTGCGGGTACATTATACCCACCCGCCATTGTGGATGAAAAGTATCAAGAGCGTTATTACCCAATGAGTGCATGGTTCAAAAACATGATGTTAGAATCTGGTTATTTCCATCTTCAAGCAACCAAACCAGATACTGTAGGTGTTGGTTTGAATGACTCGCCTGCTGGTTTGGCTGCCTACATCCTGGAAAAATTCACCACTGGAACAAATGCAGCTTTTAAAGCAAGAAAAGATGGCGGATTAAAGGAATACTTCACCTACGATGATTTGTTAGATAACGTAATGATTTATTGGGTAACAAACAGCATGACAAGTGGAATGAGAATTTACGCCGAGTCATTTACAAATATACAAAGGTCAGTCTAATGAGTACAAGTACTTAATTGCACTTATTAATTATTTAATAATGATTTATTGTTTTTCTTCAGGGTGCCTATTGTTGTTCCCAGCGCATGCGCTAATTTTAGAAACGAACTTTTCTACACACCCGAAGGTGTCTTAAAAGATCGCTACGTAAATTTGGTACAAAATACACATTATGAAGATGGCGGACATTTCATTGCGATGCAAATGCCGAAGAAATTGTCTGAAGACTTTTTCGGTGCTGTTGCAAAAATGGAAGAACAGCATCAATTGAAACAAGCATCAGCAAAACAATCATCCAATGAACTATAAGTAATATAACTTCTGACAAAATGATTTTTGTATTGTTTACATTAAATTAAAATATATATTACATAAGATAATCAATCCATTAGTGTGTTTTTGATATTATTAAATTGATTAAAACGTTTTAAGTTGAAACAATTAAGTCTTGATAAAGCGTACAGATTAGAAGTTAAAATTAAAAATGAATCGATGATGTAATAAATACATTGAAATGAGTTCAAAACGTTGATAAGATTGGGTAGGGGAGTCCGGGGCAAGATGAAACTCGGGGCAGGACGGGAAGTGTGAAAGTTAGCAATATTATATTAGATTAACTACGTGACTGCATGAGCATTAAATATTAAAACGTTTAAATAAAATGGGCGTGCTAAAATGGATATTCTTCATAATTATTGGGGTAGCATTACTTATAATAACAAAATTTATAACTCATCCTGTAAAAGCACCTGTTTTGGAAGAGAAGTATTGGGGTCCTGGAAGTCCACCGTTGGTCAGCAGGAAGACTGTTTCTCAAATAGAAATTACATTTACAACTGAGGTAGGTTATATAAATAATAATTAAACAGAACATTATGAGAAATTATTATGTTGCGATATTATATGCAACCAAGTATACAGTTATAAATAATATGATTTTGAATTAGGCAATCAATGACTTAAGATATCGCTTAGGAAATACTCGATACACACCACCTTTAGAAGGAATAGCACAGGAATATGGTTTCAACACAGATCTCCTCAAAGAAATCGTTGATTTCTGGCAAAATAACTATGATTTCAAACAGCGGGAGGCGTACCTCAACAAATATCCCCATTTTAAGACTAATATTCAAGGACTTGATATGCATTTCGTGCATGTGAAGCCCAAGGACACTGCGGGTCTCACTGTGCTTCCACTCTTGTTACTACATGGATGGCCTGGCTCAGTGAGGGAGTTTTACGAATTGATTCCGTTTTTAACCACAAGAAATCCGAAGCATAACTTTGTGTTTGAAGTTATTGCACCCTCACTGCCAGGTTTTGGTTATTCTCAAGCCCCTGCGAAACCAGGTTGTGGTGCTGTGGAAATGGCTGTCATCATGAAGAACCTTATGTTGCGTCTGGGACATTCAAAGTTCTATATTCAGGGTGGTGATTGGGGTAGTATGATAGCGTCATACTTAGCTGCCGTTTATAAGGATCATGTGCTTGGTGTGCATTGCAATATGTGCTTAGTATCTACACCGTTAGCATGGATAAAGCGTTTTGCTGGAGTTCTCTACCCGCCAGCGATTGTCGACAAAAAGTACCAAGATCGTTATTACCCACTTGGTAGTTGGTTCAGAAATATGTTAGCCGAATCTGGTTATTATCACATTCAAGCGACTAAACCTGATACCGTAGGAGTAGGCTTGAATGACTCGCCTGCTGGTTTGGCTGCCTATATTCTGGAAAAATTCACTACGCTCACAGATCCTGCGTACCAAAAGAGAATTGATGGTGGATTGCATAAAGATTTTAGATATGAGAATCTTCTTGATAATATTATGATTTATTGGATTACTAATACTATGACAAGCGGGATGCGTATATATGCAGAGTCAAGAAGGAGTGATATTCAAAGGTAAATTGTTTTTAATCGTTGAATTGAATTTAATTCGTACTTTTTGTTGCAGGGTGCCCATTGAGGTGCCAAGCGCATGCGCCAATTTCAGGCACGAGCTTTTCTACACACCTGAAGCAGTTTTGCGGGATCGTTATGTAAATTTGGTACAAAACACTCACTATGACTTTGGCGGCCATTTTATTGCAATGCAAATGCCTGACATCTTGGCTGCCGACATATTTAGCGCTGTGGAGAAAATGGTATTACAGCAAGTAAATGACTATTCGTTCGAAAAAGATTTGTAGGCAATTATTTTTACACTCGCATTAATGTTTTATTTTAAATCTTATTTTTTAAATTGAGTCATTACCAAACAATTGTAGCATAAGTCGATACTACTTAAACCCGGTAAATGGCAAAGCATAAAATCTAATCGGAAACTAAACAAACACAATTGTGTGGAGTTTTATTACCCAAATCATAATAAATTAGCATATCAAGCCTGACCTAGTGTTAATTTATCCGCCGTAGACGGATGACTGGTCGAGGAATTTGTAAATTTTCCCTATTACCTGTTACCGTTTTCATTAACACACGCGAGCCGATGACGGCGATGGTCATTGCGCGACATGCAGCAAATTAGCGATCGGTAACCGGTAACTGTACCTACCAAACGCGGCAAGAAAGGTGAGTTAGATGGGCGATGGGTAAACGGGTAGAAGTGGAATCGGCCGGTATCTGTCGGCGCGGCATGCGTGCTGCTCGGCAGTAACTCGCCGCCACCGCTCCTTCGACGACCACCATTCACCTACGCCGAAAGTCCGAAAACGCGCGCGGCAGGCGCACACGAGCGAGCGGCGAGGCATGTTGGCACGCAGCAGGTGCCGCGTTGTTGCGTGCGATGGAAGTGCATAGGTGAGATTGCGCACCGACCGAACGATTGTCGTGCTGTGGTCAGCAACAGCGCCGCGAGAACGCGAAACTGGACCGAGAGTGCGGCTCGACTGCCATTATCGCGGAAAGCCCTTCCTCAAAAGACACAAAAACAACAATTTGTGACATTTGTGAATGTTTATATGTGGATGCTACAAAGTGTTAATAAATGTGTAGTGTAATTCAAAAGCAAGCATCAATTTTTTGTTGTTTTGTTTTGAGAATTGATTGATAGAAAGAGGCTGTGATTATGACGATCACCTATACCGGTGAGGTGTGCAACGGAAGCTCGTTCGGATGCTTCTGGACCGTGTTGAGGAAGTGAGTATCAAATTGTTTATTTCGACTGGTATCGAAAATCAAGAGAACAAATCACACAAAAAAAAAACGTAATGAAGTATTGCGCAACCGCGACGAATTACCCACATCACACATGATTGAGCTGTTCGTTTTTATGAGTTCCTTTACCGTGCAAACACAAACAATTTTGTAATTTACTCGCGCCGCAAAGATGTACAAAGACGCTTCAATCGCTTCAATGAACACCAGCGTTCATGGTTTGCGCAAAACGAAGTGCACTCCACAGCAACTAACGAATTAATATCATACTTACAGCTGGAGAATTCTATTAATCACTAAATGTCAGACGCTACACTAACCTAACTCAACATTTACAGCCATTTTCTATGGATAACCTATAAACGTAAATGTCAAGTTAAAAACTAACCTCTCTTAACTTACCAAGGTTGTTTTTGCTAATTTTTGACAATAGCGTCTTGTTAAATTCAAATTTTGTGCTTATTTTAATCAAATTCGTTTCGGATGGAATTTTTTTCGTCGATTGTTTCACTTGTTGCGCTTGTATCACGTCGCATGTTACATGAATTCGACTTTTAACTTATCGTTGTACCAGCATATGTTATTACCGGTAACGTAGTGAAAAGTTACATGAATTAATAAGCGCGCGATGCATTCGACACATGCATGTCGACGTGCGATCGGGCGATTGGTACGCGTGGACCTGCAGAGTGTTGTGTTGCATTATTGCACACCGACATTATCGCCATGTTTCTCAATCCATGGGTCGCGACATCGCCTGAATCTAATTTCGGGTTTAATTAGTATTAAAATATGCATATGCACGCCACTGGAACATATTGGTTATGATTGTAAGATAGGCAACTTTAATATCATGCATAAAAATGTCAGGCACTGATCTGTAATATCAGCGAATACGACAACAACAGAATGATGCTTTATTTTGTTTTATTACGGCGTGCGCACACGTTTTCGCGAAACAATCGTCCGGATCGGTAATCGACGTGATCGTCGTGATCGTAATATAGTTTTGGTCACGTTCGATGCGCGCGTTACATGATTACATGTGTTTCCAGCACGCGCTTTTTTCGAACGTCTCTGAAAAGCTGACGGCAATTAAACCGAAAGTGAAACATTGAATTAACATAATTACAGGCGGCTGCAGGTCGTAAACTCGTTGCCTCATAACACTCCTTAAAACATGCTGGATGTTATTTAAGCGAGAAAAACAAAAATTCGCGTTTAAATTTCGATTTAATTTCATTTAATTTACGATGACAATTGTGCAAAGGAATGCGGCGCGTGTGCGCACACCACCCGCGGACTTTCTACGTGCGATTCGAATTGAATTCGAAAATGAAGTCTGCCGCCATCGCCATTGTAATGCGTTAAGTGAATGTCAACCGATACAAACCGTGAAAATGCGTCGTCGTCTTTCTCGTGCGTCTCATTTCTACGAAACGTTTTACTATAGATTATAAACGTATATTTATACGAGATACGAGCAAAGCGTAAATATATTACTCATTGTTGTGACTCTTTCAATTGCAAACATGTCACCGCGATGAAAGGCAATTTCATATAAGTAGCTAGCTGGCAATCATAAAATGGTTGGCAAATCATCCAACTAATAAACATTCATTTATATTGTTTGCGTAAAAGTGTTTTATATACGCGACTTCATCCACGTGATTATTTTTATATACAAAGTTAATATAATACAATATATTTTAATTTTCATTTAATTTATAGAAATGAGAAATGTCAAAAATGCATTTTAACGCCATCTCGATTGAAATTATGTAACTAAAAATAGGATTCAATCTATTTATCAATTTTCCCCTCTTATTTTACACGTTTCCTGTTATATTTTTGAGATAAAAAGTAGCTCATTTGCTTTTCCAAGGTTAAAACTATTTCTATACCAAAATTTATATAAATTGCTTGAGTGGTTTTTGCTGGAAAGCGTCACAAACAAACAAACTTAAATTCGCATTCATAATATTTGATTTATTTGTGTTATTTATTTTTT
Source organism: Dalotia coriaria (assembly GCF_025399875.1). Lineage (NCBI taxonomy): Eukaryota > Metazoa > Arthropoda > Insecta > Coleoptera > Staphylinidae > Dalotia > Dalotia coriaria. The sequence continues at coordinate 3,815,291 of NW_027045448.1, forward strand.
GCAATACAAAGAGGAAACTTCGCATCAATCAAGACCTGTCACTTTGTCGGAAATTAATTTATTGGAATTGATTTGGTGCAATCGCGCAATAATTGACCGTGAGTTCTCGACAGCAAGCAGGAAAAGACATGAGATTATTACAAAAAATATTGCAGTGAATAAATACATAATATTAAACTGAACTGGTTCGATTAAAGTCGAATAAGTTGCCATGTTTCTTGTTACCGGCATATTAATGCCGAAATTAGACAAATTTCTCTTATTTTATTGTCACCGATTAAAATCTTGCAATTTCTTGCTACTTTATTCACTTTACGAAGCGGAAACTATTTCGTTGTTGTGGTTGTGTTGTTTTCGCCAATATTACATTCTTCTTAACTTTTTTTCTTATTTAATTTACGAAAAAGTTTTCAGAAAAAAATAATAAACGAGTCAGGTATTGAGTTTATGCAAAAAGTGTGCTGGTATTTTATAATTGAAACACGTAGCTATTTTCGTATAATCGGTCGTTGCTCGAAGCACGAAGATTGTGAAGACACGATCCCTCGAATTATTTATTAGCTGTTGTTATATGAATCACTGAGTCAAGATCACGCTTCACATTTTGACGAAACAAGAGAGGCGTGCTTCACAAGCAGCCAAGCAGGATATATCGGATGGAATCTTTACCTTAATAAAATTGGATTGCACAGATTTATCTAGATTGCACATTATTACCGTGGTTAATCAACAACACTGTTCGATATCAGCATAGAAAGGAAAAAAACACTTCATAAAACTATATTTAAACATAAAAAAACCCAGTCGTGTTAGTTACATCAATTATAACTCAGGAGCGGCTGGACAAATTTAGATAATCTATGATTTTTAGATTTATCTTTTCCTCGAATAAAAGAATAACTATTAAAATATCAAAAATTTTAATTTAAAGGGTCTTAAATAAATAATTCAATTCAATTTCGCACTTAAGCAGATTTTAAAATTTCTCAATTCTTTAAAATAAAATTCTAGTCTTCTGGAGTCAGTGATAACAAAGAAAAAATTAATTACGTGTTTACAAAAAATTATGGCGATGAAGTCGCGGGAAAAAACTAGTTTTATATATTTATATAGGTTATGTTGTAAAAATGACTCATATTGTACACTTTTAAGGGAAAAACCACGGAAGTCTTCGAATAGATGTGGTAATTATTTTACCTTGCGAACAAAAGTGAAAATAATGTCGAAAAATGAAATAGCAACAAAATGTGGCCGTGTGTGCGGTTACAATTCACAATTATGTAGTTAGTGCGCGCGCTGGCAGCTTTTGTGCTCAATGACTGAACAATTTTTGTTAGATTATGCCCCACGAGTCACGACTGATGATTATTATAAAAAAATTAAAACTAATAATAGTGTGGAGCAAATGTCGCAAATGCTACCGGCTTCGGTCACGTGACTAA